>NC_135814.1:77155545-77755545 GCF_964213995.1 Mustelus asterias | reverse complement strand
AAAAAGACAAAGGGAATATAAATGGTGATGATAAAGGCTGAGGAAAGTGCTAAGAGCGTCCATTAAGAATGTGTGAATAGCAGAACAACAGCCCTGACAAAAGGTCATCCAGACTCGAAATATTGGCTCTATTCTCTCTACACAGATGCTGTCAGACCTGCTGAGATTTTGCAGCATTTTCTGCTGCTGTTGTTGTGGTTATGTATTGTTGTCTATTTGCGGATTGGCTCTTCCACAGAAACTCTCAGTACACTGATGATGGCAATAGGGTCACAGTCAATAATGCATCTTGACAGTCACTCTCAAACAATTATAACAAAGAGAAACTTAATAAGGAGCAAGTAATCTCTGGGGATTCTTCAACATGGTGGCACTTCAGTGGATTGTTTCATGAAGGAGTAGAACTGGAGAGTTGATTGGACGGGTTAATTTTCTGTATTTAGTCACAGTATTGTGGAGAGGTCTGTATGTAAGAGGTAAGAGGTGCTTTTGGTTTGTGATTTTCCTCATGGATCAGTTTTCTGATCTTAGTCACACTGCTTGAGAAAAGGAGGAATAAATACAATACAACCCCACCCGCCAAACAGGATTTACCTTTGAATCAACTGGTCACAGATTATGAGCATTGGAAACTCCAAGGGGGCGATTCTACCAAAAATGTGCTGAATTGGCGGGAAAAATGGTGTAATTCATGATTGTTTCTTCAGTGGGAGTTCAGACTGGAATCTCCCACGCTCTGTGCAATGCAGAGGTCACAATCATGAATATCATTAAAAGCTCGGGGGCGGGGCCTATTCACGCTGAAGTCTGAAAGTTCCAGGCCTCTGCACATGTGCAGTGGCCCCGAACTGTCAGCCTCCTGTTTGCTGGCCAGCTCAATTGCTGGCCAGCCCAGGACCCCCACAGTGCTGCCCCACCAGCCTCACCCCCCCCCCCCCCCCACAGCCCGATCATGGCCCTCACAAGCATTCCCAGGCCAGCCCCGAGCCCCATCCCCATCCTAGCGCGCCCGATTTCCAGCACCTCCCCCCAGCTGTGATGAACCCTCCCACTCTCCCCACCCTGGCAAACCCCCCGTCACCCTCCCCACCCCATCCCACCCCCCCATGGACCATCCCCAGGAGGCAGACCCCCTCCCCTCCCCCCGGCAGACCACCTCCCCGGCCCGCTCCAATCACTGGCCTCCCTCCAGGTATGGACACTTTGTCCCTTGGGCAGTGCCAGGGGGCACAGGCTGGCACTGCCAGACTGCCCATGCCCAGGGGCATCATCCCCCCGCCGCCCGACCTATGGGGGGGCCTCGATTGCTGCCCCCTCACTCCAGCGGGGTCTTCTGCTAGTTCCTCGAAAGTGGGGAGCTATTCTAAAGCCCGCTGGAGTGAAATACTCCTGGCGGGGTGGGAGATGCTATTGGGCCCAGAGAATTCAGTCCCGAGCCCGATAATGACATTTAAATAACATTGAGAATAGATTAAAATCACTTACCTGGTCTTCCCGCCAGTTTCCAGTGTGATCTCGACCGCGCCTGCTCTCCGGCAGTGGGAGATGCGCATGCGTCAGGAACGCATGCGCAAATCCCGCGAATCGGCACACGCACGTGTCTCCCAACCCGACCCACCAAACAACTTGTGGGTCGCAATGGGAGAATTGCCCCCAAATGAGTAAGAGAAAATGAAAAAATGATCAACATCAAAATGAATTCTAAGGGGATATCTATTCTGGCTGATCAATAAGAATGGTACTGGTTTACATCAATGTCATCAGCTGGAAAACACATTTACGCACCCTTTCTTGAGGAGGCACAACCGACCTAATAATAATTCAAACTTTTAAGCCCAATTTAACCAAAAAAGAAAATTATACTAATTATTTGTGGCCACCATGCACTCTATTCATTGTGATGCCAGTGGTGGACACCCTATGTTTCTTCTCTAGGAGCAGGCATATGAACAAAACTGGTGAGGGATGCAGACAGTCAGAACCAATCTCCCCGTGGACATGGACTTATAAACTGCTGCACCTTCCAGGCATAGAAGCTGCAAGACACTCCTCCAACCTGCTCACTCCACTCTGCACTGAAGAGCTGAGAGATGAGTTTGAACATAGCTCCATGATTTAAAAAAATCTGGATCTCATTTAGAAGTTTTATTGGTAGATAAGGAGCTAGCTTCTAATCTGGTTGCATGTTCCTATGTGAATACATTTAATCTAATACTTTTCAAACTATTTGAGGAATAACACTATTTGAGGAAGGCAGCACATTGGCACAGTAGTTAGCACGGCACCTCACAGCGCCAGGGACCCAGGTTCAATTCCACCTTGGGTGACTGTCTTGTGGAGTTTGCACATCTCCCTGTGTCTGCATGGGTTTCCTCCAAGTGCTCTAGTTTCCTTCCACAGTCCAAAGATGTGTAGGTTCTGTGGATTTGCCATGCTAAATTGCCCCTTACTGGGGAATTTTCCCATCCCGCCCGCCATCGGAATCGTGGCGGGCGGGGATGCATAGGTTCGTTGACCTTGGGCGGGATTTTCTGGTTTTGGGATGGGTGTGGCTGGAAAGTCCCGCCCTTCGTGTCCAAAGATGTGTAGGTTATGTGAATTAACCATGGTAAATGTGTGGTGTTATGGGGATTGGATGGGGGAGAAGGCCTGAGTAAGGTACTGTCAGAGAGAGTAGGTGCAGATTGAATGGGCTCCATCTGCACTGTAGGGATTGTATGATTCTATGAACACATGATAGAGCCTCACGTACATCTTGCAGTGTTTTTGGTGGAATGGTGGAAACAGGATTTAAAAGCACAACCAGGCCAAATGATGTCAATGTGCACTTGGACTGACAACATAAATGAGTTATTCACTTACTTCACCCACCCAATGTTTGTTTGAGCTTCATCAGAAATTGAAGCTGCTGATTAGAATTATGTGGATCTGGAACTTTAGCCAGTGTGGTTAGAAAATAAATATATACCACTCTGGAGCTCTGGCTTCATGATAGCTAGGACTGCTATATGTGCATTAGTGAGGAATCTGTAAAGTAATTATGACCAGTGATAATCCAGAAATGGTGAAGTCACATCCATTTTTCTAACAATGCATGCTTATTCCATGCATGAGTTGCAGGAATAGTTTAATCAAAGCATGTTTCAGTTTTCACTGTGGTTTGTCAGCAGTTGGCTTCCTGATGGGAATGCATTGAACACTTGTACACATCTTTGAAATTTTAAGAAAAATAATGTTATCAGAAGTTGCACAATGTGCGTCAGCCTACACTTTATGCAAACTGCAAGGGTCACAGTTTATGAGTCAACCCAAGCAGTCAAAACCATGTATTAAAGGTGCTCGTTTGGATTTTGTGCAGAAGATTATCTGAGTACTTGGGCGGTATAGTCACCCCATAACAGCGAGAAAACAGGAGCGAACGGTGCTGTCTAGACCGCAATCGCCCTACACTTAGTGTAATCAATTATTGCGAAGTTAAGTTTGTGAAGTTGGAATTTGATGTTGGTAAAGATGTAAAAAATTGTAACAATGCTAGAGGAAAAGAACATTGCGTGGTCCCTTTAAAAACTGCTGTTTTGTTTCAGTGCTTGGAGGTTTAAAATGCAAAGTACATCCAGAGTCCAAACTGAAACATTTGTGTCAAAACATCAAGCAGTCATCTTGACAAGACAACCTGTCTTTTTGAACTTTACCCAATCAGTTTAAAGCAGGCACTCGGCGACCAGGAATCTATGGAATTTGAATTTGATGATGTTGACAACATCAGACCAATCCTATTGTAGGAAAATTGATAGGTCATCACAGGTATAAAAGAGAGCAACAGAAGAACTGCCACCTCTCAAGCCTCGAGAGGGAGAGAGCAGCTCTCAACTCTGCCAGCTCTAGATATCTCTTAAGAGAACTCACCATATAACTAGCGAAAGGTTGCAAATCAGAAAGAACTTTCAGGCAGAGGATTCAACAGAAGAACTCCAAATGTTTCCAAAAGCCACAAACCTGAGAGTGATTGAATTCTATTATTATATATTTTTTGGTTAATGAATGAGTATTGTATTTATTTGACCAGCTTTCTAGTAAAATCTTATTTTATTCGGTATGTTACTTGTTTAGTTAAAGTTCCCTGTTAGTTAAATAAATAAATTGTTAAGCATTCATTTTAAAGTGAGTGTCAGATATTTTTGTTAATTAACCACTAAACGTGACTGAAGAACAGTTCACACCTTCCCATACACTTTTATCAGATTTCAAGGTGAGGTATTCCTCTTTGGGGGAATCAGAGTTACTTCCCAAAAGGGAGTCAACCTCTACATCAAAACACAATGAACTCCCATGTGAAATATGTTGTTATGGAATCCCCGGGCATGTGACTCCCCAAACTGGCTGCAGTTTTGCACTGTTAACAAAGGGGAGCTGCATTTAAACACACACTCTGTACTCACAGCTAGTCACACCAGGAGGATGGTGACGCATAGGCCAGCCTACTGTTTCACAGAGGGAGACCGAGGATGGCTTCTGGATGCCATGGAGGAGAGATGAGCCATCTTGTATTCCTGAGAGGGCAGATGGCCCAGGAGCGGAGAGTCGAGTGCAGCCTGAGATGTGGTGGCTGCCGCAGTCAGTGCCCGCAGCCTGACCCTGAGGACTGTTGCCCAATTCCAGAAGAAAATGAACAACCTCATTCGGGCTACAAGGGCGAGTGTCCACCTGTCTCGTTCTGGCATCAGTCCGCTTCTCGGCCTTTTGGCTAAGATCAAGTGTAGTATGGATAGGATGCTGCACTTGGTTGAGGTCATTGGGTTGCATTGAGGCTTCATGTGTTTCATATGAAGCAATTTTTTAATGCGGCATCTCGGCCTTTTGGCTAAGATGCAAATGAGTCCAAGTCTTGGAGGAGGAACCTCCCCCTTCTCCAATCAGCTTGGCTCATATAGATCAGGCCCAGGACAGGGTGATTTTGGTCGCTCGCCTTGTCTTGTCAGCCTGGATCTGAAATGTCTCAACTTGTTGAGACTCTGAATTGGATTTGATTTGATTGAATTGGAAAAGTATTTTTAAAAAATCAGTCCGCTTCTCGGCCTTTTGGCTAAGATCAAGTGTAGTTATGCGGATGCTGCACTTGGTTGAGGTCATTGGGTTGCATTTAAGCTTCATTTTCATATGAAGCAATTTTTAAAAGCGGCATCTCGGCCTTTTGGCTAAGATGCAAATGAGATCAAGCCTTGGAGGAGGAAACCTCCGCCTACTCCAATCAGCTTGGCTCATGTAGATCAGGCCCAAGACAGGGTAGAGGGTTGCAGACCCTGTCTTGCCAGCCTGGATCGGAAATGTCTCAACTTGTTGAGACTTTGAATTGGACTTGATTTGATTGGATTGGAAAAGTATTTTTTTAAAAATCAGTCTAAGATCAAGTGTAGTCTGCGGATTTCTTTTTGTACTTTTCCAATTCAATCAAATCAAATCCAATTCAGAGTCTCAACAAGTTGAGACATTTCCGATCCAGGCTGACAAGACAGGGCAAGCGACCAAATTGCCCTGTCCTGGGCCTGATCTACATGAGCCAAGCTGATTGGAGGAGCAAAGCAACACCTCCTCCACGGCTTGATCTCATTTGCATCTTAGCCAAAAGGCCGAGATGCCGCTTTTAAAAATTGCTTCATATGAAACATATGAAGCTTCAATGTAACCTAATGACCTCAACCAAGTGCAGCATCCAATCCATACTACACTTGATTTTAGCCAAAAGGCCGAGAAGTCTGCGGATGCTGCACTTGGTTGAGGTCATTGGGTTACATTTAAGCTTCATTTTCACATGAAGCAATTTTTTAAAGCGGCATCTCGGCCTTTTGGCTAAGATGCAAATGAGATCAAGCCTTGGGGGGCGGAGGCGTCCGCCTACTCCAATCAGCTTGGCTCATGTAGATCAGGCCCAAGGCAGGGTAAAGGGTTGCATACCCCGTCTTGTCAGCCTGGATCGGAAATGTCTCAACTTGTTGAGACTCTGAATTGGACTTGATTTGATTGAATTGGAAAAGTATTTTTAAAAAATCAGTCTAAGATCGCTTCTTGGCCTTTTGGCTAAGATCAAGTGTAGTATGGATTGGATGCTGTGCTTGGTTGAGGTCATTAGGTTACATTGAAGCTTCATTTGAAACAATTTTTAAAAGCGGCATCTCGGCCTTTTGGCTAAGATGCAAATGAGATCAAACCTTGGAGGAGATGAGTCTGCACCCACTCCAATCAGCTTGGCTCATGTAGATCAGGCCCAAGACAGGAGTGAAGGCCCTGTCTTGTCAGCTTGGATCGGAAATGTCTCAACTTGTTGAGACTCTGAATTGGACTTGATTTGATTGAATTGGAATTAAAAAAAGTCAGTCCCATCTGAATGTCCATAGCAAGCCACTCCCTGAAACCTTGTGGCCGTCCATCACCCAATCCCCCAGCATCGTCCCCAAATCCCTTTGGCACACCCCTGTCACAATCCGTGTCTGGCGAGGCACAGTGCCAACATATGCCATGAATTCTGCCCCTACCTCACTCCCCGGGCCTGCCAGCCATCAGTCTCTCAATCATCCCTTTTTGTCTCCTCAGAAGAAGATGGCCCATAATAGAAGGGAGAGGGAGTAGACAGGCAGGGGTATTCCTGAATTGTGTCTCCTGACCCCCTTTGAGGAGCGAGCAATGTAACTCTCAGGGGAGACACCCGAACAAGCTGTAAGTGACCGTAATGTCAGCATATGCCACAGAAGAGAAGACTCATAAAACCTTCATTCATATGACCGTTCTCAATTAAGTTGCAATCTGACCAGATACTTGTCCCTCCCTTGCACTGAACCATTGTTTTGCAGGAGCAACACCTGATGAGGCCAGCCCCTCAGGAGTCGGCGCCCCATATGACCCCGCTAGCACTTCGGAGGAAAGCTCTGAGGAAAGCACCGACCAGGCATTAACAAAGAACAAAGAACAATACAGCACAGGAACAGGCCCTTCGGCCCTCCAAGCCCGTGCCGCTCCCTGGTCCAAACTAGACCATTCTTTTGTATCCCTTTATTCCCACTCCGTTCATGTGGCTATCTAGATAAGTCTTACATTACATGCATTACAGGCATCAATCACCTGCACCGTCCACCAGTGCAGAGACACATACCTTGATGGGTGGTATTAGCAGTTAGGTTCCTGGGGCACTTTTTGGTGAGCACCACACAGCCATTGATGCACATCAGGTGGAGGTGGGAACGTCCAAGGGATCATGCAGGCAGAGGTCTGCCAGATCCAAAGAAACAGCTAGATGTCGAGCCGCTAAATATAGTTCTCACAGAAGCAGAGTTGGGGACTGCAGGAGGGAGACATTCCAGCAACTGCAAGGTGGCTGTGCAGTCTCACAGCCTTCAGGTGCAGAAGATAATGCCAGCATTGCTTGGCACCCAAGCCAACACCGCAAGGGTGGTGACCACAGTGGAAAGCCTGGGGTAGGAAATGGTAGTCATGATGTGGAGGTGCCGGCGTTGGACTGGGGTAAACACAGTAAGAGGTTTTTTTAAAACCTGTTGGACTATAACCTGGTGTTATTAAAACTCTTACTGGGAAATGGTAGCCATGGGAAGATCCAAGGCTTGGCCGAGTCACTGAAGACCATGACGGAGGGCCTTGGGAGCATGCTGAAGATACAGCGGGCAATTGCACAGGGGCTCCAGAGCTTGGCCCAGGCTTCGAAGACTATCACTGAGGGCTCACACAGCATGGTACAGACAATATTGGGCCTCCAGGACTGACAACACCAGGTGATGCAGAGGCTTCTGCAGCTCAATCCAGCTGCCCCTCCATCCCATGCACTGTTCCAAGGACCCACAGGCACCCTGAGGAAGGAGGAAGCATTGAGGCCATCCCAAGGTATCCCATCCAGGAGTCCAGCAGTCCCCAGCCCTTCTGAATCCTCCCTTCCTGATACCGGTTCACCTCATGGACAGAGGGCCAAATAGGGTGGCACAACAAAGCTACATCTGTGACACCTAAAAGTCGGCTGGTGTCCCCCTGGTCTTGGCTCTCCAGAGGACGCCCACCAAGGGTATCAAAGACCAAAGACGGATATCAGATGACTGCCTCCACCTCTGATGTGCATCCAAGGGGGGTCACCTAGATGTAGTGCCAAGCCACATAAGATTAAGAAGTTGTAGGGTCACCAAGAGGGCACAAGAGAAGGCAGACCCTATAGTCTGGGTATAGGGATAGGGTATACAGAAAGGGTAATATATACCATAAAGGCTAACAATTAAAGAATATTGCCCCCGAAAACCACAATTTCTCTGTCTGTGTCTGTCTCCCACATGAACCATTCACCCACCTAACCCTAGGCTTGGACCCCTACCTTCCCACTCTGGGGCATTGGGCTGCACGGTGGTGTCCCTGGCCTTCACTTAGTCATGGGCCCGGGCATCTGTGTGCAGTCAGAGGACAGGCAGGAGTCAGACTTCGGCAGCACCAGGGCTTGCCTCACAGTGAGTCATTGTCATACCTGCTGCCTGGACAAGTCACTCACTGACACAGCCAACCCAGGCCCATCACCCTGGTGTGATGTCAGTGAGACGCTCAGTGGGGGGAAGGGCGTGCACTATGTTGGAGAGCATGAACAAGGGTTTTGGAGGGGAGGTTGTTGAAGGCTGCCTAGGGAGGTGGGGAGTGGGTGACTGTTGGAGCTGCTGGACACCATGTCTGCTAATTGATGAATCTTGCGGCAATGAGGGACTCCCTGGCATGCTGGACCCTTGCTGCTGCTGGTCTTCCATCCTCTGGATCTTCCTCGGCTTTGTCCTCCATACACCTCTGGTCCCAGAGGAATCCATCTGGTTCTCTTCCTTCTCCAAAATGTTGCCCTGCTGCTGCACCAGATGCAGAGTGAACAGCAGACCACTACAATGTGGAAAACCCTCTGGGGGCTTTACTGGAGGGCACCGCTAGAGCGGTCCAGGCACCAAAACCACATCTTGAGCAGTTCAATTCACCGCTCAATGACATATCGGGTGGCAGTGTGGGCCTCATTATAGCGGGCCTCTGCCTCCGTCTCAGGCCTCTGCACTGGCGTCATCAGCCATGACTTCAGCAGATAGCACTTGTCCCCCCATGAGCCATCCCGGCAGCCTCGGATAGTTCTCGAAGACCCCGGGGATATCCCAGTGCCCCAGGATGTAGTTGTTATGCATGCTCCCCTATAGTGTGCACACATGTGCATGATGTTGAGCAGGTGGTTGCACATTATCTGGATTGATGAAGGGCATTCCCTGATGCCACAAACCATCTATAGCCCCTTGCACCTGAGGCATGCCAGCGATGACAGCAAAGTCTGCAGCCCAGTCATCTTGTTGGACCTGGCCCAGGTTAAAATGGATGCCCAGACATACAGGAATTGTGGGCAGACAACTGAGATGCTGCACAAGTTCCCGCTTGAGCTCTGGAATGACCCGGTGGCGAAGAAGTTTAGGGCTGCTGTGATCTTCATGGCCACCAGGAGCGGGTATCCTCCTCCCCCATGAGGTGCCACATTGGCTCCTTACTGAGGCAGAGCTTTCAGCAGCACATGGTGTCCAGCAGCTCATCATAAGACGTATGAGTCCTGTTTAGCCATGGTCTCCATCTCCACCGTCTTCTGGCACCCTCTTGGGGCTGATGGGTGGCCAGGTCCTGGCCCCGATCAGCAACCTCTTGTTGTTCTGGTGCGGCCATCAGCCTGGGTTGACCTTGCCAAGGGTGGCGATGGGTTTGAATCCCATCATGGTAGATGGTGGAATTTGAATTCAATAACAAATATCTGGAGTTCAGAATCTACTGATGACCATGAAACCATTGTCGATTGTCAGAAAAACTAATGTCCTTTAGGGAAGGAAATCTGCCATCCTTACCTGGTCTGGCCTACAAGTGACTCCAGAGTTACAGCAATGTGGTTGACTCTCAACTGCCCTCTGAAATGGCCTAGCAAGCCACTCAATTCAAGGGCAACTAGGGATGGGCAATAAATGCTGGCCTAGTCAGCGACGCCCATGTCCCATGAATGAATTAAAAAAAGCCGCCACAGCAGCAACGAGGATTACTGGCTCAATCCCAACATTCATGGTTCCTCCAGGAGACGGAAAAGGAGAGAGGGAGAGACAGTCCATAAGGTCATCAATCCCGGGCCTCTCAATCCCTCTCTTGTGCCCATGAGTCTGGATGCTGCCAACCCTACATCATCCCCACATAAGCGCCACACAAGCTTCAACCCAACAGTGACCACCGACCTGAGGATAACTGGCACAGCCCGGGCCCTTCCAAGCCCTTGCATCCTTGATGGCCCTTCATAGCAACGGCTGACCTGTCCTCATGTACCCTGGAAGTTGGTGCTAAGCAGTACTCACCTCCTCACTCACCCTCGCAACTGTTGCACCTGAACTACACTTCAAGGGACCAGTAGTGATTCGCACCCTTGTGATCTTGCCGGAGAGGTGGGAACATTCCAGGAGGGGGGATGATCGCATGCCAAACTTGCTAATGAGATTGAAATCCAGTCAATCTCGTGCAAATCAGCCTCGAGTCCTTTCTGGGCACGACCTTTACACCATTAGAAAGGGTCTGGGATGATTGAAAACTGTTTGACACCAGGCATGAAACCGATTTTTAAGCCCCATGATATTTTCCAGGATTGGCATGATCTGCATCAGCTGCGGTGGGGCTGGAAAATCATCCCCCTTAACTGCAGAGAGCTTTGGCCATTTTGCTTGTTAACCTCAGGGGCTGGGTTTCATCAACCGGAGCTCACAGGGCATAAATGTGCGATGTGAGCTGAATAAGCGAATAAGAGAGCAAATAATAGGATATGTTGATAGGGTGAGATGAATTCAATAGAATGTGGGAGGCCCATGTGAGCATAAACACTGGGACAGACTGATTGGTCTTAATGGTCTATTTCTGTGCTGTATAATTTAATATAATTCTATATAATTCAATAAGAGACCACCATCCAAATGATACAACATTTTACTTTCTTCCCTATGGCAACTGCAAACTGGTAGAAGAAAAAGGATAATTATCCATTTTTGTCACAAATCAATTGGAAAAATAAGCAGTTCATTTAACACTTTTAAGCTTGCTAACAGTCCCAGATAAAGAAGGTCTTTTTTTTAGAAATGTGTGCCATTCCAAAGCAGCATCCATGGTATCTTTGGAGGCAGCAGCAGAGGCAGCGATGGCAGCAAAGGTGGACTCAGGAACCTGCCACATAGTGGAGGTGGGTGCCTGAGTTCCAAGTGAATCTATTCCTGTTCTTTGAAATAATGCAGGGAAAGGAATGGTACTGTGCCAAGGCAGTGGTATAAGTAGGTTTGATGTTGGCAAATGTCATGTTAAAATGAGGAGTGATACTTCTGGGAAATAAAATATCTTCCCACCTTGAGCACCCAGTTCAGCTTGTGTTGCCAGCGCCCAGTGTAGAACTGCCTGATTTTCTGGCCCATTGATGTCAATGGAAAGGTGGCTAACATGAGCACCTGACTTACAAGCCTGGTAAATTGAAAACTATTCGCCTTCCCCCCACCTCCCCCACACCGCTGGCACTACTTATGCTGGCATTAAACACTCCATGACTGTTATAAGAAAACAGTACTGGTTATAAACAGGGCAAAACATCAGTTCAACCACCAACTGATGGATGCTCAGGATATACCCCGGAACTATTTGGACATGAGTTTGGTCAGGAAAAGATGTTGTCCTTGACATCAGCCACTCCCTCCCAGTAATCAGGACTCAAAACTGCGAGGGAAATGTAACCACAGCACTACAGTAATCAAACACAGTTGGCTTACTATAAATGGGTGTTACCAAAAATAAAGGGCAGCATAAAACCTAGGAACTGCCTTCCTACCTTTTCAAATTGAAATATTTATCAATGGAACTGCTCTGTTAAACAATCCAGGCAGTCCCATTCCCCTGATCTGCCCAGTTGGGACCCCGCAAGTTTATTTCCTTCAAATGCCCATAACTGACTTGCTGGGCAGGACACCCATGGGATCAGGAGGATCATAGTGTTACTGCCCATCGACTAACCTGGAGAGTAAACCTGAAAGAGGTATAAAACCAGTCTTACACTTGATCCTGTCAAGTTCGGCTAAAATTGTCCCCTTGATTTTTATGAATGAAATAATGTCTCTGTCAGCTTTCCATTGGGAAATCTGACCTCTGAACAAAATCCTGGGACAGATTTGAAAAGTGACTTGCTTTTTAGTTGTTATGGAAACAAACCTCCCTTTTTTTGTTTACTATCGGAGCCACCTTAACCTTCTGTACATGTTGTGGTAAAATGAATTTTCATCTTGACATCAGTATTACCTCACAGAAAGGGGGCTGAGCCACTGCTGGAGGTGATAATGACAAATATATGACTCATCACTATGCAAACACTAAAAACAGACTTAATTTAGAAACTGGAATATTTAATATTTTAGTAATTTTATGGTGGATAAACAGACAGATTTTTTTCAGGCCTCAGTTCAGTGCAATGAAGTGTAACTCTATCCAACATTAATCTGAGAATGACAGCGTTTAAATGGTGCTGGTGCCCTTCATGTCTGGATGTAACCAACACATATTGCTGGTGGAACACTTTTCTGTAATGAAGAATAAGGCGGACAGTATTTAGTGCAATAAATGTCTCTGAGAAGCCACAGTCTTAAGTAGAAGTGGTGTCTTTGCAGTTTATAGAACAAAGTAGAACACAGCAAAAATAGAGGTCAACAGTTTAGGGACTGGCTTCAACTAACAGACAGAACATTTGGGAGGAGTGCAAGAGCACAATAATACATCATGTGACCCTGTCCAAAGAATATTATATGATTAGAATCATACTGCACAGAAGGAGGCCATTTGACTCATCATGCCTATGCCAGCACTTTGAAAGCAATCGAGTTATTCTGATGCCCTAGTAAACAATAGTAATCCTGCTCAGTACGAGAGAACCTGCAGGGTAAAGACATTTGATGTATGTACTTGGCTGAGGAGACAATAATGTGAAGCTACCATTTGTGGGATTATGACTGAACGCCTTTAAGTCAAAATCCTGCCTAAAAGTATAGCCCTGCAAAATGTTCTTTTTCAAGTATACATTCAATTACCTTTTGTAAATTTCCTTTTCCAACTGTGATGACTTCAGCCAGGCTAATGAGGTTGGCTTGCTAGAGTATGAACTACCTGATGAGTCTGGACCTTCCACAAGTCAGCCCGGAGAGCGTCGGCAGGCTTGAGGCCCCCATTACGATGGCCGAGCCAACCGCGCCCTCAATGGCCTCGGTCGGGGCAAGGCCCCGGGGCTGGACAGGCTGACAGTAGAGTTCATCAGGGCATTCTGGGATGTCCTGGGGGGCGACTACGCGGGGGTCCTGGAGGAGAGAAATGCCACCGGGGAGATGCCCCTTTCGTGGCCTTAAAAACTGGCGCCCGGTGTCCCTCCTCAGCACGGATTATAAAATCTTTGCCAGGGCATTAGCTTCACGCCTTGGGTCCGTGCTGGACCACATGATCCACCCTGACCAGTCCTACACGGTCCCGGGCCGATCGATTCACGATAACCTCCATCTGGTCCGGGACCTGATCCACCATTCCCAGAGGGCTGGTCTGTCGAGCGCCTTCTTGTCTTTAGATCAGGAGAAGGCGTTCGACAGGGTGGAGCACGAGTATTTGCTCGGGACTCTGCGGGCATTTGGGTTCGGGACGCAGTTTGTCGCCCGGATCCGACTACTCTACTCTGCCGCAGAGTGTCTGATTAAGGTTAACGGGTCCCTGACGGCGCCCCTTCGCTTTGGGAGAGGAGTACGGCAGGGCTGCCCCTTGTCCGGCCAACTTTATTCTGTATGCGTGGAGCCATTCCTGCGCCTCTTGCGGAGGAGGTTGTCGGGTTTGACTCTGCGCGGCCCGGACGTAGGGGTGGTCCTGTCTGCTTACGCCGATGACGTGCTCCTCGTGTTCACGGACCCGGCTGACCTGCGGAGGATGCAAGAATGCCAGGTGGTGTACTCCGCCGCGTCCTCCGCCAGGATCAACTGGGCCAAGTGCTCCGGACTCCTGGTCGGTCCGTGGGAGACGGACCCCCATCCGGAGGAGCTCAGGCCTTTCACCTGGAGCAGGACCAACCTCCTCTACCTGGGGGTCCATCTCTGCCCAGCCGAGGAATCCTGGCCGGCGAACTGGCGGGAGTTGGAGGCCAAAGTCTCCGCCTGCCTGGGTCGCTGGACAGGACTGCTCCGAGTGCTGTCCTACAGGGCGCGAGTTCTCGTCATAAACCAGCTGGTCGCCTCCATGCTGTGGTACCGGCTGGTCACTTTGACCCCTCCCCCTGGCTTTGTCACCGATATGCAGAAAGCCCTCGTGCGGTTTTTCTGGGACAACCGACTGCACTGGGTCGCTGCCGAGGTGCTGCATCTCCCGATTGAGGAGGGCGGACAAGGTCTGGTGTGCCTCCGCACGCAGGTAGCGACCTTCCGCCTCCAGACCCTGCAGCGATACCTTTACGTTGAGCCTCCTCCACGATGGCATGCGATGGCGACGTATTTTTTCCACCACTTGCACGGCCTCAATTACGACGTGCAGCTCCTGCACATCAACCTGGGGCGTATTCCCACCTCCCTGCAGGAGTTGCCCGTCTTTTACCAGGACCTCCTCACGGTCTGGAACACGGTCGCCTCGCGACGCAGCTCTCCCCCGTCAGGAGTAGCGGCTCTCGTGCGAGAGCCGCTGCTCAGGAATCCGCACCTCCAGCCGTATGACTTCAGGTGGCTGGCGGAGAGGAGGGCCGTGGACGCCGGGGTGACCAGGATCGGGGACGTGCTGGATGGCGGAGGGGCGGGCTGGATGAGCCCCCACGTGCTGGCTGAGCGCGCGGGGGTGGCCGTCTGGCGCGCGGTCAAAGCCATCCGAGACCTTAGGACGGTCGTGCTCGGCCCCGAGTGCGCACGTGGTCTGGAGGCGGCGCAGGCATGCGGTGGGATCCCGCCCGAGCGTTCCCCTGCTCGGACGGAATTCCACATTGGCCCGAAGCCTAGACCTCCCCCCCCCGGGTCAGGTGCCCCACTGCGTGTGCCGCCTCGCGGAAATGCCCTCTGTGCCCTTTTCCACCGCGCGGAGGCGTTTCCTGTACGGGCTGCTGCTGCACACCTTTCACTACCGCGTCCTCGCCCGTCGCCCGGATACACCTTGGCGGGCCTTGTTGCCGCCGGGCGGCGGAGGTCCCCAGTGGAGGTCCCTCTACGGAGGGATCTCCCCCAATTATCTCGGGGACTTGGGGTGGAGGGTGCTGCACGCAGCAGTGCCGTGCAACCGTAGGTTTTTCCGGTACACGGGCTCCCGAGACTGCCCTTTCTGTGGCCTCGTGGAGTCCGCGGACCATGTCTACGTTCTGTGTTTTAGGCTGCACACCCTTTTTGGTTTCCTCAAACACGTCTTATTGATGTTTTGTTTGCACTTCAGTCCCACGCTCCTGATCTACGGGCACCTGGTGCGGAGAGGGGCGGGTCGGGATGCCGACCTCCTCATGAACCTGCTCCTGGGCCTGGCGAGACGCGCCATCAATAGGTCCAGGCAGCGGGCGATCGACGGGGCCGTCCATCCTGACTGTCTGCCCCTCTACCGCGGCTACATTCGCGGCCAGGTGCCTCTGGAAAGGGAGCATGCGGTGTCCACGGGCGCGGTTGATGCCTTCCGCGACCGCTGGGCGCCGCAGGGGCTGGGGTGTATTATCGACCCCGATAATCACCTTTTGGTTTGACGTTTTAAGTTTCCTTTCAACTTTGTTTTTGGTTCGGGCTGTTCCCCCCTTCCTTTTGGGGAGCTGCCCCTTTTACTTTGTCCCTAAGTTAATTTGAGTTCGTTTATTACGTTGGTACCCGAAAGAGCTACCTGATGGTTAAATCAGAGAGCCTCATGGTCCCTATTTAAGCAGGTGTGTCAGACTCCCAGATGGTATTCAGCATAAGAACATAAGAACATAAGAAATAGGAGCAGGAGTAGGCCATCTAGCCCCTCGAGCCTGCCCCGCCATTCAATAAGATCATGGCTGATCTGACGTGGATCAGTACCACTTACCCGCCTGATCCCCATAACCCTTAATTCCCTTACCGATCAGGAATCCATCCATCCGCGCTTTAAACATATTCAGCGAGGTAGCCTCCACCACCTCAGTGGGCAGAGAATTCCAGAGATTCACCACCCTCTGGGAGAAGAAGTTCCTCCTCAACTCTGTCTTAAATCGACCCCCCTTTATTTTGAGGCTGTGTCCTCTAGTTTTAACTTCCTTACTAAGTGGAAAGAATCTCTCCGCCTCCACCCTATCCAGCCCCCGCATTATCTTATAAGTCTCCATAAGATCCCCCCTCATCCTTCTAAACTCCAACGAGTACAAACCCAATCTCCTCAGCCTCTCCTCATAATCCAAACCCCTCATCTCCGGTATCAACCTGGTGAACCTTCTCTGCACTCCCTCCAATGCCAATATATCCTTCCTCATATAAGGGGACCAATACTGCACACAGTATTCCAGCTGCGGCCTCACCAATGCCCTGTACAGGTGCATCAAGACATCCCTGCTTTTATATTCTATCCCCCTCGCAATATAGGCCAACATCCCATTTGCCTTCTTGATCACCTGTTGTACCTGCAGACTGGGCTTTTGCGTCTCATGCACAAGGACCCCCAGGTCCCTTTGCACGGTAGCATGTTTTAATTTGTTTCCATTGAGATAGTAATCCCATTTGTTATTATTTCCTCCAAAGTGTATAACCTCGCATTTCTCAACGTTATACTCCATTTGCCATATCCTCGCCCACTCACTCAGCCTGTCCAAATCTCTCTGCAGATCTTCTCCGTCCTCCACACGATTCACTTTTCCACTTATCTTTGTGTCGTCTGCAAACTTCGTTACCCTACACTCCGTCCCCTCCTCCAGATCATCTATATAAATGGTAAATAGTTGCGGCCCGAGTACCGATCCCTGCGGCACGCCACTAGTTACCTTCCTCCAACCGGAAAAACACCCATTTATTCCGACTCTTTGCTTCCTGTCGGATAGCCAGTCCCCAATCCACTTTAACACACTACCCCCAACTCCGTGTGCCCTAATCTTCTTCAGTAGCCTTTTATGGGGCACCTTATCAAACGCCTTTTGGAAATCCAAAAACACCGCATCCACCGGTTCTCCTCCATCAACCGCCCTAGTCACATCTTCATAAAAATCCAACATGTTCGTCAAGCACGACTTTCCCCTCATGAATCCATGCTGCGTCTGATTGATCGAACCATTTCTATCCAGATGCCCTGCTATCTCCTCTTTAATAATGGATTCCAGCATTTTCCCTACTACAGACGTTAAGCTGACCGGCCTATAGTTACCCGCCTTTTGTCTCCTTCCTTTTTTAAACAGCGGCGTAACATTAGCCGTTTTCCAATCAACCGGCACTACCCCAGAATGCAATGAGTTTTGATAAATAATCACTAACGCATCCACTATTACCTCTGACATTTCTTTCAATACCCTGGGATGCATTCCATCCGGACCCGGGGACTTATCCACCTTCAGTCCCATTAGTCTACCCAGCACTGCCTCTCTGGTTACATTAATTGTATTAAGTATTTCTCCTGCTGCCAACCCTCTATCGTTAATATTTGGCAAACTATTTGTGTCCTCCACCGTGAAGACCGACACAAAAAACTTATTTAAAGACTCAGCCATATCCTCATTTCCCACTATTAACTCCCCCCTCTCGTCCTCCAAGGGTCCAACATTCACTCTAGCCACTCTATTCCTTTTTATATATTTATAAAAACTTTTACTATCATTTTTTATATTAATTGCTAGCCGAGCTTCATAGTCTATCCTTCCTTTCTTTATCGCTTTCTTAGTCTCTCTTTGTTGTTTCTTAAATTTTTCCCAATCACTTGTTTCTCCACTATTTTTGGCCACTCTGTACGCAGCTGTTTTTATTTTAATACTCTCCTTTATTTCCTTCGTTATCCACGGCTGGTTCTCCCTTTTCTTACAATCCTTGTTTTTTGCTGGAATATATTTTTGCTGAGAACTGAAAAGGATCTCCTTAAAAATCCTCCACTGTTCCTCAGCTATCCTACCTGCCAGCCTGCTCTCCCAGTCTACCTTAGCCAATTCATCCCTCATCCTATCATATTTCCCTCTGTTCAAACAGAGGACACTGGTTTGGGACCAAACTTTCTCCTCTTCCATCTGAATCAGAAATTCGACCATATTGTGGTCACTAGACCCAAGAGGGTCCTTCACAATAAGATCCTTAATTCTACCTACCTCGTTACACAATACCAGATCCAAAATAGCTCGTTCCCTCGTCGGTTCCGTAACATGCTGTTCAAGGAAACTATCCCAACAGCATTCTAAGAACTCTTCCTCCATTCCACCCTTACCGACTTGAGTCTGCCAGTCAATGTGCATGTTGAAGTCCCCCATGATTATTGCCGTTCCGTTTTTACACGCATCCCTTATCTGCTTGTTTATAGCCCTCCCTACCTCAACATTATTATTTGGGGGCCTATATACCACACCTACTAGTGTCTTTCTCCCTCTACTATTCCTCATCTCTACCCATAACGATTCCACGTTTTGTTCCTCAGAGCCTATGTCATCCCTCAGTACTACCCTGATATTATCTCTTATTAATAGCGCGACCCCACCACCTTTTCCTTCCTGTCTATTCTTCCTAAACGCCTGATAGCAGGGAGCAACTGGAGAGCTGGCTGTGTACAGATGTATGGTGTAAATAAAGTAACTTGGTGATGGGACTTTCACCTCCATGGAGTTCTTATACAACTTTGACAAAGGGTCATTTGGACTTGAAGCGTCAGCTCTTTTCTCTCCTTACAGATGCTGCCAGACCTGCTGAGATTTTCCAACATTTTCTCTTTTGGTTTCAGATTCCAGCATCCGCAGTAATTGACTTTTACCTTTTGTAAATTATTATTGAATCTGCTTGCAGACAATGCATTCCAAATCCAACAACCTGCTGTGTAAAAGATAATGGAGATGTGCCATTAGTATAAAGAGTCCTTTACTGATGTCCCAATGTGGACACTTTGGGTGGGATTTAGCGAGGTTGTAAAATTCCACCCGAGGCGAATGAAGATTTCCATTCTGGGAACTCACCCGCCCCGATTCCAGGATGGGCAAGGTGGTAGAGCTTCGACCTTTCTCTCTAGATGTACTGGCATAGGTTAAACACAGTTTTAATTAGTCTTCAGGATGTTTTTAATACAAAGGTGTTGTCATCGTATCCTCCTCATATCCTCTTCTGTTTAGACCTACAATGAAAGCATTGCTGTGATTTCACAGTCTGCCCTGTAATGTTTGTTTCAAGCCATTATGCTGTGTTCCAGATTTAATCCTAGGTTTGTGCTGAGTTCACTAATCTCATGATGTGGAGATGCCGGCGTTGGACTGGGGTGAACACAGTAAGAAGTCTCACAGCACCAGGTTAAAGTCCAACAGGTTTATTTGGTAGCAAACACCATAACATTTGGTATTTGCTACCAAATAAACCTGTTGGACTTTAACCTGGTGTTGTGACACTTCTTACTGTGTTCACTAATCTCAGCCAGGGATGGGGGGAATTTTCCCATTCTGCTTGCCATGGGAATCGTAGCAGGCGGGGGCGGACCATGCAAAGTTTCGTTGACCTCAGATGGAATTTTCCAGCTTTGGGTTGAGCGCAGCCGGACAATCCCACCAGATTGTCAGTAGGGGGCACTACAATTAGTGCTGCTGGATTAGGACATTAACACGAACTCCACTCCTGATCACTATTCAATGATCTCTGCTGGAATATGGGTGTGTGTGTTGACATCTGGTAAAGAAAGGTTTGGATTCAGCTGTAATGGTCCCTGCAGTGGAATATCCTGACAGCACCCACTCGTCATTGTTGTCGTCAGCTGTCCCTCAATTCGAGGATAATGTCTATTCAAGGGTCGCATATTTAACGGTCACCCAGACAGGCATTCATTCACTGTAAACCAAAGGCATTATTCTCATTGAGAGGAAATTTTGGGAAGTGCAACTGCTGCCACCCTCTTTCCACCTGCCACCTAAATCTCTGCAGTTTCTGCCATCCCCTCTCCAGCTGTTGATTCTGGAGTTGCTGCCATCCCATACAAAAGTGACAAATATCTGAGTGAAGACTAAGGTTGACCCCATGGTTCAGTGATACAACCCTGCAGGTTCTCCTCCAAGCTGTCTGGCATTGGGGGGTGGTCCTGTTTCCACAGATAGCAGTAAGAACCCCTTCCACCCCCTGACCCTTTCCTGAGTACTTCTAACCAATGGGGAGCCTTACACTTAGCCCAGGCCACAGTCTGGCCTCCACCTATCTTGCCTTGGTCAACTCCATCCTCAAGGTTCTCTGCAGAGAAGTCTTCTTGTTGACACAGCCATGTCTGTGGACATTTTGTGGAGATGCCGGCGTTGGACTGGGGTAAACACAGTAAGAAGTTTAACAACACCAGGTTAAAGTCCAACAGGTTTATTTGGTAGCAAAAGCCACACAAGCTTTCGAGGCTCTAAGCCCCTTCTTCAGGTGAGTGGGAATTCTGTGGCCTTCGCGACACACGACAGCGCAGAGTCGCTGAGCAGAAACTGATAGCCAAGTTCCGCACACACAAGGACGGCCTCAACCGGGATATTGGGTTCATGTCACAATATTTGTAACTCCCACAGTTGCGTGGACCTGCATAGTTTCACTGGCTGTCTTGTCTGGAGACAATACACATCTTTTTAGCCTGTCTTGATGCTCTCTCCACTCCCATTGTTTTGTTTCTTAAAGACTGGATTAGTTGTAAGTATTCGCATTCCAACCATTATTCATGTAAATTGAGTCTGTGTCTTTATAAATTCTGTTTGTGAACAGAATTCCCACTCACCTGAAGAAGGGGCTTAGAGCCTCGAAAGCTTGTGTGGCTTTTGCTACCAAATAAACCTGTTGGACTTTAACCTGGTGTTGTTAAACTTCTTACTGTGGACATTTGCACAGAGATCCTGGAACTGGAAGCCATGACCCTCCTTCAATCACCTTTGACATTCCCTCCATCATCCTGGACTGTCACTCCATCATCCTTGGCCTGCCTTTGGTGATCTTCAATAACCCTTGACCAGGAATCATTCTCCCTCAAGCTTCCCCACCCCAGTATTACCCTCAACCTGCCATCCATCATCCACGACCCTTCCTCTCTCATCATTGACCTTGCCTCTGTTTCCTTGACTCTCAAGACTTCAACATTGACCTTCCATGTTTAGTCCACCTTCCTAACTCTGGCCCCCAAGAAACCTTATAGGGCCGCTACCTCTCAACCTCCCTCCCTCTCTCAGTCATGCTCCATTTCTCTTGGAATAACTGCCATCCAATCACAATCACAATCACAATGCCTCCTCTCTAGCCATTGAGGAAAACTTTCTGTACAAGTAAAAGCAGCTACTACCCACTCCAAACCCACTAGGAAAATGCCTCCCTGGCTGCATGCCATGTTTGAGCAGTTGTGAATGTGAAGACATGTGTTTTTCATTTGTTGATTACTTAATTGGAAAGGTATACTTAACTCACAAACCACAGAATCACAGAATACTACAGTGCAGAAGAGACCCTTCGGCCCATAGAGTCTGCACTGATACATGAAAAGCTCTGACAGTGATCCCACTTGCCACCACTTGGCCCATAGCCTTGAATGTTATGGCGTGCCAAGTACTCATCGAGGTAATTTTGAAAAGATGTGAGGCATCCAGCCTCCACCACCCTCCCAGGCAGTGCATTCCAGACCGTCATCACCCTCTGGGTAAAAAAGTTTTTCCTCAAATCCCTCCTAAATCTCCCACCCTCACTTTTAACTTGTGTCTCCTCAAAACTGACCCTTCAACTATGGGGAACAGCTGCTCCCTATCCACCCTGTCAATGCCCCTCATAATCTTGAACACCTCAATCAGGTCGCCCCTCAGTCTTCTCTGCTCCAGAGAAAATAACCCAAGCCTATCAAACCTCTCTTTATAACATAAATGTTCCTTCCCAGGTAACATCCTGGTGAATCTCCTCTGCACCCCTTCCAGAGCAATCACGTCCTTCCTATAATGTGGTGACCAGAACTGCACACAGTATTCCAGCTATGGCCTCACCAAAGTTCGATTCAACTCCATCATGACCTGCATTTGTCATCTATACCCCGATTGATAAAAGGGACTATGCCATATGCTTTTTTCACCACCCTATTAACCTGCCTTTCTGCCTTCAGAGATCTATGGACAAATACGCCAAGGTCCCTTTGTTCTTCCCAGTGTCAGTCCATTCATAGTATACTTCCTTGTCAAATTATTCCTTCCAAAGTGTAACACCTCACGCTTTTCAGGGTTAAATTCCATCTGCCACTTATCCACCTATTTCACCATCTCGTCTCTATCTTCCTATAACCTAAGACACTCAACCTCACTGTTAACCACCCGGCCAATCTTTGTGTCATTGGCAAACTTACTGATCTTACCCCGCATATAGTCACCTATGTCATTTATATAAATGACGAACAATAGGGGGCCCAGCACGGATCCCTATGGCACACCACTGGTCACTGGCTTCCCGTCATTAAAGCAGCCATCTGTCATCACCCTCTGTCTCCTACCGCTAAGCCAATTATGATCACCCTGTATCCCATTTGTATTTGCCTTCTTAATAAGTCTCCCATGTGGGACTTTGTCAATGGCTTTGCTGAAATTGATGTAAACTACATCAACCGCACTACCCTCATCCATACACTTGGTTACATGCTCAAAAAATTCAATCAAGTTTTTTAGACATGACCTCCCTCTGACAAGACCATGCTGAATATCCCTGATCAAACTTTGCCTCTCCAAATTGAGATAGATTCTCTCCTTCAGAATCTTCTCCAGTAGTTTTCTAACTATAGATGTGAGACTCACTGGTTGTAGTTCCCTGGCTTGTCTCTACAATCTTTCTTAAATAGTGGGACTACATTAGCTGTTCTCCAGTCCTTTAGCACCTCCTCGGTGTGGAGATGCTGGCATTGGACTGGGGTAAACACAGTAAGAAGTCTCACAACACCAGGTTAAAGTCCTAAGTCAAATAAACCTGTTGGACTTTAACCTGGTGTTGTTAGACTTCTTACTGTGTGTACCTCCCCGGTGGCCAGAGAGGTATTAAAAATTTGGGTCAGAGCCTCTGCGATTTCCTCCTTTGCCTCCCGCAACAGCCTGGGACACATTCATCCGGACCTGGAAATTTGTCCACTTTTAAGCCTGCTAATACCTCCAATACCTTGTCACTCCCTATGATAATTTTCTTTAAAGCCTCACAGTCTCTCTCCTCGAGTTCCATAACTACCTCCTCATTCTCATGGGTGAAGACAGATGTGAAATATTCGTTTAACACCCTACCAATGTCCTCTGCCTCCACCCACAGATTTCCCCCTTGGTCCCTAATGGGTCCTACTCTTTCCTTGGTTATCCTCTTACCATTGATATACTAATAGAATATCTTAGGATTTTCCCTACTTTTACCAGCCAGAGCTTTCTCATCTCCCCTCTTTGCTCTCCTAATTGATTTCTTAAACTCCATCCTTCACTTTCTGTAACCCTGTAATGCCACCACAGATTTACTCCCCTTATACTTGTTAAAAGCCTCTCTTTTCCTTCTCAGTGTATCTTGAATGTCTCTGGCTATCCATGGTTCTCTGGGTTTGTTACACCTTCCTATTACCCTCGAGGGAACATGTTGGGCCTGTATCCTCCCCATTTCATGTTTGAACACCCATCCCCACTGCTCTTCTGTAGATTTCCCCACAAATAACTTGTTCTAGATCCTACCTTATTTTGTTAAAATCTACTCTTCCCCCAATCCAAAACCTTTTTCTGCAACTTGTCTATTTCTTTATCCATAAGAAATTTTAATTGAACTATGTTGTGGTCGCTATCACCAAAATGCTCCCCCACCAACATATCAACCACTTGTCCGGCTTCATTGCCCAGAATTAGGTCCAACACTGCGCCATCCCTTGTTGGATCCTGTACATATTGATCTGAAAAGTTTTCCTGTATACATTTTAAGAATTCTATTCCATCTCAGCCCTTAACATGCTGGCTATCCCAATTAATGTTGGGAAAGTTGAAATCACCTAATATAATTACCCTCTTATTATTTTCACATCCCTCTGCGAATTGCACACATATTTGCTCTTCAATTTCCTGCTGATTATCTGGGGATCTGTAATAAACACCGAGCAACATAGCTGTCCCTTTTCTGTTCCTAAACTCTACCCACAAAGATTCATTTGATGCCTCCTCCAATATATCATCTCTCCTTACTGCAATCACTGCCTCCTTAACTAATAATGCAATTCTTCCTCCGCTTTTACCCCCTCTTCTGTCTTGCGTGAAGATTCTATATCCTGGGATGTTGAGCTGCCAACCCTGCCCCTCACTCAACCACATTTCTGTGACGGCTATTATGTCATAATTACACGTGTCAATTCTCACCCTTAATTCATCCGTTTTACCTTTAATACTCCTGGCATTAAAGTACAGATCCTCCAGCCTTGTCTTACTCCCTTGAAACTTTCTACCGCTGTATTCCTTCACCTGATTGCTTTTTTATGTTATACTGTGTCCCTATTAGAAACATAGAACATAGAAACCCTACAGTGCAGAAGGAGGCCATTCGGCCCATCGAGTCTGCACCGACCACAATCCCACCCAGGCCCTACCCCCACATATTTACCCGCTAATCCCGCTAACCTACGAATCTCAGGGGCAATTTTTAACCTGGCCAATCAACCTAACCCGCACATCTTTGGACTGTGGGAGGAAACCGGAGCACCCGGAGGAAACCCACGCAGACACGAGGAGAATGTGCAAACTCCACACAGACAGTGACCTGAGCCGGGAATCGAACCCAGGACCCTGGAGCTGTGAAGCAGCAGTGCTAACCACTGTGCTACCGTGCCGTTCTATGTTTCTATTCTACTAACTCTGGTGAAGTCAACTTTTAACGAGCAGCTGTGACATGCAAATGTATTAAAAAGAGGTTCCTGATGTATGCAGTTGGGAAGGTCAATCCACTGTCAATCCATCACCAAATTAATTTTGTAGTTGCATCCCATCACCTGCATGTTGACTTTTGGCTTCCTGCACAATTAAGTGCTCCCACCCACCTCATTTCCCACTCCTGGGAGATTCACAAGATTCTCCCCAATACTCCAGCTGAGGCTGAATCAGTGTTTTATAAGGTTCATCACAACCTCCTTGATTTTATACTCTATACCTCGAGCTATTAAGCCCAGGCTCCTATAAGCCTTTTTAATCACTTTGTCAACCTGTCCTGCCACCTTTAACAATTTGCACACATATATCCCCAGGTTAATATGTCCTATACATGGATTTTAGTAAGGCGTTTGATAAGGTCCCCCATGGTCGGCTTATGATGAAAGTAAGGAGGTGTGGGATAGAGGGAAAGTTGGCTGATTGGATAGGTAACTGGCTATCTGATCGAAGACAGAGGGTGGTGGTGGATGGAAAATTTTCGGACTGGAGGCAGGTCGCTAGCGGAGTGCCACAGGGATCAGTGCTTGGTCCTCTGCTCTTTGTGATTTTTATTAATGACTTAGAGGAGGGGGCTGAAGGGTGGATCAATAAATTTTCTGATGACACCAAGATTGGTGGAGTAGTGGATGAGGTGGAGGGCTGTTGTAGGCTGCAAAGAGACATAGATAGGATGCAGAGTTGGGCTGAAAAATGGCAAATGGAGCTTAACCCTGATAAATGTGAGGTGATTCATTTTGGCAGGACTAATTTAAATGTGGATTACAGGGTCAAAGGTAGGGTTCTAAAGACTGTGGAGGAACAGAGAGATCTTGGGGTCCATATCCACAGATCTCTAAAGGTTGCCACTCAAGTGGATAGAGCTGTGAAGAAGGCCTATAGCGTGTTAGCTTTTATTAACAGGGGGTTGGAGTTTAAGAGCCGTGGGGTTATGCTGCAACTATACAGGACCTTGGTGAGACCACATTTGGAGTGGTTGGGGTGTGGAATGGGCTGCCTGCAGTGATAGTGGAGTCAGACACTTTAGGAACATTTAAGCGGTTATTGGATAGGCACATGGAGCACACCAGGATGATAGGGAGTGGGATAGGTTCATCTTGGTTTCAGATAAAGCTCGGCACAACATCGTGGGCCGAAGGGCCTGTTCTGTGCTGTACTTGTTCTATGTTCTATGTTCCCGCACACCCTTAAGACTTGTAACTTTTAGCTTATATTACCTTTTCCCGTTCTTTCTACCAAAATGCATCACTTCACATTTCTCTGCCTGAAATGTTATATGACCCATCCATCTATTCCACCAGTCTGGCTGTTCTCTTGAAGTCGATTATTATCCTCACAGCTCTTTCAAATTTTGTGTCGTTGGCAAATTTTGAAATTGTGCTCTGTACACCCAAGGTTAGATCATTAATACATATAAATAAAAACACTGGTCCTGGTACCATCTACTGGTGAACCCCACTGAATACCTTCCTCTAGTGTGACAAACAGCCTTACCACTTATCTCTGTTTGCTGCCACTTAGCGAACTGCATATCCATACTGCCACTCTCCTTTTAATTCAGTGAGATTGAGAGAGCGGCTTGGGGCCTCTGTCTGAGAGGGATCACTTTTAGGACCCATGATGGACCTAGTTATGAAGAGTTTTGTGACCATTAAATGACATTACAAGGCCCAGATTATTGTATATATATGATATCACATTTATTTAAGAATTTTTATAAAGCACACACCAGCATGAACACAGTAAACAAGACATCGATGACGTACACTTAAAACAGATGTTTGAAGTAATTCTAGAATCATTTTTCAGAAACTAGTACATCTATGTGGGGAATAAACTAAATCCCTGAACCTGGATTTATAATTTGACTCCAAGTCAATCAGAGCATGTGCACGTGATGCAGCCCTCTGACTTTCTTAATTTCATCGGGTCTTAATGTCCACTCAATTCCAACCTTCCCTACTCTTCTGGGTCACAAAAGGATTTAAACACGAGAGGGAGATTTAAAAATGTTTGGTGTTGATGGACTGAGAGGCAATATAGATCAGCTCGGGCTATGTTTGATTGGGAGGAAGATGTGGTGCAGGATTTGGCACAGGTGGCAAAGTTGAACTTTACAGAAGGCGGAAGGTGGAAACCAGTTGGTTGAACATTGGAACTGAAAAGTCTTGAGGTGAAAGAGGCATAGATGAGGGTTATTTCTTCACACACACACAATTTTTTCCCCATCGGGAAAATTTCCCAAGCTGATTATCATTCCTTTGAACTGCATTATGAATGTTCCTTCCGTGGCCAACAAGTCTGCCGTAGGACAAGAACCCAGAGCTACTCGTCCAGAGATTGGTACTCTACCCACTGTGCCACAAGACCTCCTACATGGATGAGGTTTCCAGCAGTAGATAGCAGAGGTGGACAATGCTGTGGAGGTGAAAGTGGTTGGTTTTTGTCATGGCGAGGACATGGGTCAGTAAATCAGAGGGCAGCATCATTTGTCCATTAAACAGACGCAATACAATCAGGCAGTGTGGACTGGCAAGTTACCCATAAATATTGCTCCCAATTGTGCTTTCAGTTCTGTGGTATTAAAACACAAAGCACTTCCTCATATTTACTACTTTATATTATTAAGGTATGGAGTAACCTAGACAAGGACTGCTGAAACTGTAACCTGGAGGCAACAAGTGGGCCCAGAGTCCAATGAATCTCAGGGAATGTGAGGCCTGATTAAGCAATGAGAATGTAAGAGGAGGATCAGGAGATAGAAACATAGAAACATAGAAAAACTACAGCACAAACAGGCCCTTCGGCCCCACAAGTTGTGCCGAACACGTCCCTACCTTCTAGACCTACCTATGACCCTCCATCCTATTAAGCTCCATGTACTCATCCAGGAGTCTCTTAAAAGACCCTATTGAGTTCGCCTCCACCACCACTGACGGCAGCCGATTCCACTCGCCCACCACCCTCTGTGTGAAAAACTTCCCCCTAACATCTCCCCTGTACCTACCCCCCAGCACCTTAAACCTGTGTCCTCTCGTAGCAGACATTTCCACCCTGGGAAAAAGCCTCCGAGAGTCCACCCGATCTATGCCTCTCAACATCTTATACACCTCTATTAGGTCTCCTCTCATCCTTCGTCTCTCCAAGGAGAAAAGACCGAGCTCCCTCAACCTATCCTCATAAGGCATGCCACTCAATCCAGGCAACATCCTTGTAAATCTCCTCTGCACCCTTTCAATCATTTCCACATCCTTCATATAGTGAGGCGACCAGAACTGAGCACAGTACTCCAAGTGGGGTCTGACGAGGGTCTTATATAGCTGCATCATTATCCCCGGACTCCTAAACTCAATCCCTCGATTGATAAAGGCCAGCACACCATACGCCTTCTTAACCACCTCCTCTACCTGCAGGGCCGATTTCAGAGTTCTATGGACCCGGACCCCAAGGTCCTTCTGATCCTCTACAGTACTAAGAGTCTTTCCCTTTATATTGTACTCCTTCATCCCATTTGACCTACCAAAATGGACCACGACGCATTTATCTGGGTTGAAGTCCATCTGCCACTTCTCCGCCCAGTCTTGCATCCTATCTATGTCCCTCTGTAACTTCTGACATCCCTCCAGACTATCCACAACCCCACCAACCTTCGTGTCGTCGGCAAACTTACCAACCCATCCCTCCACTTCCTCATCCAGGTCATTTATGAAAATGACAAACAGCAAGGGTCCCAGAACAGATCCCTGGGGCACACCACTGGTGACTGACCTCCATTTAGAAAAAGACCCATCTATACCCACTCTCTGCCTCCTTTGGGCAAGCCAGTTCTGGATCCACCGGGCAGCAGCCCCTTGGATCCCATGCCCTCTCATTTTTTCTAGAAGCCTTGCATGGGGGACCTTATCGAACGCCTTGCTAAAATCCATATAAACCACATCTACCGCCTTCCCTTCGTCAATGTGTTTAGTCACATTTTCGAAGAACTCCACCAGGCTCGTAAGGCACGATCTGCCTTTGACAAAGCCATGCTGAGTATTCTTGAGCATACTAAACCTCTCTAAATGCTCATATATCCTGTCCCTCAGGATCTTCTCCATCAGTTTACCAACCACTGAGGTTAGACTCACTGGTCGGTAATTACCTGGGCTATCCCTATTCCCCTTCTTGAAAATAGGAACCGCATCCACAATCCTCCAATCCTCCGGCACCTCTCCCGTCTCCATCGACGACACAAAGATCATCGCCAGAGGCTCTGCAATCTCTTCCCTCGCCTCCCACAGTAACCTGGGGTACATCCCATCCGGACCCGGCGACTTATCTATCTTGATGCCATTCAAAGATTCCAGCACAACCTCTTTCTTAAAGTCCACATACTCAATCCTTTCAGTCCTCCGCATGCCCGCAGTACATCCACCCAGGTCCTTCTCCTCTGTGAAAACCGAGGCAAAATACTCATTGAGCACCTCTGCCATTTCTACTGGTTCCGTACAGATTTTCCCGCCTTCACCTTTTATAGGCCCTATTCCTTCATGTCTCATCCTTTTACTCTTCACATATTTATAGAACGCCTTAGGGTTCTCCTTAATCCTACTTGCCAGGGCCTTCTCGTGACCCCTTCTGGCTCTCCTAATTTCCTTCTTTAGTCCCTTCCTACAAGCCGTATCCTCTTCTAAATCCCTATCTTCGCCAAGCTCTCTGAGCCTTTTGTACGCTTTCCTTTTCTTCTCGACTAGGTCCCGCACAGCTTTCGTGCACCACGGTTCCTTTAACCGACCAACACCTCCCTGTCTGCTCGGAATGTTGTCCTGTAGAACTCTAGACAGACATTCCTTGAAAAACTGCCACCTCTCTTCAGTGCATTTCCCCGAGAATACCTCCTTCCAATTTACTCCTCTAATTTGCTGTCTAATGTCTTCATATTTCCCCTTACTCCATATAAACGCTTTCCTAGCTTGCCTGATCCTCTCTTTTTCCAATGCAAGCCTAAAGGAGATAGAGTTATGATCGCTATCCCCATGATGCTCTCCCACTGAGAGATTTGACACTTGTCCAGGTTCATTGGTCAGTATCAGATCAAGTACAGCCTCTCCTCTTGTAGGCTTGTCCACATGCTGTGTCAGGAAACCCTCCTGAACACACCTAACGAACTCTTCCCCATCCAATCCCCTTACCCTAGGGATATTCCAATCTATGTTTGGGAAATTAAAGTCTCCCATCATAACAACTCTGCTATTATTGCATCTCTCCAGGATCTGTTTCCCTATCTGCTCCTCCACCTCCCTGTTACCATTGGGCGGCCTATAGAAAACTCCCAGCAAAGTGACCGGCCCCTTCCCACTCTGAACTTCCACCCACAGAGATAGAACATAGAACATAGAACATTACAGCGCAGAACAGGCCCTTCGGCCCACGATGTTGCACCGACCAGTTAAAAAAAAACTGTGACCCTCCAACCTAAACCAATTTCTTTTCGTCCATGAACCTATCTACGGATCTCTTAAACGCCCCCAAACTAGGCGCATTTACTACTGATGCTGGCAGGGCATTCCAATCCCTCACCACCCTCTGGGTAAAGAACCTACCCCTGAGATAACCATAGAAAACATTTTCTGAAAAAATGACAAACACATGTGTGAAAGAAGTCAGAGAGGAGGTAGTTGAGGCCCTGACTGTAATCATCCAAATTTCCTTAGATACACAAATTATTCCAGTGTTTTGGTAACATTCCTCCATCAACCTGTATATTATCTAAAACCAGATTGATCATATAATTCATGGCACAAGTGCAGTAATTGGGATGCACATGGCTGGTAGATGGTGAGGCACAAAGTTCTGGTGTCCAAGTACTCAGTTTGGGATTTGTGAAATTAGCCACAGAATGGTATTGTCTCCAAGGAGGCCGCCTATAGGTGACTGTAAGATTGCACTTTCACTAGAGCTGGTAGAACTCTGTACACCACCACAAGGGAGTGATGTAAAGCATAACCATTCAATGCGTTGTGACTGCAGCAGTATTGTCAGATGGGAAGTATGCAATTCATCATGGTTTCCAAAGAGTGTTGCTGAATTTTGTGGCTTGTTATTGCAGTATTGAAAGGAGAAAATCTAACACATTTCTGAAAGTGCCAAACCGTAGAGCCTGATATCATTGGGGATTTGAAGTTTTGAACTATTTTTTGAATTGATACTTGAATGAAATGTATAATTCATGGCATTGCTCGTGCAATGTTGTGTGGAGGTGGATGCATATGCACTTTCAGAAAATTTGCTTGGAAAGTTCAAGTGTGTGGTACAAACGAAACAATGATAGAATTCTCGTTGATAGATACAAAACAAAGAGTTAAGGAATATTAGTGTTTTCAGACCAGAGGAGAGTTGGACATGGTTTACAGTGGGGAAAAACACAGCCCCAGTTAGTGCAATGGACAGAATGGTGGAAGATATGTGGATAATGTGAGGTAATACATTTTGTGAGTAAAAAGCAAAGGATTGTGATTTGGCATTTAATGATAAGACTCCAAAAGTGAGTGGATGAATTGAGAGACCTAAATGTTGAATTATATAATTTCCTGGAAATGCAAGTTCAGATGGATGAAGCCATTAATCATAGAATCCCTACAGTACAGAAGGAGACCATTTTGCCCATCAAGTCTGTACTGACCACAATCCCACGCAGGCCCTATTCCCGTAACCCTTATTTACCCTACCAATCTCCCTGACATTTTAGCATGGCCAATTAACCTAACCCGCACATCTTTGGACTGTGGGAAGAAACCGGAGCACCTGGAGGAATCCACGCAGACATGTGGAGAATGTGCAAACTCCATACAGACAGAGGCCAGAATTGAATAGAATTGTGAGGCAGCAGTGCTAACCATTGTGCCACTGTGCCACCCCTTAAATAAATCTTGTAAGATTACAAGAGTAAAGATAAAATTAAATACAGCACCAATTAGGCCACAGGATGGCATGGTGGCACAGTGGAGTGTCTGCCTGTGTGGAGTTTGCACGTTCTCCCTGTGTCTGCGTGGGCATCCTCAGGCTTCCATAGTCGATTTTCAAGTTTGCTGATGACACCACTGTAGTGGGTTAGATCTCAAACAATGACGAGACAGAGTACAGGAATAAGATAGAGAATCTGGTGAACTGGCGCGGCAACAATAATCTCTCCCTCAAAGTCAACAAAATGAAGGAGATTGTCTTCGACTTCAGGAAGCGTAAAGGAGAACATGCCCCTGTCTACAATGGGGACGAAGTAGAAATGGTCAAGAGCTTCAAGTTTTTAGGTGTCCAGATCACTAACAACCTGTCCTGGTCCCCCCCCCCCCCCCCACCACCATGCCGACACTATAGTTAAGAAAGCCCACCAATGCCTCTACTTTCTCAGAAGACTAAGGAAATGTGGAATGTCAGCTACAACTCTCATCAACTTTTACAGATGCACCATAGAAAGCATTCTTTCTGGTTGTATCACAGCTTGGTATGGCTCCTGTTCTGCCCAAGACCGCAAGGAACTACAAAAGGTCGCGAATGTACCCAAACCATCACGCAAACCAGCCTCCCATCCATTGACTCTGTCTACAATTCCTGCTGCCTCGGCAAAGCAGCCAGCGTAATTAAGGACCCCACGCACCCCAGACATTCTCTCTTCCACCTTCTTCCTTCGGGAAAAAGATACAAAAGTCTGAGGTCACGTACTAACTGACTCAAGAACAGCTTCTTCCCTGCTGCTGTCAGACTTTTGAATGGACTTACCTTGCATTAAGTTGATCTTTCTCTACACCCTAGCTATGGGGTGGAGCAGGGTTTGAAATGTGTATACTTCAATGCCAGGAGTATTCGCAATAAAGTGGGTGAACTTGCAGCGTGGATCAGTACCTGGGACTTCGATGTTGTGGCTATTTCAGAGACATGGATAGAGCAGGGGCAGGAATGGATGCTGCAGGTCCCGGGGTTCAAATGTTTTAGTCGAAGTAGGGAAGGAGGTAGAAGAGGGGGAGGGGTAGCATTATTGGTCAGAGATTGTATCACAGTGTCAGAGAGGAGGTTTGATGAGGACTTATCTGTTGAGGTAGTATGGGCGGAGATTAGAAATAGGAGAGGAGAGGTCACCCTGTTGGGAGTCTTTTATAGACCTCCTAAAAGTTCTAGAGAGGTTGAGGAAAGGATTGCGGAGTCAATCCTGCTTAGGAGTGAAAGTAATAGGGCAATTGTTATGGGGGATTTTAACTTGACTAATATTGACTGGAATTGTTATAGCTCTAGCTCGTTAGAGGGGTCAGTTTTTGTTCAAAGCGTGCAGGAAGGTTTTTTGACTCAGTATGTAGACAGGCCAACTAGAGGTGAGGCTATATTGGATCTGGTGCTGGGAAATGAGCCAGACCAGGTGCTAGACTTGGAAGTTGGTGTGCATTTTGGTGATAGTGACCACAATTCGGTTACGTTCACCTTAGTGATGGAAAGGGATAGGCATGAACCTCGGGCCAATGGTTTTAGCTGGGGGAAGGGTAATTATGAGGCTATTAGGAGAGAATTAGGAAACATAGGTTGGACTAGGAGATTACAGGGACTGGGAACGTCCGACATGTGGAGTTTTTTCAAGGAGCAGCTACTGCGAGTCTGTGATAGGTATGTCCCTGTCAGGCAAGGAGGAATTGGTAGGGCTAGGGAACCGTGGTGCACCAAAAAAGTTTCTTTGTTGGTTAAAAAGAAAAAGGAGGCTTATGTTCGGATGAGACGTGAGCACTCGGGTAGTGCACTAGAAAGCTTTAGATTGGCTAAGAGGGAGTTGAAGAGCGAGCTTAGAAGGGCTAAAAGGGGACATGAGAAGACTTTGGCGGATAGGGTTAAAGAGAATCCTAAGGCGTTCTATAGGTATGTCAAGAACAGAAGGTTGGTTAGGGCAAGTTTAGGGCCAGTTATAGATGGCAGAGGGAAGTTATGTGTGGAACCGGAGGAGATTGGTGAAGCATTGAACCAATATTTCTCTTCGGTGTTCACGCAAGGGGACATGAATATAGCTGAGGAGGACACTGGGTTGCAAGGGAGTAGAATAGACAGTATTACAGTTGATAAGGAGGATGTGCAGGATATTCTGGAGGGTCTGAAAATAGATAAATCCCCTGGTCCGGATGGGATTTATCCAAGGATTCTCTGGGAGGCAAGAGAAGTGATTGCAGAGCCTCTGGCTCTGATCTTCAGGTCGTCGTTGGCCTCTGGTATAGTACCAGAAGATTGGAGGTTAGCGAATGTTGTCCCATTGTTTAAGAAGGGGAACAGAGACTTCCCCGGGAATTATAGACCGGTGAGTCTCACTTCTGTTGTCGGCAAGATGTTGGAAAAAATTATAAGGGATAGGATTTATAGTTATTTGGAGAGTAATGAATTGATAGGTGATAGTCAGCATGGTTTTGTGGCAGGTAGGTCGTGCCTTACTAACCTTATTGAGTTTTTTGAGAAAGTGACCAAGGAGGTGGATGGGGGCAAGGCAGTGGACGTGGTATATATGGATTTTAGTAAGGCGTTTGATAAGGTTCACCATGGTAGGCTTCTGCAGAAAATGCAAATGTATGGGATTGGGGGTGATCTAGGAAATTGGATCAGGAATTGGCTAGCGGATAGGAAACAGAGGGTGGTGGTTGATAGTAAATATTCATCATGGAGTGCGGTTACAAGTGGTGTACCTCAGGGATCTGTTTTGGGGCCACTGCTGTTTGTAATATTTATTAATGATCTGGATGAGGGTATAGTTGGGTGGATTAGCAAATTTGCTGATGACACCAAAGTCGGTGGTGTGGTAGACAGTGAGGAAGGGTGTCGTAGTTTGCAGGAAGACTTAGACAGGTTGCAAAGTTGGGCCGAGAGGTGGCGGATGGAGTTTAATGCGGAGAAGTGTGAGGTAATTCACTTTGGTAGGAATAACAGATGTGTTGAGTATAGGGCTAACGGGAGGACTTTGAATAGTGTGGAGGAGCAGAGGGATCTAGGTGTATGTGTGCATAGATCCCTGAAAGTTGGGAATCAAGTAGATAAGGTTGTTAAGAAGGCATATGGTGTCTTGGCGTTTATTGGTAGGGGGATTGAATTTAGGAGTCGTAGCGTTATGTTGCAACTGTACACAACTCTGGTGCGGCCGCACTTGGAGTACTGTGTGCAGTTCTGGTCCCCACATTACAGGAAGGATGTGGAGGCTTTGGAGAGGGTGCAGAGGAGGTTTACCAGGATGTTGCCTGGTATGGAGGGGAGATCCTATGAGGAGAGGCTGAGGGATTTGGGATTGTTTTCGCTGGAAAGGCGGCGGCTAAGAGGGGATCTTATTGAAACATATAAGATGATTAGAGGTTTAGATAGGGTGGATAGTGATAGCCTTTTTCCTCTGATGGAGAAATCCAGCACGAGGGGGCATGGCTTTAAATTGAGGGGGGGTAGTTATAGAACCGATGTCAGGGGTAGGTTCTTTACCCAGAGGGTGGTGAGGGATTGGAATGCCCTGCCAGCATCAGTAGTAAATGCGCCTAGTTTGGGGGCGTTTAAGAGATCCGTAGATAGGTTCATGGACGAAAAGAAATTGGTTTAGGTTGGAGGGTCACAGTTTTTTTTTAACTGGTCGGTGCAACATCGTGGGCCGAAGGGCCTGTTCTGCGCTGTAATGTTCTATGTTCTATGTTCTATGACTGTAAGAGTATATTCTGCACTCTCTTGTTTCCTTCTCTATGAACAGTATGTTTTATTTGTATAGCGCGCAAGAAACAATACTTTTCACTGTGTGTTAATACATGTGACAATAATAAATCAAATCAAATCAAATCAGTCTGAAGATGTGCAGGTTAGGTGCATTAGCCATGCTAAATTCTCCCTCAGTGTACCTGAACAGGTGCCGGAGTGTGCAACTAGGGGATTTTCATGGTAACTTCATTGCAGTATGAATGCAAGCCTCCTTGTGACTAATAATAAACTTTAAACTTTAGTTCGAATTTTGTTGTGCTGCTTTGGACAACACATTTTGGAAAGGATGTTGAAGCCAAAGAAAGTGTTTAGCATTACTTCACCAGGATATGGCCAGGCGATAGGCAACTCTGGTTATAAAGAGAGACTTGAACTAGCAGGACCAATTCAATTGGAGCAGAGGAGATTGAATAGAGATTATTTTTTAAATTGAAGGCATTTGAGAAAGTGAAAGGTGATGGTTGTTTCCTCTGGTTGGCATATCAATGAAGAGTGATGAGAGGGGTTACGAGAAATATCTCTAAACAAAGGGTGGTAACAACATGGAAAGACATTGTCACAGAGATTGATGGAGGCAAGGATCATTCAGGGAGGATTGGATGCTCTAACAATGCATGCCCCAGACTTTGTCAGGAACACAAAGGGTACTTATTGTAAAAGAAAAGCTGTCCAGAGGTCAACAGCCTCCCTGCTGGCTTCCCTCCCTACTTGTCTACTACTTCAAACTGTCTTCTACCTAAGAAAGGACTCCATCCCCTGGGGTGATTAACCACTCTCACTCCCAATTGGTCCCTCAAGCTAGGTGACCCTCTTCTGCTGTACCACCCTTAAAGGGACAATCACCACAATTACCACATTCCTTGCCCTTTATCTCTTTTATACAATCTTCAAAACTAAGTTACTAAAGTCCAAATTTTAACTAAACATTATACACATGAGTTGGACAATTATAAATTGAGTCTTTAAGGGATTTTCTATTTCTTGTAGAGAAGTGTAATTCTGTAGTCCGAGATGCTTTCACCAGATTGACATTAATAGGAACTGCAATAATGGGTACCTCTTTGGCACAGGCAGTTCATTACTATTTGCCTCCACAGAGACATCAGTTGTGCTTATAACAGATCAATCAGGTACTTTGGTGTTTACAGGTTCGAAAACATTTCTTGATGGCTCACTGATGAGATCCTCAAGTTTGTATGTGTTTAAATATAAACAATGTTATTGGTAGGCTTTAACTATGTATGGTTACAAATATAGTATTGCATGAAACTCTTCCATATAGGCTTGCTGCTTTTCCATTCCAGCAATCTTGTTCTAGCCTATAATCTCAGCTTCCTCTGCCTGAATTGCTGATTCTGCTGTCAATTTCAATGTTTTACCTCTTCAGTTAATTGCCAAGCTTCCTTCTTCAAGCTCTTATTCTACTGATTCAATTCTTCACTGGATTTGTTCTTATTATCTAATTGCTTTTCATGGAGTTCAGCTTATTCTCCATTGTCCCGTTAAGTTCTCCTTCCTCATTTGTCAATTTTTGCAACTTTTTTTTCAAGTTTGTTGTCAGTTATTTCATCTTAGAACATAGAACATAGAAAAAACACAGCACAAACAGGCCCTTCGGCCCACAAGTTGCGCCGGTCATGTCCCTACCTACCTAGGCTTATATATAGGCTTACCTATAACCCTCAATCCTATTAAGTCCCATGTACTCATCCAGAAGTCTCTTAAAAGACCCTATTGAGTTTGCCTCCACCACCACTGACGGCAGCCGATTCCACTCACCCACCACCCTCTGAGTGAAAAACTTACCCCTGACAAGTGTGTTAGCTTTTATTAATAGGGGGTTGGAGTTTAAGAGCCGTGGGGTTATGCTGCAACTGTACAGGACCTTGGTGAGACCACATTTGGAATATTGTGTGCAGTTCTGGTCACCTCACTATAAGAAGGATGTGGAAGCGTGGAAAGAGTGCAGAGGAGATTTACCAGGATGCTGCCTGGTTTGGAGGGTAGGTCTTATGAGGAAAGGTTGAGGGAGCTAGGGCTGTTCTCTCTGGAGCGGAGGAGGCTGAGGGGAGACTTAATAGAGGTTTATAAAATGATGAAGGGGATAGATAGAGTGAATGTTCAAAGACAATTTCCTCGGGTGGATGGAGCTATTACAAGGGGGCATAACTATAGGGTTCATGGTGGGAGATATAGGAAGGATATCAGAGGTAGGTTCTTTACACAGAGAGTGGTTGGGGTGTGGAATGGACTGCCTGCAGTGATAGTGGAGTCAGACACTTTAGGAACATTTAAGCGGTTATTGGATAGGCACATGGAGCACACCAGGATGATAGGGAGTGGGATAGCTTGGTCTTGGTTTCAGATAAAGCCCGGCACAACATCGTGGGTCGAAGGGCCTGTTCTGTGCTGTACTGTTCTATGTTCTATGTTCTATCTCCTTTGTACCTACTCCCGAGCACCTTAAACCTGTGTGCTCTCGTAACAGCCATTTCAGCCCTGGGAAAAAGCCTCCGAGGATCCACCCGATCTATACCTCTCAACATCTTGTACACCTCTATCAGGTCACCTCTCATCCTTTGTCTCTCCAAGGAGAAAAGACCGAGCTCCCTCAACCTATCCTCATAAGGCATGCCAACCAAGCCAGGCAAACTCCTTGTAAATCTCCTCTGCACCCTTTCAATCATTTCCACATCCCTCCTATAATGAGACGACCAGAACTGAGCACAGTACTCCAAGTGGGGTCTGACGAGGGTCTTATAAAGCTGCATCATTATCTCCCGACTCGTAAACTCAATCCCTCGATTGATGAAGGCCAGCACACCATACGCCTTCTTAACCACCTCCTCTACCTGCGAGGCCGATTTAAGAGTCCTATAGACCAGGACCCCAAGGTCCTTCTGATCCTCTACACTGCTAAGAGTCTTACCCTTGATATTATACTCCTTCATCCCATTTGACCTGCCAAAATGGACCACTACACATTTATCCGGGTTGAAGTCCATCTGCCACTTCTCCGCCCAGTCTTGCATCCTATCTATGTCATGCTGCAGCTTCTGACATCCCTCCAAACTATCCACAACACCACCAACCTTCATGTCATCGGCAAACTTACCAACCCATCCCCCCACTTCCTCATCCAGGTCATTTCTGAAAATGACAAACAGCAAGGGTCCCAGAACAGATCCCTGGGGCACTCCAGTGGTGACCGACCTCCATTCAGAAAAAACCCATCTACAACCACTCGCTGCCTTCAGCAGGCAAGCCAGTTCTGGATCCACAAGGCAACAGTTCTGGTCACCCTATTATAGAATGGGTATTATTAAACTAGAAATAGTGCAGAAAAGATTTATTAGGATTTACTTTTTGGAGAGTCTGTTTTTTGCTTCTTCTTTTGATGTACCTGTTTCTTCCATTCACAAGCAGATTCAATGCTGTCCATTTGGGACCATTATTTTTAAAAACTTTTTAACTTAGAGTCATAGTCATACAGGTTTACAGCATGGAAACAGGCCCTTCGACCCAAATTATCTATGCCGCCCAGTTTTTACCACTAAGCTAGGCCCAATTGCCCACATTTGGCCCAATTCCCTCGATACCCATCATACCCATGTAACTGTCTAAATGCTTTTTAAAAGATAAAATTGTATCCACCTCTACTACTGCCTCTGGCAGCTCGTTCCAGACACTCGCCACACTCACCATCCTCTCACCTTAAACCTATGTCCTTTAGTTTTAGACTCTCCTACCATTGAGAAAAGATGTTGACTACCTACCTGATCCATGCCCCTCATTATTTTATAGACCTCTATAACCCTCCACTGTTCCAGGGAAAAAAGTTCCAATCTATCCAGCCTCTCCTTATAACTCAAACCATCAAGTCCCGGTAGTAAATCCTAATAAATCTTTTCTGCACTATTTCTAGTTTAATAATACCCTTTCTATAATAAGGTGACCAGAACTGTACACAGTATTCCAATGTGGCCTCACCAATGACTTGTACAACTTCGATGTGGAGTTGGCGGCGTTGGACTGGGGTAGGCACAGTAAGTAGCCTCACAACACTAGATTAAAGTCCAACAGGTTTATTTGGTAGCACGAGCTTTTGGAGCACTGCTCCTTCATCATGTGAGTCACTTGATGAAGGAGCAGTGCTCCGAAAGCTTATGGTACCAAATAAACCTGTTGGATTTTAATCTGGTGTTGTGAGACTACGTGTTGTACAACTTCAACAAGACATCCGAACTCCTGTATTCAATGTTCTGACCAATGAAACCAAGCATGCTGAATGCCTCCTTCACCTCTCTGTCCACCTGTGACTCCACTTTCAGGGAGCTATGAACCTGTAATCCTAGATCTCTTTGTTCTATAACTCTCCCCAATGCCCTACCATTAATTGAGCAGGTCCTACGCTGATTTGATTTACCAAAATGCATCATCTCACATTGTCTAAATTAAACTCCATCTGCTATTCATCGGCCCACTCGCCAAATTGATCAAGATCCACAGTCCTAGATAACCTTCTTCTCTGTCCACTATGTCACCAATCTTGCAAACCTACTGACCATGCCTCCCAAATTCTCATCAAAATCATTAGTATAAATGACAAATAACAGTGGACCCAGCACCAATCCCTGAGGCACACCACTGGTAACAGGCCTCTAGTTTGAAAAACAACCCTCTACAGCCACCTTCTCTCTTCTGTCGTCAAGCCAATTTTGTATCCAATTGGCTACCTGGATCCCATGAATTTATAGAGTGGCAGCGGGACCCCCCACCAATCTCCCCCCAGAGGCACCGCCCCCACTAGACCCCGTCCCACTCTGGCCCGGTTCCCTTGACACTGCCCGATGCCTAGTGGGCAGTGCCAAAGTGCCCCCTAGGCAATGTCCCTTTGCCCCTTTGCAGTGCCAGGGGACCAGGCTGGCACTGCCAAGCTGGCAATGCCCAGGGGGCACCCCCTCACCCCATCCTCTCTGTTCCCCCCAGCAGTGTCAGGCAGTCAGCTCCCTGAAAGTGGGGAGCTATTACAAATCCCGCTGGAGTGAAACACTCCTGGTGTTGGGGAGAGGCGTTAGTAGGCCCGGAAATTTCAGTCCCCGGGCCTGCTAATTATTTGTAAATTCAAATTTAAATAAATTATACAGCTCTACGCCGATTTCTGGTGCGGAGCTGATGGCACCGGAAATCTGGTGCCCAGAGACTCGCAGAGGCCATGACATTAGCAGGGAGCTCGCTAAACAGTTTCCGCTTGAGTCTCCTGGCCTGCTAGCGGGCTGGGAGAATCGCCTCCATCATGTGAATGTATATTAATTAACCATAAACTTCACAATTGGAGAAATCCATATGGTTGATGGTAAATGGCATGCTGATTTATTTTGCAGTTTATAAAAATGCATATGAAGCTGTGCATTTACACCATGAACTGAATGGGTGGATTGCTTTGGCATCTACATCAAGTTGCTCATACCACTGTGCAGTGTTTGCCTGGTGGACACCATCAAACAAGCATCAATTGTCTGGCACTGGTGTGGTTACAAATGACAGATACTGTACACAGTAATACCCAGAGAGTCTTTTTGCCTAAATATTGGTTAGAATATGGAAATGACATCCTTCACATATATAGTTGATGTGAATAATACAAATACATTTCAGAGGAAACTAGGCAATGGGGAAAGGAATAGGAAGTTATTCTAACAGGGTTAAATGAACTAAGGTGTGGTAAGGCTGGTGTGGGGCAGAAAGACTGGTATTGACTTGATGGGTCAAATGGGCTGTTTCTGTGATGTAGGTTCTATGTAGCTTTATCTACACCACCTGCATCACGATATAAATTTGCTGGTTACTCAAATCGCCTGATGTTTAAAGATGTATGCCATGTTATGAACATTATGACTAGCATTCAGGAAGGGTTTCTTTTTAATCCTTGTATATTGGATTCAGGCGGCTGAGTGCTTACACAGCTTTACAGCAACAAAACTTTTCTGAACAGTATCTGGTCACCTTTCCCAGGCAGAAGAGCAGAAGGAAATGAGTAGCTGTCTGTAGTTTAAAGAATATTTAATATAAAGAAGTAATTTTGAACAGAGTCTACAGCCAGGCAGGCAGCAGGATTGAACATGTGCCACCTGTTTTTGTGAATGTTAAACAGTTTCCAGTGGTATTCCACAGGGTTCAGTGTTGGGAAACTTGCTGTTTGTTCCATATATTAATGATTTGGAATTAAATGTTGGAAGCATGATCGGGAAATTTGCAGATGACACAAAAAGGGTGGCACGGTGGCACAGTGGTTATCAATGCTGCCTCATAGTGCCAGGGACCTGGGTTCAATTCCGGCCTTGGGTGACTGTCTGGAGTTTTCACATTCTCCCCGTGTCTGCGTGGGTTTCCTCCGGGTGCTCCGGTTTCCTCCCACAGTCCAAAGATGTGCAGATTGACAAAGATAGGTTAATTGGCCCTTAGTCAGGGATTAGCAGGATAAATACGTGAGGTTATGCTGATGAAGCCAGGGTGGGATTGTTGTCGGTGCAGGCTCGATGGGCCAAATGGTCTTCTTCTGCACTGTATTCTCTGGTTCTACGATTCTATGGTTCTACAGTTGATAGTGAAGAGGATAGCTGGCAACCCCAGAATGATATTAATGGTTGGTTGAGTGGGCAGAGAAGAGGCAAATGGAACTCAATCTGTAAAAAGGAGAGGGCAAACAAAGGAAGGAAATACTTAATGGATAAAAAACTGGCTGGCAGAGAAGAAACAAAGAGTAGAAATTAATGGGCGCTTATTAAGGCAGCAACTAGTGGGGTATCACAGGGATCGGTGCTGGGACCCCAACTGTTCACAATATATGTTAATGATTTGAACATAGAACATAGAACAGTACAGCACAAAACAGGCCCTTCGGCCCACGATGTTGTGCTGAGCTTTATTTGAAACTAAGATCAAGCTATCCCACTCCCTATCATCCTGGTGTGCTCCATGTGCCTATCCAATAACCGCTTAAATGTTCCTAAAGTGTCTGACTCCACTATCACTGCAGGCAGTCCATTCCACACCCCAACCACTCTCTGTGTAAAGAACCTACCTCTGATATCCTTCCTATATCTCCCACCACAAACCCTATAGTTATGCCCCCTTGTAATAGCTCCATCCACCCGAGGAAATTGTCTTTGAACGTTCACTCTATCTATCCCCTTCATCATTTTATAAACCTCTATTAAGTCTCCCCTCAGCCTCCTCCGCTCCAGAGAGAACAGCCCTCGCTCCCTCAACCTTTCCTCATAAGACCTACCCTCCAAACCAGGCAGCATCCTATTAAATCTCCTCTGCACTCTTTCCAGCGCTTCCACATCCTTCTTATAGTGAGGTGACCAGAACTGCACACAATATTCCAAATGTGGTCTCACCAAGGTCCTGTACAGTTGCAGCATAACCCCACGGCTCTTAAACTCCAACCCCCTGTTAATAAAAGCTAACACACTATAGGCCTTCTTCACAGCTCTATCCACTTGAGTGGCAACCTTTAGAGATCTGTGGATATGGACCCCAAGATCTCTCTGTTCCTCCACAGTCTTCAGAACCCTACCTTTGACCCTGTAATCCACATTTAAATTAGTCCTACCAAAATGAATCACCTCACATTTATCAGGGTTAAACTCCATTTGCCATTTTTCAGCCCAGCTTTGCATCCTATCTATGTCTCTTTGCAGCCTACAACAGCCCTCCACCTCATCCACTACTCCACCAATCTTGGTGTCATCAGCAAATTTACTGATCCACCTTTCAGCCCCCTCCTCTAAGTCATTAATGAAAATCACAAAGAGCAGAGGACCAAGCACTGATCCCTGTGGCACTCCGCTAGCAACCTGCCTCCAGTCCGAAAATTTTCCATCCACCACCACCCTCTGTCTTCGATCAGATAGCCAGTTACCTATCCAATCAGCCAACTTTCCCTCTACCCCACACCTCCTTACTTTCATCATAAGCCGACCATGGGGGACCTTATCAAACGCCTTACTAAAATCCATGTACATGACATCAAGTGCCCTACCTTCATCAACACACTTAGTTACCTCCTCAAAAAACTCAATCAAATTTGTGAGGCACGACTTGCCCTCTTCAAATCTGTGCTGACTATCCCGGATTAATCCGCATCTTTCTAAATGGTCGTAAATCCCATTCCTAAGGACCTTTTCCATCAATTTACCAACCACCGCAGTAAGACTAACCGGTCTATAATTACCAGGGTCATTTCTATTCCCTTTCTTAAACAGAGGAACAACATTCGCCACTCTCCAGTCCTCTGGCACCATCCCCGTGGACAGTGAGGACCCAAAGATCAAAGCCAAAGGCTCTGCAATCTCATCCCTTGCCTCCCAAAGAATCCTAGGATATATTTCATCAGGCCCAAGGGACTTATCGACCTTCAGTTTATTCAAAACTGCCAGTACATCCTCACTCCGAACAACTATTTCCTCCAGCCTATTAGCCTGTAACACCTTCTCTTCCTCAAAAACATGGCCCCTCTCCTTGGTGAACACTGAAGAAAAGTATTCATTCATCACCTCGCCTATCTCTACTGACTCCATACACAAGTTCCCACTACTGTCCTTGACCGGCCCCAACCTCATCCTGGTCATTCTTTTATTCCTCACATAAGAGTAAAAAGCCTTGGGGTTTTCCTTGATCCGACCCGCCAAGGACTTCTCATGTCCCCTCCTAGCTCTCCTAAGCCCCTTTTTCAGCTCATTCCTTGCTAACTTGTAACCCTCAATCGAGCCATCTGAACCTTGTTTCCTCATCCCTACTTAAGCTTCCCTCTTCCTTTTCACAAGACATTCCACCTCTTTCGTGAACCATGGTTCCCTCACTCGGCCATTTCCTCCCTGCCTGACAGGGACATACCTATCAAGGACATCCAGTATTTGTTCCTTGAAAAAGCTCCACTTTTCATTAGTGCCTTTCCCTGACAGTTTCTGTTCCCATCTTATGCCCCCTAATTCTTGCCTAATCGCATCATAATTACCTCTCCCCCAATTGTAAACCTTGCCCTGCCATACGGCCCTATCTCATTTGGATGAGAGAACAAAATGTAACACCTCAAAGTTTGTAGAGTTGGGTGGCAGGGTGAAGTGTGACAAGGATGCAGAGATCCTTCAGAATGATCTGGGTAGGTTGGGTGAATGGGCAAATCAATGGCAGATGCAGTATAATTCGGATAAATGTGAGGTTATTCACTTTGGAAGCAAAAAACAAGAAGACAGATTACGACCTGAATGGCTGTAAATTAGGAGAGGGGAGTGTGCAGCATAACCTGGGTGTCCTTGTGCACCAGTCACTGAAGGTAAGCATGCAGGTGCAGCAGGCGGTAAAGAAGGCAAATGGCATGTTGGCCTTCATTGCGAGAGGTTTCGAGTGCAGGAGCGGGGATGTGTTGTTGCAATTGTACAGGACCTTGGTGAGGCCACACCGAGACTATTGTGCGCAGTTTTGGTCTCCTTTTCTGAGAAAGGATGTTCTTGCTGTCAAGGGAATGCAGCAAAGGTTTACCAGGCTAATTCCAGGGATGGCGGGACTGATGTATGAGGAGAAATTGACTAGGTTAGGATTGTTTTCGTTGGAGTTCAGACGAATGAGGGGGGTGTCTCATAGAGACTTATAAAATTCTAACAGGACTGGACAGAATGGATGCAGGGAGGATGTTCCCGATGGTGGGAGAGTCCAGAACCAAGGATGACACTCTGAGGATTCAGGATAGACCACTTAGGATGGAGGTGAGGAGACATTTCTTCACCCAAAGAGTGGTGAGCCTGTGGAATTCATTACCACAGGAAGTAGTTGATGTCAAAACATTGAATGTATTCAAGAGGCGGCTGGATATAGCACTTGGGACGAATGGGATCAAAGGTTATGGGGAAAAAGCAGGATCAAGCTATTGAGTTGGACGATCAGCCATGATTGTAATGATTGGCAGAGCAGGCTCGAAAGGCCAAATGGCCTCCTGCTGCTCCTATTTTCTATGTTAATGAACAGGAAGATATTGAGAGGGGTGAGGAAGTGAGAGACCTTGAAGTGCATATCCACAGGTTCTTGAATGCTTTCCTTTATTGGGCAAGGTATTGCATACAAAAGCAGGGATGTAAGGATGGAACTGTATAAAACATTAGTTTTATGAAACATGGCTGGCATTTTGTTTACAGTTCTGGTCATCACACTACAGGAAGGACATAATTGTTCTGGAGAGACTGCAGAAGAGGCTTACAAGAATGTTGCCAGGGCTTAAAAATTACAGCTATGAGGAGAGATTGGAAAGGCTGGGGTTGTTTGCCTTAGGAGAGAGGGAATTGAGGTGTACAAGATTATGAGGGGTCTAGACAGGGTAGACATGAAAGACTTGTTTCTCCCAGCTGAGGGATCAATTATCAGGGGGCGTAGATTTAGTGTCATCCGCAAATTTACTAACCCATCCTTCTACGCCTTCATCCAGGTCATTTATAAAAATGACAAACAGCAGTGGCCCCAAAACAAATCCTTGCGGTACACCACTAGTAACAATCTCATTAGTGACAGACAGCATGGTTTTGTAAGAGGGAGGTCGTGCCTTACAAATTTGGTGGAGTTTTTTGAGGAAGTGACAAAAACGGTTGATGAAGGAAGGGCCGTGGATGTCGTCTATATGGATTTCAGTAAGGCATTTGACAAAGTCCCACATGGCAGGTTGGTTAAGAAGGTTAAGGCTCATGGGATACAAGGAGAAGTGGCTCGATGGGTGGAGAACTGGCTTGGCCATAGGAGACAGAGGGTAGTGGTCGAAGGGTCTTTTTCCGGCTGGAGGTCTGTGACCAGTGGTGTTCCGCAGGGCTCTGTACTGGGACCTCTGCTATTTGTGATATATATAAATGATTTGGAAGAAGGCGTAACTGGTGTAATCAGCAAGTTTGCGGATGACACAAAGATGGCTGGAATTGCGGATAGCGAAGAGCATTGTCGGGCAATACAGCAGGATATAGATAGGCTGGAAAATTGGGCGGAGAGGTGGCAGATGGAATTTAATCCGGATAAATGCGGAGTGATGCATTTTGGAAGAAATAATGTAGGGAGGAGTTATGCAATAAATGCCAGAGTCATCAGGAATATAGAAACACAGAGGGACCTAGGTGTGCAAGTCCACAAATCCTTGAAGGTGGCAACACAGGTGGAGAAGGTGGTGAAGAAGGCATATGGTATGCTTGCCTTTATAGGACGGGGTATAGAGTATAAAAGCTGGAGTCTGATGATGCAGCTGTATAGAACGCTGGTTAGGCCGCATTTGGAGTACTGCGTCCAGTTCTGGTCGCCGCACTACCAGAAGGACGTGGAGGCATTGGAGAGAGTGCAGAGAAGGTTTACCAGGATGTTGCCTGGTATGGAGGGTCTTAGCTATGAGGAGAGATTGGGTAGACTGGGGTTGTTCTCCTTGGAAAGACGGAGAATGAGGGGAGATCTAATAGAGGTATACAAGATTATGAAGGGTATAGATAGGGTGAACAGTGGGAAGCTTTTTCCCAGGTCGGAGGTGACGATCACGAGGGGTCACGGGCTCAAGCTGAGAGGGGCGAAGTATAACTCAGACATCAGAGGGACGTTTTTTACACAGAGGGTGGTGGGGGCCTGGAATGCGCTGCCAAGTAGGGTGGTGGAGGCAGGCACGCTGACATCGTTTAAGACTTACCTGGATAGTCACATGAGCAGCCTGGGAATGGAGGGATACAAACGATTGGTCTAGTTGGACCAAGGAGCGGCACAGGCTTGGAGGGCCGAAGGGCCTGTTTCCTGTGCTGTACTGTTCTTTGAACTCCAGGATGAACATTTCCCATCAACCACCACCCTCTGTCTTTTTACAGCTAGCCAATATCTCATCCAAACCGCTAAATCACCCTCAATCCCATGCCTCCGTATCTTTTGCAATAGTTTACCGTGGGGAACCTTATCAAACGCTTTACTGAAATCCATATACACCACATCAACTGCTTTACCCTTATCCACCTCTTTGGTCACCTTCTCAAAGAACTCAATAAGGTTTGTGAGGCACGACCTACCCTTCACAAAACCGTGTTGACTATCCCTAATCAAATTGTTCCTTTCTAGATGCTTATAAATCCTATCTCTTATAATCCTTTCCAAGACTTTGCCCACAACAGAAGTAAGGCTCACTAGTCTATAATTACCAGGGTTGTCTCTACTCCCCTTCTTGAACAAGGGGACAACATTTGCGATCCTCCAGTCTTCTGGCACTATTCCTGTAGACAATGACGACATAAAGATCAGAGCCAAAGACTCTGCAATCTCCTCCCTAGCCTCCCAGAGAATCCGAGGATAAATCCCATCTGGCCCAGGGGACTTATATATTTTCACACTTTCCAGAATTGCTAACACCTCCTCCTTATGAACCTCAATCCCATCTAGTCTAATACCCTGTATCTCAGTATTCTCCTCGACAACATTGTCTTTTTCCTGTGTGAATATTGATGAAAAATATTCATTTAGCGCCTCTCCTATCTCTTCGGACTCCACACACAACTTCCCACTACTGTCCTTGACTGGCCCTAATCTTACCCTATTCCTGACATACCGATAGAAAGCTTTAGGGTTTTCCTTGATCCTACCTGCCAAAGACTTCTCATGTCCCCTCCTGGCTCTTCTTAGCTCACTCTTTAGGTCCTTCCTGGCTAACTTGTAACTCTCAAGCGCCCTAACTGAGCCTTCACGTCTCATCTTTACATAAGTATCCTTCTTCCTCTTCACAAGAGATTCAACTTCTTTAGTAAACCACGGTTCCCTTGCTCGACCACTTCCTCCCTGCCTGCCTACTTGTTCCTTGAATAAGCTCTACATTTCAATTGTTCCCATCCCCTGCAGTTTCCTTCCACATCCTATGCATCCTAAATCTCGCCTAATCGCATCATAATTTCCTTTCCCCCAGCTATAACTCTTGCCCTGCGGTATATACCTATCCCTTTCCATCGCTAAAGTAAACGTAACCGAATTGTGGTCACTATCACCAAAGTGTTCACCTACCTCCCAATCTAACACCTGGCCTGGTTCATTACCCAGTACCAAATCCAATGTGGCCTCGCCTCTTGTTGGTCTATCTACATATTGTGTCAGGAAACCCTCCTGCACACATTGGACAAAAACTGACCCATCGAAAGTACTCGAACTATAGCTTTACAGTCAATATTTGTAAAGTTAAAGTCCCCCATAACAACCACCCTGTTACTTTCGCTCCTATCCAGAATCATCTTTGCAATCCTTTCTTCTGCATCTCTGGAACTTTTCGGAGGCCTATAGAAAACTCCCAAAAGGGTGACCTCTCCTTTCCTGTTTCTAACCTCAGCCCAAACTACCTCAGTAGATGAGTCCTCATCAAACGTCCTTTCTGCCACCGTAATACTGTCCTTGACTAACAATGCCACACCTCCCCCTCTTTTACCACCTTCCCTGATCTTACTGAAACATCTAAACCCCGGAACCTGCAACAACCATTCCTGTCGCTACTCTATCCATGTCTCCGAGATGGCCACAACATCGAAGTCCCAGGTACCAACCCATGCTGCAAGCTCATCCACCTTATTCCAGATGCTCCTGGCGTTGAAGTAGACACACTTCAAACCACCTTCCTGCCTGCCGGTACACTTCTGCGACCTTGAAACCTTATTCATGACCTCACTACTCTCAACCTCTTGTACACTGGAGCTACAATTCAGGTTCCCATCCCCCTCCCAAAGAGCATTAGCAAATTTCCCCCCCAGGATATTGGTACCCCTCTGGTTCAGGTGTAGACCATCCCATTTGTAGACGTCCCACCTACCCCAGAATGAGCCCCAATTATCCAGGTATCTGAATCCCTCCCTCCTGCACCATCCCTGTAGCCACATGTTCAACTGCTCTCTCTCCCTATTCCTCTCCTCGCTAGCACGTGGCACGGGTAACAAACCAGAGATAACAACTCTATTTGTTCTAGTTCTAAGCTTCCACCCTAATTCCCTGAATTTCTGCCTTACATCCCCATCCCTTTTCCTACCTATATCTTTGGTGCCTATGTGGACCACGACTTGGGGCTGGTCCCCCTCCCCCTTAAGGATCCCAAAAACACGATCCGAGACATCATGGACCCCGGCACCTGGGAGGCAACACACCAACCGCGAGTCTCTCTCGTTCCCACAGAATCTCCTATCTGTCCCCCTAACTATGGAGTCCCCAATGACTAATGCTCTACTCCTCTCCCCCCTTCCCTTCTGAGCAACAGGGACAGACTCTGTGCCAGAGACCTGTACCCCATGGTTTACCCCTGGTAAGTCGGATTGGATAGTCATTACCGAAGATACGGAGCAACAGGATGTTATCTGAAGAAAATACAAGTTTTTTATAAATGCATTTATCTTCATTGTGTATACTCGCTATATAGGTTATTTCATTAAGCTCTAGTTAATTGTTAATATGCTTTTTTTCTGTTTGACTTGCTAATGTCACTCAATTTCTGTTAACTAAGAAACTTAATAGATAAGCTATGTTTTCTGAGGAATGTTATGTAGAAGTTAAGAGGAGTTCGGTCCTGTATGATCATGTATCTTGTTTGGGGAGATGCTTTGGGGGGGCCGGGGGTGTGTCTTTAGTGTTTCAATTGTCTATCCTTTTCATTTAGTCATGTTTGGTCTTCTACTGGATTATGAATTTGTTTGGGCTTTATAACATCACTTAGCATCTGCTATATTATCTTTACAATATGTACTCCCCTTTCCCATGATGATGGTTGAAGTTATGTTTTTTCCTAAGGAAATATGAAAAGTCACAACAACCTGGGGGATGTGCTCTTAAGTTTGCTAACTGAAATGTTAAAGGGTTGAATCAGCTTATCAAGTGTCACAAAGTTTTACAGCATCTTCATCTTTTGGGTGCACAAAATTGTTTTCATCCACGAAACCCACCCTAAAGCTTCAGATCACATTATTCCTCCCACAGTCTAAAGGTGTGCAGGTTAGGTGGATTAGCCACACTAAATTGTTCCTTCGTGTCCAGGAATGTGTGGATTGGGTGGATTAGCCATGGTAAATGTGCAGATTTATAGGGAAGTGGACCTGGGTAAAATATACTTTTGGAGAGTTGGTGCAGTCTCAGTGGGCCGAATAGCCTCCTTCTGCACTGTAGGGATTCTATGGATTCTACATATATGTATATATTTTATATGTTACATATATTATGTCATGACCTTGGGTTCAGTCATGCTCCAATCCTCTTGGGGCAGGAAAACAATTAGAACATAGAACAGTACAGCACAGTACAGGCCCTTCGGCCCTCGATGTTGTGCCGAGCTTTGTCCGAAACCAAGATCAAGCTATCCCACTCCCTATCATTCTGGTTGGCTCCATGTGCCTATCCAATAACCGCTTGAAAGTCCCTAAAGTGTCCGACTCCACTATCAAAGCAGGCAGTCTATTCCACACCCCAACCACTCTCTGAGTAAAGAACCTTCCTCGGACATTCTTCCTGTTTCTCCCACCATGAACCTTATAGTTATGCCCCCTAGAAACAGCTACATTCACCCAAGGCAATAGTCTCTGAACGTCCACTCTATCTATCCCCCTCATCATCTTATAAACCTCTATTAAGTTGCCTCTCATCCTCCTCCACTCTAAAGAGAAAAACCCTAGCTCCCTCAACCTTTCCTCATAAGACCTACCCTCCAAGCCAGGCAGCATCCTGGTAAATCTCCTTTGCACTCTTTCAAATGCTTCCACATCTTTCTTATAGTGAGGTGATCAGAACTGCACACAATATTCCAAATGTGGTCTCACCAAGGTCCTGTACAGTTGCAGCATAACCTCACGGCTCTTAAACTCAAACCCCCTGTTAATAAACGCTTACACACTATAGGCCTTCTTCACGGCTCTATCCACTTGAGTGGCAACCTTCAGAGATGTGTGGATATGAACCCCAAGATCTCTCTGTTCCTCCACATTCCTCAGAACCCTGCCATTGACCCTGTAATCCACATTCAAATTTGTCCTACCAAAATGAATCGCCTCGCACTTATCAGGGTTAAACTCCATCTGCCATTTTTCGGCCCAGCTCTGCATCCTATCAATGTCTCTTTGCAGCCTACAACAGCCCTCCACCTCATCCACTACTCCAATCTTGGTGTCATCAATTGTGCTGGGTTTTTGTCCTGAGTCTACCTCATGCCAGCTGACTATTGACTGATTGTTCAGATATTGTTCCTTATCTGAGGAAGGATGTTCTTGCTATAGAAGGAGTACGGTGAAGGTTTACCAGGCTGATTCCTGGGATAGCAGGTCTGTCATATGAGGAGAAACTAAGTCGGTTAGGATTATATCCACTGGAGTTTAAAAGAGTGAGAGGAGATTCCATAGAAACTTATAAAATTCTAACAGGGTTAGACAGGGTAGATTCAGAAAGAATGTTCCTAATGGTGGGAGAGTCCAGAACTAGGCGTCAAAGTTTGAGGATAAGTGGTAAACCTTTTAGAACTGAAGTGAGGAGAAATTTCTTCACCCAGAGGGTGGTGAATGTGTGGAATTCACTGCCACAGAATGTAGTTGAGGCCAAAACGTCTGATTTCAAGAAGGAATTAGATATAGCTCTTGGGGCTAAAGGAATCAAGGGATATGGGAGGAAGGGAGGATCAGAATATTGAATTTGATGATCAGCCACGATCAAAATGAATGGTGGAGCAGGCTCAAAGGGCCGAATGGCCTACCCCTGCTTCCAGTTTCTATGTTTCTATGTAATCTTATCCATCAGTGACAGCACCCAATAGAGACATGAGTGCCAGCAGTGAATGACTGCTGAAAGTGTGGAAGCAAACAATTCAGGATGTCACTTGGACTTTGTGCTACCTCAATCATTCAGGAGTGACCATCTTTCAGGCCTAAACATCAGAAGATGATTTGAGCTTGAAAATGTGTCAGAGATGGAGGGAAACGCCCAACAAAAATGACCTTGAGCCATCCTCAGGGATGACCCAACTTTCTGAGACTTAACCTCTGTACCACAAATGGAGCAAAGAATGGCTGCCCGCTAGAAGGATAGGAACAAGCACCACATCCTGAATTTCATTTTTAAAATCTGTAGTGTATTAAACAACAAATATTCTTGAATATCTTCTTCATTGAGAGAAATCTTTGTATCCTCACTGGCAACAGGGAAGGTCCCAGAGGATTGGAGAATAGCCAATGTTGTTCCTTTGTTTAAGAAGGGTAGCAATAATAATCCAGGTAATTACAGGCCGGTGAGCCTTACGTCAGAGATAGGGAAATCATTGGAGAGGATTCTTCGAGACAGGATTTACGCCCACTTGGAAATAAGTGGATGTATTAGCAAGAGGCAACATGGTTTTGTGAAGGGGAGGTCATACCTCACTAACTCAATCGAGTTTTTCGAGGAAGTGGCGAAGATGATTGATGAGGGTAGGGCAGTGGATGTTGTCTACATGGACTTCATTAAGGCTTTTGACAAGGTCCCTCATGGCAGACTGGTGCAGAAGGTGAAGTCGCATGGGATCAGAGATGAGCTGGCAAGGTGGATACAGAACTGGCTCAGTCATAGAAGACAGAGGGTAGCAATGGAAGGGTGCATTACTGAATGGAGGGCTGTGACAAGTGGCGTTCCTCAGGGATCAGTGCTGGGACCTTTGCTGTTTGTAACATATATAAATGATTTGGAGGAAAATGTAACTGGTTTGATTAGTAAGTTTGCGGACGAACAAAGTTTGGTGGATTTGCGGATAGTGGTGAAGACCATCAGAGGATACAGCAGGATATAGATCAGTTGGAGACTTGGGTGGAGAGATGGCAGATGAAGTTTAATCCAGAAAAATGTGAGGTAATGCATTTTGGAAGGTCTAATACAGAGAGGAAATACACAGTAAATGGCAAAACCCTTAAGAGTATTGATAGAGGGATCTGGGTGTACAGGTATACAGGTCACTGAAAGTGGCAACGCAGGTGGAGAAGGTAGTCAAGAAGGCATACGGCATGCTTGCCTTCATTGGCCAGGGCATTGAGTTTAAAAATTGGCAAGTCATGTTGCAGCTTTATAGAACCTTAGTTAAGCCGCACTTGGAATATAGTGTTCAATTCTGGTCATCACACTACCAGAAGGATATGGAGGCTTTAGAGACGGTACGGAAAAGATTTACCAGGATGTATCCTGGTAAGGAGAGCATTAGCTATGAGGAGAGGTTGGAGAAACTTGATTTGTTCTCACTGGAACGACGGAGGTTGAGGGGTGACCTGATAGAAGTTTACAAAATTATGAGGGGCATGGACAGAGTGGATGGTCAGAAGCTTTTTCCCAGGGTGCAAGAGCCGATTACTGGGGGGCATAGGTTTAAGGTGCAAGGGGCAAGGTTTAAAGGAGATGTATGAGGCAAATGTTTTACACAGAGGGTGATGGAACCCGCTGTGGGGGGAAGTAGTGGAAGCAGATACGATAGTGACTTTTAAGGGGCATCTTGTCAAATACATGAATAGGATGGGAATGGAGGGATATGGTGCCATGATGGGTAGGGGGTTTTAGTTAAGTCGGGCAGCATGGTCGGTGCAGGCTTGGAGGACCGAAAGGCCTGTTCCTGTGCTGTAATTTTAGAACACAGAACATAGAAAAAATACAGCACAAACAGGCCCTTCGGCCCACAAGTTGCACCGGTCATGTCCCTACCTACCTAGGCTTATATATAGGCTTACCTATAGCCCTCAATCCTATTAAGTTCCATGTACTCATCCAGAAGTCTCTTAAAAGACCCTGTCGAGTTTGCCTCCACCACCACTGACGGCAGCCGATTCCACTCACCCACCACCCTCTGAGTGAAAAACTTACCCCTGACATCTCCTCTGTACCTATTCCCCAGCACCTTAAACCTGTGTCCTCTCGTAGCAGCCATTTCAGCCCTGGGAAAAAGCCTCCAAGAATCCACCTGATCTTCTTTGTTCTTTGTTCTTTGTTATTACCTCTGGCGGCTGTTTTGTTTATTTTTGTTTAAATGCTCAGTCTTGATGTTGTCACAGAGGCAGGGTGAGAGAGGTTGGATTTACCACTGAGCTGCATGTGGCTCACCACTTTGGCTCCTGCTCCAATTTCCTCTTTGACCTCTCTGTCATTGGCCTCGTCCACTGTTCTAACAAGGCTCCACACAACTTCAAGAAGAACAGGTGCGATGCATGTTAACTATAAGAGATTTGTAGAGGGAAATTGCTGGTTTCAGTTGTTTTCTGCCCATCTACACTGGCAATGGGCGCATTTAATCACCTGACATTATTAACATTGTATAGAGTCACTTACTCCTCGGAAAGCGCAGAAGTAGCTGTTGGTTTTTGGAGGAGCCTTCCTTTTGAGAAGATTTGAAACCAAGGCCCTATTTGTCATCTTGGGTCGACATAAAAGATCCCATTGCACTATTTAAATGAAGAGCAGAGATGATCTCCCTGGTGTTCTCATCAATAATTACCCCCAACCAATATTGAAAAACAGATGATCTAGTCATTATCTCACTGCTGCCTTTGAGACTTTACAAAGTACTTCATTGACTGTGAAGTGTCGTGGATGTCCTGAGATCATGAAAGGTACTATAGAAATGCAGGTCCTTTCATACTTTAATTCTATTCAAACCTCTTAATTGTAGTCTCTATTTTGACAGAAAAAGTGGTGAGCAAACTTTTTCGAGTGTGTAGAACAAAATAATTGTTCTGATCGTCACCTATTACAAAATCCAACACCTTCTTTTCAAATACAATTATGGCTTTACCAGACATAGTGACTATCTGGCTCTACCCAGATATGTCATTTGTTTCACAATACTGTCTTGATCAAATAGCAATATAACGCTTTAAATATGATTTGTGCCAATTCATTTGGTGGAATTCTCCCATGCCCACGCCAGCGGGGTGGGAGAATTCAGTGGGAGTCCAAAACACAGTTTATGTCAGCATGAATTTCCTGTGGGATCTTCTGCTGGTGTCCACCATGGTGGATTGGGAAATCCACTGGAGGCTGGCATGAAACTGATTTGCATCCCGCTAATGGAATGCAGATGAAGCCCGACTAGAATCTTCCAGCCATGCCCAATTCTCCATGACACCAGGGGGAAATCTAGAACAAAGTGGTGTACAGAAGTCGGAACTCACCTGAACAATGTCCGGGGCAGTCTCTGGAGTTTAGCAGGGAAGTCTCCAGCAACATTGGATCCCAGAAAACCACGACAGTGGGTGAGGGGAGCATCTACAGGTGGATCTTCCAGATTCAGTGCCATTGAGGAAGTCCATCTTTCAGCCTCAGGGTACTCCTGGAGATCCATCTTCTTTCTTCAGGTCCTTGCGTGTTCCTGGGGGTTCATCGTCTTTTTCAGGAGATCCATCTTTTTTCTTCAACGCTGGCTCAATGATGTTGGGTGCCTTTTCAATAAGGCACCAAGATATGATGCCAGAACATTGTGTCATCATGACCGCCATGGAACACAGTGCCAAACCCCTGGATACGTAGTCAATAAGGTCTGCGCCGGAAGATATGACATGGTTTCCCTTCAGCCTCTATAACAGGAAACACTCCCCGTTCCAGCCCCCACCATGGGATTTTGTTCCCAGATGAGGGAATTCTGCTCATAATAGAGTCATAGAGTCATGGAGGTTTATAGCAATGGAAACAGGCCTTTCGGCCCAACTTGTTCATGCCGCCTTTTGATTTAATGACTCAGCTCGTCCCAATTGCCCGTGCTTGGCCCATATCTCTCGAAAGCCATCTTACTCATGTTTTAATCATTTTTAAAAGACAAAATTGTACCCGCCTCTACTACCTCTGGCAGCTTGTTCCAGACACTCACCACCCTCTATATGAAGAAACTGCCCCTCTGGACCCTTTTATATCTCTCCCCTTTCACCTTAAACCTATGCCCTCTAATTTTAGACTCACTACCTTTGGGTAAAGATATTGATTATCTAGCTGATCGATGCCCCTCACTATTTTATAGACGTCTATAAAATCACCCCTCAGCCTCCTACGCTCCAGAGAAAAAAGTCCCAGTCTATCCAGCTCTCCTTATAACTCAAACCATCAAGTCTGGTCGCATCCTAGTAAATCCTTTCTGCACTCTTTCTAGTTTAATAATATCCTTTCTACAAAGGATATGGGGTTATGCTGCAACTGTACAGGACCTTGGTGAGACCACATTTGGAATATTGTGTGCAGTTCTGGTCACCTCACTATAAGAAGGATGTGGAGACACTGGAAAGAGTGCAAAGGAGATTTACCAGGATGCTGCCTGGTTTGGAGGGTAGGTCTTATGAGGAAAGGTTGAGGGAACTTGGGCTTTTCTCTTTGGAGCGGAGGAGGTTGAGAGGAGACTTGATAGAGGTTTATAAGGTGATGAGGGGGATAGATAGAGTGAACGTTCAAAGACTATTTCCTCGGGTGAATGGAGTGGTAACTAGGGGGCATAACTATAGGGTTCATCGTGGGAGATATAGGAAGGATGTCCGAGGTAGGTTTTTTATTCAGAGTGGTTGGGGTGTGGAATGGACTGCCTGCAGTGATAGTGGAGTCAGAAACTTTAGGAACATTTAAGAAGCTATTGGATAGGCACATGGAGTACTTCGGGATGATAGGGAGGAAATAGCTTCATCTGGGTTTCAGACAAAGCTCGGCACAACAACGTGGGCCGAAGGGCCTGTTCTCTGCTGTACTGTTCTATGTTCTAAAGGGTGACCAGAACTGTACACAGTATTCCAAGTGTGACCGTACCAATGTCTTATACAACTTCAACAAGATGCCCCAACTCCTGTATTCAGTGTTCTGACCAATGAAACCAAACATGCCGAATGCCTTCTTCACCACTCTGTCCACCTGTGACTCCACTTTCAAGGAGCTATGAACACGTACCCCTAGATCTCTTTGTTCTATAACTCTCTCCAACGCCCTACCATTAACTGAGTAAGTCCCGCCCTGGTTCGATCTACCAAAATGCATCACTTTGCAATTATCTAAATTAAACTCCATCTGCCATTTGTCAGCCCACTGGCCCGATTGATCAAGATCCTGTTGCAATCCGAGATAACCTTCTTCACTGTCCACTATGCCACAAATCTTGGTGTCATCTGCAAACTTACTAACCATGCCTCCTAAATTCTCATCCAAATTATTAATATAAGTGACAAATAACAGTGGACCCAGCACTGATCCCTGAGGCACACCGCTGGTCACAGGCCTCCAGTTTGAAAAACAACTCTCGACAACCACCCTCTGGCTTCTGTCATTTGCTACCAAATAAACCTGTTGGACTTTAACCTGGTGTTGTGAGACTTCTTACTGTGTTCACCCCAGTCCAACGCCGGCATCTCCACATTCTGTCATCAAGCCAATTTTGTATCCATTTAGATACCTCACCCTGGATCCTGTGAGATTTAACCTTATGCAACAACCTACCATGTGGTACCTTGTCAAAGGCCATGCCAAAGTCCATGTAGACAACATCAATGGCACTGCCCTCATCTACCTTTTTAGTTACCCCTTCAAAAAAACTCAATCAAATTTGTGAGACATGATTTTCCACTCACAAAGCCATGCTGACTGTCCCTAATCAATCCTTGCATCTCTAAATGCCTATAGATCCTGTCTCTCAGAATACCTTCCAACAACTTACCCACTGCAGATGTGAAGCGCACCAGCCTGTAATTCCCAGGCTCATAATGTCTATTTTCAAATAAAACAAAAAAGCTTTGTCAAATAATTGTCTATGGTGACTTTGCTCCCATAAATGGACATAATAGGGAATTCTCCGAGCTCCCAGGATCCTTTGACCCTCAAGTATGGTGCAAGCCCTGCGAGAATCAGCATTGATCTCGGGGAGGCGTGGAGGCCACTGAAGCCCCGAGGTGGTTGGGGACATGGCTGGGCAGTGTCCACCTGACACACTGGCAGTGCCCACCTGGAACCAGTGGGGTGGGGCCTGAGTGGGGCTGAGGCCTGAATGGGGATGGGGTCTGGATTGGGGCTATGATGAGGAGGCTATGACGAGAGGTCTATGACAGTGTGCTATGCAGGGGGTCTATGATGGAGGGCTATGCAGTGGGCTGTGACAGGGGGCTATGCGTGGGAGGCAAAGCTATGTAGGGGGTCAATAACAGGGGTTCGTGAAGGGTTGGGGCATGAAGAGGGGGCATGTTGGAGGTCATGGGGGGCATGTTAGGGGTCATAAAGAGTAACTCATTCGGACAGCCTCAATGCCCCGACGCTGGCAATCTACGTCAGAGTGGGGGTGGAGAAACATGCCACCAATGTCTGGATGGAGGGTTGGGGTCTCCCAGTGCACTGTGAGATTGGGGTGCCCTTTCAAAACAGCACGTGATTGCTTTGCAGCCGGGCTCACCGGCATGTTTAGGTTTCGCCCCTCCAGAAACTGGTGCATAACTCACCACTCTCCCAAAAAATGACTCAATGTCATTGTGGTTACGATTGTGGCCCGGTCCTTCTGGTTTTCTTGCCGTTATGACACTTATCATTTTTTGGGAAAATTCTGTCCATACGCTCTCTTTCCCCATTATAGAAATCATAGTGTATATGAATAAAGGCAAAATTATTTCATCGTCCACCAGTGAATCAATCTCTCCCCTCATGCTTTGCTTTGTTCAGTTGCAATTTCCCAATAAAATATCAGCTCCATGTAAAAAGTAATCCTGGGCATTTCTCCACACCTAGATTCCTGTAGAATTCCCCTCCAAAAGGTGTAAGTGGATACTTTTCACCCATAACAGTGATCAAGGCTGACATTGAGAGGGAGAAAGTATGTTTGCTTGAGCCTGATTCATGCAGCAGATGAATTTAAGGTTGCAGAGCTTTCAGAGGAATCTTTAATCTCCAGGATATTGCTACGAGTCACATGGAACAAAAATAAGTAATAAAATCTTTAAAAATACAATTTAGTGGCTTTTTGGTTTTCTTTGAAAACTTTTGTTTGTTAATTTTAGAAGTATTGGACATGAAAATTGTCAATTTGATTGACAGTCAAGAATCATCCGATCAACAAACGGTTTGTTTCCCAATTGCAACGCAGGTAGGGGAGCGGGTGGTGCTTATCAGAATGGATTTGTCGACTGGCCAATCATGGAAGTGTGGGCGTGGGATATTGATGATGGGAGATCATGTGATAAAATCTCCAGGAATATGTCCGAACACAGTTGGCAACCCTAAAAATACTCCCTCGGTTTGATTTTCTTTGCTCACTGGCCAAATCAGAGCATAAAAGTTCAAGGTAATTACACGCTCATATTGATTTTTGGTGATGGGGGGATAAATGGCACATGGACAGAGTGGAGTTGCTTTGAAATTTCAGGCTATGTCAGGTAGGTATTACCAAATTTGGGCATTCACCTGGAAACAATCATGTGATTGTTACCTTAAGGTAGCTCTATGCCAGTTTCACTGAGCTGCTACCAGACTTCAATAGAGTCCTGATCCTGTTGTTGAATTGTTTTGGTAGAATTCTGTCGGGCAGGTTGTTGTAAACTTACTCAGGACATTAGTCGTTAAAATGAGAAGTGTAAGGATATCGGTTGGAGCACCAAATCACATAGCTCCAAATTAATTTGTTTAATTCTATGTGGGAAGAAGGAAACTGGCTGAGTGCTTAGAGCTGGGGTTCCGGACAGGGAGGAATTTGTAAAATGCGTACTGGAAGGTTCTTTGGAACAGTATGTAGATAGCCCAACTAGAGAGGGGGCTAGACTGGACCTAGTTCTGGGAAATGAGCCCGGTCAGGTCGTCAAAGTTTTGGTAGGGGAACATGTGGCAAATAGTGACCACAACTCTGTTAACTTTAGGATAGCAATGGACAAGGATGAGTGCTGTCCTACGGGCAGGGTGCTAAATTGGGGGAAGGCTAACGATAGCCGGATTAGGCAGGAATTAGTGGACGTTGATTGGGAGAGGATGTTCGAGGGTAAGTCCACGTCGGGCATGTGGGAGTCTTTTAAGGAACAGATTATAAGGCTGCAGAATAGGCATGTGCCTGTAAAAAGAAAGGATAGGAAAGGTAGGATTCGAGAGCCGTGGATAACCAGGGAAATTGAGGATCTGATTAAAATGAAAAGGGAGGTGTATGTTAAGTCCAGGCAACAGAAAAAGATGGAGCTCTGGAGGAATACAGAGAGAGTAGGAAAGAACTCAAACGGGGAGTTAGAAGGGCAAAAATAGGTCACGAGATGTTCTTGGCAGGCAGGATTAAGGAGAATCCTAAGACATTCTATTCATACGTTAGGAACAAAAGGGTTGTCAGGGAGAAAATCGGACCTCTCAGGGACAAAGGAGGGGAATTATACTCAGAACCCAAGGGAATAGGTGAGATCCTAAATGAATACTTTACATCGGTATTCACGAAGGAGAGGGATGTGTTAACCGGGAGTGTCTCGGAGGGAGGTGTTGACCCGTTAGAGAAAATCTCCATTACAAGGGAGGAAGTGTTAGGTTTTTAGGGAACATTAAAACTGACAAAGCCCCAGGGCCTGATGGCATCTATCCTAGACTGCTCAGGGAGACGAGAGATGAAATTGCTGGGCCTCTGACGGAAATCTTTGTCGCTTCTTTGATCACAGGTGAGGTCGCTGAGGATTGGAGGATAGCGAATGTGGTCCCGTTGTTTCAGAAGGGTAGCAGGGATAACCCGGGTAATTATAGGTCGGTGAGCTTGACGTCCGTGGTAGGGAAGTTGTTGGAGAGGATTCTTAGAGACAGGATGTATGTGCATTTAGAATGGAACAATCTCATTAGTGACAGACAGCATGGTTTTGTAAGAGGGAGGTCGTGCCTTACAAATTTGGTGGAGTTTTTTGAGCAAGTGACAAAAACGGTTGACGAATGAAGGGCCGTGGATGTCGTCTATATGGATTTCAGTAAGGCATTTGACAAAGTCCCACATGGCAGGTTGGTTAAGAAGGTTAAGGCTCATGGGATACAAGGAGAAGTGGCTCGATGGGTGGAGAACTGGCTTGGCCATAGGAGAAGGGTCATGTAGTGGTCGAAGGGTCTTTTTCCGGCTGGAGGTCTGTGACCAGTGGTGTTCCGCAGGGCTCTGTATTGGGACCTCTGCTATTTGTGATATATATGAATGATTTGGAAGAAGGTGTAACTGGTGTTATCAGCAAGTTTGCGGATGACACGAAGATGGCTGGACTTGCGGATAGCGAAGAGCATTGTCGGGCAATACAGCAGGATATAGATAGGCTGGAAAATTGGGCGGAGAGGTGGCAGATGGAATTTAATCCGGATAAATGCGAAGTGATGCATTTTGGAAGAAGTAATGTAGGGAGGACTTATACAATAAATGGCAGAGTCATCAAGAGTATAGAAACACAGAGGGACCTAGGTGTGCAAGTCCACAAATCCTTGAAGGTGGCAACACAGGTGGAGAAGGTGGTGAAGAAGGCATATGGTATGCTTGCCTTTATAGGATGGGGTATAGAGTATAAAAGCTGGAGTCTGATGATGCAGCTGTATAGAACGCTGGTTAGGCCACATTTGGAGTACTGCGTCCAGTTCTGGTCGCCGCACTACCAGAAGGACATGGAGGCGTTAGAGAGAGTGCAGAGAAGGTTTACCAGGATGTTGCCTGGTATGGAGGGTCTTAGCTATGAGGAGAGATTGGGTAAACTGGGGTTGTTCTCCCTGGAAAGACGGAGAATGAGGGGGGGATGTAATAGAGGTGTACAAGATTATGAAGGGGATAGATAGGGTGAACGGTGGGAAGCTTTTTCCCAGATCAGAAGTGACGATCACGAGGGGTCACGGGCTCAAGGTAAGAGGGGCGAAGTATAACTCCGATATTAGAGGGATTTTTTTTACACAGAGAGTGGTGAGGACCTGGAATGCGCTGCCAAGTAGGGTGGTGGAGGCAGACACGCTGACATCGTTTAAGACTTACCTGGATAGTCACATGAGCAGCCTGGGAATGGAGGGATACAAACGATTGGTCTCGTTGGACCAAGGAGCAGCACAGGCTTGGAGGGCCGAAGGGCCTGTTTCCTGTGCTGTACTGTTCTTTGTTGTTCTTTGTTCTTTGTAGATAAGCTGGAATGTAGGACTGAACTCTGGTAGAACCAGTCTGACTGCTTTGATGATGGGAGTGGAGTGGTTGGAAACAATTAATCATTTTACTTTCCTTTCGTATTGGATGCATGGCATAAAGATTTTATTTTGATGAGTTAACAATTTCTGAGAGTCGCAGTGGAAGGTGTACTTAGTAGTTGCACTAGAATATTTTCTTAAAACAAACACGCCCTTGGAATTCAGCTGTCAAACATATTTTGTTTCTTGAAACAAATCTTTGAAATCCTAGTTGTTGTTGACTTATTTGAATGTGTATTTTCTTCAAGAGAGGGGTGTGAGCGTGTGTGAGAGACAGGGGCACGCTCGTGTGTGTGTGAGAGTGGGATCGCGAGTGTGTGTGTGAGAGAGAGAGGGGGGCGCGAGTGTGTGTGTGTGTGAGAGAGAGGGGGGGGCGCGAGTGTGTGTGTGTGTGCGAGGGGAGAGAGAGGGTGAGTGTGTGAGAGAGAGGGGGGGTGCGAGTGTGTGTGTGTGAGAGAGAGGGGGGACGCAAGTGTGTGTGTGTGAGAGAGAGAGGGGGGCGTGAGTGTGTGTGTGGGTGTGTGTGTGTGCGAGGGGAGAGAGAGTGTGTGTGTGTGTGAGAGAGAGAGAGGGGGGCGCGAGTGTGTGTGTGTGTGTGTGCGCGAGGGGAGAGAGAGAGTGTGTGTGTGTGAGAGAGAGAGAGGGGGGCGCGAGTGTGTGTGTGTGTGTGTGTGCGAGGGGAGAGAGAGTGTGTGTGTGTGTGTGAGAGAGAGAGAGGGGGGCGCGAGTTTGTGTGTGTGAGAGAGGGGAGAGAGAGTGTGTGTGTGTGAGAGAGAGGGGGGGCGCGAGTGTGTGTGTGTGAGAGAGAGGGGGGCGCGAGTGTGTGTGTGTGAGAGAGAGGGGGGCGCGAGTGTGTGTGTGTGAGAGAGAAGGGGGCGCGAGTGTGTGTGTGTGTGAGAGAGAGGGGGGCGCGGGTGTGTGTGTGTGAGAGAGAGGGGGGCGCGAGTGTGTGTGTGTGAGACAGAGGGGGGCGCGAGTGTGTGTGTGTGAGAGAGAGGGGGGTGCGAGTGTGTGTGTGTGAGAGAGAGGGGGGCGCGAGTGTGTGTGTGTGAGAGAGAGGGGACGCGAGTGTGTGTGAGAGAGGGGGGGCATGAGTGTGTGTGTGTGTGAGAGAGGGGGGCGTGAGTGTGTGTGTATGAGAGGGGGGCGCGAGTGTGTGTGTGTGAGAGAGAGAGGGGGGCGCGAGTGTGTGTGTGTGTGAGAGGGGGGCGTGAGTGTGTGTGTGAGAGAGAGAGGGGGGGCGCGAGTGTGTGTGTGTGTGAGAGAGAGAGGGGGGCGCGAGTGTGTGTGTGTGTGAGAGGGGGGCGTGAGTGTGTGTGTGAGAGAGAGAGGGGGGGCGCGAGTGTGTGTGTGTGTGAGAGAGAGAGGGGGGGCGCGAGTGTTTGTGTGTGTGAGAGAGAGGGGGGCGTGAGTGTTTGTGTGTGTGAGAGAGGGGGGGCGTGAGTGTGTGTGTGTGAGAGAGGGGGGCGTGAGTGTGTGTGTGTGTGAGAGAGGGGGGCGCGAGTGTGTGTGTGTGTGAGAGAGGGGGGCGCGAGTGTGTGTGTGTGTGAGGGGGGGGCGCGAGTGTGTGAGAGAGAGGGGGGCGCGAGTGTGTGCGTGAGAGAGAGGGGAGCACGAGTGAGTGTGTATGAGGGAGGGGGGGCGCGAGTGTGTGTGTGTGTGTGTGGGAGTAAGGGGCGAATGTGTGCGTGTGAGAGAGAGGGGGGCACGAGTGTGTGCGTGTGAGAGAGAGGGGGGCACGAGTGTGTGCGTGTGAGAGAGAGGGGGGCACGAGTGTGTGTGTGAGAGAGAGGAGCGGCGCGAGTGTGTGTGTGTGCATGTGAGAGGGATGGAGGCGTGAGTGTGCGTGTGTGAGTTGGGGGGACATGTGTGTGTGTGTGTGTGTGAAAGAGGGGGGGAAAAGTGTGTGTGTGTGTGAAAGAGGGGGGGCGCGAGTGTGTGTTTGAGAGAGAGGGGGGTGCAAGTGTGTGTGTAAGAGAGAGGGAGGCACGAGTCTGTGTGTGTAAGAGAGAGGGAGGCACGAGTCTGTGTGTGTGAGAGAGAGGGGGGCACGAGTCTGTGTGTGTGAGAGGGGGGCCGAGTGTCTGGCAGATGGAGTACAATGTTGGTAAATGTGATGTCATCTATTTTGGTAGGAATAACAGCAAAATGGACTATTATTCAAATGGTAAAATATTGCAGCATGCTGCTGTGCAGAGGGATCTGGGTGTCCTTGTGCAAGAATCACAAGGAATTGGTTTGCAGGTGCAGCAGGTAATTAAGAAGGCAAACGGAATTTTGTCCTTCATTGCTAGAGGGATGAAGTTTAAAAATAGCGAGATTATGTTGCAGCTGTATAAGGTGCTGGTGAGGCCACACCTGGAGTACTGTGTACAGTTTTGGTCTCCTTACTTGAGAAAGGATATACTGGCACTGGAGTGGGTGCAGGGGAGATTCACTAAGTTGATTCGGGAGTTGAGAGGGTTGGCTTATGAGGAGAGACTGAGTAGACTGGGGCTATGCTCATTGGAATTCAGAAGAATGAGGGGAGATCTTATAGAAACATATAAGATTATGAAGGGAATAGATAAGATAGAAGCAGGGAAGTTGTTTCTTCTGGCGGGTGAAACTAGAACTAGGGGGCATAGCCTCAAAATAAGGGGAAGCAGATTTAGGACTGAGTTGAGGAGGAACTTCTTCACACAAAGGGTTGTGAATCTGTGCAATTCCCTGCCCAGTGAAGCAGTTGAGGCTACCTCATTGAATGCTTTTAAGGCAAGGATAGATAAATTTTTGAGCAGTAAAGGAATTAAGGGTTATACTGAGCGGGTGGGTAGTGGAGCTGAGTCCACAAAAGATCAGCCATGATCTTATTGAATGGCGAAGCAGGCTCGAGGGGCCAGATGGCCTACTCCTGCTCCGAGTTCTTATGTTTTTATGAGTGTGTGTGTGTGTGGGAGAGAGAGGCGGGTGTGAACGTGTGTGTGAGGGTGGAAGCGCGAGTGTGTGTGTGAGAGAGGGGAGGCGAGTGTGTGTGTGTGTGTCTTTCATTCAGCTTCAGCCTGTTTTCAGGGCGAGGGCTGGAATTGGTGGCAAGGGAATCGTGTTTGTGGGGTAATGGGAGTACCTCAAAGACAATGGCTTCATTCTTCCCAATATTTAAGTGGAAGAAGTAAGCTTTTAGAACCATTAAATTGACATGATGCAGAAAGAGACCATTTGGCCCATCGAGTCTGCACTGACTCTCTCAAAGAACATCCCACCCAGGTCCTCCCTTCAGCCCCATCCCCCTAATCCCATACATCATGCCAATCCACCGAGCCTGCACATCTTTGGACTGTGGGAGGAATCCAAAGCACCGGAGGAAACCCACGCCGACACAGGGAGAACATGCAAACTCCATACAGGCAGTGATCCGAGGCCGGTATTGAACCCAGCTCCCTGGTGCTGTGAGGCAGCAGTGCTAACCATTGTGCCATCCAGATGAGCAGTCTGACAATTTCAAGACAGTGGAGGGGTTGAGAGGTGGTGGTGAGGTTGAACTGGGTGTCATCAGTGTATACGTGGAAACCTGGAGTTGTGTTTTCAGATGCTGTCGCCTCAGGGGCAGCATCGAGATGAGAAATAGGAGGGGCTCATGGATAAGTTCTTGGGGACACCACAGGGAACGGTACAGAAATGGGAAGAGAGCTATTGCACTGATTCTTTGACTATGATTAGATCAGGATGGAACCAGGTGAGAGCAATCCCACACCGTTAGACAACCGTGGAGATGCTTTGGAGGAGAATCATGTGGCCAACTGTGTCAAAGGCTGGAGATTGCTTGAGAAGGATGAGGAGGGCAAACCTGTCTTTATCACAGTTACATTTGCTGAGAGCAGACTTTGCACTCTGGAAACATAGAAACATAGAAACCCTACAGTGCAGAAGGAGGCCATTTGGCCCATCGAGTCTGCACCGACCACAATCCCACCCAGGCCCTACCCCCACATATTTTACCCGCTAATCCCTCTAACCTACGCATCCCAGGACTCTAAGGGACAATTTTTAACCTGGCCAATCAACCTAACCCGCACATCTTTGGACTGTGGGAGGAAACCGGAGCACCCGGAGGAAACCCACGCAGACATGAGGAGAATGTGCAAACTCCACACAGACAGTGACCCGAGCCGGGAATCGAACCCGGGACCCTGGAGCTGTGAAACAGCAGTGCTAACCACTGTGCTACCGTGCCGCAGACATCCAGGAGCAGACATCTGATAGGAGGTTCTGAAACATGGAATTCCCAGAAAGTTGGGTATGATTTTGGGAAGTGACAACAAGTTCATGGACTTTGGAGAGGAGAGGGAATTGATAATAGGGTGGTAATTTGCAAGGACGGAGGGATGGTCTTTTGAAGAGTGAGATGGTGACGACTGATTTGAAGGGGAGAGAGACAGAAGAGAGAGAGCCACTAACGATGGAATGTGACATGGAAGTCCGAAAATGAAGCTGGGTGGTTAATAGTTTAGTGTGAGTAGTCAAGAGAGCAGGTTTCAGACATGAGTTGAACTTGGAGAGGGCAAGAGAGGAAATATGAAAGAAAGTAGGGAAGGAAAGGTAAGGGGTTTGGATGGGGAGGAGTTTGTTAGGTGTGTTCAGGAGGGTTTCCTGACACAGCATGTTTTATAAGCCTACAAGAGGAGAGGCTGTACTCGATCTGGTACTGGCTAATGAGCCTGGACAGGTGTCGGATCTCTCAGTGGGAGAGCATCTTGGGGATAGTGATCATAACTCTATCTCCTTTATGCTAGCATTGGAAAGAGATAGGATCAGGCAAGATAGGAAAGTGTTTATCTGGAGTAAGGGGAAATATGAAGCCATCAGGCAAGAGATTAGAGGCGTAAATTGGAAGGTGGTATTCTCGAGGAAAAGTACCGAAGTAAGGTGGCAGATTTTCAAGGAATGTTTGTCTGGAGTTCTGCATGACAATGTTCCGATGAGACAGGGAGGTTTTGGTAGGTTACGGGAACCGTGGTGCACGAAAGCTGCGCTGAACCTAGTCAAAAAGAAAAGGAAAACCCACAAAAGAGAGCTAGGCTATGATAGGGATCTAGATGAGTATACGGCTTGTACAAAGGGACTTAAGAAAGAAATTAGGAGAGCCAGAAGGGGTCACGTGAAGGCCTTGGCAGGTAAGATTAAGGAGAACCCTAAGGCGTTCTATAAATATGTGAAGAGTAAGAGGATGAGATGTGAAGGAATAGGACCTATAAAATGTGAAGGTGAGAAAGTCTGTACAGAACTGGAAGAAATAGCAGAATAAAATGAATATTTTACCTCGGTATTCACGGTGGAAAAAGACCTGGGTGGTTGTACTACAGGATTGAGGCGGACTGAAAAGATTGAGTATGTGGACATTAAGAAAGAGGATGTGTTGGAAATTTTGAATAGCATCATCGTCGGGACCGGATGGGATGTACTCCAGGTTACTTTGGGAGGCGAGGGAAGAGATTGCAGAGCCTCTGGCGATGATCTTTGCGTCGTCGATGGAGATGGGAGAGGTTCCGGAGGATTGGAGGATTGCAGATGTGGTTCCTATATTCAAGAAAGGGAATAGGGAGAGCCCAGGAAATTACCGACCGGTGAGTCTAACCTCAGTGGTTGGTAAGTTGATGGAGAAGATCCTGAGGGACAGGATTTATGAACATTTAGAGAAGTTTAGTATGCTCAAAAATAGTCAGCACGGCTTTGTCAAAGGCAAAACGTGCCTTACGAGCCTGGTGGAGTTCTTTGAAAATGTGACTAAACACATTGACGAAGGAAAGGCGGTGGATGTGGTTTACATGGACTTCAGCAAGGCGTTCGATAAGGTCCCCCATGCAAGACTTCTCGAGAAAGTGAGAGGGCATGGGATCCAAGGGGCTGTTGCCTTGTGGATCCAGAACTGGCTTGCCTGCAGAAGGCAGTGAGTGGTTGTAGATGGGTTTTTTCTGAATGGAGGTCAGTCACCAGTGGAGTGTCCCAGGGATCTGTTCTGGGACTCTTGCTGTTTGTCATTTTCATCAATGACCTGGATGAGGAAGTGGAGGGATGGGTTGGTAAGTTTGCCGACGACATGAAGGTTGGTGGTGTTGTGGTAAGGTTGGAGGGATGTCAGAAGCTGCAGCGTGACATAGATAGGATGCAAGACTGGGCGGAGAAGTGGCAGATGGACTTCAACCTGGATAAATGTGTAGTGGTCCATTTTGGCAGGTCAAATGGGATGAAGGAGTATAGTATCAAGGGTAAGACTCTTAGCAGTGTGGAGGATCAGAAGGACCTTGGGGTCCGGGTCCATAGGACTCTTAAATCGGCCTTGCAGGTAGAGGAGGTGGTTAAGAAGGCATATGGTGTGCTGGCCTTCATCAATCGAGGGATTGAGTTTAGGAGTCGGGAGATAATGATGCAGCTTTATAAGACCCTCGTCAGACCCCACTTGGAGTACTGTGCTCAGTTCTGGTCGCCTCATTACAAGAGGGATGTGGAAATGATTGAAAGGGTGCAGAGAAGATTTACAAGGATGTTGCCTGGATTGGTTGGCATGCCTTATGAGGATAGGTTGAGGGAGCTCGGTCTTTTCTCCTTGGAGAGACGAAGGATGAGAGGTGACCTGATAGAGATGTACAAGATGTTGAGAGGTATAGATCGGGTGGATTCTCGGAGGCTTTTTCCCAGGGCTGAAATGGCTGTTACGAGAGGACACAGGTTTAAGGTGCTGGGGAGTAGGTACAGAGGAGATGTCAGGGGTAAGTTTTTCACACAGAGGGTGGTGGGTGAGTGGAATCGGCTGCCGTCAGTGGTGGTGGAGGCAAACTCGATGGGGTCTTTTAAGAGACTTCTGGATGAGTACATGGGACTTAATAGGATTGTTATAGGTAAGCCTATATATAAGCCTAGGTAGGTAGGGACATGACCGGTGCAATTTGTGGGCCGAAGGGCCTTTTTGTGCTGTATTTTTTCTATGTTCTATGAAACACAGACTGGGGGATCCTTAGTATGAGAGAAAACAAGTTTTGACAGGATCAGAAGAACAATGTTAACTCCAGCATACTGTGGTGATAATAGTGGACACATACTTCATTCATCTGTATTAAATCCACCCCTTTCCATCTTAAAGGTGGCCATGAGTCATAATTAATAGCTCACTCAAAGGTGTGGGCAGAGGAATGCAATACAAAGCTGTTTGGCTTCATTCGTTACTGTCACCACCAGTAATATCTAGTCTGACATTATTGATGTTTTGAAAACAGAATATGTCTGAAATGCACAGATTGATTAACATCTAAAAGTGGGAAGGACAGGTTCATTTGTGGGTGCGTCTCTTCATTGCATACTGACTCACCTTTATCATTCCTGAAGCTTTTCAAAATAAAAATTAATAATCAATCCACTTGCCCTGGAATCCTGGACAGATGTGGAAGTGATAATGATTCAGTTTTACTTGTGAATGAATGTTCACTGTGGTTAGTTGGGATTATTATGGTGATAAATATTTCAGTTCAACAATTCAACTCCATAGCGGCTCTGGATACTGGTGCAAACCCTGTTGTATCAGATCTCTGATGTGGAGATGCCGGTGTTGGACTGGGGTAAACACAGTAAGGAGTCTCACAACACCAGGTTAAAGTCCAACAGGTTTATTTGGTAGCAAATGCCACTAGCTTTCGGAGCGCTGCTTCTTCGTCAGGTGAGCGGGAGTTCTGTTCACAAACAGGGCATATAAAGACACAAACTCAATTTACAGAATAATGAGTAATGGTTGGAATGCGAGTCTTTACAGCTAATCAAGTCTTAAAGGTACAGACAATGTGAGTGGAGAGAGGGTTAAGCACAGGTTAAAGAGATGTGTATTGTCTCCAGACAGGACAGCCAGTGAGACTTTGCAAGTCCAGGCAAGTTGTGGGAGTTACAGATAGTGTGACATGAACCCAAGATCCTGGTTGAGGCCGTCCTCATGTGTGCGGAACCTGGCTATCAGTCTCTGCTCAGCGACTCTGCGCTGTCGTGTGTTGTGAAGGCCGCCTTGGAGAATGCGACTACGCTGAGAGACTTTGCCGTCGCACCTCTCTCACACTCCTCAAGCATTGTCCAAGGCGGCCTTCACAACACACGACAGCGCAGAGTCGCTGAGCAGAAACTGATAGCCAGGTTCCGCACACATGAGGACGGCCTCAACCGGGATCTTGGGTTCATGTCACACTATCTGTAACTCCCACAACTTGCCTGGACTTGCAAAGTCTCACTGGTTGTCCTGTCTGGAGACAATACACATCTCTTTAACCTGTGCTAATGCTCTCTCCACTCACATTGTCTGTACCTTTAAGACTTGATTAGCTGTAAAGACTCGCATTCCAAGCATTATTCATTATTCTGTAAATTGAGTTTGTGTCTTTATATGCCCTGTTTGTGAACAGAACTCCCACTCACCTGACGAAGGAGCAGCACTCCGAAAGCTAGTGGCGTTTGCTACCAAATAAACCTGTTGGACTTTAACCTGGTGTTGTTAGACTCCTTACTGTATCAGATCTCTGCCATTTCTGAGTGATTCCCCTTTGCCTTGTCTTCCCATTACAAATAATCATCATCAGGGGGCAGAACCAGTGATAGGGGCTCCCTGTGCAAGTGGTGGCTCAAAGGGGAGCTGGAATATAAATGGAGGTTGGTATCTCCAGAGGAATAGCAGTACCAGCCTCTAAATGGGTGAACGTGGGCCCTGGAGTGAGGTCTGTTCCAGAGTGCCTTGGATTTTTGAGGAAGAGTATTATTTTCTTAATCTTTAGTGATTTGCCCCATTACACAGTGGGGCAGGATGCCTGCCAGTTTCTTGCTAATTAGCTGATGTCCCATTGATGCTACAAACTCTGGTTGGCATATAAGCCCTCTGATACCTGGTTCATTGACAATATCCATACAATCTTGGACAAATGGCCCTTATCCATTAAAGTCAGTGATAAATGTACTGTACATAATGCACAAAGGATCTCGGCTACTTTGGGAGTTCATCATGCAGCTTTCCTTTCTTAGCCTGCCACTACCAATCTCTCCCATTTGGCTTGATTAAAATTGATTAAAATTGTCTGCGTGCATTTCCATGCAGTAGAATAACTCTATTTCAGTAACATGTTCCTATGGTTGCCTAACTGAAGCCCGGAGCTGGGCTGAAGATCTGCAGATATAGACCTGCACCCAACTTCTGAGACAGGCTGTAGAGCCAGTCATTTATTGAAATGGTGGTACTCGATTCAGAAAAGGGAAGAACATGGAATTGCAGTTTGGAATTGTATATCTGGACTTGGTTGACTATTTTCCCATCAGAGGAGAGATGTTGCTGGTCGCATGGCTGGCTTCTGTTTTCCCATCCACTAGTTGTAGTGGGCAAATTGCTAATAGACTAACTCCAGGGAATGAAAATAGATGGGTGACAGTGAGAGGGGCTGGGAGGAAGCAGTCAGTGCAGGGATCCCCTGTGATTGTTCCCCTTAGCAACAAGTATTCCGCTTTGGATACAGGTGAGGGGGACGACCTACCAATGGTAAGCCGCAGTGACCAGATCTCCAGCACTGAGTCCGTCCCTGTGGCTCAGAAGGGTAAGGGGGAGAGCGGTAGAGCTATAGTTATTGGGGACTCGTTTGTTAGAGGGATAAATAGGAGGTTCTGTGGCAACAAGAGAGACTCACGGATGGTATGTTGCCTCCCGGATGCCAGGGTCTGTGACGTCTTTAGGATTCTAAAGGGGGAGGGGGAACAGTCACAAGTCGTGGTGCATGTCGGCACCAAAGACATAGGTAAGAGAGGGGACGGGGATTTAAAACAGGAATTCAGGGAGCTAGGGTGGAAGCTGAGAGCCAGGACAAACCATGTTGTCATCTCTGGTTTGTTGCCGGTGCCACGAGATAGCGAGTTGAGGAACAGGGAGAGAGTGCAGTAAAACACGTGGATGCAGGAGTGGTGTGGGAGGGAGGGTTTCAGCTATGTGGATAATTGGAACACTTTCTGGGGAAGGTGGGACCTGTACCAATAGGACAGGGTGCACCTGAACCAGAGGGGCACCAATATCCTGGGAGGGAAATTTGCTACGGCTCTTGGGAGGCGGGGGTTTAATCTAATTTGTCAGGGGGATGCGAAAAGGAGTTGTAGTCCGGAGGTCAGTGAGTGTAGTGAGGTACTGGGAAGGGTATCAAGGTCAAAGGTGGGTACCAGCAGACAAGAAGGTGCGTTGAAGTGTGTCTACTTCAATGCAAGGAGCATCCGAAATAAGGTAGGTGAACTTGGGGCGTGGATTGGCACTTGGGACTACGATGTTGTGGCCATTACGGAGACATGGGTAGAACAAGGACAAGAATGAATGGTTGTTGGAAGTTCCGGGGTATAGATGTTTCAGTAAGTGTAGGGTAGGTGGTAAAAGAGGTGGAGGAGTGGCATTGTTAATCAAGGAGAGTTTAACGGCTGCAGAAAGGCATTTCGAAGAGGATCTGCCTACAGAGGTAATATGGGCTGAGGTTAGGAATAGGAAAGGAGCGGTCACGTTGTGAGGAGTTTACTATAGGCCCCCAAATAGTAATAGAGATGTGGAGGAAGAAATTGCAAAGCAGATTATGGGTAGGTGTGGAGGTCACAGGGTAGTTGTCATGGGGGACTTTAACTTTCCGAATATTGATTGGAGCCTTTATAGGTCGAATAGTTCGGATGGGGCAGTTTTTGTGCAGTGTGTGCAGGAGGGGTTCCTGACACAATATGTGGATAGGCCGACAAGAGGTGGGGCCACATTGGATTTGGTAACGGGAAATGAACCGGGCCAAGTGTTGGATTTGGTTGTGGGAGAGCACTTTGGAGATAGTGACCACAATTCAGTGTCTTTCATTATTGCAATGGAGAGTGAGAGGGCCATGCGGCAGGGCATAGTTTACAATTGGGGGAGAGGTAATTATGATGCGATTAGGCAGGAATTAGGAAGCATAGGATGGGAACAGAAATTGTCAGGGAAAGGCACTAAAGATAAGTGGAACTTTTTCAAGGAACAAATACTGTGTGTCCTTGATAGGTATGTCCCTGTCAGGCAGGGAGGAAATGGCCGAGTGAGGGAACGATGGTTCACAAAAGAGGTTGAATGTCTTGTCAAGAGGAAGAAGGAAGCGTATGTAAGGTTGAGAAAACAAGGTTCAGTTGGCTCAATGGAGGGTTACAAGTTAGCAAGAAATGAGCTGAAAAAGGGGCTTGGGAGAGGTAGGAGGGGGCATGAGAAGTCTTTGGCGGGTCGGACCAAGGAAAACCCGAAGGCATTTTACTCTTATGTGAGGAATAAAAGAATGACCAGGGTGAGGTTGGGGCCGGTCAAGGACGGCAGTGGGAATTTGTGCATGGAGTCAGAAGAGATAGGAGAGGTGATGAATGAATACTTTTCTTTGGTGTTCACCAAGGAGAGGGGCCATGTTTTTGAGGAAGAGAGGGTGTCACAGGCTGATAGGCTGGAGGAGGTAGATGTTCGGAGGGAAGATGTACTAGCAATTTTGAATTAACTGAAGGTTGATAAGTCCCCTGGGCCTGATGAAGTATACCCTAGGATTCTTTGGGAGGCAAGGGATGAGATAGCAGAGCCTTTGGCATTGATCTTTGGGTCCTCACTGTCCACGGGGGTGGTGCCAGAGGACTGGAGAGTGGCGAATGTTGTTCCTCTGTTTAAGAAAGGGAATAGAAATGACCCTGGTAATTATAGGCCAGTTAGTCTTACTTCGGTGGTCGGTAAGTTGATGGAAAAGGTCCTTAGGGATAGGATTTACGACCATTTAGAAAGATGCAGCTTAATCCGGGATAGTCAGCACAGATTCGTGAAGGGCAAGTCTTGCCTCACAAATTTGATAGAATTTTTTGAGGAGGTAACTAAGTGTGTTGATGAAGGTAGTGCAGTTGATGTCATATACATGGATTTTAGGAAGGCGTTTGATAAAGTCCCCCATGGTCGGCTTATGAAGAAAGTAAGGATGTGTGGGATAGAGGGAAGTTTGGCCGATTGGATAGGTAATTGGCTATCTAACAGAAGACAGAGGGTGGTGGTGGATGGAAAATTTTCAGACTGGAAACCGGTTACCAGCGGAGTGCCACAGGGATCAGTGCTTGGTCCTCTGCTATTTGTAATTTTTATAAATGACTTGGAGGAGGGGGCTGAAGGGTGGATCAGTAAATTTGCTGATGACACCAAAATTGGAGGAGTAGTGGATAAGTTGGAGGGCTATTCTAGGCTGCAAAGAGATATAGATAGGATGCAGAGTTGGGCTGAAAAGTGGCAAATGGAGTTTCACCCTGATAAATGCGAGGTGATTCATTTTGGTAGGACAAATTTGAATGCGGATTACAGGGTCAAAGGCAGGGTTCTGAAGAATGTGGAGGAACAGAGAGATCTTGGGGTTTATATCCACAGATCTCTGAAGGTTGCCACTCAAGTGGATAGAGCCGTGAAGAAGGCCTATAGTGTGTTGGCGTTCATTAACAGGGGGTTTGAGTTTAAGAGCCGTGGGGTTATGCTGCAACTGTATAGGACCTTGGTGAGACCACATTTGGAATATTGTGTGCAGTTCTGGTCACCTCACTATAAGAAGGATGTGGAGACACTGGAAAGAGTGCAAAGGAGATTTACCAGGATGGTGCCTGGTTTGGAGGGTAGGTCTTATGAGGAAAGGTTGAGGGAACTTGGGCTTTTCTCTTTGGAGCGGAGGAGGTTGAGAGGAGACTTGATAGAGGTTTATAAGATGATGAGGGGGATAGATAGAGTGAACGTTCAAAGACTATTTCCTTGGGTGAATGGAGCAGTAACTAGGGGGCATAACTATAGGGTTCATGTTGGGAGATATAGGAAGGATGACCGAGATAGGTTTTTTACTCAGAGAGTGGTTGGGGTGTGGAATGGACTGCCTGCAGGGATAGTGGAGTCAGAAACTTTAGGAACATTTAAGAAGCTATTGGATAGGCACATGGAGCACTTCGGGATGATAGGGAGGAAATAGCTTGATCTGGGTTTCAGACAAAGCTCAGCACAACATCGTGGGCCGAAGGGCCTGTTCTGTTCTGTACTGTTCTATGTTCTATGTTCTAATGATGGGGACAGTACATGGACTTACTTTTTGATACATACCTCATGTGCAGACTGCAGCTTCTGCTCATGCACCTTTTTTACTTGATTCTTTATGGGATGTGGGCATTCACTAGCTGGACTAGTATTTATTGCCCGTCGCTAATTGCCCATGAACTGAGTGACTGGGCCATTTCAGAGGGATAGTTAAGGGTCAATCACATTATTGCAGACTTGCAACATGTAAGCCGGACCAGCTAAAGATAGCAGATTTCCTTCCCATCCGTGTGCTCCCCAACTGGAAACCACTGCTTGCTGAAGTCTAGGTCTGAGGTGTTCAAGTCAGGCAACCCTGACCTATACGAGAAAGCCGATACGATGTAAGGAGTTTCACCAAAGATGCCAAAAGACAGTACCGGACCAAGCTAGAGTCTCAGGTTAACCACACAGAACCCTGCCGACTATGGCAAGGTCTGCAAGACATAACAGGCTACAAGATGAAGGCATTTAAAATCGCCAGCCCCAACACACCCTCCCTAATGAGCTCAATTTTATTCTATGTCCGTTTTGAGCAAGAGGTCCGCGAGAGCATGCCCTCCACCCTGGAGACCCTGGATGAACCTGTATCTAGGGTTACCATGCAGATGTCAGAGCAGCCTTCTCGAAGGTCAACCCATGGAAAGCAACTGGCCCAGATGAGGTACACAGTAAGAGTTTTAACAACACCAGGTTAAAGTCCAACAGGTTTATTTGTTCACCCCAGTCCAACGCCGGCATCTCCACATCCAGATGGGGTACCCAGATGAGCACTCAGATCCTGTGTGGATCAGCTGGCGGGGTATTCGCAGACATCTTCAACCTCTCTTTACAACTATCTGAGGTCCCTATCTGCTTTAAGAAGACGACCATCATCCCGGTACCTAAGAAAAGCTAAGCAGCGTGTCTTAATAACTATCGGCCGGTGGCTCTGACATCCATCATTATGAAATGCTTCAAAAGGTTAGTCATGGCACGAATCAATTCCAGCCTCCCGGACTACCTGGATCCACTACAGTTTGCCTACCGCCGCAACAGGTCCACAGCAGACCCCATCTCCCTGGTCCTGGACTCAACCCTGGAACACCGAGATAACAAAGGCACCTATGTCAGACTCCTATATATTGACTATAGCTCAGCCTTCAACACCATTATTCCCATGAAACTCATCTCCAAACCCTGTGGCCTGGGCCTCGGCTCCTCCCTCAGTGACTGGATCCTGGACTTCCTAACTCACAGACCACAATCAGTAAGGATAGCTAACAACACCTCCACGATCATCCTCAACACTGGTGCCCCACAAGGCTGCATTCTCAGCCCCCTACTATATTCCTTATATCTCTATGGCTAAATTCCCCTCCAATTCAATTTTTAAGTTTGCTGACAGCACCACCGTAGTGGGTCAGATCTCAAACAATGACGAGACAGAGTACAGGAATGAGATAGAGAATCTGGTGAACTGGTGCGACGACAATAATCTCTCCCTCAATGTCAACAAAATGAAGGAGATTGTCATCGACCTCAGGAAGCATCTACATCAACGGGGATGAAGTAGAAAGGGTCGAGAGCTTCACGTTTTTCAGTGTCCAGGTCACCAACAACCTGTCCTGGTCCCCCCCATGCCGACACTATAGTTAAGAAAGCCCACCAGCGCCTCTACTTTCTCAGAAGACTAAGGAAATTTGGCATGTCAGCTACAACTCTCACCAACTTTTACAGATGCACCATAGAAAGCATTATTTCTGGTTGTATCACAACTTGGTATGCCTCCTGCTCTGCCCAAGACCACAAGGAACTATAAAAGGTCGTGAATGTAGCCCAATCAGTCACGCAAACCAGCCTCCCATCCATTGACTCTGTCTACACTTCCCGCTGCCTCGGCAAAGCAGCCAGCATAATTGAGGACCCCACATACCCCGGACATTCTCTCTTCCACCTTCCGTCAGGAAAAAGAACAAAGAACAATACAGCACAGGAACAGGCCCTTCAGCCCTCCAAGCCTGCGCCGCTCATGTGCTCAACTAGACCATTCGTTTGTATCCCTCTATTCCCAATCTGTTCATGTGGCTATCTAGATAAATCTTAAACAATCCCAGTGTGTCCGCCTCAATCACCTTGCTTGGGAGTGCATTCCAGGCCCCCACCACCCTCTGTGGAAAATATGTCCCCCTTGACATCTGTGTTGAACCTTGCCCCCCTCACCTTGAACCTGTGACCCCTTGTGTTCGTCACCTCCGACCTGGGAAAAAGCTTCCCACTGTTCACCCTATCTATGCCCTTCATAATTTTATACACCTCTATTAGGTCGCCCCTCATCCTCCGTCTTTCCAGGGAGAACATACCCAGTTTACCCAATCTCTCCTCATAGCTAAGACCCTCCATACCAGGCAACATCCTGGTAAACCTTTTCTGTACTCTCTCCAAAGTCTCCATATCCTTCTGGTCGTGTGGCGACCAGAACTGGACGCAGTATTCCAAATGTGGCCTAACCAACGTTCTATACAGCTGCAACATCATATGCCAACTTTTATATTCTATGCCCCGTCCAATAAAGGCAAGCATGCCATATGCCTTCTTCACCACCCTCTCCACCTGTGCTGCCACCTTTAAGGATCTGTGGACTTGTACACCCAGGTCCCTCTGTGTGTCCATACTCCTGATGGTTCTGCCATTTATTGTATAGCTCCCCCTTACATTAGATCTACCGAAATGCATCACTTCGTATTTATCTGGATTAAATTCCATCTGCCATTTCTCCGCCCAATGTTCCAGCCTATCTATATCCTGCTGTATTCTCTGACAATGTTCATCACTATCCGCAACTCCAGCAAACTTCGTGTCGTTCGCAAACTTACAGATCACACCAGCTACATCTTCCTCCAAATCATTTATATATATCACAAACAGCAGAGGTCCCAGTACAGAGCCCTGCGGAACTCCACTAGTCACAGACCTCCAACCGGAAAAAGACCCCTCCACTGCTACCCTCTGTCTTCTATGGCTGAGCCAGTTCTCCACCCATCTAGCTAGCTCACCTTTTATCTCATGAGATTTAACCTTTTGCACCAGCCTGCCATGAGGGACCTTGTCAAACGCTTTGCTAAAATCCATATAGACGACATCCACGGCCCTTCCCTCGTCAATCGTTTTTGTCACCTCCTCAAAAAACTCAACCAAATTTGCGAGGCATGACCTCCCTCGTACAAAACCATGCTGTCTATCGCTAATGAGATTATTCAGTTTTAAATGCGCATATATCCTATCTCTAAGAATCTTCTCCAACAATTTCCCTACCACGGATGTCAAGCTCACCGGCCTATAATTACCCCGGTTATCCTTGCTACCCTTCTTAAATAACGGGACCACATTTGCTATCCTCCAATACTCTGGGACCTCACCTGTGTCCAGCGAAGAGACAAAGATTTCTGTTAGATACAAACATCTGAGGTCATGTACCAACTGACTCAAGAACAGCTTCTTCCCTGCTGCTGTCAGACTTTTGAATGGACCTACTTTGCATTAAGTTGATCTTTCTCTACACCCTAGCTATGACTGTAACTACATTCTGCACTCTCTCATTTCCTTCTCTATGAACGGTATGTTTTGGCTGTATAGCGTGCAAGAAACAATACTTTTCACTGTATTCTAATACATGTGACAATAATAAATCAAATCAGGATATTGGTGAACCAGATGGGTTTGTAACATTGATCAAGAATAGTTGTCATGGCAATCATCACTGATGTGAAACTTTATATTCCAGACTTATTAATTGAATTCATATTTTATCAGCTGCCGTGGTGGGGTTTAAACTCATGTGCCCAGATCATTGGCCTGGGCATCTGAATCATTAATCCAGTGACATTTCCACTTTGCTACCATCTGCCCTATATACCCTGACAGGTATTGATGCAATCCGTACCCTTACAAGTACGGGCGCAATCCGTACCTCGACAGGTATTGGCGCACTCCTAGGTACTGCTACAAATATTAACACAATCTTAGGCACCCCTTAGTATTGACACACTTCCACTGCACTTGCAAATATGGATAGACCTCCAGAAATATTTTGATCTAATATACAAAATTGTATCAATTGTCCAAGTAAAGTAGTGCGATTGCAGTAAAATGTGTTCATATTTGCAGTAAGTGTTCATGATTAAAAAATATATAGAAACATAACAGTATAGAACAGAGAAGCCTTGAGATACTGTGCTTAATGTTAGTGATGGATAGCTGGGTAAATGGAAATATGATGATCCAAGGATCCCTGGGTCCCCCTTCTGGCACCTCAGTCATTTCTCAGGGAACTCAGCTTGCTGCTTGCTGCATTTATACCACCCTTCCAAGTTGGATGTGGACTGATGACCTTTTGGATTTAATGCCTGTTTGTCCATGACTCTTAAGTGTAGAAAAGGTCAAAATGATTCTCTATAATTTTACTATTCAGAGTGTTAAATTAAAGGGAATTTGACAAACATAATTTGTGGAAGTGTTTTTGTTGAGCTGCTTGTTCAGAATATTTATCTATCTGATATGACTGAGGAAGAATTGTTAAAACAGGAATGTATAACTACTGTGAAGCTTTTCTATCAGGAATAGAAGGTAGATGGTTAAAGTTTTTTTTTATCATTCCTTTGTGCAGCAACACACATTTTGCTAACCTTTTAAAGAAGTTTGTTATAAATCAATGCAGGGATGATCAAGGTTGGGAAGTGGAGTCCTCTGCCCCTAAACTATCTCACTGAAGCACCAGATGCAACAGTAGCTGACATGTTACAAGACGTCCATCATGTTGTGACACTGAAAATCCAATTACAAAGGTGGGTGCTTTCTGAACATCTGTCATGTTATTTGCCACGGTCAATGGTACAATGTGAAATTATTTTACAAAGATACAGAGATTCCGGGAATTTGGAATTCAATTAATTTTCCTGGTTTTTACATCCCCTCCTGAACAAGAAAAGAAGCAGCAGTTTTAATATGAGCTCAGGAGTGGAGAGAAACTCACTAACATAAAATAAGAAGGTTTAAAAAACAAAGTATAATGCAACTTGGCAGCTTGTGTCTACCTTGTAGTGCCTCAGGCTAGTTTTTTAAACTGTGAAAGACTGTGGAAGAAGTATTTGCTCTGCATCTCTGGACTAACAGCTTGGTGTGGGTGAGGATTTGTTGCCTTTTCAAAAATCCTTTCTGTTTTACTTTTCACAGCTGCGCAAAGTTTGAGGACCTTCCGGCAGAGCAGTGGAATCATGCCACTGTCAGGAATGCACTGAAGGAGCTGCTCAAAGAGATGAACCAGAGTACGCTGGCCAAAGAATGCCCTCTCTCCCAGGTTGACTATCCCCTTTAAACCATTCATATATTTGTTGTACACAACAATTGATGCTTCTAATTCATATCCCAACAGAAGATACAGTGCCCATTGGAAACTAAAAGCAGAATAAAAATGCTGGAAACACTTTGCAGGTCAGGCAGCATCCGTGAAGCGAAAGACACTGAGCTAACGTTTGAAGTCGATGTTGCATCAGAATTGGAAGATGTTAGAGATGAACAGAGAGCCTGTGAAAAAGCAGCAGAAAAAGAGGGATATTCTGTGATAGGGCGGAAGGCTAGAGTGATTAAATGGATGAATAGGGTGATTTCTTTAAAAAAAAGTAATTCATGGAATGTGGGCATCACTGGCTAAACCAGCATTAATTTCCCATCCTTAATTGTGCTTGAGAAGATGGTGGTGAGCTGCCGTCTTGAACCGCTACAGTCCATGTGGTGTATGTACACCCACAATGCAGTCCTGCGGTGTGTTACAAACCTTGACCCAGTGAAACTGAAGGAATAGTAATATATTTCCAAGTTAGGATGGTGAGAGGCTTGGAGGGGAGCTTCCAGGTGGTGGTATTCACATGTATCTGCTGCCCTTTTCTTTCTACATGGTATTGGCAATGGGTTTGGAAGATGCAGTCTAAGGTGTGCTGGCGCTTTCCTGCAGTGTGTCTTGTAACTGCTGTTACTGTGTGCCAGTGGTGGAAGGAGTGAATGTTTGTAGATGGGGTGCCAATCAAGTGGGCTGCTTTTTCCTTGATGGTGTCGAGCTTCTTGAATGTTGTTGGAGCTACATTCATCCAGGCAAGTGGAGAATATTCCATCACATTCCTGCCTTGTCTTGTAGATTGTGGGCAGGCAGGAGATGAGTTACTCGCCACAGGATTCCTAGTCTCTGACTGGCTCTGTTAGCCACAGTATTTATATGGCTGATCCCTGTTCAGTTTCTGGTCAATGGTACGCCCCTAGGATGTTGATAGCGGGAGATTCAGTGATGGTAATGCCATTGGATGACAAGGGGCGATGGTTAGATTGTCCATAAAACCATAGAACCATAGAAAATTACAGCTCAGAAACAGGCCCTCTGGCCCTTCTTGTCTGTACCGAACCATTTTATGCCTAGTCCCACTGACCTGCACTTGGACCATATCCCTCCACACCCCTCTCATCCATGAACCCGTCCAAGTTTTTCTTAAATGTTAAAAGTGTTAAATGTTAAATGTTAAAAGCATTTACCACTTTATCCGGCAGCTCATTCCACACTCCCACCACTCGCTGCGTGAAGAAGCCTCCCCTAATATTCCCTTTAAACTTTTCTCCTTTCACCCTTAACCCATGCCCTCTGGTCTTTTTCTCCCCTAGCCTCAGCGGAAAAGGCCTGCTTGCATTCACTCTATCTATACCCATCAAAATCTTATACACCTCTATCAAATCTCCCCTCAATCTTCTACGCTCCAGGGAATAAAGTCCCAACCTATTCAATCTCTCTCTGTAACTCAGCTTCTCAAGTCCCGGCAACATCCTTGTGAACCTTCTCTGCACTCTTTCAACCTTATTTACATCCTTCCTGTAACTAGGTGACCAAAACTGTACACAATACTCCAAATTTGGAGGTGGTTATTGCCTGGCAGTTGTGTGACGTGAATGCTACTTGCCACTTTTCAGCCCAAGCCTGAATATGGTCCAGATATGCTGTGTTTGAAAATAGACTGCTTCAGTAACTGAGCATAGAAATAAATGATAAGTCTAGACGATTGATATATTTGTAACAGCAGCTGTTGCAACATTATTTATCTGGTGTGTGCATTTCATTCTACCTGTTTCAGCAGCAGTGTTTTAATCAGAAAATTCCAGCTATCAGGCAGTGCTAGAGTTTTATAACTTGGTGAAAAATGCACTCACGGGTTGGAATTTAATGTAGATGACGAGGTTCTCACATGCCACCTGGAGCTCTGGGAAGAACCCCATCTCATTTCTTTTCTCAGGAAGGCCTGTTGCATTAAGTGCCCTTAACTGGGCAGCAGCGGAAGTCTTCCTTGGGATCAAGGACCCAAGTCATGTGGCGGCAGGATAAAACCCTCAAGTGGGCATTAATTGCCCAATTATGGGTCTTAATGGCAGGAAAGCTGTCCATGAGCCATCCCACCCTGGACTTGATCAGGAAGGTGGAAGGACACCCACCCTCTTGCCTGATTAAATGTCCCCACCAACAAGCCTAAGAGAGGGCATTAAATTCCACCCAAAGAATAGATAGGAGCTTTAGAGACATGGTCACACCCAAGGTGCAGGCAGAAAGATGGGTGACCGCGAGAAGGGGTAGGCAGTCAGTGCAGGAATCCGTTGTGGTCATCCCTCTCTCTAACAAGTATACTGTTTTGGATACTGTTGGGGGAATGGCCTATCAGGGGATAACAGCAGCAGCAGTGGCACCACAGCTGGCTCTATTGTTAAGCAGGGAGGGACAATGAGCACTAGAGCAATAATTATAGGGGACTCTATAGTTCGGGGTGCAGATAGGCGCTTCTGTAGACGTGAAAGAGACTCCAGGATGATCTGTTGCCTCCCTGGTGCCATGGTCCGGGATGTCTCTGAACGGGCAGAAAGCATTCTGAAGGGAGAGGGTGGACAGCCAGAGGTCATGGTACATATTGGTACTAGACATAGGCAGGAAGAGTGATGAGGCCCTGCAGCAGCAGTTTAGGGAATTAGGTAGAAAGTTAAAAAGCAGGATCTCGAGGGTTGTAATCTCAGGATTACTCCCTGTGTCACGTGCCAGTGAGGCTAGAAATAGGAAGATAGTATAACTCAGCACGTGGCTAAGCAGCTGGTGTAGGAGGGAGGGTCTCAGATATCTGGACCATTGGGGTTTTTTCCGGGGCAGGTGGGACCTGTACAAAAAGGACGGGTTGGATCTAAACTGGAAGGGCATAAATATTCTGGCCGGGAGATTTGCTAGTGTCACATGGGAGGATTTAAACTAGTTTGGCCAGGGGCTGGGAACCAAAGCAAATGTGAATTAACTGAAGGAGAACCAGAGAGTAGGGCCAGTAAGATTCTGAGAAAGAGCAGACAGGGTGTGGTTGCTAATCAAAGAGGGTCTGGTGGACTTAAGTGCATTTGTTTCAATGCAAGAAGTGTAATAGGTAAGGCAGATGAACTTAGAACTTGGATTAGTACTTGGAACTATGATGTTGTTGCTATTACAGAGACTTGGTTAAGGGAAGGACAGGATTGGCAGCTTAACATTCCAGGATACAGATGCTTCAGGCATGATGGAGGGGGATATAAAAGGCAGTTGCACTACTGGTTAAGGAGAATATCACAGCTGTACTGTGGGAGGACACCTCAGAGGGCTCATACAGTGAGGCAATATGGGTAGAGCTCAGGAATAGGAAGGGTGTAGTCACAATGTTGGGGGTTTACTGTAGGGCGCTCAATTGACAGTGGGAGAAAGAGGAACAGATATGTAGGCAGGTTTTGGCAAGGTGTAAAAGTAACAGGGTTGTTGTGGTGGGAGATTTTAACTTCCCCTATATTGACTGGGCCTCATTTAGTGCTAGGGGCGTGGACGGGCAGTGTTTGTAAGGAGCATCCAGAAGGGCTTCTTGAAACATTATGTAGATAGTCCAACTAGAGAGGAGGCCACACTGGACCTAGTATTGGGGAATAAGCCCGGCCAGGTGGTCGACATTTCAGCTGGCCTTTATCAATCGAGGGATTGAGTTTAGGAGTCCGGAGATAATGATGCAGCGATATAAGACCCTTGTCAGACCCCTGTTCGGGAACAGTGACCACAATTCAGTAAGCTTTAAGGTACTGATGGATAAAGAAAAGTGTAGTCCTCAAGTGAAGGTGCTAATTTTGGGGAAGGCTAATTACAACAATATTAGGCAGGAACTGAAGCACGGCTTTGTCAGAGGCAGATCGTGCCTCACGAGCCTGGTGGAGTTCTTCGAAAATGTGACTAAACACATTGACGAAGGGAAAGCGGTAGATGTAGTTTATATGGATTTTAGCAAGGCGTTCGATAAGGTCCCCCATGCAAGGCTTCTAGAAAAAGTGAGAGGGCATGGGATCCAAGGGGCTGCTGCCCTGTGGATCCAGAACTGGCTTGCCCAAAGGAGGCAGAGAGTGTGTATAGATGGGTCTTTTTCTAAATGGAGGTCGGTCACCAGTGGTGTGCCCCAGGGATCTGTTCTGGGACCCTTGCTGTTTGTCATTTTCATAAATGACCTGGGTGAGGAAGTGGAGGGATGGGTTGGTAAGTTCGCCGACGACACGAAGGTTGGTGGGATTGTGGATAGTCTGGAGGGATGTCAGAAGTTACAGAGGGACGTAGATAGGATGCAAGACTGGGCGGAGAAGTGGCAGATGGACTTCAACCCAGATAAATGCGTAGTGGTCCATTTTGGCAGGTCAAATGGGATGAAGGAGTACAATATTAAGGGAAAGACTCTTAGTATGGTAGAGGATCAGAAGGACCTTGGGGTCTGGGTCCATGGGACTCTGAAATCGGCCCCGCAGGTGGAGGAGGTGGTTAAGAAGGCGTATGGTGTGCTGGCCTTTATCAATCGAGGGATTGAGTTTAGGAGTCCGGAGATAATGATGCAGCTATATAAGACCCTCGTCAGACCCCACTTGGAGTACTGTGTTCAGTTCTGGTCGCCTCATTACAGGAAGGATGTGGAACTGATTGAAAGGGTGCAGAGGCGATTTACAAGGATGTTGCCTGGATTGAGTGGCATGCCTTATGAAGATAGGCTGAGGGAGCTCGGTCTTTTCTCCTTGGAGAGACGCAGGATGAGAGGAGACCTAATAGAGGTATATAAGATGTTGGGAGGCATAGATCGGGTGGACTCTCAGAGGCTTTTTCCCAGGGTGAAAATGGCTGCTATGAGAGGACACAGGTTTAAGGTGCTGGGGGGTAGGTACAAGGGAAAGGTTAGGGGTAAGTTTTTCACACAGAGGGTGGTGGGCGAGTGGAATCGGCTGCCGTCAGTGGTGGTGGAGGCGAACTCAATAGGGACTTTTAAGCGACTCCTGGATAAGTACATGGGACCTAATAGGATGGAGAGTTATAGGTAGGCCTAGAAGGTAGGGATATGTTCGGCACAACTTGTGGAGCCGAAGGGCCTGTTTGTGCTGTAGTTTTTCTATGTTTCTATGTAATGTAGATTGGGGGCAGATGTTTGAGGGCAAATTATCATCTGGCATGTGGGGGGCTTTCACGTGTAAGTTGATAGGGATTCAGGACCGGCACATTCCTGTAAGGATGAAGGATAAGTATGGCAAGTTTTGGGAACCTTGGATAATGAGAGATATTGTGAGCCTAGTCAAAAGGTGGCACGGTAGCACAGTGGTTAGCACTGCTGCTTCACAGATCCAGCGATTCGATTCCCGGCTTGGGTCACTGTCTGTGTGGATCATAGATCATAGAAACCCTACAGTACAGAAAGAGGCCATTCTGCCCATCGAGTCTGCACTGATCACAATCCCACCCATGCCCTACCCCCATATCCCTACATATTTACCCACTAATCCCTCTAACCTATGCATCCCAGGACACTAAGGGCAATTTTTAGCATGGCCAATCAACCTAACCCGCACATCTTTGGACTGTGGGAGGAAACCGGAGCACCCGGAGGAAACCCATGCAGACACGAGGAGAATGTGCAAACTCCACACAGACAGTGACCCAAGCCGGGAATCCAACCCGGGTTCCTGGCGCTGTGAAGCAGCAGTGCTAACCACTGTGCCACCGTGCCGCACATTCTCCTCGTGTCTGCGTGGGTTTCCTCCGGGTACTCCGGTTTCCTCCCACAGTCCAAAGATGTGCGGGTTAGGTTGATTGGCCGTGCTGAAATTGCCCCTTAGTGTCCTGAGATGCGTAGGTTAGAGGGATTAGCGAGTAAATGTGTAGTGATATGGGGGTAGGGCCTGGGTGGGATTGTGGTCGGTGCAGACTCGATGGGCCAGATGGCCTCTTTCTGCACTGTAGGGTTTCTATGATTCTAAAGAGAAAAAGGGAGCATTTGTCAAGGCTAGGAGGCTGGGAACACACAAAGCAAGTGTGGAATACAAGGAAAGTAGAAAGAAACTTAAGCAAGAGTAAGGAGGGCTAAAAGGGCGAAAAATAATTGGCCAGCAGGATTAAGGAAAATCCCAAGGCTTTTTATACATATATAAAGAGCAAGAGAGTAGCCAGAGAGAAGGTTGGCCCACTCAAAGACAGGGGAGGGAGTCTATGCATGGAGCCAGAGGAAATGGGCGTGGTATTAAATGAGTGCTTTGTGTCAGTATTCACATGTTGAGATCAAAAAGGAGAAGGTATTGGGGTTCTTGAGAAACATTAAGGTAGACAAGTCCCCAGGGCCTGATGGGATCTACCCCAAAATACTGAGAGAGGCAAAGGAGGAAATTACTGGGGCATTGAGAGAAATCTTTGTATCCTCACTGGCTACAGGGGAGGCCCCAGAGGATTGGAGAATAGCCAATGTTGTTCCTTTGTTTAAAAAGGATAGCAAGAATAATTCCAGTAATTACTGGCCCGTGAGCCTTACATCAGTGGTAGGGAAATTATTGGAGAGGATTCTTTGAGACAGGATTTATTCCTATTTGGAAATAAGTGGATGTATTAGTGAGAGACAGCATGGTTTTGTGAAGGGGAGGTCATGTCTCACTAACTTGATCGAGTTTTTCGAGGAAGTGAGGAAGATGATTGATGAGGGTAGGGCAGTGGATGTTATGTACATGGACTTCAGTAAGGCCTTTGACAAGGTCCTTCATGGCAGACTGGTGCAGAAGGTGAAGTTGCATGGGATCAGAGGTGAGCTGGCTCGGTCATAGAAGTTGAGAGCACATTTCCACTCCATCTGACGAAGGAGCAGCGCTCCGAAAGCTTATGGTATTTGCTACCAAATAAACCTGTTGGACTTTAACCTGGTGTTGTGAGGCTTCTTACTGTCGGTCATAGAAGACAGAGGGTAGCAGTGGAAGGGTGCGTTTCTGAATGGAGGGCTGTGACAAGTGGCGTTCGTCAGGGATCAGTGCTGGGACCTTTGCTGTTTGTAATATATATAAATGATTTGGAGGAAAATGGTTTGATTAGTAAATTTGCGGACAACACAAAGGATTTGCAGATAGCGATGAGGACCATCAGAAGATACAGCAGGATATAGATTGGTTGGAGGCTTGGGTGGAGAGATGGCAGATGGAGTATAATTCGGACAAATGTGAGGTAATTTGGAAGATCTAATACAGATGGGCAATATACAGCAAATAGCAAAACCCTTAAGAGTATTGATAGGCAGAGGAATCTGGGTGTACAGGTACACAGGTTACTGAAAGTGGCAACGCAGGTGGAGAAGGTAGTCAAGAAGGCATACAGCATGCTTGCCTTCATCATTGAGGGCATTGAGTTTAAAAATTGGCAAGTCATGTTGAAGCTTTATAGAACCTTAGTTAGGCCGCACTTGGAATATAGTGTTCAATTCTGGTTACCACGCTACCAGAGGGATGTGAAGGCTTTGGAGAGGGTACAGCAAAGATTTACCAGGATGTTGCCTGGTATGGAGGGCATTGGCTCTGAGGAGAGGTTGGAGAAACTTGATTTATTCTCACTGGAACGATGGAAGTTGACGGACGACCTGATAGAAGTCTACGAGTTTGAGGGGCATGGACAGAGTAGATAGTCAAAGTTTTTTCCCAGGGTGGGAGTCAATTACTAGGGGGCACAAGTTTAAGGTGCGTGGGGCAAAGTTTAAAGGAGATGTACGAGGCAAGTTTTTTACACAGAGGGTGGTTGGTGCCTGGAACCCGCTGCCGGGGGAGGTAGTGGAAGCAGATACGATAGTGAGTTTAAAGGGGCGTCTGGACAAATACATGAATAGGATGGGAATAGAGGGATATGCTCCCCGGAAGGGTAGGGGGTTTTAGTTAAATCGGGCCGCATGGTGGGTGCAGTCTTGGAGGGCTGAAGGGCCTGTTCCTGTGCTGTAATTTTCTTTGTTCTTTGAATTGATTCTGAGTGAAGAAATAATTAGGAAATGCCATTTATAAATTGCCCATACAATTTCCTGTCATTAGGAAAGTTGCTGATCCAGCAACTTTGAAACTCTTGTGTTAGTTAGTAAATCAGTGATCATCTCTTGCTGTTGTTTAATATTTTTCTAATCCCTTTAACACTGAAGATAGTTCTTGGCTTGCAAACTGAGCTAATTGGATTACCAACCTCAGTGGTTGGTAAGTTGATGGAGAGGATCCTGAGAGACAGGATTTATGATCATCTAGAGAAGTTTAGTATGATCAGAAGTAGTCAGCACAGCTTTGTCAAGGGCAGGTCGTGCCTTACAAGCCTGGTTGAGTTCTTTGAAAATGTGACCAAACACATTGACGAAGGAAGAGCGGTGGATGTGGTCTATATGGACTTCAGCAAGGCGTTCGATAAGGTCCCCCATGCAAGACTTCTTGAGAAAGTGAGAGGGCATGGGATCCAAGGGGCTGTTGCCTTGTGGATCCAGAACTGGCTTGCCTGCAGAAGGCAGAGAGTGGCTGTGGAGGGGTCTTTCTCTGCATGGAGGTCAGTGACCAGTGGAGTGCCCCAGGGATCTGTTCTGGGACCCTTGCTGTTTGTCATTTTCATAAATGACCTGGATGAGGAAGTGGAGGGATGGGTTCGTAAGTTTGCTGACGACACCAAGGTAGGTGGTGTTGTGGATAGTTTGGAGGGATGTCAGAAGTTGCAGCGAGACATAGATAGAATGCAAGACTGGGCGGAGAAGTGGCAGATGGACTTCAACCCGGATAAGTGTGTGGTGATCCATTTTGGCAGATCCAATGGGATGAAGCAGCAGTATAATATGAAGGGTACCATTCTTAGCAGTGTAGAGGATCAGAAGGACCTTGGGGTCCGGGTCCATAGGACTCTTAAATCGGCCTCGCAGGTGGAGGATGCGGTCAAGAAGGCGTACGGCGTACTGGCCTTCATTAATCGAGGGATTGAGTTTAGGAGTCGGGAGATAATGCTGCAGCTTTATAGGACCCTGGTTAGACCCCACTTGGAGTACTGCGCGCAGTTCTGGTCACCTCATTACAGGAAAGATGTTGAAGCCATTGAAAGGGTGCAGAGGAGATTTACAAGGATGTTGCCTGGATTGGGGGGCATGCCTTATGAGGATAGGTTGAGGGAGTTTGGTCTCTTCTCCCTGGAGAGACGAAGGATGAGAGGTGACCTGATAGAGGTTTACAAGATGTTGAGAGGTCTGGATAGGGTAGACTCTCAGAGGCTATTTCCAAGGGCTGAAATGGTTGCTACGAGAGGACACAGGTTTAAGGTGCTGGGGGGTAGGTACAGAGGAGATGTCAGGGGTAAGTTTTTCACTCAGAGGGTGGTGGGTGAGTGGAATCGGCTGACGTCGGTGGTGGTGGAGGCAAACTCGTTGGGGTCTTTTAAGAGACTTCTGGATGAGTACATGGGATTTAATGGGATTGAGGGCTATAGATAGGCCTAGAGGTAGGGATATGATCGGCGCAACTTGTGGGCCGAAGGGCCTGTTTGTGCTGTGGCTTTCTATGTTCTATGTTAATTGTACCTGAGTAGTTCTCCAAACTTGACACTGGTGCATCTCTAACAGAGACTGAGTCAGCTCCAGAATCAGCATCACCATGGCAAAACTATTGTGTGCAGGTTCTGTAACAGTTAATGCCGTTTGTGCTGTAGATCAACAGCAAAGGCATCACTGTTGTGCTCTCCGGGAAATAGCTGCTGATGTTAGAACAAAATGTAATCAGCAGCTCAGACCGCTGAGTATTATTTGATGGGAGGCTCAACTCAGGATTTTGGATGCGCAAGTAAGTACAGTCAGCACTTTTGTCTGATGCTGTGGTTTGATCCCCAATACTCCTCCCCCATATGAATTTTTATAAAATAGATTTTTCCTGCATCTCTCAGCAAAATGCTGAGTTCTCCTTCAATTCTGCACCTAAGAGTTACCCATTCTTCAGGTGTGGCCAAAGCAGTGAAGTCCAGACATTATGTATGGCAGATGGTGATCCACCTTAAATTGACAGATTTATTTTATTTGGTTTAACTTCAGCATTGAAATAATGCCATTGAAACCACATTGAATAAACTGGTGAGACTCAGCCAATCATAATGGCATCAGATCTAAAACCCATCAAGTGAGAGGGATGTCACTTTCTTGCAGGAGTGTCACCTCCTCCCACCCCCATTCCCTGCCCATACCAAATACAATATAATGCTTATTCAGATCAATTCTTAAGCATGTCATTTCTTTGTTCTTTATTCTTTGAATTGATTCTGGGTGAAGAAATAATTAGTAAATGCCATTTATAAATCGCCCGCAATTCCTGAGTTGGGCAAACAGCATTGATCCAATTTCAACTTTGAAACTCTTGTGTTAATGAGCAAATCAGTGATCATCTCTTGCTGTTGTTTAATATTTTTCTAATATTTTCTAATTAACACAAGAGGTTCAAAGTTGAAATTGGATCAATGCTGTTTGCCCAACTCAGGAATTGCAGGGCCTTATGTGCTTAAGAGTTGATCTGAATGAGCATTATATTGTAAGGAGGGATCTGGAATGCTGGTCATAACCTAGGTCTGCTGAGATTCTGTCTTGTTTAGATTGTCCCTTTAAACCCTTTCATTTTCTTCATGCCTCCCTAAATCAAGAGGATATGTTGGGGGAGGGGGGGGTTTCAGGTTTTTATTGACAAATTCTTCCCGTCAGCGCTGAAAGGCTGAGCTAGAACTTGCATTGATTGAGGCCTGCTGTAAATTTATTTGAGACCCTCTGAAGACACCAAACCTGTTCTGGAATGAGGGAATGGATCATGGAAGGGATACGTTATGATTGTTTCTTTCACCTGTGTGTTCTGGACATCTCTGGCAAGGGCAGCATTTACTGCTCATTCCTGATTGCTCTTGGTGATCAGGTGGTGAACTGAGCTCTTGGACTGCTGCAGATTGTGTGGTGTAGGCACACCTACAGTGCTTTTAGAGAGTTCCAGGATTTTTGACCAGCAACAATAGATTTCCAATCCAGGATGGAGGAGACTTGGAGGAAACTGTAGGTGATGTTCCCATGTGCTTGGTATCCTTGTCCTTGTAGGTGGTACAAGTTACAGATTTGGAAGGTGCTGCCGAAGAACCCTTAGTAAATTGCTGCAATGCGTTTTTTGATGGTGCTTCTGCATTGCAGGAAGGAAATGTTTAAACTGGTGAATGTGCTGCCAATCAAGCGCACTGATATCCAGGCAAATGGAGTGTATTCCACCACACTTCTGACTCGTGCATTGTAGTTGGTGGAAAGGCTTTGGGGAGTTACGAGGTTAGTAATGCACCAGAGCCTATGACCTGATTGTTAAGGAGAGGTGGCTAGATTCCTTATTGTTGGAGATGGTCACTATCTGGTACTTGTGTGGCACAAATAATTTGCCACTTATCCACCCAAATCAGAATGTTGCCTATCTTTTGCTGAACAGACTGCTTCATGGTTTGGGCAGCACAGTGGCATAGTGGTTAGCAACGCTGCCTCACAGTGCCAGGGACCCGGGTTCAATTCCAACTTTGGGTGACTGTCTGTGTGGAATTTGCACATTCTACCTGTGTCTGTGTGGGTTTTCTCCAGGTGTTCCAGTTTCCTCCCACAGTCCAAAGATTTGCAGATTTGGTGGATTGGCCATTCTAATTTGCTGCTTAGTGTCAGGGGGTTAATAAATAAGGTTACGGTGATAGGGTCTGGATGGGATTGTTGTCAGTGTATGCTCGATGGGCCGAATGTGCCTCCTTCTGCACTATAGGGATTCTATGATTCTTCATTATCTGAATTTATTTATTAGGGTCACAAGTAGGCTTACATTAACACTGCAATGAAGTTACTGTGAAAATACCCTAGTCACCACACTCTGGCGCCTGTTCGGGTACACTCAGGGATAATCTTGCATGGCCAACGCACCTAACCAGCATGTCTTTCGGACTGTGGAAGGAAACCGGACCGCCAAGAGGAAATCCATGCAGACACAGGGAGAACGTGCCGATTCCACGCAGACAATGACCCAAGCCGGGAATTGAGCATGCATCCCGGGCGTTGTGTGGCAGCAGTGTTAACCACTGTGCCCCGTGCCACCCTAATAGTTGCAAATTAACACATTACAATTATCAGTGACCTTCTGATGGAAGGAAGATCAATGAAGCAGCTGAAGATGGTTAGGCCTTGGATGCTACCCTGAGGAACTACTGCAGCAAGGTGATTGGCCTTCAACCATCTTCCATTGTGCTAGATATGACTCCAACCAATGGAAGGTCTCCCCCTGATTCCCATTGACTTCAATTTTACTAAAGTCGCCTCCCACTGTTCCATGGAACCTTGAAAACCTGACATAGACACAATGAGTGATTTTTCAATGTACTAGTCAAGAATCAGTTAACCACACAATGTGTATTTGTCCATCTAGTTAAATCAGTTGTCTTGAACATTAAGCTCTAGTGGCCAAACCATAGAACAGTAAATAGAATCTTTACAGTGCAGAAAGAGGCCATTCAGCCCATTAAGTCTGCACCGACTCTTCAAAAGAACATGCCATCCAGGCCCTTCCCTCTGCCCTAACCCCGTAACCCCAGATATTTACCATGGCCAATCCAACTAACCTACACATCTTTGGACACTAAGGGGCAATTTGGCATACACAGTCCACTTAACCTGCATATCTTTGAAATGTGGGAAGAAACTGGAGCACCTGGATGAAATCCACGCAGACACAGGGAGAATGTGCAAACTCCACACAGTCACCCAACGCAGGAACCCAGGTCTCTGGCACTGTGAGGCAGCAGTGCTAACCACTGTGTCACAAAATGTCTAGGCTAATGAGCTTTATGCAGCCATTGCATCTGAATATGACACCACATTCTTTGGAAATGCTGCTTCCAAAGGACGTTTTAATTAGTTATATGATAAGCAGGATCTTCTCTTTTGAAACATATGTTAATTTGCTATTCATGAATCAGAATATGAGATTGTTACAATATGTAAGGAGGCACAGATTTGGGGAGGGACTTACGGTAATCATTGTCAGAAGTGTGATTTTTCTAGGAGTTTTAAGAAACACATGTTTAACAGTAAGATGGGGTGCAGGCAGAAGTAAAGGCTGTAGCAGACAGTAGAGGTCAAATTTATCAGAAAATAAGTTAAATAACGAGATTGGATAAACATGACAGAAAACATGACAGATAAACATGAACAACAGTAACAGAACTTTTCAGAAGCAACAATTTTCTTCAAGGGCAGGCCTGAGTGAAGTTCAGAACAATATTTGTGAGTATGGAACTGATTTTAACTTCAAAGGGAGTACTGATGTGTGTAATTTTATAAATGTTACAATAAATCATTGAAAAGAGCCGTGAGCCTTGAGTGTTTTCTCTATCTGGATGGGCTCAAGAAGAGTGACGACTTTAAGATGGGAGGTGCAGGTTCACCTATTTTTGTTAAATGAGGTCTGAAGCTGTGTGGACCTGACGAACCCAAATTAAGCATTGGTGAGCTTTACAGCATTGTAATTAAAATCTTCCATTGCTTTGCTGATGATCGAGAGGAGGCTGATGGAGCAGCAACTGGCAGGATAAAGCAAATTACTGCGGATGCTGGAAAATCTCAGCAGGTCTGGCAGCATCCGTAAGCCATCTGGATTCAACATCAGCTCTTTTCTCCCCTTACAGATGCTGCCAGACCTGCTGAGATTTTCCACCATTTTCTCTTTTAGTATGGTGGCACAGTCGTTAACACTGCTGCCTCATAGCGCCAGGGACCCAGGATCAATTCCAGCCTTGGGTCACTGTCTGTGTGGATTTTGCACATTCTCCCCGTGTCTGCACGGGTTTCCTCCAGGTGCTCTGGTTTCCTCCCACAGTCCAAAGATGTGTGGGTTAGGTTGATTGGCCATGCTAAATTGACCCAGGGGATTAGCAGGGTAAATATGTGGGGTTATGGGAATAGGGTCTGGGTAGGATTGTTGTTGGTGCAGACTCAATGGGCCAAATGGCCTCCTTCTGCACTGTAGGGATTCTATGAACTAGCTGGATTGGATTTGTCCTGCACTTAAGAGTACAGGGCATACCAGGCAATTTTCCACTTTGTTGGGAAGATGCAAGTGGTTATAGTTGTACTGGAGCAGCTTGTGCTAGTTCTGGAATGTAAGTCTTTAGTACTACAATCAGGATGTTGCTTGGACCAATAGCATTTGACCTGTCCAGTGTGCTCCGCCATTTCTTGATATCGGGTAGAGTGAACCAAATTGGCGGGATGCTGGGAACCTCAAAGGCCGCTCGGAACTTCTGCTTCTTTTGTACTGACCTGTTGCACTCTCATTATTGAGAACTGGCATGTTCGTTGGGTCCTTATCCCATTAAATTGGCCATCACCATTCACAACTCGATGTGGCAGGACTCCAGAGCTTTGATTTGATCTGATTTGTTGGTCATGGGACCACTTTAACTTTGTACTTTGTATACTGTTTAGCATGCATGTAGTCCTGTGTTGCTTCACCAGTTTGACATTTCATTTTTAATACACCTGGTGCTGCTCCTGGCATGTTTTCTGATACCCTTTATTGAACCAAGGCTGGCCCTCAGACTTGATAGTAATGGTAGAGTGAGGGATATGCCGGATCATATGGTTATGGAATGTGGTTGAGTACAATTCTGCCACTCTTAATGTTTCTTCCAAGTGGTGTTCAATATAGAGGAGCATTCGAAGAACAAACAAAGAATAAAGAACAGTACTGCACAGGAAACAAGCCCTTCGGCCCTCCAAACCTGTGCCGCTCATTGGTCCAACTAGACCATTCATTTGTATCCCTCCAAAGAACAAAGAACAATACAGCACAGGAACAGGCCCTTCGGCCCTCCAAGCCCATGCCGCTCCCTGGTCCAAACTAGACCATTCCCTAGACCAAACTAGACCATTCCCAAACTAGTCCATTCCCAGACTGCTCATGTGACTATCCAGGTAAGTCTTAAACGATGCCAGCGTGCCTGCCTCCATCACCCTACTTGGCAGCACATTACAGGCCCCCACCACTCTCTGCGTAAAAAACGTTCCTCTGATATCTGAGTTATACCTCGCCACTCCCACCTTGAGCCCGTGACCCCTCGTGATCGTCACCTCCGACCTGGGAAAAAGCTTCCCACTGTTCACCCTATCTATACCCTTCATAATTTTGTACACCTCTATTAGGTCTCCCCTCATTCTCCGTCTTTCCAGGGAGAACAAGCCCAGTTTACCCAATCTCTCCTCATAGCCAAGACCCTCCATACCAGGCAACATCCAGGTAAACCTTCTCTGCACTCTCTCTAAAGCCTCCACGTCCTTCTGGTAGTGCGGCGACCTAACTGGACGCAGTACTCCAAATGTGGCCTAACCAGCGTTCTATACAGCTGCAACATCAGACTCCAGCTTTTATACTCTATACCCCATCCTATAAAGGCAAGCATACCATATGCCTTCTTCACCACCTTATCCACCTGTGCTGCCACCTTCAAGGATTTGTGGACTTGCACACCTAGGTCCCTCTGTGTTTCTATACTCTTGATGGCTCTGCCATTTATTATATAACTCCCCCCTACATTAGTTCTTCCAAAATGCATCACTTCGCATTTATCTGGATTAAATTCCATCTGCCATTTCTCCTCCCAATTTTCCAGCCTATCTATATCCTGCTGTATTGTCCGACAATGTTCATCGCTATCCGCAAGTCCAGCCATCTTCGTGTCATCCGCAAACTTGCTGATAACACCAGTTACACCTTCTTCCAAATCATTTATATATATCACAAATAGCAGAGGTCCCAGTACAGAGCCCTGCGGAACACCACTGGTCACAGACCTCCAGCCGGAAAAAGACCCTTCGACCACTACCCTCTGTCTCCTGTGGCCAAGCTAGTTCTCCAACCATCTAGCAACCTCTCCTTGTATCCCATGAGCCTTAACCTTTTTAACCAACCTGCCATGAGGGACTTTGTCAAATGCCTTACTGAAATCCATATAGACGACAGCCATGGCCCTTCCTTCGTCAACCGTTTTTGTCACTTCCTCAAAAAACTCCACCAAATTTGTAAGGCACGATCTCCCTCTTACAAAACCATGCTGTCTGTCACTAATGAGATTGTTCTGTTCTAAATGCGCATACATCCTGTCTCTAAGAATCCTCTCCAACAACTTCCCTACCATGGACGTCAAGCTCACTGGCCTATAATTTCCGGGGTTATCCCTGCTACCCTTCTTAAATAATGGTACCACGTTCGCTATCCTCCAATCCTCAGGGACCTCATCTGTGTCCAATGAAGAGGCAAAGATTTCCGTCAGAGGCCCAGCAATTACATCTCTTGTCTCCCTGAGCAGTCTAGGATAGATGCCATCAGGCCCTGGGGATTTGTCAGTTTTAATGTTACCTAAAAAACCTAACACTTCCTCCCTTGTAATGGAGATTCTCTCTAACGGGTCAACACCTCCCTCTGAGACACTCCCAGTCAACAAGTCCCTCTCCTTTGTGAATACCAATGCAAAGTATTCATTTAGGATCTCCCCTATTCCCTTGGGTTCTAAGCATAATTCCCCTCCTTTGTCCCTGAGAGGTCCGACTTTTTCCCTGACAACTCTTTTGTTCTTAAAGGGTTCTCCTTAATCCTAACTGCCAAGAACATTTCGTGACCTATTTTTGCCCTTCTAACTCCCCGTTTGAGCTCTTTCCTACGCTCTCTGTATTCCTCCAGAGCTCCATCTGTTTTCAGTTGCCTGGACCTAACGTACGCCTCTCTTTTCTTTTTGATCAGATCCTCAATTTCCCTGGTAATCCACGGCTCTCGAATCCTACCTTTCCTATCCTTCCTTTTTACAGGCACATGCCTGTCCTGCAGCCTTATCAACTATTCCTTAAAAGACTCCCACATGCCAGACGTGGACTTACCCCCGAACAGCCTCTCCCAATCTACGACCACCAATTCCTGCATGATCCGGCTATAGTTAGCCTTCCCCCAATTTAGCACCCTACCCTTAGGACAACACTCGTCCTTGTCCATTACTATCCTAAAGTTAACAGAGTTGTGGTCACTATTTGCCACATGTTCCCCGACCGAAACTTTGACGACCTGACCGGGCTCATTTCCCAGAACTAGATCCAGTATAGCCCCCTCTCTAGTTGGGCTATCTACATACTGTTCCAAAGAACCTTCCAGTACGCATTTTACAAATTCCTCCCCGTCCAGACCCCCAGCCCTAAGCACTTTCCAGTCTATACCAGGGAAATTGAAGTCTCCTACTACAACAACCCAATTTTTTCTGCACATATCCAGAATCTCCTGACATATCCGTTCCTCCACTTCCCGTGAGCTGTTGGGTGGCCTGTAGTATACCCCCAGCATAGTGACTGCACCTTCCCTGTTTCTGAGCTCCACCCACAGCGACTCAGTACATGACCCCTCTAAGTTGTTTACCCTCTGCACCGCTGTAATATGCTCCCTAACTAATACAGCTACTCCCCCACCATTTTTAGCCCCTCCTCTGTCTCGCCTGAAACACTTATAGCCCGGAATATTCAGCTGCCAGTCCTGTCCTTCTTTTAACCATGTCTCCATCACTGCAACCACATCCAAATTCCGCGTAAGCATTAAGGCCCTAAGTTCGTCTGTCTTACCCGTTACGCTCCTCGCATTGAAGCAGCTGCACTCCAGACCTCCAGGCCCACTCAGGTCATCCTGCTCCAGAATGCTCCTCTTCTTAGCTAGCCTTGCCCTGGCCCCCAGCTCGACCCCAGCCTCATACTGACCTACTGTTTTGATCCCTGCCACACTAGTTTAAACCCTGCCGAAACACTCTAGCAAAACTCCCAGCCAGGATATTTGTGCCCTTCCAGTTAAGGTGTAACCCATCCTTTCCGTACAGGTGCCATCCTCTCTTGAAGACTTCCCAATGATATATGAATTTGAAACCCTCCCTCTTGCACCAGTCCTTTAGCCACGTGTTCAATTGTAGAATTTCCCTGTTCCTGGCCTCACTAGCACTAGGCACCGGGAGCAGTCCAGAGATTGCTCCCCTAAAGGCCTTATTTTTTAGCCTAGCACCCATCTCCCTGAATTGCTCTCGTATGACCCCCCTGCTCTTTCTACCTACGTCATTTTCACCAATGTGTACAATTACATCTGTTTGATTACCTTCCCTTTTTAATATGCTTCCTACCCTCTTGGAGACATCCAGTATCCCGGCACCAGGGAGGCAGACTACTATCCTGGAGTCTCGTTCGCGCCCGCAGAACCGCCTGTCCGTGCCTCTAACCATTGCATCCCCCACCACTATTTCTCTCCTAATCCCCTTCTTTCCCTTCTGGGCCTCTGAGCCTGTCTCTGTGCAGGCGATCTGGTCCTCATGGCTTACCCCTGGAGGGTCATCCCCCTCCACAGAATCCAAAACAATATACCGATTTTGAAGGGCAACCACAGGGGATCCCTCCACTGACTGCTCACTCCCTTCCCCTCTCCCATCTGTTGCCCAGCCCTTACTATTATGGAAGACTGCCACTGGGGTACTTTCTGGTACATCACCCTTATGACTTTTACCGTTCCTAACTGTGACCCACTTGTCTTCCTTCTGAGGCCCCGGTGTGACTACCTGCTTATAACTTCTATCTATTATTTTCTCATTTTCCCTGACTAGACTGAGGTCATCGAGCCGCAGCTCCAGCTCCCTTACACGGTCCCTCAGGAGTTGCAGTTCCATGCATCTGGCACAGATATGGACCTCCGGGAGGCAAGTCGTCTCCAGGAACTCCCACATCCCACACCGAATGCAGCAAACTGGCCTCTCACTCATAGCTGCCATTTCCTTTATAGTTTTGGGAAAAAAAAACAGCTGACGTGAGATGGAACGGGAGGTATAAGAAGGTGTATGGTGTGCTGGCCTTTATCAATTGAGGGATTGAGTTTAGGAGTCCGGGGGTAATGATGCAGCTATATAAGACCCTCGTCAGACCGCACTTGGAGTACTGTGCTCAGTTCTGGTCGCCTCACTATAGGAAGGATGTGGAAAAGATTGAAAGGGTGCAGAGGAGATTTACAAGGATGTTGCCTGGATTGAGTGGCATGCCTTATGAGGATAGGCTGAGGGAGCTCGGTCTTTTCTCCTTGGAGAGACGAAGGATGAGAGGAGACCTAATAGAGGTGTATAAGATGTTGAGAGGCATAGATCGGGTGGACTCTCAGAGGCTTTTTCCCAGGGTGGAAATGGCTGCTACGAGAGGACACAGGTTTAAGGTGTTGGGGGGTAGGTACAGGGGAGATGTTAGGGGTAAGTTTTTCACACAGAGGGTGGTGGGCGAGTGGAATCAGCTGCCGTCAGTGGTGGTGGAGGCGAACTCAATAGGGTCTTTTGAGAGACTCCTGGATGAGTACATGGAGCTGAATAGGATGGAGGGTTATAGGTAGGTCTAGAAGGTAGGGACGTGTTCGGCACAACTTGTGGGCCGAAGGGCCTGTTTGTGCTATAGTTTTTCTATGTTTCTATGTAACACTAGGTGATAATTGGCAAGAAATATCCTTGCCCAGGTCCGGAGTCAATGTCATGGTCATCCAGGACTATCCCCCCTAATTGTAGACCACTGTGCAGACATCTCTGGTGAGTCAGTCCTGTGGTGAGATAGGACCTACTCAGGGATGGTGATGGAGGAATCTATGACCATTGTCTGAATGGTGTGATTCTAAGTATGACAATGTCAGACGGTTGCTTGTCTGTGCAGACCTGACCTGCGGTAGAACATAGAACATAGAACATAGAACAGTACAGCACAGAACAGGCCCTTCGGCCCACGATGTTGTGCCGAGCTTTATCTGAAACCAAGATCAAGCTATCCCACTCCCTATCATCCTGGTATGCTCTATGTGCCTATCCAATAACCGCTTAAATGTTCCTAAAGTGTCTGACTCCACTATCACTGCAGACAGTCCATTCCACACCCCAACCACTCTCTGCGTAAAGAACCTACCTCTGATATCTTTCCTATATCTCCCACCACGAACCCTATAGTTTGCCCCCTTGTAATAGCTCCATCCATCCGAGGAAATAGTCTTTGAACGTTCACTCTATCTATCCCCTTCATCATTTTATAAACCTCTATTAAGTCTCCCCTCAGCCTCCTGCGCTCCAGAGAGAACAGCCCTAGCTCCCTCAACCTTTCCTCATAAGACCTACCCTCCAGGTAGGTAGTGGTGAAATTTGGAGATATGTCCACATATCTCCTAATTTTTACAAACTTATCCTGACACAAAACCATATTTTAAACTCTCTGTTGTCTAACAAAGTATTTGACAGTTTGTTTTTATTGTGAATATGATTACATTGAAAGGGCGGCACGGTATTGCAGTGGTTAGCACTGCTGCTTCACAGCTCCAGGGACCTGGGTTTAATTCCCGGCTTGGGTCACTGTCTGTGTGGAGTTTGCACATTCTCTTCGTGTCTGCGTGGGATTCCTCCGGTTGCTCCGGTTTCCTCCCACAGTCCAAAGATGTGCGGGTTAGGTTGATTGGCCAAGCTAAAAAAAATAATTGCCCTTGGTGTCCTGGGATGCGTAGGTTAGAGGGATTAGTGGGTAAAATATGTAGGGATATGGGGGTAGGGCCTGGGTGGGATTGTGGTCAGTGCAGACTCGATGGGCCGAATGGCCTCTTCCTGTGCTGTAGGGATTCTAGATTCTAAGAACTTCATCCAATTACTTGTGACACATTGCCCTTTGGATTTTTCCATTCCCCGAGCAAAAGAACCATCTTTTTAAAAAAAAATTTACTCCATTCTTAAAACTACAAAACCAATACGCAGAGTGGACTGGGCATACCCTTGAGCCATCTCCTTGCTTGTCCCTGAAACCAATTCAAATTGAAACCAATTCATGGTGCCCACAAGAGAGCCACACAAGATCCAAGTTGATAAGAAGGGGCAACTGACCTTGGACTTGATCTGATGCTTGATCTTAGCCAAAAGACCGCAAAGCGCTCTCTTGCCAGGTGATCATGGTTTCACCCCTGCCAGGCAAAAGGACAAAGAACAGGACAGCATTGGAACAGGCCCTTTGGCCCACCAAGTCTGTGCCGACTGAGATGCCTCTCTAATCTAATATTTTCTACGCGGTCCATATCCCTCTATTCCTTGCCTATGAATGTATCTGTCCAGATGCCTCTTGAACATTATTAAAGAATCTGTTGCCACCACCTCTGCCAGTGCCTCCCAGGCATTCACCACCCTCTGGGTGAAAAACCTGCCCCTTACATCTCTTTTAAACTTCCCCCTCTCACTTTCAACCTGTGCCTCGAGTATTTGACCTTTCGACCCTGGGAAAAAGATCTAACTATCCACTCTATCCAAGCCTGTCATAATCTTGTAAACCTCTATCAGGTCCCCCCTCATCCTTCGACTCTCCAATGAAAACAATCCAAGTTTGTTCAACCTTTCTTCACCAGTCCATATTCTCCAAATGAGGCAACTTCCTGATAAATTTCTTCTGCACCCTTTCCAATGCATCAACATCCTTCTGGTAGTGTGGTGACCAGAATTGTACACAATACTCCAAATGCAGCCTAACCAAAGTCTGAGACAGCAGCAACATGATTTTCCAATTCCTATACTCAACGCCCCGACCAATGAAGGCCAGCATGCCATACGCCGCCTTGACCACTTTGTCCACCTGTGTTGCCATCTTCAGGGATCTGCACGCCTAAATCCTTCTGTATGCTAATATTTCTAAGGGCTCTACCATTTACTGTATGCTTTCCTTCTGCAGTAGTGATTTACATTACCTCACAATTTGTCTGGGTTAAGTTTCATCTGCCATCTTTTGGCCCAGGTCTCCAGCCGATTTATATCCTGCTGTATCCTCTGACAATCCTCCTCACTATCTGCTACTCCCCCAATTTTTGTATCATCTGCAAATTTACTAATCAGACCACCCTAGATTTTCCTCCATATATTTTTATATATATATATTACAAACAAGAGGCCCCAGCACTGATCCTTGTGGAACACCACTTGTCACAAACCGCCAGTTAGAAAAGTGCCCTTCCACTGCTTTCTATGCCCAAGCTAGTTTTGCATCCATCTTACCAGCTCACCTCAGATCCCATATGACTTCACTGTCTGTATCAGCCTGCCACGAGGAACCTTATCGAAGGCTTTACTAAAGTCCATGTATACAACATCCACTGCCCTGCCCTAGTCAATTTTTCTTGTCACTTCCTCAAAGAACTCAATCAAGACCCTCGTCAGACCCCACTTGGAGTACTGTGCTCAGTTCTGGTCGCCTCGTTACAGGAAGGATGTGAAAAAGATTGAAAGGGTGCAGAGGAGGTTTACAAGGATGTTGCCTGGATTGAGTGGCATGCCTTATGAGGATAGGCTGAGGGAGCTCGGTCTTTTCTCCTTGGAGAGACGTAGGATGAAAGGAGACTTAATAGAGGTGTATAAGATGTTGAGAGGCATAGATCGGGTGGACTCTAGGGCTTTTTCCCAGGGTGGAAATGGCTGCTACGAGAGGACACAGGTTTAAGGTGCTGGGGGGTAGGTACAAGGGAAATGTTAGGGGTAAGTTTTTCACACAGAGGGTGGTGGGCGAGTGGAATCGGCTGCCGTCAGTGGTGGTGGAGGCAAACTCAATAGGGTCTTTTAAGAGACTCCTGGATGAGTACATGGGATTTAATAGGATGGAGGGTTATAGGTAGGCCTAAAAGGTCGGGATATGTTCGGCACAACTTGTGGAGCCGAAGGGCCTGTTTTGTGCTGTAGTTTTTCTATGTTTCTAAGTTTCTAAGTTTGTGAGACACGACCTCCCCTTCACAAAGCCATGCTGCATATTGCTAATGAGCCTATTCCCTTGCAGATGTGAGTAGATCCTGTCCCTAAGAATCTTCTCCAATAATTTCCCCACCACTGATGTAAGGCTCTCACAGGCCTGTAATTTCTTGGATTGTCTCTTCTGCCCTTCTTAAACAGAGGAACAATGTTAGCTACTCTCCAATCCACTGGTACCTCGCCCGTGGCTAAAGAGGATACAAAGATTTGGCCAAGGCCCCAGCAATTTCTTCCCTCGTCTTTCTCAGTATTCTGGGATAGACCCTATCTGGCCCTGGGGACTTATCCACCTTAATGTTTTTCAAAACCTCCAATACCTCCTCCATTTTTATCTCACCATATCCTAGAATGTCAGCATCCTCCTTTCTAAGATTCCATCCACCACATCCTTCTCCTTTGTGAACACATGCAAAATATTCATTAAGTTCTTCACTCAATTCATCTGGCTCCACACGCAAATTCCCTCCACTGTCCTTGAGTGGATCTCCCTTTCCTTAGCTACCCTCTTCCTCCTTATATACGCATAAAAAGCCTTGGAATTCTCCTTAATCCTTCTATTTTTTTCTGCAAAAATATACATAATTTATAGAATAATGCAAGACCATTACAAACATTCCAAAATGGCTATCACACGCAGTGTGATAATATTTAGGTTCTTTACATGAATCAAGTTACACTGAGGTGCTTTAATGCAGCCATAGAAATATTCCCAATCCTCCCCCCGCCCCCGCCCCCGCCCCACCCCCCCACACACACACATACACGCACACACACATCTTTTGAGGAAAGGAGGGTGCAATTAGGCTAGATTTCAGCTTCTATTTTTATGTGTAGTTTCTGCTAATTCAAGCATAGCATTACCCATGACTATAATTTGTGTGTCTGCAATTTTACAACCGAACATGCAATAAAGTATGAAAAATATGAAGAATTAATCACACAGAAAACTTTCGCTCTGAAATTACAGACAACTACTGCTAATCAGATGGGTGGTCTGAAATGTGTTTTATTTTTACCCATTTAAAAGGACTTGAGCCTGTGCTTTGCTATGCTTGTAGTGGTTAGAAAGGGCAGAATGCAGTTGCATGTATTTATGTCTGCTTCTGCACTTCGCTAATGTTCTCTGATTCCCTCTTCTCTTAGAGGAACTAACTGTCACTTGGTTAACATTTCAAGCGGCCAGTAATGATGCTTGAGCCTGGGCAGTAACTTTGGACTGACTACTTGATCAGTGGGAATGTCAGAGTGAACCTTGATCTTGACTTCCCCTGATGTCTGGCTGTCTTTGCAGCCAGGAGTAGCGAATCCTTGCCTGGTTTTCCTCTCCCTAACTCATGCTTGCATAGACCAATTGTAATGACCCTATTGTCACCCAAGCTGAGATAAGCTGATTCAGTACAGTCTGGGGAGCAAATGCAACATGTACCTGGCTAACTACCAGTGAGAAGTTTAACAACACCAGGTTAAAGTCCAACAGGTTTATTTGGTAGCAAAAGCCACACTTTTGTGGCTTTTGCTACCAAATAAACCTGTTGGACTTTAACCTGGTGTTGTTAAACTTCTTACTGTGTTTACCCCAGTCCAACGCCGGCATCTCCACATCATAACTACCAGTGAACAGTAGAGGGTGTTAGCATTTATTGTGTTACTGTTCACTGACACAATGCCTACACTCAGTTACCAACAAGACAGAAATAGACAGAGCCACAGACCTACGTATGGATATATGCAGACAAAACGACAGGCATGCACAAATACACGCTAACATGTAAAAACACAGATGCTGAAATGAACATGGCACTAATAAATATGACATGCAAATATAGACATGCAAATATAAACACACAAAGATACATTAACACGTATGGACACATGCAAAACATAATGCACACATAGCACCAAGACAGAAACACATGAAACAAACTCTCTCTCTCTCACACACACACATACAAACGAGCACATAATGTACATATTTGCAGTGTCAGATATTTTAGTAAACTGTAATTTCATGTACAATAGTGTTGTTTTGTCCTTTTTTGCTGTTGATTTTGTAAAGTGATTGCACGCGCACAGATTTTTTGAATTAGGACGCTGCCAAATTATACTTATTCTAACTAGCTTGTTGTACTTCTCCAATAGTATCTGCCTGTAGTATCAAGCTACTGGCAGTTGGGGTTGGAAGATTTAGAATGAGGATGAGCTCTGAGATAAAATCTGTTCAGGAGATTTCCATACTACACTCGGATCATTAGGGGACTGATGTCACAAACTAAACACCTGGTAGGAAAAACGTCATTTCATCTCTGCATTACTCACTCAATCTATTAAAGCTATGGTTCTGATAACTACTTGGAACTAACAATCTCTACACTTGTAACATGCAGAGCCTCCTGTCCTTTCCCTCTACATTTCAATCGGACTGGGGTTGAAAACTCCATTTCCAAGTCCTGCTTAATTGAGACTAGAAAGCGTGCAGAAAAGATTTACTAGGATGCTATTAGGACTTGATGGTTTGAGTTATAAGGAGAGGCTGGATAATCTGGGACTTTTTTCCCTTGAGCATAGGAGGCTGAGGGGTGATCTTATAGAGGTCTATAAAATAATGAGGGCATGGATCAAAGGTAGGGGAATCTAAAACTCGAGGGCATAGGTTTAAGGTGAGAGGGGAGAGATACAACAGGGTCCAGAGGAGCAATTTTTTCACACAGAGGGTGGTGAGTGTCTGGAAGAAGCTGCCGGAGGTAATAGTAGAGGCGGGTACAATTGTCTCTTTTAAAAAGCATTTAGATAGTTACATGGATAAGATGGGTATAGAGGGATATGGGCCAATTGGGACTGGCTTAGGGGTTTTAAAAAAAAAAGGCAGCATGGACAAGGTGGGCCGAAGGACCTGTTTTCATGCTGTAAACCTCTACGACTCTATGAGACACATAGGAGTGCTTGATGGTTGGCTGAGGGATGGGCTTCTAATTCACGTCTTTTCCTATATGGGCTATATGGGTTAAAACGCTTACTGAATTTTAATTTTGAGTGAATTGGGGGAAGATTGAGAAGAAGGAAAGCCCACACAGAATGTGTTTCTGGATGATTGACATCACAGAGAAAGATTTTCTCTATGTCCAATGTGTAATAAAGTAGTAAGCTCATTGGGGAAGAGTGCTTTGTTACGCTAAGAAGGAGATCATCTCCCATGATAATATAAACAACAGCCCTTGCCATTTCAGAGATTTCTGTAAATGTTTTGCCCGAACCTGTCAAGAAAAAACTCTATGTTGTGTTTTAACATGTTCCTTAAGTATCATTTGTTAAGAATAGCTTTTGTAATTAAAATAAATAGGGGAATCCTGGTACCAAGACTGTAATTAATCATAAGTAGGCAGGAGCTTGTGACCAAGACAAAAAGGAAACTAGCCTCAAAGGGTTTATTTTGGTTTAGGTGTGGACAAATCCTTCTACAAAATGAATCTTAACAATTATAATATTGATCTCTTTTTGCTGCCTATTGAGATTTTGACTAAAGACTGCAAATTCTGAGTGCTCAGGTGGTATTCGAATCCCTTTGTGCACTGCGCTCATCTACACTTATTGATTTCTTTATGGAGTTCATCTAATTTGCGATATGCCCTTTTTGTTTTTGCTTTCTGTACCAGAGCATGATTTCCTCTATTGTGAACAGCACATATTATGCCAACGTGTCATCAGCCAAGTGCCAGGAATTCGGAAGGTGGTACAAAAAATACAAAAAGATTAAAGGTAATTCCATTTGATGGAGATGCCATTTATTCCTGTGGTCAGTAAGAAGAGCATTGCACTCGGCAACGTGTCGCCTACTCATTCTGTGTTACTTAAATGTTGGCCTCATACGCAAGCATTGGGCACATTTTACTGATTTTATTTTCACATCCATGTCAGTCACCTCAAAAACTTTGAGGGTTACTTCGCAACCATGTGATTTCCTGGAGTCTCCAGTTCGATAATTTTAAACAATAATAAATGCAACTAAGTTCTGAAAAATGAAAGGCAAGGAAAATGCTTGACAGAAGATCTTTTCCCTTCCCTGTCAATCTTGTTGCCTCTCCAGAACTTAGCAAGACCTGTGGCCAAAATGTATTGATTTTACTGTGCAACTGCATTGCCAAGACTTCCAGTTCTCATTTTTCATCTTTTCAATGTTAACACAGCACTCCAGTATGACATCCAGATATTCTTATTCAGATATTTTCATTCCCATTGACAAGCAAGGATACAGTGAAACCTTTTTTCAGTCAGTGGTGTTACACAATTCATTTGTGTTTTTAATGACATAAGAACTAAAGGACCTAAAGAAAGAGTTAAGAAGAGCCAGGAGGGGACATGAGAAGTCTTTGGCAGGTAGGATCAAGGAAAACCCTAAAGCTTTCTATAGGTATGTTAGGAGTAAAAGAATGACTAGGGTAAGATTAGGGCCAGTCAAGCACAGGAGTGGGAAGTTGTGCGTGGAGTCTGAAGAGGTAGGAGAGGCACTAAATGAATACTTTTCGTCGGTATTCACACTGGAGAGGGACAGTGTTGTCAAGGGGAGTACTGAGATGCAGGCTGTTGGACTGGATGGGATTGATGTTCATAAGGAGGAGGTGTTAGCAATTCTGGAAAGGGTAAAAATAGATAAGTCCCCTGGGCCGGATGGGATTTATCCTCGGATTCTCTGGGAGGCTAGAGAGGAAATTGCAGAGTCTTTGGCTTTGATCTTTGTGCCGTCATTGTCTACAGGAACAGTGCCAGAAGACTGGAGGATAGCAAATGTTGTCCCCTTGTTCAAGAAGGGGAGTAGGGACAACCCTGGTAATTATAGACCGGTGAGCCTTACTTCTGTTGTGGGCAAAGTATTGGAAAGGATTATAAGAGATAGGATTTATAATCACCTAGAAAGGAATAATTTGATTAGGGATAGTCAGCACGGTTTTGTGAAGGATAGGTCGTGCCTCACAAACCTTATTGAGTTCTTTGAGAAGGTGACCAAAGAGGTGGATGAGGGTAAAGCAGTTGATGTGGTGTATATGGATTTCAGCAAAGCATTTGATAAGGTTCCCCATGGTAAGATTTTGCAGAAAGTACGGACACATGGGATTGAGGGTGATTTAGTGGTTTGGATCAGGAATTGGCGAGCTGTAAGAAAACAGAGGGTGGTGGTTGATGGGAAATATTCATCCTGGAGTTCAGTTACTAGTGGTGTACCGCAAGGATCTGTTTTGGGTGCACTGCTGTTTGTCATTTTTATTAATGACCTGGATGAGGGCGTGGAAGGATGGATTAGTAAATTTGCGGATGACACCAAAATCGGTGGAATTGTAGACAGTGCAGAGGGAAGTGGCAGGTTACAGAGGGACATAGATAAGCTGCAGAGCTGGGCTGAGAGGTGGCAAATGGAGTTTAATGCGGAAAAGTGTGAGGTGATTCACTTTGGAAGGAGTAACAGGAATACAGAGTACTGGGCTAATGGTAAGATACTTGGTAGTGTGGATGAACAGAGGGATCTGGGTGTCCATGTGCATAGATCCCTGAAAGTTGGCACCCAGGTTGATAGGGTTGTTAAGAAGGCGTACGGTGTGTTAGCTTTTATTGGTAGAGGGATTGAGTTTCGGAGCCAGGAGGTCATGCTGCAACAGTACAAAACTCTGGTGTGGCCGCACTTGGAGTATTGCGTACAGTTCTGGTCGCCGCATTATAGGAAAGATGTGGAAGTGTTGGAAAGGGTGCAGAGGAGATTTACCAGGATGTTGCCTGGTATGGTGGGAAAATCGTATGAGGAAAGGCTGAGGGGCTTGAGGTTGTTTTCGTTAGAGAGAAGAAGGTTAAGAGGTGACTTAATAGAGGCATACACGATGATCAGAGGATTAGATAGGGTGGATAGTGAGAGCCTTCTTCCTCGGATGGTGATGGCTAGCACGAGGGGACATAGCTTTAAATTGAGTGGTGAAAGATATAGGACAGATGTTAGAGGTAGGTTCTTTACTCAGAGAGTAGTAAGGGCGTGGAATGCCCTGCCTGCAGCAGTAGTGGACTCGTCAACATTAAGAGCATTCAAATGGTTATTGGATAAACATATGGATGCTATTGGAATAGTGTAGATTAGAAGGGCTTTAGATTGGTTCAGGGCCTGTACTACGCTGTAATGTTCTATGTTCTATAACTACCTGTCGGAAATGGAAACTTGTACTATTGAACATTCCTGATATACATTCCTTTTGTGGTACACAAATGATATCATAGCACAATGACTCATAGCAGTCCCACTCTTCTTTCTGGGGGCTTGCCTGTCACAGCTACTGGGGTTAGTTAAAAGGGTTGATAATCAGAATTTCTGGAGAATCCTGTGGCCGACAATCAAAATGGTGAAGCCGCAGGAGTCCCCTTTAAGTGATTTACCCCAATATTGCTGGTGCTAATGACAGACTTCAATCAGTCGCAGCACTCCATTACAAATAGTGCATTTGACCTTTTCAGACAACAAGGTTACAATTTAACGAACATAACTAGCGAAAGGTTCAATAATTCAAGTCTTGATTGTGCAAAGAAATAGAGACATTTCCAGTATTCACAAGGCTTGCTTTTCCCAGGCATTAAGCCCAGGTCTTTGATATATTTCCTCATCATGTTTGATTTAAATTTGAGTTGTCTTATTATATTGAAAGATGTATTCTTGATCAGAGTCAACAGAAACCCAGAGGAGGGGAGCATTGTCAGAAAATGCCAGCTTTATGAATATCCGCCACTTTCTAAATTGTTTACTTTTCAAAAGCCCAGTGAAAATCAGATATTTTATGGCTGAGGTATCAAACCCCAATATTTTTCCACAGTTGCTGCAGCTAGGAACACCTAAATCCATCAAGCACATTATTTGGTCACAAAGATAAATGAGAAGTGAGCATGGATGTGCCCAGCTATCTATGAAAGAAACTCATCATTTGCCTGTCTCCTGACTCCATTTTGGCAGATTGGCCTATTACAGACCACAGTGTGGTGAAACTAGGTCCTGCAAAGTCATTTCTTTTCAGGCAAGTGCAATGAAGGAAACTCACTCCACGAAACTAGTCCATTTTCTTCAACCCTCAGCAGCACCCACGAGTTTCTTCAGGTTTTGAAACCAAGGGCCCGATTTTACCATCAAGCTGCACCTGTTTTCGGGTGTGAAAACTTGGTAAAGTCGGGCGTGTAACATAGAAACATAGAAAAACTGCAGCACAAACAGGCCCTTCAGCCCCACAAGTTGTGCCGAACATATCCCTAGCACGATCCGTGCCCACGTCTGCGCCGGTTCCCCATTTACCAAGGCCCAAAAATGGCCTCCATTAGGACCGTGCCCGAAATGGTTTTATGGGCTCCACGCTCAAACTTACCGGCACTTCCCCCTTTATCACCGCTTTCGCCCGTCCAGATTCGGCGCAAAACAGACATGGTCTGCAAAGATCTAATTCGGGCGCTCCAGCTTCTGAGGAGGTAGGGTCCGAGCTTCCGGTGGCTCTCTGCTTCAGATCGGTGGGGAGGGGGTGGGGGGAGAGGGTGGCGGTTCAGATGGCTCCACTCAGAACAGTGCGGTGGGGGGGGGGGGGGGGGGGGGAAGGTGAAGATGGAGGGAGGTGGGTCAGATGGCTCCAATCAGATTGGTTGCGGGGGTTGGTGGGAGGTGGGTCAGATGGCTCCACTCAGATTGGTGGGGACAGGGGTGTCTGCTGCCACTCTGCGTATGACCAGAGGGGGGAAAGGGGGGGGGTCCGCTGCCACTCTGCATGTGATCGGTGGGGGAAAGGGGGGACAGGGGGCCCAATTGGTCTGGGTAGCGGGGGGATAAGGGGGTCATTAATGTTGTGGGAGTGGGGCAATGTCTGTGGGAGCCAGGGGGAGACATTATCCGGCCCGGGAGCAATGTGGCAGAGGAGCCTTTTTACGATCTTTTTTACTGTGCATGCGGAGTTGGTGGCATAGCTGGAGTTGCAGTGTTTCAGGCGCGTTAAGCCCCACCCCCAGGCTTCTGCAGCACGATTCAGAATCGCTGCTATTTTTTCAGACAGAGTGCGTATGGGGGTGCCTGAGAACAGATCTAAAAGTCAGATCTGAAACATTCCCAGTTTCAAGTCTGCCCAACACTCAGAATGAAATCTCCAAGGGTTTTGACTCCCAATTTCCACGGGATTTTAATGATCCTGATGTTTGACACTGCAACCTTCTAACACCCGAAAGCGTACCACAGCCTCTCCAAATGACATCCCTCTGACTCCTGTTAATATTGGATTGAGCGCCTGCTGACCACAATTTGATTTGGAACCAATCACTGCTTCTCTTTGCATCAGAACCACAAAGCTATTATTGCATGCCAAGAATCAAACACAAAAACAAATGTTCGGCAGAAAAATATATGCATTTTGAAGCAAAGATACCACACAATTATGCAATATAAATATTCTATCTTTTTTACTGGGGGTTTGATGAGCTGATTTAAGTATTCTAAAATTTAACTTGGAAAAGGATTGTCATTTATAGCAAGTCACGCAAATAATTGATATCATGTTTCCAGCTTCTGTGAATTCCTAACACTATTTTGAAACATTTCTTGCCAGTTTCTTGTATTAATTTTTTATTTGGTTTATATTAGCTCCTTCATAGATCGAAATATTATTTCTTCTCCCTCCTTTCATTAAATATTAAAAGTGCTTTGTTTATTTTTGCTCAAATAGTAAGAATTAATAATGACTAATGTCATGAAACATTGATGTCATGTGAGCTGGAGGTGTTTTCACTCCAAGCCTAATGCGTTGACCATGTCCCTCTCTTTATTATTAAAACATTGCCAATGTTTGGTAAATGAATGAGATTTTGTAATCCTGCCTTTTCAATGTTAAGTGGATTATAAAACTTGAACTGTGACTCTGTACCTACCACAGAGGCAGAATGTTCTTTGATTTATCTGTTGTTGGAAACTAATTTATAGTATTTATCGTCTCTCTCTTTTGCTCCCCCAGAATCAGCACAAGACTGGGTTCCCTCAGTGTTTCAATCAAACAGACTATTTAAAGGTATACTGTTCAATTGCCCTGCCATCCACCTCCACCCCTCACCTCATCAGCACCCACCCCTACTCTGCAGAAAACTCTGCTCTTCAAATTGTTTTTCTCTGGCCTTTGAAATAAAGATTAGTAGCATGTAACTGATGTGGTCAATTATTGAGCACCGCATTTATCTGGTCATTATCTTGCAGCGGTTGCAGCTGACTGCATGCTCTGCATTGCTCATTACAAAGGGCAAAAGGACCAATGACTTGGGAAGTGCTGTGATTGGAATGCTGACTGCTGATCTGGGCTGCAGCTCAAAACCTGGTCTCCTTTCACAACTTGTACTGAGCGAGTACGCTCTGATTTCATAACAGTGCTTCACAAGCACAATATGCCTAATCCTTTTTCCGAACACATTCTTTTTTAAAACTAGAGAGAAACGCAAAATAGAAAGACCAAAATCTGTCCATATTTTCTGAGGGCCTTGACCTTCCAGTTGATAATGCTTCTTGTTTATTTGACTAATTTCAACATTCAGGTAGGACATATATTCCCCCTTAGTCTGTACAGAAACATTTCCAGAGAATGTCTATTAGCATTGGCATCAGTACTGTGTCCCCACTCCTTTCTGAAAAAGAGTTAGAGGGAAAAACGAATGCATGCCTCATTGAAAGTGTGGTTGTCAGTGGATATTTATTTAAAGTACAAAGCTCCAGAGCATTAGTTTGCTGAGAAAAGTACCATGGATAAAACAGGATGAAATAGAGGAACCACACATATAATACAGAGGCTGAGACTTGGCTGCACTGACAGAGTAGTGCAAGGTGCATTGCTTTGCCTCTGGCCCACCTCGTCATGAGCATAGAGTGGAAGGTTATTCTTCAGTTTGATAAGCACAAGATATTACAAAATAACAGCTTAAAACATTTGGAACTGTTCCTGACAAACACCCTAATGCAAATCACTTATTTAATCCTGCTCCCGAGGCTCATTCTGCTTTTATGTCAGTGCTACTTTAAAACAGGCAAAGACAATATGAACACGAGCTGTGCCAGCTGACCCACCCAAAGTGAGCAACTATGTCGCTGTCATCTAAATACACAGCCAATCAGTTCACACACCCCATTAACCTTGCCTCCTTTATGAAATACACTAGGGATCATTGCTGCAAATCAGTGCCCATGGTGTCCTATCTATGTCCCACCCTTCCACAGGCAAGAAGCATGCATTTAAAAGGGGAAAACATGCACTTTCCTTCATTTCTGCCATCCATACACAACCAGTGTCAAGAGGAATGTTCCTCACTTGACCCTGATAGAGGAATCAGAGTCCTTACAAAGATGAAGACAAATTATTTAATTCGTATTGAGCTTGCAGGCTATCAGGTGATCTGTTATATTTAGACCATTTATGTAGAAAAGAAGTCAGGCTGCCCGTGTGTAAAAATGGACACAGTATGCAACATTTTCATTTCTGAACTATATCCATGTATGCAACAATAAAGGTGTTTTGGGTCCTTTTTTTAACCCAGCAGATCATTTATTATTACCCTACAGATAAAATAATTTAGAATAATAGTACCTTTTTGAATTTTTCTGAAATAGTTTAGGTTTGTATTGAAGTCATTTTTCTTGTATTGTATTGATTATAGCTACTAAGACTACTTCCTGTCTATCTTTTCAATTTTAGTTGAAAGGGAAAATCTGTCAGAGTACTGTGTGCTAGGACAACGGCCATCTCACCTGACCAGCATCAATCAACTGACAAACCTATCAAAGAGCAGTGAGCAGCCTCCTCACAGCCAGCTCCACCACAGTCCTCCCAACAGAAGCCAAGTGCCAGCGCTGCAACCAATCATGAGCCCCGGCCTACTGTCACCACAACTGAGCCCTCAACTGGTGAGGCAGCAGCTCGCCATGGCACACTTGATTAATCAGCAGATTGCCGTCAGCAGACTGCTGGCACACCAGCACCCCCAATCCATAAACCAACAGTTCCTCAATCACCCGCCTATCCCCAGGCCTGTGAAACCTACCGAACCCTCCAGTTCATCAGTGGAGGTTGCTCCAGAAATCTACCAGCAAGTTCGGGATGAGCTAAAGAGAGCCAGCGTGTCACAAGCCGTGTTCGCACGAGTTGCCTTCAACCGTACACAGGTGCTCATTTCTTTTTTACCTTTGTTGGAGAAACAAAAGTATTTTTAAAAAAGGGCCATTAGTGTGGGAACAATTAGTGTCAGCCGAGTTGAATAGTCTTAATGAGTCAGGATGAACTCGCTCGGTAAAAGTGACACATTATGCCTGGCAAAAAAATATTCCAACAAATGTTGAACTTAACTCTACAAGCTTCCCCCAGCCCACTAAATGATGCAATACAAGCAGCAAGCACCTGTGAGGGGCATGGTTCCCATATGTTGGAATTGTTCATTGTTTTTCACAGGTGCAAAGGCTGTACAGCATGTTGAATGTTTGTGATGTTGGAAGTCATGGGGAATGGAAGGGGTGGTGCTGGCATTTTTATCTCCATTCTCACTTCCATTAATATTGCAGTCATAAGGAGGGAGAAGGGATCCTCCAGGAGGGTCAAACCGCTCTAAATGAATCTCCTTTCCAGAGAAAACCAAGCTCTTTTCAATAAACTGGAAAATACTTTTAAAAGTCTATTAACATTTAACAAGTATAGTCAATAGTGAGAGACCCAATTGTTCTTCATCGTATGCAAGTTGCCTCCAGCATTCTAGTACCAACATGAACCCACAGAAGTGCAAATTTGTGATACTGTCTGTGGAATAGGGAAGTCATGTAAGCACTTATGTAAGAGTTGGCCCATGTGTTTGCTGTCAGGAGGATTTGGTGTAAAATTACAGTCCAGAGCTTAACCTGCTCCTCAGGCTAAGTGCAGATGTGAGAGAGTGACACAAGACTGTCTCCTTCATGGAATCAGAAATAATTCAAGTATAAAGATAAAAAGAATTCAAAAGAATCTCTTCACTGACTCCCATCCATCAGCTCCCGAAGCAATATCATTCAGACTAAGTTGTATCAGTTTTAAGGGACATGTTCCTATTTATGAAACCCAGCAATGGTGGTTAACTGTAGAATTCAGTGCATCCCAGTGCTCCAAATATGAATGTCCCTAGCCCATTACCAATTTAAGATCACTTTGTCCATTGAATTGAGTCTTAGTTCCGGGAATTGCTCCTACTGCCTTACATTTCAAAGAACAAAGAACAATACAGCACAGGAACAGGCCCTTCGGCCCTCCAAGCCTGCACCGATCATGTGTTCCTAACTAGACCATCCGTTTGTATCCCTCTATTCCCAGTCTGTTCATGTGGCTATCTAGATAAGTCTTAAATGATCTTAGCGTGTCTGCCTCAACCACCTTGCTTGGTAGTGCATTCCAGGCCCCCACCACCCTCTGTGTAAAATACATCCCCCGCATATCCGTATTGAACCTTGCCCCCCTTACCTTGAACTTGTGACCCCTTGTGTTTGTCATTTCTGACCTGGGAAAAAGCTTCCAACTGTTCACCAACTATGCCCTTCATAATTTTATAAACTTCTATTAGGTCGCCCCTCAACCTCCGTCTTTCCAGGGAGAACAACCCTAGTTTACTCAATCTCACCTCATAGCTAATACCCTCCATACCAGGCAACATCCTGGTAAACCTTTTTTGCACTCTCTCCAAAGCCTCAATGTTCTTCTGGTAGGGTGGCGACCAGAACTGGATGCAGTATTCCAGATGTGGCCGAACCAACGTTCTATATAACAGCAACATCATATGCCAACTTTTATACTCTATGCCCCGTCCAATAAAGGCAAGCATGCCATATGCCTTCTTCACCACCTTTACCACCTGTGCTGCCACCTTTAAGGATCTGTGGACTAGCACATCCCTCTGTGTGTCTATACTCCTGATGGTTCTGCCATTTATTGTATAGCTCCCCCCTGCATTAGATCTACCAAAATGCATCACTTCGCATTTATCTGGATTAACTTCCATCTGCCATTTCTCCGCCCAATTTTCCAGCCTATCTATGTCCTGCTGTATTCTCTGACAATGTTCATCACTGTCTGCAATTCCAGCAATCTTTGTGTCGTCCGCAAACTTACTAATCAGACCAGCTCCATCTTCTTCCAAATCATTTATATATATATATATCACAAACAGCAGAGGTCCCAGTACAGAGCCCTGCGGAACTCCACTAGTCACAGACCTCCAATCAGAAAAAGACCCCTCCACTGTTACCCTCTGTCTTCTATGGCCACATAAGAAGTCATAAGAAGAGAACAGTCTTGCCTGGTGATTGTCACTCGACAATCACCAGGCAAGACTGTTCTCTTCCTGTGGGGGAGCACTTCAGCAGTCACGGGCATTCAGCCTCGGATCTTCAGGTAAGCATTCTCCAAGGCGGCCTTCACGACACACGACAGCGCAGAGTCGCTGAGCAGAAACTGATAGCCAAGTTCCGCACACATGAGGACGGCCTAAACCGGGATGTTGGATTTATGTCACATTATCAGTAACCCGCACAGCGCACCTCCTGGACTTGCAGGCTGTCCTGTCTGGAGACAATACACATCTCTTTAACCTGTGCTTAATGCTCCCTCCACCCACATTGTCTGTATCTTTAAGACCTGGCTGGCTGTAGGGATTCGCATTCTAATCAGTATTCTGTAACTTGATTTTGTGTCTCTGTGCACTGTTTGAGAGCACATTTCCACTCCATCTGACGAAGGAGCAGCGCTCCGAAAGCTTATGGTGTTTGCTACCAAATAAACCTGTTGGACTTTAACCTGGTGTTGTGAGACTTCTTACTGTGTTCACCCCAGTCCAACGCCGGCATCTCCACATCACCTCTATGGCCAAGCCAGTTCTGTACCCATCTAGCTAGTTCACCTTTGTTCCCGTGAGATTTAACCTTTTGCACCAGCCTGCCATGAGGGATCTTGTCAAATGCTTTACTAAAATCCATGTAGACGACATCCACGGCCCTTCCCTCGTTGATCATTTTAGTCACCTCCTCAAAAAACTCAACCAAATTTGTGAGGCATGACCTCCCTCGTCCAAAACCATGTTGTCTATCGCTAATGAGACTATTCAGTTCTAAATGTGTATAGATCCTATCTCTAAGAATCTTCTCCAACAATTTCCCTACCTCGGACGTCAAGCTCACTGGCCTATAATTACCCGGGTTATCCTTGCTACCCTTCTTAAATAACGGGACCACATTTGCCATCCTCCAATCCTCTGGGACCTCACCTGTGTCCAATGAAGAAACAAAGATTTCTGTCAGAGGCCCAGCAATTACATCTCTTGTCTCCCTGGGCAGTCTAGGATAAATGCCATCTGGCCCTGGGGATTTGTCTACCTTAATGCTTCCTAAAACACCTAACACTTCCTCCCTTGTAATTGTGATTTGTTCTAACGGGTCTACACATCACTCTGAGACACTACCAATCAACGTGTCCCTCTCCTTTGTGAATACTGATGCAAAGTATTCATTTAGGATCTCACCTACTTCCTCGGGTTCTAAGCATAATTCCCCCCTTTGTTCTTGAGAGGTCCGACTCTTTCTCTGTTCCTAACGTATGTATAAAATGCCTTGGAATTCTCCTTAATCCTGTCTGCCAAGGACATTTCGTGACCCTTTTTTGCCCTTCTAACTCCCTGTTTGAGTTCTTTTCTACTTTCTCTGTATTCCTCCAGTGCTTCATCTGTTTTTAGCTGCCTGGACCTTATGTATGCCTCTTTTTTCTTTTTGATTAGACCCACAATTTCCCTCGTTATCCACGGCTCTCGAATCCTACCTTTCCTGTCCTTCCTTTTTACAGGCACATGCCTGTCCTGCACTCCTATCAACTGCTCCTTAAAAGACTCCCACATGCCAGATGTGGATTTACTCTCGAACATCCTCTCCCAATCAGTAGCCACCAAATCCTGCCTAATCCGGCTGTAGTTAGCCTTCCCCTAATTCAGCACCTTACCCATAGGACAACACTCATCCTTTTCCATGACTATCCGAAAGTTTACAGAATTGTGGTCACTGTTCGCCACATGTTCCCCCACTGAAACTTTGATGACCTGACAGGGCTCATTCCCCAGTAGTAGATCCAGTATAGCCCCCTCTCTAGTTGGACTATCAACACATTGTTCCAAAGAACCTTCCTGGACACATTTTACAAATTCCTCCCCATCCGCACCCCCAGTCCTAAGGGATTTCCAGTCTATATGAGAGAAATTAAAGTCTCCCACTACAACAACCCTATTTTTTTCTACACCTGTCCAGAATCTCCTTACATATCCGTTCCTCAACTTCCCGTGGGCTGTTGGGAGGCTTGTAGTATACCCCCAGCATAGTGACTGCGCCCTTCTTGTTTCTGAGCTCATAGAAATCATAGAAACCCTACAGTACAGAAAGAGGCCATTCAGCCCATCGAGTCTGCACCGACCACAATCCCACCCAGGCTCTACCCCCATATCCCTACAAATTCCCCCACTACTGTGGGTAGAGCTCGATAGGCCGGATGGCCTCTTTCTGCACTGTAGGGATTATGGTTAAGGCTTTCTTTTCTAACCTCTCAGTGAGAAGATAGCGCCATTCCTGTAATTAAAAACACTGGTTTTAAATACAGAGATTGCTCCAGACTCTACCCACAGTGTCTCGTTACACGATCCTTCCATATTGTCCACCCTCTGTACCGCTGTAATATGCTCCCTAACTAGTATTGCTACTCCCCCACCTCTTCTGGCCCCTCCTCTGTCTCACCTAAAACACTTATACCCTGGAATATTCAGCTGCCAGTCCAGTCCTTCTTTTAACCAAGTCTCTGTCATTGCAACCACATCCAAGTTTCGCGCATGCATTAAGGCTCTAAGTTCATCTGCCTTGCCCGTTACGCTCCTTGCATTGAAGCAGATGCACTCCAGACCTCCAGGCCCACTGAGGTCATCCTCCCCCAGATTGCTCTTCCTCTTAGGTAGCCTTGTCCTGGCCCCATGCTCGTCTCCAGTCTCTACGCTTGCTGACCTATTGTTCTGATCCCCATCCCCCTGCCACATTAGTTTAAGCCCACCCGAACCACACTAGCAAACCTCCCAGCCAGGATATTGGTGCCCCTCCAGTTCAGGTGTAACCCGTCCTTCTTGTACAGGTCCCATCCTCCCCGGAAGACTTCCCAGTGATCCACGAATCTGAAACCCTCCCTCCTGCACCAGTTCTTTCGCCACGTGTTCAGCTGCACAATCTCCCTGTTCTGGCACGTGGCACGGGGAGTAATCCAGAGATTGCTACCCTGGAGGTCCTGCTTTTTAACCTTCTACCTAACTCCCTAAATTTCATTTTTTTGTGGTTATTCATTCTCGATAGCTTTCAGTAATTCAATTACTTATAAGCCTAATATCCAAATTGGCTCGGGAATGATCTTTAACTGTACCTGTGAAAATTAATTCACTTCATGCTCATTAGTTCCTCCAAATCAGGCCCCTGATTATAACATCGATATGTCGGCAAAGAAAATCCAAACTAATAGATATAAATACAGGAAGATAAAGTTGATCACAAAGGACTTTGTCAGGTGGAGGTGCCATATAGAGGAACATCCTTCGTCAATTTTTGTTTTAATTTAAGAAATTATGCACCTTTTTACAGGTGAATTCTCATTACGGGATTTCACCAGGAGACTTCATTTAAGCAACATTTTTAAAAATTGAAATACATTTGTTCAGACTGTAACCATAACTTATTATAAAGGGATGACATCAAGTACTTATTTCTAGTAGCATCTCCGTACTTGGGGGATATGAGTATCTCCTTTACTGAGGGAACAGATCCAATTCTTTACCATAAAGATAGTATCAGGAGTTCCTGTGGGTCTAAATAATCTGCCACGTATAGTCCTGCATCCAATGGGTTTTGAAAATATTCCATATTGTTTGATTACAAGATTAGGGTAAGACAGTAAGACCTTAGCATCTCTGATACAGTCTTGTTTAGTCAGCTATACTGGCAGGCATTCCCTGACTAATGGTTTCCTGTTTAAAGTGAATCTGTTTCTGGGGTAAATTTGTTTTGTTGAAGAGATTTGTTTATTTCATGTACGAAGCTGGACAGCAGAATGGAGGGGATAGGTGGGGGAGGGGGCTGCTTGGTGTTGTGGGCACATCACTATGACTAATATATTTCTCAAATTAATGAGAGAAGTTTTAGATTTGTACCAGTGTTTTTAATTACAGGAATGGCGCTATCTTCTCACTGAGAGGTTAGAAAAGAAAGCCTTAACCATAATCCCTACAGTGCAGAAAGAGGCCATCCGGCCTATCGAGTCTGCACCAACTATCTGAAAGAGCATCTTACCTAGGCGCACCGTCCCTCCCCCAAAAGCCCTATCTCTGTAACTCTGTGCATTTACTATGGCTAATCCACCGAATCTACACATCCTTGGACACAAAGGGGTAATTCAGCATGGCCAATCCACCTAACTATCCTGCTCTTTTTCAAAATAGTGCCATGGGATCTTCTACACCCAACTGAGAGAGTGGATGGGGCCTTGGTTTAATGCCTTATCCAAAAGACAGCACCTCCAACAGTGCAGAACCTCCAGTGTAATGACAGTATGAACTCTTTTTAATGAGGGTCAGTGTCAAACTGACTGGTTTGATTAGTAAGTTTGTGGATGACACAAAGGTTTGTGGAATTGCGGATAGATGAGGACTGTCCAAGGATACAGCAGAATATAGATTGGTTGAAAACTTGGGTGGATAGATGACAGATGAAGTTTAATCCGGACAAATGTGAGATAATGCATTTTGGAAGGTCTAATACAGATGGGAAATATACAGTAAATGGCAGAACCCTTAAGAGTATTGATAGGCAGAGGGATCTGGGTGGACAGGTACACAGGTCACTAAGTGGCAACGCAGATGGAGAAGGTAGTCAAGAAGACATGCGACATGCTTGTCTTCATCGGCCGGGGCATTGAGTTTAAAAATTGGCAAGTCATGTTGCAGCTTTATAGAACCTTAGTTAGGCGGCACTTGGAATATAGTGTTTAATTCTGGTCGCCACGCTACCAGAAGGATATGGAGGCTTTGGAGAGGGTACAGAAAAGATTTACCAGGATGTAACCTGGTATGGAGGGCATTAGCTATGAGGAGAGGTTGGAGAAACTTGGTTTGTTCTCACTGGAACGATGGAGGTTGAGGGGCATGGACAGAGTGGATAGTCAGAAGCTTTTTCCCAGGGTGGAAGAGTCAATTACTAGGGGGCATAGGTTCAAGGTGCAAGGGCCAAGGTTTAAAGGAGATGTACGAGGCAAGTTTTTTTTTACACAAAGGGTGGTGGGTGCCTGGAACTCGCTGTCAGAGGAGGTAGTGGAAGCAGATACGATAGTGAGTTTTAAGGGGTGTCTGGACAAATACATGAATAGGATGGGAATAGAGGGATATGTTGTAGTTCAGTCAGGCAACATGGTCGGTGCAGGTTTGGAGGGCAGAAGGGCCAGTTCCTCTGCTGTAATTTTCTTTGTTCTTTGTTCAAACACCCACTGAGAGCACCAACTCCTTACTGAGGCATACACACCAAACCTTTATCGAAGAGTCAATGCCAACAATTTATTGAGGGAGTAACTTCGACTTCCTACTGAGAGCACAGCACCAACTCTTTATTGAATGAACATCTTCAATGTTTTACTGAGGGAATAATAGATAACCTGAGACAGGACAGCAGTCTAATGATGAGAGATCACTATGGGTAGAATTTTCCTGTCCCACCTGCCATGGAATCGTAGCGAGTGGGGGTGAGTGGGTGCGGGGGGTGGGGGGGAGGTGGTCGGGAGACTATGCAGGGGTCTGTTGATCTCTGGTGGGATTTTCCAGTCTTGGGGCAGCTGCGGGCGGAAAATCCCACCCTATGTGAAGTCTAAAGTTTGGTGCATTTGCTCCATTTGGACTGATTTCCAATGGAGGGCCATGCATGTTCTTGCACTATTCAGTTCATTACCTATGCAGCGTATAGAACGTGACAGATCTCGTGATAGGAGCTGGGAGGAAGTTGTTGTCTCCACTGTTACCTTATGGGCTCAAAGGCCTGGAGGCCATATGTAAAGGACATCCGGACAGCCATTCGCTCACTGCAGGCCAGTGAAGGCTGCAAGTAAGGAGATGACCAACAAATTAGCCTTAATACAAGAGGGATTGAGTGTAGGATTTAAGAGGTGCGCGTGTAGTTGACTGAAGCCTTTGTCAGACCTCACATGGAGATTTATTTGGTCTGCTTGTCTCCTTGGCAATGATCAAAGTAGACCCTGCATGGGTTTGCAACCAAAGGGCTTTCGACATAGAAAGATTAGTTCATGAGAGAGTAGAATGGACCTGTGGGCTGGACTGTGCTGAGGACTTGAGGCTGTCCATGTGAAGCAACAACAGCTCTAACAGGCCTATGTAAGATCCATGCAAGCAACAAGTTTACCTTGGCTGGGTTCTTGGCAAGGGATGTGGGTTTACGATGAATGAATGGTTGAAGAGCAGGAACACAACCTTCCCTCAGCAAGCTGAATGGAAGAGCAATCTCAAGAGGCCAAATGGTGTCCCCCTGCTGCTCCTCCCTGTGGTGCCATCTATCTGGTTCTGCCTGAAAGAGCTCTCTGCCATCTCAGCTCCCTTTTGTGGGCAGGTGTCAGAATGACATAAGTGTATCCCTGCTGAGGTTAGATTTGACAATGTTTCCAAGTTGCCATGCACACGGACTTTGTGAGGACATGAGTAAAATCTCAATTCTACTTGCAGGTGCCTGAGGTTGCGGGAGGATGGAGTGCTGTACAGATCCTGATGCAGGCACTTAGTCTCTGCATGTTAGCATAGTTTGGTGTATGCAAAGAGTCAAAGCACCAGCAGGGCCGACAGTAACTAGCGCAATTTAATTCAGCTATCATAAAATAAGATACAGTCGCGATCGGTATAACGTCAATAATCAAAATGATGCTGCTTCGAGCCAGCAGAAGACAGAAAACCAAAACGTTACTAAAATATGGGCAGATACCTGGTATCTGGTGGCTATCAGATTGGCACAGGCCTGTCTGCTGTGTCATAACCCTGCTATAGTCTCTCAGCAACATCCTGGCCCTCACTAGCACCATCCCAGTCACCATCCTCATCTCGGTCCTCCATGTTTCCCTCAGCCATCACACCTCCATTTTGTTGTGAGAGGTTGTGCAGGGCGCAGCAGACATTGATGATCCAGGACACACTCTGTGATGAGTATTGGAGAGCCTATCCTGAGTTGTCGACACATCTGAACCTCATCTTTAGAAGGCCTATTATCTCTCAGTCATGGACTTGGTGGCGACATGTGCAGCATTGTACACCTTCTCAGCAACATGCTGCTGAAAAGCGAACTGGTATCATCGGCAATATCCTCTGGGGGTCCCTGTGTCCCCAGAGCCAGCCCTGTAATCACTGAGGTCCTTCAAAAACCTGTGGCATTTGGGAGTGAGTCAGACTGGAAGTATTGTGAGCGATCTCTGGAACTGCACACAAATAGGCAAGATTTGCCTTCTGTGATCACATATGATCTGCACATTCAAAGAGTGGAATCCTTTTCTATTGATGAATGAGATTGGCTGTTGCCAGGGAGCTCTCAAAGCCACGTGTGCAGTCAATAATGCCCTGCATTTGTAGGAAACCTGAGATAGCTGAAAATCCCAATGCTTTTGCAGCCTGGCTTTTGGGATCCAGGTGGAATTTGATAAATTGATATGCTGTCCTGACCAGGGCATCTGTCACCGCCTCCTTTATGCACTTGTGCGTCACTGACTGGGAGATGCCCTGGTAGAGTCCTGGAAGGAGCCACTGGTAAAGAAATTTAAGGCAACAGTGACCGGCAATGCCACCAGCAAGGTGCAGACAGTCTTGGAGAAGCTGGCAGATTTGTGCATACACATTGAGGGACATCCAATGGTGCCTCTGGCATTGATTTTTCACTCATCTGCAGATAGCTGGACTGCCTGCAGTGCACCCATAGTCAGGCCATTGCTCGTCATTGCAATGGACCCGGTTCGCCAGCATCTTGGCCTTCTGGGAGTCCCACTGCCTATTACGCAGAGAGTGGTGGGAGTGTGGAATGAGCTGCCGGATAAAGTGGTAAATGCGGGGTCACTTTTAACATTTAAGAAAAACTTGGACGGGTTCATGGATGAGAGGGGTGTGGAGGGATATGGTCCAAGTGCAGGTCAGTGGGACGAGGCATAAAATGGTTCGGCACAGACAAGAAGGGCCAAAAGGCCTGTTTCTGAGCTGTAATTTCCTATGGTTCTATGGTTCTACTGTTCAGGTCGTTGCTCCTCATGGCCTTGTGCCAATCTATGATGGGCCCCTCTCCTCCTCATCTGGTTGAAAGCCATTACCAAGGTAGGGTTGCCTGGAGCCTTTATCATATAGATCACAATGGATCTCTGAATGAATTGAAGTAATAAATCTAGTGAGCATATTCGTCACAGGTTTGTTGCCACCCCTGAAACCAATGGCCCACAAGAGCAAAAGAAATAGGAACAAGAACCGGTTTGCCCCTGAAGCCTGCTCTTTTGATTTGATTTATTATTGTCACATTTATTGGTATACAGTGAAAAGGGTTGTTTCTTGCGTGCTCTACAGACAAAGCATACCGTTCATAGAGAAGAAAACAAGAGAGTGCAGAATGTAGTGTTACAGTCACAGCTAGGGTGCAGAGAAAGATCAACTTAATGCAAGGTAAGTCCATTCAAAAGTCTGATGGCAGCAGGGAAGAAGCTGTTCTTGAGTCAGTTGATACATGACCTCCAACTTTTGTATCTTTTTCCCGGTGGAAGAAGGTGGAAGAGAGAATGTCCGGCGTGCGTGGGGTCCTTAATTATGCTGGCTGCTTTGCCGAGGCAGCGGGAAGTATAGACAGAGTCAATGGATGGGAGGTTGGTTTGCTTGATGGATTGGGCTACATTCATGACCTTTTGTAGTTCCTTGCGGTCTTGGGCAGAGTAGAAGCCATACCAAGCTATGATACAACCAGAAATAATGCTTTCTATGGTGCATCTGTAAAAGTTGGTGAGAATTGTAGCTGAAATGCCAAATTTTTTTTTTACAGCACAAAACAGGCCCTTCGGCCCCAAAAGTTGTGCCGAACATATCCCTACCTTTCAGGCCTACCTATAACCCTCCATCCTATTAAGTCCCATGTACTCATCCAGGAGTCTCTTAAAAGACCCTATTGAGTTTGCCTCCACCACCACTGACGGCAGCCGATTCCACTCGCCCACCACCCTCTGTGTGAAAAACTTCCCCCTAACCTTTCCCTTGTACCTACCCCCTAGCACCTTAAACCTGTGTCCTCTCATAGCAGCCATTTCCACCCTGGGAAAAAGCCTCTGAGAGTCCACCCGATCTATGCCTCTCAACATCTTATATACCTCTTATATACCTCCATTAGGTCTCCTCTCATCCAAGGAGAAAAGACCGAGCTCCCTCAGCCTATCCTCATAATGCATGCCAACCAATCCAGGCAACATCCTTGTAAATCTCCTCTGCACCCTTTCAATCTTTTCCACATCCTTCCTATAGTGAGGCGACCAGAACTGAGCACAGTACTCCAAGTGGGGTCTGACGAGGGTCTTATATAGCTGCATCATTATCCCCGGAGTCCTAAACCCAATCCCTCGATTGATAAAGGCCAGCACACCATACGCCTTCTTAACCACCTCCTCCACCTGCGGGGCCGATTTTAGAGTCCTATGGACCCGGACCCCAAGGTCCTTCTGATCCTCTACCATACTAAGAGTCTTTCCCTTTATATTGTACTCCTTCATCCCATTTGACCTGCCAAAATGGACCACTACGCATTTATCTGGGTTGAAGTCCATCTGCCACTTCTCCGCCCAGTCTTGCATCCTATCTATGTCCCTCTGTAACTTCTGACATCCCTCCAGACTATCCACAACCCCACCAACCTTCGCGTCGTCGGCGAACTTACCAACCCATCCCTCCACTTCCTCACCCAGGTCATTTATGAAAATGACAAACAGCAAGGGTCCCAGAACAGGTCCCTGGGGCACACCACTGGTGACTGACCTCCATTTAGAAAATGACCCATCTATACCCACTCTCTGCCTCCGTTGGGCAAGCCAGTTCTGGATCCACAGGGCAGCAGCCTCTTGGATCCCATGTCCTCTCACTTTTTCTAAGCCTTGCATGGGGGACCTTATCGAACGCCTTGCTAAAATCCATATAAACCACATCTACCGCTTTCCCTTCGTCAATGTGTTTAGTCACATTTTCGAAGAACTCCACCAGGCTCGTGAGGCACGATCTGCTTTTGACAAAGCCATGCTGAGTATTCTTGAGCATACTAAACCTCTCTAAATGCCCATAAATCTTGTCCCTCAGGATCTTCTCCATCAGCTTACCAACCACTGAGGTTAGACTCACTGGTCGGTAATTACCTGGGCTATCCCTATTCCCCTTCTTGAAAATAGGAACCACATCTGCAATCCTCCGGCACCTCTTCCTTAGTCTTCTGAGGAAGTAGAGGCGTTGGTGGGTTTTCTTAACTATAGTGTTGGCATGGGGGGACCAAGACAGGTTATTGGTGATCTGGACACCGAAAAACTTGAAACTCTCGACCATTTCTACTTCATCACCGTTGATGTAGATAGGGAAATGTTCTCCACCATGCCTCCTGAAGTCGATGACAGTCTCCTTAGTTTTGTTGATACTGAGGGAGAGGTTGTTGTCATTGCACCAGTTCACCAGATTCTCTATCTCATTCCTGTACTCTGTCTCATCATTGTTTGAGATCCGACCTACTAACGGTCGTCAGCCAACTTGAAAATCGAGTTGAAGGGGAATTTGGCTACACAGTCATAGGTGTATAGGGAGTATAGTAAGAGGCTGAGAACACAGCCTTGTGGTTCACCAGTGTTGAGGATGATCGTGGAGGAGGTGGTGTTGCATATCCTTATTGACTATGGTCTGTGGGTTAAGAAGTTCAGGATCCAGTCGCAGAGGGAGGAGCCGAGGCCCAGGCCACGAAGTTTGGAGATGAGTTTCATAGAAATAATGGTGTTGAAGGCTGAGCTGTAATCAATAAATAGGATGCTCTGCCATTCAGTAGGATCATGGCTGGTCCAACATTCCTCATGTCCACTTTCCTGCCCTTTCCCCATAACCGTTAACAAAGAAACAGCATAAGAACAGGCCCTTTGGCTCTCTAAGCCTGCGCCAAACATGATTCCCTAACTAAACTTTAAAAAAAAACATCTGCCCTTACTTGGTCCGTATCCCTCTATTCCCTCCCTATTCATGAACCCATCCAGATGCCTCTTAAATGATGCTAATGTGCCTGCTTCCGCACCTCAAACAGTGCGTTCCAAACATCTACCAGTCCCTGCGTGAAAAAGTTTCCCCTGCACATCTCCCTTAAATTCTCCCCCCTCACCTTGAACCTGTGCCCCCTTGTAATTGACTCTTCTACCCTGGGAAAAAGCTTCTGACTATCCAGTCTTGACTATCCATGACTCTAGTTACCTTTTACCTGGGAGAATGGCGATTTGGAATCAATCGTTTGCTGCTGTCCACCAGTTGTGCCTCTTGGAGGCATCAAGCTCCCTCTCTCCCTTCAGCCCTGCCTCTGAAAGCAGCAAATGGCAAATGGCACAGAATGAACAACAGCTCCACACCTTGCTGGGGTCTCTGCTTTGAGACCCAAATGTCAGAAACAAACCTGCTGCAATGTGGGTTTCACCATAGAGAGGAGAACACATGTAAGCATCTTTGACATCCAGTTACCTCAATTTATTATGGTGGCTCTTTAGTCAGCCAATTGTGCTGACCTTGAACTCCAACCATCTGAGTAGATGCTCCTCCCACTTCTAGGTTTTGCTGTTTTAATTTGGCTGATTTAGAATCATAGAATCCCTTTAGTGCAGAAGTAGGCCATTTGGCCCTTAGAGTCAGCTCCAACTCTCCTACAGAACATCTCACCCAGACCCTATCCCAGAAGCCCATCTATATACTCCACTAATCCCCCTAACCTACACCATCTTGGGACACTAAGGGACAATTTAGCATTGCCAATCCACCTAACCTGCACATCTTTGGACTGTGGGAGGAATGATATCTTTCTTTCTATGAATGTGCAAACTCCACACACACACAGTGACCCGAGGTCGGAATTGAGTCCGGGTACCTGGTGCTGTGAGGCAGCAGTGCTAGCCACCATGCCGCACTGTTGTTACTGGAACAATGGTGTGCCTTAATTTTCAGACTTGGTGCACCACCTTCTACCCTCTCTCATGAAAGACCACTCCCCTTATTCCACGTTGCAGCTCCCTTGCTGCCCCTCGACACTTCCCCCATCCCATCGCTTCCAGTCTTCATGCAGCTACCGGCACCTGATATGTGTCAAGTTGTGAACAGTCCCCAGGAAGGCAAAAGCAGAATCTATTCGCTGCTAAGTGGTGGAAGACATGAAGTTCGCCAAGTGCACATCACTTGTATCCAGTAGAAGAAATGAACGTTCTAATTTCCTGCTGGTGGGCAACTTAATTTGGAGGGGAAACTTAATTCGGGTGAGGAGGTCTTTGATAAACATACATGACATGCTAATGCTTGCAAAAGGACTTCCTGACTTTGTTTGTCAGGATGCCAGACCCACCTTGAAAGCCCCAGGCACAGAAATCCTACAGTTCATCCTGGCATCGGCAAGCTGGCTTTTGGCCTCATGCCCGAAATTAAGTTCTCCTGTCAACGAACCAACATGATGTGGAGATGCCGGCGTTGGACTGGGGTAAACACTGTAAGACGTTTAACAACACCAGGTTAAAGTCCAACAGGTTTATTTGGTAGCAAAAGCCACAAGCTTTCGGAGCCTTAAGCTCCTTCTTCAGGTGAGTGGGAATTCTGTTCACAAACAGGGCTTATAGAGGGCATACAGGGCATATCAATTTACAGAATAATGGTTGGAATGCGAATACTTACAGCTAATCAAGTCTTTAAGATACAAACAATGTGAGTGGAGAGAGCATCAAGACAGGCGAAAGAGATGTGTATTGTCTCCAGACAAGACAGCCAGTGAGACTCTGCAGGTCCAGGCAAGCTGTGGGGATTACAGATAGTGTGACATGAACCCAATATCCCGGTTGAGGCTGTCCTCATGTGTGCGGAACTTGGCTCGTTTCTTCTCAGCGACTCTGCGCCATTGTGTATCGTGAAGGCCGCCTTGCAGAACGCTTACCCGAATATCAGAGGTCAAATGCCCGTGACCACTGAAGTACCCCCCAACAGGAAGAGAACAGTCTTGCCTGGTGATTGTCGAGCGGTGTTCATTCATCCGTTGTCGCAGCGTCTGCATGGTTTCCCCAATGTACCATGACTCGGGACATCCTTTCCTGCAGCGTATCAGGTAGACAACATTGGCCGAGTTGCAAGAGTATGTACCGTGTACCTGGTGGATGGTGTTCTCACGTGAGATGATGGCATCTGTGTCGATGATCCGGCACGTTTTGCAGAGGTTGCTGTGGCAGGGTTGTGTGGTGTCGTGGTCACTGTTCTCCTGAAGGCTGGGTAGTTTGCTGCGGACAATGGTCTGTTTGAGGTTGTGCGGTTGTTTGAAGGCAAGAAGTGAGGGTGTGGGGATGGCCTTGGCGAGATGTTCATCTTCATCCCCTAAGTTCCGCACACATGAGGATGGCCTCAACCGGGATATTGGGTTCATGTCACACTATCTGTAATCCCCATAGCTTGCCTGGACCTGCAGAGTCTCACTGGCTGTCCTGTCTGGAGACAATACACATCTCTTTAGCCTGTCTTGATGCTCTCTCCACTCCCATTGTTTGTATCTTAAAGACTTGATTAGCTGTAAGTATTCGCATTCCAACCATTATTCTGTAAATTGAGTCTGTGTCTTTATATGCTCTGTTTGTGAACGAACCAACATCCCAGTGCTGGCAGCACATGAAGATTTCGCCCGGTGAAACCATCAATTCAGCACAGAGGGATATCACCAACCCTCCCTTTAGTAAATGAAACAATTTTTCTATTGAAGGGCCATCTTCTCACCTGCATCTTTTGGTCCTGCCAATGGTGACACCCTGCGGGCAGGATCTTTCAATCCCGCAAACCACCCCCCACTCCTCCCCCCACACATATTCCCCGGTAGTGGAGGGTGCGAACAACAGGAAAACTGCTGACAGTGGCAGGACAAGAAGATCCCACCCCTGGTCAATGGCAGACCACCATGGGGTGAGGGGAGCATATCCCCCCCCCCAGAACCCACAAGTATGAAGTTTCAAATCTGCTTTATAGACTTTATTGAATTTGCAAATGATACATCTTCAATTAATATTTTATTGAATTAATGTCTTCCATTTCGCCATTTTATTATGCACCCTTTCCCACCCATATCTTTCTGATTCAATTGGTTGTCACAGTCTCTTCCTGGATACCAAATTTGTGTCAAAGTTTCCCACCTCTCACTGTAATGGGCTGGAGGCAGAGTTTGTTTCCATTGTGAATGTTCTGAGGGAGGGGGCAGGGGGCAGGCAGGAGTTTAAACATTGGTGAGGAGCTCAGGCAGGCAGTCTGGAGGCTGACAGTACCAGATTCTTAGTGAAGCATAAGACAATAGCAAACAGCTGCTGGACAACCAGAGAGCGCATCTCATACGAGACAGATGTTCATCCATAACCTCTATATTGTGTGAAACAATCGTAGTGCTACTAGGTCACTAGCCATGGAAGACAGAGTCTGTAGCAATTAACTTGTCTGCGACGACAACTGGCAAAATCCTTAAATATATGGTTCCTTGATATAAAAATACATAATATTCCAGGAGTGGCAGTCGGTTGACTGAGGAGCTGTAGAAATTTACCATCTATTTTGTAGGCCAGACTTTCGCACGCTCACTGATGTAGTCTGTAAGGCAGCACTGAGCCATGCACCTGACTTTTTTAAAACTAATTTGCATCTCATTAAATTACAATTAAATTAAATCATGATTTTTTTAAAAAAGCCATTTGTGTTGCTTTGCATATTGAAATCCTAATTTTTTCCAAGTGATTAAAGTATTTTATTTGTGCAAACGTAATATATTTGAGATAATGTTAATTTAACCTTCTGCTGTACACAAAGCCAGAATTCTTGGTAAAGTCACAGACTGAAAGATAACTTATTTCCAAATTAGTTAGTTCCAGGAGATTTTTTTCTTTATTGCCATAAAATTAACCCTCAGTGTGCCAACTTACAAAGAACAAAGAACAGTACAGCACAAGAACAAGCCCTTCGGCCCTCCAAACCTGCATCAATCACGTTTACCTATCTAAACCAACCGCTTATATCCCTCTATTCCCCATTTGTTCATATGCCTATCAAGATAAGTCTTAAATGTGGCTAACGTAACTGCCTCAACCACCTCACTTGGCAGTGCATTCCAGGTCCCCATTGCCCTCTGTGCAAAAAAGACTTCCCTCGCACATCTCCACTGAACCTTTCCCCCTTAGCTTGAACTTGTGCCTCCTTGCAATTGTCATTTCTGCCCTGGGAAAAAGTTTCCAACTGGCAGCATGGTCGGTGCAGACTTGGAGGGCCGAAGGGCCTGTTCCTGTGCTGTAATTTTCTTTGTTCTTGTTCTCTGTTCACCCTATCTATACCTCTCATAATTTTATAAACTTCTTTTGGGTCACCCCTCAGCCTCCGTCTTTCCAGGGAGAATAATCCCAGTTTATTCAATCTCTCATCATAGCTAATACCCTCCACACTAGGTAACATCCTGGTAAACCTTTTCTGCGCTCTCTCCAAAGCCACCACCTCCTTCTGGTAGTGTGGTGACCAGAACTGGACACAGTATTCCAAATGTGGCTGAACCAACGTTTTATACAACTGTAACATAATTTGCCAATTTTTATGCTTGATGGCCCGTCCGTTGAAGGCAAGCATGCCGTATGCTTTTTCTACCACCTTTTCCACCTGTGCTGCCACTTTTAAGAATCTATGGACCTGTATCCCAGATCTCTGTGTGTCTGTACTCCTGATTGTTCTGCCATTTATTTTATAGCTCCCACCTGAATTGGATCTACCAAAATGCATCACCTCGCATTTGTACGGATTAAATTCCATCTGCCATGTCTCCACCCAATTTTCCAGCCTACTTATATCTTACTGTATTCTCTGACAATCTTTATCACTATCCACAACTCCGCCAATCTTAGTGTCATCCGCAAACTTGCTAATCAGACCAACTACTTTTTCCTCCAAGTCATTTGTGTATATATATATATATATATGTATATGTATATAGCAGAGGTCCCAGCACTGATCCTACCCTCTGACTTCTATGGTCAAGCTAGTTCACCCCAGATCCTGTGAGACTTAATCTTTTGCACTAGCCTGCCATGAGGGACCTTGTCAAATGTCTTACTAAAGTCCATGTAGACAACATCCACAGCCCTTCCATCGTCAATCATTTTTGTCACCACCTTAAATTAGTGAGACATGACCTCCCATGTACAAAACCATGCTGTCTGTCACTAACACGACCTTTTCATTGGGAGATTGTATTATCTCCCTCTGGACAGCTTTCTCCCTATCACCCATTTTTCACAAACTAACTGAGCTTGTGGTTCTGTTCCAGTTCTGTGGTGGAGAATATTTTACCTGCCTCCTGCCCTCACGCTCTTTTACTCATCAAAACCATATATTGTCCAAATTGATGCAAACTGTCAGAGAACAGAGTCGATGTCACATTTCGATACTGTGGCATTATTAGGTGAAGAGGTGGGAAATTAAAGTGATATAACTGCATTCATTTCCAAGTAAGAAGTTTAACAACACCAGGTTAAAGTCCAACAGGTTTATTTGGTAGCAAAAGCCACACAAGCTTTCGAGGCTCTGAGCCCCTTCTTCAGGTGAGTGGGAATTCTGTTCACAAACAGAACTTATAAGACACAGACTCAATTTACATGAATAATGGTTGGAATGCGAATACTTACAACTAATCCAGTCTTTAAGAAACAAAACAATGGGAGTGGAGAGAGCATCAAGACAGGCTAAAAAGATGTGTATTGTCTCCAGACAAGACAGCCAGTGAAACTTGTCTGGAGACAATACACATCTTTTTAGCCTGTCTTGATGCTCTCTCCACTCCCATTGTTTTGTTTCTTAAAGACTGGATTAGTTGTAAGTATTCGCATTCCAACCATTATTCATGTAAATTGAGTCTGTGTCTTATAAGTTCTGTTTGTGAACAGAATTCCCACTCACCTGAAGAAGGGGCTCAGAGCCTCGAAAGCTTGTGTGGCTTTTGCTACCAAATAAACCTGTTGGACTTTAACCTGGTGTTGTTAAACTTCTTACTGTGTTTACCCCAGTCCAACGCCGGCATCTCCACTTCATTTCCAAGACCAAGTCCTTTGACTGTTGGGTCACTTTGTGATACTTTATGCCTGTTGATGTATATTACATATATTACAATATGGCTCACTGACAAGTAACTTTGCAGAACTTTCTGAACCCAGTATTCAATATTGGATACCTAAACATGGGGTGTGTGAAATGCAAAGCAGCTTATTGTATTTGAAAACTTTCTGAAGCAAAATCAAAAATAAGACTCCTTTCTTATTATGGCTGCTCTCTTTTGTAACTGATCATATAAATGCCAAAAGCTATCGTGAAAAATAACATTTAGGTTACATAGAGCAGGAAGAAGGTACATTGGGCCCTATTTTACCATTGGGTAACGGGCGCGGAAACATGGTAAAATCAGGTGTGAGGCCCGCATCCGCGCAGATGGCCACTTTACCGAAACCCAGGAATGGCCGCGATCCGATTCGCGCCCGAAACGGGTACAATGGCGATTTAAATGTATTTGCATTTATTTCAATTGAATTAATGAACTGCCCACCCAACGTTATTAGCACTTCCCCCTTTACCGCTGCGTTCGCTGATCCGGAATCGCGCCAAAATGAACATGCTGAATAAAAGTCTGAATCGGGCGCTCCAGCTGCTGAAGAGCGAGTTCAGAGCTTCCAACGTCTCTCTGACTCAGATCGGTGGTGGGGGGAGGGGGGGGGGGAGGGAGGCGGATCAGATCATTCTCTGGTTTGGGGGGCCAAATTGTTGTCTGGTTGGGGGAGGGAGGAGGAGGAAGCGGGTCAGATGTATGTCTGGTGGGGGGGGGGGGAGGGTTGTGGGAGGGAGGCCCGTTCGTTGTCTGGTGGGGGGGAGGCAGGGAGGACCAATCGTTGTCTGGTGATGGGGGGGCGGGGAGGGCCGATCGTTGTCTGTTCGTGGGGGGGGGCGGTGGGGAGGGCCGATCGGTGTCTGGTGGTGGGGGGGTGGGGAGGGCCAATCGTTGTCTGGAGGGGAGGGAGAAAGCAAGTCAGATGTTCCTCTGGGCGGGGGGAGTGAGGCCAGATCGTTCACTGGGGATGGGGGGTGGTGGAGGAGGGAGGCGGGTAAGAGATATCTCTGGTGGGGGGGGGGGTGCAGATGGATCTCTGGTGGGGGGGAGGGGGCAGGGGGGTCTGTTGCCACTGTGTGGGCGATCGGTGGGGGGGGAAGGGGGCAGGGAGTTGCGATCGGTCTGGGTAGTGCGGGGTGGATAAGGGGGACAGTGATGTCTGTGGGGGCCATCACTCCCGCTTTTCGCTCCTGGGCCGCTTTCTCCGCTTTCTGCGGCCCGGAGCGATCTGACACGAGCGCGCTTTTTCAATTGTTTTTCTAACTGCGCATGCGCAGTTCAGAGCTCCGATCGTTTCGAGCATGCTAAGCTCCGCCCACAGCGCGAATCGGACCCGTGATTTTTTTTTCAGGCTGAGTGCGTATGGGGGCGCCTGAGAGCAGATTCTAAGTCAGATCTGAATTACGGTCAGATTCAGCACTTAGAATGGGCCTGATTTTACCATTTTCATTCTATCAAGAAGTAATGCTCAGTTTGGACTTGAAATGCTTGTCAATGACTCGATGTTATTGACTGATGGCTCTTGCAAATGTCAAATGAAAAGAGCCACTTCGAAGTGAAAATTGTTTTACCTTATGGGGTTTTGCATTAAACCGCTTTATTGTGAAAGTTTTGAAGCTGATTTGTGTTTATTTTGCTAATGTCAACACCAATGTTATGCTGAAACTGACAGAGAGCAAATTCAGAATTTGAGCACTTTATCAGTGCCTGCTTCCAGAAAGACTTAATGCCATTAGATGTGTCGACTGTAGTGCAGAGTACCAAAAGCATCATTGCATGCAAGAATTGCTAGAGTATGAGATGGGCTGTTGGGTCAGGGTATTTTCACTTGAATTTTTTTAATGACATTGAGTGCCTTCTACACCAGGGCTTGCTATCAGAGATCCTCCGCAAAGAGGAAGATCCCAGAGCAGCATCGCAGTCACTTCTTGTAAATCTAAGAGCCATGCAGAACTTCCTGAACCTTCCAGAGACAGAACGTGACCGAATCTACCAGGAGGAGAGAGAACGAAGCATGAACCCAAACATCTCCATGGTTTCACCTTCAGCAGGCAGCCCAGGGTCTTCTCGAGCCTCTCAGGTACTCAAAAAGCAAGTTTTTTTTATTGATGTGGGAACTAAAAGCAGACTTGCACTCTTTAAAATATGAACATGGGAGAATACATAAATGTAAATCAGCATCAAGGAAATTAAACCATCAAATCAACTGCATTTCTTTCAATGTTCCATGAAATCTAATTTTTTTCATTTCCAATGGTTTCCGATATGAAATGATCAGTATCCATGGTTAGCATACTGATGATAATGATGGTATACTGCACATACCAGCTTGACATATGTGATGCTTTAATAAACGATGAGCTAGACTTTTGGCAGCATGTTAAACTAAGTAATAATTTATTATTTGGGGCCTCTACCCCATTTACTTATTTTTTTTCTTGGAGTATTGTCCTTCCACTCGAGGCATGATGTTTTTTTATCTTCGTGTGTATGTGCTGCTTTATCAGCTTTTTTTCTGTCTCCTTCTGATGAAATGCTTCTTATTACTGGTCATGATTTGCACAGCCTACCTTAGTGATTTGGTAAACAGCATGAAAAGTGCTTTACTGTGTTAGCATGTCCTATAGGAATGCTCTGTTCCTGAACAGCAATTATTTCTAATCACAATTAACCTGATTAGAATAATGGACAGGAAGTGTCCTCCATAGCTAATGCAGTTTGGCATCAGCTGACTGAAATCCGCTGATGATTTGTGCACAGATGGCCGGCTGAAAGCAGTTTTTATTTTAATTTTTTGATGCGCTCTCTCTCTTTTTCTCGGTAGACTAAGACCTCTGCGTCGACATCAGACCTTCTGGTTAAAGTGGAGAGCACAAACCTAAACATCACATCAGCTATTTATGATGAAATCCAGCAAGAGATGAAACGGGCTAAAGTGTCTCAGGCATTGTTTGCAAAGGTGGCAGCAAATAAAAGTCAGGTGAGAAGGCCACGGGCCACATTGCTCCTAACATCTCTTGTCACGATGTGAGATGATTCCATTTCTTCTCTGCCAACTAGTCAGTCTCTCTCTGCATGTTGACAATATTCGCTTTACATTGGTCTGAAAATTACATCAGTTTACCTCAGTTATGGTTATGGAAACTACCATCTGCATCACAAAAGCAAATTAAAATGCGTTCATAAAGCTTCAGTTCACTCGTTTGCCGCAGACGCAGTTGTAAAATCTTACATCCAAAGTGATCGCTGAATGTTTCTCTGCAGGGATGTCTCCTGAAATCTGGTGGTCAAGCCTCCAGAGCAGACATGGCAATTTTACTTGCCCTTATTTTTGTTGTCCACTGGCTTGTCCGGACTGAATTTTGCACGCCCGTTGATTAGAAAGGTGCTTTAAACATTATTGCCCGGGGATGAATCCGAATTATAAAGCAAAGAATAAGCAAGCAATTTCAAACAAGACCTTTCATTTAAACTTTTGGTGTGGCTCCTTGAAGCTCCATGGTAGGCATTGACATCATCCATAAAGATAAAACTTTGAACAGCCCTGGTGTAAGGCCACATATCTCATAACTGCTTCCAAATCACATTTAACAGACAAACTACAGTATTGCTCCAGATGTATGTTGATTGACTATACACTCCAAAACAATTGTGTAGCCACATGACACCAGTGAGTAGAGATTAATGAATGTTAATATCTTAGATGCCCTCCTGTTTTATTTTGGCTTCATTTTCTTCCACTGTGAAATATACTAACTGATTAAAGAAATTTGTGGATCATTATATGTCACAAGGGGAAAAAAATATTTCATGATCAACTTTGAATGATGATATAATCTCCTTCAGTGTGGATGTCATCATGTATCAACAACACAGATTGTACTGGGAGATAAGGTCTATTTTGATAGTTTATACTTACACAAGCTGAACCCAAAACTTAACTAATCCACCCATAGCACGAGGAATATCTATTATTTAAAAGAAATGACAGACATATCTCAGAATGATTTCAAGCCTGTAATCTATTATTTGGATTCCGATAATAATTATAAACTGCTTGAGCTGCACATTTTGTGGCTTATGATATCAACCAAATTCCTTGAGTATATTACCATCTTGCAATCACTCTGGTATCCATTATTCTCTATTTATACCACGTGTGGTCTGTAAACTGATGGTTTATTCAAGCAGTGTTATTTCACCATTGCAACTATTTTCATTGCTCTGGCTCAAGTTTTCTATGGTCACAGCTCACTTCTTTTAACATTGCGGCTACTACAAACAGCTTCATATACATTATCCATCTCTCATGCTCTCACAACTCACTACACAGTCTCTGAGGAGGGGTCAAGTCAACTAAACCTTACCTATACCAAACTGATGGGCAGAATGGTCATCTAACCTGTACATAGATTTTCATGGAATTTTTCCATAGAATCCCTACAGTGCAGAAGAGACCATTCAGCCCATCGAGTCTGTACTGAATCTCTGACAGAGAATCTTACCCAGGCCCTCTTCTTCGCCCTATCCCCGTAACCCTACGTATTTATCATGGCCAATCCACCTAACCTACACATCTTTGGACACTAAGGGGCTATTCAGCATAGCCAGTCCACTTAACCTGGACATCTTTGGACTGTGGGTGGAAACCCACGCAGATATGGGGAGAATGTGTAAACTCCACAGACAGTCACCCAAGGCTGGAATTGAACCTGGGTCCCTGGAGCTGTGAGGCAGCAGTGCTAACCATTGTGCCTGTACCCCATCAGAATTTATATAACACTTTACAGATTTACAGACAACTGCTTAGTTTAAATACACTTGCCTGATTTACATATATATGCACACGCTAAATACACTTGCCTGAGTTATATGCAGCTGCATAGAAACTAGAAGCAGGAGTAGGCTATTCAGCCCTTCGAGTCTGCTCCGCCACTCATTTTGATCATGGCCGCAAATGAGACTCCAGGATGGTATGTTGCCTCCCTGGTGCAAGGGTCAAGGATGTCTCGGGAGTGGGTACAGGATATTCTGGAGGGGGAGACTGAACAGCCAGTGGTCATGGCACACGCCGGTACAAACAACATAGGTAAAAAAAGGGATGAGGTCCTAAAAGCAGAATACGGGAGCAAGGAAGAAAGTTAAGAAATCGGACCTCAAAGGTGGTGATCTCAGGATTATTACCGGTGCCACGTGCTAGTCAGAGTAGAAATGACAGGATATATCTGGTGAGTATGTGGCTGAAGAGATAGTGTCAGGGGAAGGTTTCAGATTCCAGGGGAAGTGGGACCAGTTCTGGGGGAGGTGGGACCTGTACAAATTGGACGGGTTACACCTGGGCAAGACGGGAACTGTTTGCTAGAGCAGTAGGGGAGGGGAAACTAATATGCCAGGGGGATGGGAACCTATGTAAGGAGTCAGAGAAGGAGGGAGCAAGGACAAAAACAAAAGGTAGAAAAGGGAATAAGAAAAGTGACGGGCAGAGAAACCAAGGACAAAACTCAAACAGGGCTATAGAGAAAAATATTGGGAGCGAGACAAACAATATTAAAAAGACAAGCTTAAAGGCTCTGTGCCTTAATGCAAATACATTAATGCCTTCATGCATTTGCAATACAGTGGATGAACTAATCGCGTAGATAGATGTAAACTGGTACGATATAATTGGGATTTCGAAGACATGGCTGCATGGTGACCAGGGATGAGAACTGAATATCCCAGGATATTCAGTATTTAGGAAGGACAGGAATAAAGGAAAAGGTGGTGGAGTGGGACTGCTGGTTAAAGAGGAAATTAACACAATAGTAAGAAAGGATACTAGCTCTGACAACGTGGAGTCTGGATGGGTAGAGTTGAGAAATATCAAGGGGCAAAAAACATTAGTGGGTGTCATATATAGACCCCCAAACTGCAGTGGTGATGTTGGGAATGGCATTAAACACAAAGTTAGAGATGCCTGTGATAAGGGAATATCGGTGATCATGGGTGATTTTAATCTGCACATAGATTGGGCAAATCAAATTAACCACAATGCCGTAGAGGAGGAATTCCTGGAGTGTATACGGGATGGTTTTCTTGACCAATCTGTGGAGGAACCGACTAGAGAGCAGGCTGTCTTAGACTGGGTACTGTGTAATGAGAAGGGAATCATTGCCAATCTCGCTGCACGAGACCCCTTGGGGATGAGCGACCATAACATGATAGAATTTTTTATCAAGATGGAGAGTGAAAGAGTTGATTCGGAGACTAGAGTGCTGAATCATAATAAAGGAAACAGTGAAGATATGAGGCGAGTTGGCCTTGATGGATCGGGGAGAAGTTACTTAAAGGAATGACAGTGGATAGGCAATGGCAAACATTCAAGGAACGCATGGAGGAACTGCAGCAACTGTTTATTCCTGTCTGGCACAAAAGCAAAATGGGTAAGAGGCCAATCCATGCCTTACAAAGGAAATTAGAGATGGTAACCGATCTAAGGAAGAAGCATATAGATTGGCCAAGAAAAATAATAGGTCTGAGGATTGGGAGCAGTATAGGATTCAGCAAAGAAGGACCAAGGGGATGAAGAACGGGAAAATACAGTACGAACGTAAGCTTGCAGGGAACATAAAGACTGACACTCAGAGTTTCTATAGATATGTGAAGAGAAAGAGGTTGGAGAAGACAGATGTAGGTCCCCTACAGACAGAAACGGGGGAATGTATAATAGGGGACAAAGAAAAGGCCGAGCAACTGAGCACATGCTTTGGTTTTGTCTTTACAAAAGAGAACACAAATCAGATGCCAGAAATGTTGGAGAATGCAAGATGTAGTGAGAGGGAAGAACTGAGGGAGATCAATAATAGTAGAGAAATGGTGCTAGGAAAATTTGAAGGTGGATAAATCCCCAGGGCCTGATAATCTACATCCCAGAGTACTGAAGAAAATGGCTCTAGAAATAGTAGATGCATTGGTGGTCATCTTCCAGGATTCTATAGACTCTGGAACAGTCCCTGCAGATTGGAGGGTAGCTAATGTCACTCCAATATTCAAAAAGGGAGGTAGAGAGAAAATAGGGAAATATAGACCACTAAGCCTAAGGTCGGTAGTGGGGAAAATTCTCAAATCCATTATCAAGGACTTTATAGCAGAGCATTTAGAAAGCAGTGGAAGGGTCAGACAGAGTCAGCATGGATTTATGAAGGGGAAATCATGCTTGACAAATCTGTTGGAATTCTTTGAAGATGTAACTAGAAGAGTTGACAAGGGGAGCCAGTCGATGTGGTGTATTTGGATTTTCAGAAAGCATTTGACAAAGTCCCGCATAAGAGATTATCGTGCAAGATTAAAGCACATGGGATTGGGGGAAGTGTATTGAGATGGATGGAAAATTGGTTGGCAGAGTTGGAATTAATGGGTGCTTTTCAAATTGGCAGGCAGTAACTAGTGGGGTGCCACAGGGATCGGTGCTGGGACCTCAGCTATTCACAATATATATTAATGATTTGGATGAGGGAACAAAATGTAACATCTCAAAGTTTGCAGATGATACCAAGTTGGGTGGGAGGGTGAACTGTGACGAGGATGCAGAGATCCTTCGGAATGATCTGGACAGGTTGGGTGAGTGGGCAAATCAATGGCAGATGCAGTATAATTCGGATAAATGTGAGGTTATTCACTTTGGAAGCAAAAACAAGAAGGCAGATTACTACCTGAATGGCTGTAAATTGGGAGAGGGGCATATGCAGCAGGACCGAGCTGTCCTTGTGCACCAGTTGCTGAAGATAAGCATGCAGGTGCAACAGGCAGGAAATAAGGCAAATGGCATGTTGGCCTTCGTTTCAAGAGGTTTCGAGTACAGGAGTAGGGATGTGTTGTTGCAATTGTACAATGCCTTGGTGAGGCCACACCTAGAATATTGTATGCAGTTTTGGCCTCCTTTTCTGAGGAAGGATGTTCTTGCTCTCGAGGGACCGCAGCAAAGGTTTACCATGCTGACTCCGGGGATGGCGGGACTGATGCATGAGGAGAGAGTGACTAGGTTAGGATTGTTTTCGTTGGAGTTCAAACGAATGAGGGGGGATCTCATAAACACTTATAAAATACTAACAGGACTGGACAGGGTAGATGCAGGATGGATGGGGCGGCACGGTAGCATAGTGGTTAGCACTGCTGCTTCACAGCTCCAGGGACCTGGGTTCGATTCCTGGCTTGGGTCACTGTCTGTGTGGAGTTTGCACATTCTCCTCGTGTCTGCGTGGGTTTCCTCCGGGTGCTCCGGTTTCCTCCCACAGTCCAAAGATGTGCGGGTTAGGTTGATTGGCCATGCTAAAAATTGCCCCTTAGTGTCCTGAGATGCGTAGGTTAGAACATAAGAACATAAGAAAGCTCTTTGTTGCTTTGGAGAAAGGCAGAGGTGTGACTGGTGACAGGATTTTTGGGGTAAGATTTAATTTAAAGTACTTTTTCACGGGTGTTATTTATTTATTTAATTATTTTTAAATTTTGGCGCGAAACCGGCAGTGGCCGCGGGGTTTACTGGGAAGGGTCTTTTGAGTTTTTTTTAGTGCATGGGAGGTTTAAAAGGCAGGCCCCACTATCTAACGGGCAGCGTTGGGAGCGGGCAGCGGAGTGAGAGGGAGCTGAGTGAGAACTGAGGGGCTTTGGCTCATCGGGCTTAGGCAGAAAGGGCGAGCAGGGGTGAGTTTCTTATTCTTTTAAATTTATAATTTACTTTTCTCTGTGTACCTTGGAAGAAAGGGTGAAATATGTGTGTTAAGCCAGTGTGTTGCTCGCAGTGCAGTATGTGGGAGGTCCTGGAGGCACCTGGCCTCCTGGACATCCACATCTGTGAGGGGTGTGTCGAGCTGCGGTTCCTGAGGGCCCGTGTTAGGGAGCTGGAACTGCACCTTGACGATCTTAGGCAGGTGAGGGAGAATGAGGAGGTGATAGACAAGAGCTATCATCAGGTGGTCACACCAGGGCCACGGGAGGAGGCCAAGTGGGTGACAGCCAGGAAGGGTAAAACACGGGTGATTGAGAGCACCCCGGTGGAAGTGCCCCTACATAACAAGTACTCCTGTCTGAGTACTGTTGGGGGGGACAGCCCATCTGGGGGAAGCAGCAGTGGCCGTGTCTCCGGGGTGGAGTCCGGCCCTGTAACTCAGAGGGCTAAGGAAAGGAGGAGGAAGGCGGTATTAATCGGGGACTCGACAGTCAGGGGGACGGACAGGCGATTTTGCGGAGGCAGGCGGGAGTCTCGCATGGTGGTCTGCCTCCCTGGGGCTGGGATCCAGGATGTCGCTGGGTGAGTCCCAGAAATCCTGAGGTGGGAGGGAGAGGAGCCGGAGGTAGCGGTACATATTGGTACCGCTGATGTGGGTAAGAAGGGGGAAGGGAACATGAAAAAAGAGTATAGGGAATTAGGGAGACAGCTGAGAAGGAGGAAAGCAAAGGTAGTAATCTCGGGATTGCTGCCTGTGCCACGGGAAGGTGAGGAAAGGAATGGAGCGAGGTGGAGGATGAATGTGTGGTTGAGGGAATGGTGCAGGGGGCAGGGATTCAGGTTTCTGGACCATTGGGACCTCTTTAGGGGCAGGTGTGACTTGTATACTAAAAACGGGTGGCACTTGAATCCCAGGGGGACCAATATCCTGGCAGGAAGGTTGGCTAAGGCTACTGGGGAGAGTTTAAACTAGATAGGTTGGGGGGAGGGGATCAAAGTGACGTGGCTGAGAGTGAGGAAGGTAGCTCGCAAACAGAGAAGGGTTATAGGCAGTGCAAGAGGGCAGGTGGACTGGGAACAGAGAAGGGGAGAGGTCAGACCATAGGATTGAGATGTGTCTACTCTAATGCCAGGAGTATAGTGAATAAACAACTAGCTAAAGGAGGAGAGGGCTTGGGAGATGTTAGTAGCGCTTCAACAAACCGGGTCCAGATAAAGGCTGGCATAAAGACACTTTGCCTGAATGCACGAAGCATTCGAAACAAAGTAAATGAGTTGATGGCACAAATCCATACAAATGAATATGATCTAGTGTCCATCACAGAAACGTGGTTGCAGGGAGACCGGGACTGGGAACTGAATATACAGGGTTATCAGGCATTTAGGCAAGATAGACAGGTAGAAAAAGGAGGTGGGGTAGCTTTGTTAATAAAGGATAATATCAGGACGGTAGTGAGAGACGACATAGGCTCTAAGGAGCAAAACGTGGAATCGTTGTGGGTGGAGATAAGGAATAGTAGGGGGAAAAAGACACTGGGAGGCGTGGTCTATAGGCCCCCAAATAATAACTTAGAGGTGGGGAGGGCTATAAACAAGCAAATAATGGATGCGTGCAAAAGTGGAACGGCAATAATCATGGGGGATTTTAACCTACATATTGATTGGTCGATTCAAATTGGACGTGGAGGGCTTGAGGAAGAGTTCTTGGAATGCTGTCGGGATTGTTTCATTGAACAGTATGTTACAGAACCTACGAGAGAGCGAGCTATCTTGGATCTGGTTCTGTGCAATGAGACAGGTAGGATTAAGGATCTTCTTGTGAAGGATCCTCTTGGGATGAGTGATCATAATATGGTGGAATTTCTGATACAGATGGAGGGTGAGAAAGTAGGGTCCCAAACCAGTGTCCTCTGCTTGAACAGAGGGGAGTACGATAGGATGAGGGTGGAATTGGCTAATGTAGACTGGGCGAGCAGACTGGTAGGTAGGACAGCTGAGGAACAGTGGAGGATTTTTAAGGAGATTTTTTTAAGTACTCAGCAAAAATATATTCCGGTGATAAAGAAGGACTGTAAGAAAAAGGATAACCGGACGTGGATAACGAAGGAAATAAAGGAGAGTATTAAAATAAAATCAGATGCGTACAGAGTGGCCAAAAATAGTGGAGAATTAGTGGATTGGGAAAGCTTTAAAGAAAAACAAAGAACGACTAAGAAAGCGATTAAGAAAGGAAAGATAGATTATGAAACTAAACTAGCTCAAAATATAAAAAATGATAGTTAAAGTTTTTACAAGTATATAAAAAGGAATAGAGTGGCTGGAGTGAATGTTGGACCCTTGGAAGATGAGAGGGGGGATTTAATAGTGGAAAACGAGGAAATGGCTGAGACTTTAAATAAGTTCTTTGTGTCGGTCTTCACGGTGGAAGACACAAATAGTTTGCCGTATATTAGAGATTGAGAGTTGGTGGGAGGGGAGGTCCTTAATACAATTACTGTTACTAAGGAGGTGGTGCTTGGTAGACTAATAGGACTGAAGGTAGACAAGTCCCCGGGCCCAGATGGAATGCATCCCAGGGTACTGAAAGAAATGGCTGAGGTAATAGCAGATGCGTTAGTAGTAATTTATCAAAATTCGCTGGACTCTGGGGTAGTGCCGGCTGACTGGAAAACAGCTACTGTTACGCCGCTGTTTAAAAAAGGAAGTAGACAAAAGGCGGGTAACTACAGGCCGGTTAGCTTAACGTCCGTAGTTGGGAAGATGCTAGAGTCCATTATTAAAGAGGAAATAACAGAGCACCTGAATAAGAATGGTTCGATCAAGCAGACGCAGCATGGATTCATGAAGGGAAAGTCGTGTTTGACGAATCTACTGGACTTTTATGAAGATGTCACTAGTGCGGTTGACAGAGGGGAACCGGTGGATGTGGTGTTTTTAGATTTCCAGAAGGCGTTCGATAAGGTGCCTCACAAAAGGTTGCTGCAGAAGATTGGGGTACACGGAGTTAGGGGTAAGGTGTTGGCGTGGATTGGGGATTGGCTATCTAACAGGAAGCAGAGAGTTGGGATAAATGGGTGCTTTTCTGTTTGGCAGTTGGTGACCAGTGGCGTGCCGCAGGGATCGGTGCTGGGGCCTCAATTGTTTACCATTTACATAGATGATCTGGAGGAGGGGACTGAATGTAGGGTATTCAAGTTTGCTGATGACACGAAGGTGAGTGGGAAAGCGAATTGCGTGGAGGACGCGGAAAGTCTGCAGAGAGATTTGGATTGGCTGAGCGAGTGGGCGAGGAACTGGCAGATGGCATGTAACGTTAGCAAATGTGAGGTTATCCACTTTGGAAGAAATAATAGTAAATTGGAATATTATCTAAATGGAGAAAAATTACATTGTGCGACTGTGCAGAGAGACCTGGGGGTCCTTGTGCACGAATCGCAAAAACTCAGTCTGCAGGTGCAGCAGGTGATCAAGAAGGCGAATGGAATGTTGGCCTTTATCGCGAGGGGGATAGAATATAAAAGCAGGGAGGTCTTGCTGCAACTGTACAGGGCACTGGTGAGGCCGCAACTGGAGTAGTGTGTGCAGTTTTGGTCCCCTTATTTGCGAAAGGATATATTGGCCTTGGAGGGAGTGCAGAGAAGCTTCACCAGCTGGATACCGGAGATGAGGGGTGTGGCTTATGAGGAGAGATTGAACAGATTGGGTCTGTCTTCGTTGGAGTTTAGAAGGATGAGGGCTGATCTTATAGAGACATATAAGATAATGAAGGGGCTGGATAGGGTAGAGGTGGAGAGATTCTTTCCACTTAGAAGGGAAACCAGAACTAGAGGGCACAGCCTCAAAATAAGGGGGGGCCGGTTCAGAACAGAGTTGAGGGGGAACTTCTTCTCTCAGAGGGTAGTGAATCTCTGGAATTCTCTGCCCATTGAAGTGGTGGAGGCTTCCTCGTTGAATATGTTTAAATCACGGGTAGATAGTTTTCTGATCGATAAGGGAATTAGGGGATATGGGGAGCAGGCGGGTAAGTGGAACTGATTCGCTTCAGATCAGCCATGATCTTGTTGAATGGCGGGGCAGGCTCGAAGGGCCAGATGGCCTACTCCTGCTAAGGATAGAGGGATTAGTGGGTAAATATGTAGGGATATGGGGGTAGGGCCTGGTTGGGATTGTGGTCGGTGCAGACTTGATGGGCTGAATGGCCTCTTTCTGTACTGTAGGGTTTCTATTCTATGATTCTAGGATGTTCTTGATGGTGGGTGTGTCCAGAAGCAAGGATCATAGTCTGAGGATTTGGGGTAGACCTTTTAGGATGGAGATGAGGAGACATTTCTTCACCCAAGGAGCGGTGAGCCTGTGGAATTTGTTACCACAGGAATTAGTTGATTCCAAAACATTGAATGTACTCAAGAGATGGCTCGATATAGCACTTGGGACAAATGGTTTCAAAGGTAATGGTCAGAAAGAAGGATCAGGCGATTGAGTTGGATGATCAAACATGATCGTGATGAATGGCGGAGCAGACTCCAAGGGCCAGATGGCCACCTCCTGCTCCTATCTTGTATGTTTCCATCAAATTCAATATCCTGATCTCCGCCACCGCTCCCCTCCCATATCCCTTGATCCCTTTACCCCTTAGAGCTATATCTAACTTTGTCTTGAAATCAGACAACATTTTGGCCTCAACTACATTCTGTGGTAGTGAATTCCACACATTCACCACCATTTGGATGAAGAGATTTCTCCTCACCTCCGCACTAAAACGTTTACCCCTTATCCTCAAATTATGACTCCTTGTTCAGGACTGCCCCACCATTGGGCGGCACGGTAGCACAGTGGTTAGCACTGCTGCTTCACAGCTCCAGGGACCTGGGTTCGATTCCTGGCTTGGGAGGAGTCTGTGTGGAGTTTGCACATTCTCCTCGTGTCTGCGTGGGTTTCCTCCGGGTGCTCTGGTTTCCTCCCACAGACCAAAGATGTGCGGGTTAGGTTGATTGGCCATGCTAAAGTTGCCCTTAGTGTCCTAAGATGCGTAGGTTAGAGGGATTAGTGGGTAAATATGTAGGGATATGGGGGTAGGGCCTGGGTGGGATTGTGGTCGGTGCAGACCCGATGGGCCGAATGGCCTCTTTCTGTGCTGTAGGGTTTCTATGATTCATTGGGAATATTCTTTCTGAATATGCCCTGTTTAATCCTCTTAGAATTTTGAGTTTCTATGAGATCCCCTCCAACTCTTCTAATCTCCAGTGAATATAATCCTAACCGATCTAGTCGCTCCTCATATGAGAGACCTGCCATCTCAGGAATCAGCCTGGTAAACCCTCGCTGTACTCTATAGGAAGGACATCCTTCTTCAGATAAGGACACCAAAACTGCTTACAATCCTCCGGGTGTAGCCTCAACAAAGCCCTATACAATTGCAGCAAAACATCCCTATCCCTATGCTCAAATCCTCTCGCTATGAAGACCAACATATCATTTGCCTTTTTTACTGTCTGCTGTACCTGTGCGCTTACTTTCAGTGACTGATGCACGAGGACACCACGGTCTTGCTGAGTATCCACCTCTCTCAATTTACACCCATTCAAGCAATAATCTGCCTTCCTACTATTGCTACCAAAGTGGATAACCTCACATTTGTCCGCATTATACTGCATTTACCATGCACATGCCCACACACTAAGCCTATCCAAATCACACTGAAGCATCTCTGCATCCTTCTCACAGCTTACCCTCTCACCCAACTTTGTATCATCTGCAGATTTAGAGATAATACATTCAGTTCCCTCTTCCAAATCATTAATATATAATGTGAACAGTTGAGGTATTAGCACAGATCCCTGTAGAACTCCACTAGTCATTGCCACTCAGAAAAAGACCCATTTATGACAACTATTTGCTTCCTATCTGCTAACCAGCTTTCTCTCCATCTCGAGACATTACCTGCAATCCCATGTGCTTTAACTTTACATAGTAGTCTGTTCTGTGAGCCTTTGTCAAAAGCTTTCTGAAAGTCTATGTAAACCACATCCACGGACTCTCGTCAGTCAACTCTACTAGTTACATCTCAAAGAATTCCAATAGATTTGTCAAGCATGATTTCCCTTTCATAAATCCATGATTATATGATGAATTTCTGATTATACCACTGCCTTCCAAATTTGAGTTATGAAATCCTTGATAATGGACTCCAGCAACTTCCCCAGTACTGACATTAAGCTCACTAGTCTATAGTTCCCTGTTTTCTTTCTACCTCCCCTTTTGAATAACGGGTTTACATTAGCTACCCTCCAATCTGTAGGAACCAGTCCAGAGTCCAAAGAATTTGGAAAATTTGGCCACTTCCTTAAGTACTCTGGACCCAGATCAGATTTATCTACTTTCAATCCCATCAATTTCCCAAAACCATTTCTCTACTAATGCGGATTTCCTTCAGCTCCTCACTAAAACTTGTTTCCCTCAGAACTTCTGGTACATTATTCATGTCTTCCTTTGTGAAGACTGAAGCAAAGTACAAATTTAATTCCTCCACCATTTCTTTATTCCCCATTATGAATTCCCCTGTTTTTGACTGTAAGGGCCTACATTTATTTTTGTCAATCTTTTTCTCTTTACATACCTATAGAATCTTTTACAGTCAGTTTTTATGTTCCCCGCTAGCTTACTTTCATACTCTCTTTTTCCCTTATTAATCAATCCCTTGGTACTCCTTTGCTGAAATTTAAACTGCTCCCAATGCTCAGGCCTTTTGCTTTTTCTTGTCAATTTGTATGTTTCTTCCTTGAATCTGATACTATCTCTAATTTCCTTTGTAAACCATAGTTTGGCCACAATTCCCTTATCACTCTTGCGTCAAACAGGAATAAACAACTTCTGGAGTTCACCGATTTGTTCTTTAAATGGCTGCCATTGCCTGTCCACTGTCTTTCCTCTCATTAATGTTTCCCAGTCCGTCATTGCCAATTCATGCCTCATACCATCATTTTAACCTTTTATTGAGATTCAGGATGCTGGTCACAGAATCAACTGCATCACTATCCACCTTGACACAGAACTTACCATATTATGCTCACTCGTCCCCAAGGATTCTCTCACAGCTCGATTGCCAACTAACCCATTCTCATGCCCAATACCCAGTCCAAGATGGCCTGTTCCCTTGTTGGTTCCTCAATGTATTGCTCCAGAAAACCATCCCATATGCACTCCAGAAATTCCTCCTCTATTGTACTGTGACGATTCTAAATACACCTGCCTGATTGACATACACATGCCCAATTGAAATACATCAGCCTGATTTACATCCATCTGCCTAATTTGAACATCCCTACCTGATTTACATATACCTGCCCATCTTAAATATACCAGCCTGATCTAGTTGGTTAGCATTGCTGTCTCATAGCACCAGGGACCCGGGTTCATTTCCAAGCTCAGATGATTGTGTAGAGTTTGCCCATTCTCCACGTGTCTGCGTGGGTTTCCTCTGGGTGCTCCGGTTTCCTCCCACACTTCAAAGATGTACAGGTTAGGTGAATTGGCCATGTTAAATTGCCCTTTAGTGTCGGGGGACTATCAGGGTAAATACATCTAGATACTGTGCATAATTTAAATAAACCTGCCTGCTTTACATATTCCTGCCCAGTTTAAATACATTGCTTAATTTACAAACACACGCCCAATTTAAATACATCTGTCTGATTTGCATAGACACCCAATTTAAATACTCCTGCCTGATTTGCATACACATGCACAATTTTTAAATATACCTGACTGATGCATAGACATCCCTGATTTGCATGCATCGCCCTGATTTGCATGCATAAGCCCAATTTTTATATGCCGGCCTGATTTATGTACACTTCTCTGATATACATATGGCTATCCAATATGCATCTACATGATTTACATACACCACACTTCATTTAAAGATGTCCTCCTGAATTACATAAACTGAATCTGATCTAAATACACCCAACCTATTTACATAGATATGTCCAATTTAAACATACCTGGCCAATTTACATACACCAAACTGGTTTACATTCAAGCCGCTTGATTTATGTGTATTCTGGATGATTTACATACATTAATATCCAAAAAACCCATGCAATGCAAATAAACAAGGTCCAATTTGCAAAAACCCATCAAGATTTATATATGTTCCATCTGAATTTAATCCCTTCCAATTTACAACCTATTAACATTGTTATTTAAATGCAAATTGTGCTCATCAAGTGTGGTCTAAATTGGGAGGTGGTGTAAATCGTGGGTGGTGTAAGTTGTGTGTGGTGTAAATCAGGAGGTTGTCTAAATGGGAGGATGTGTTAATCAAGTATGGTGTAAATGGGGACAGTGTGAAAATCGGGTGTGTGTAAATTAGGATGGTTCTTATTTGAGTCCAGTGTAAATTTGGATCATGTGTAAATTGGCAGGATTTTAAATTGGGCATGGTGTGAATTGGTAGGGTGTTAAAATCAAGCCAGGTGCTAATTGGGAGAGTGTAAATTTTGTGTGGTGCACATTGGGAATGTGGACTCTGCATTTGGTATAAATTGTGTGAATTAAATTGTTTGGGTGGATGGTGTCTAATGCGGATGAAGTGCAATGCTGAGAATAAATTGGACGGAATAAATTTGCTAAGGCCATGCAGGGAGGTTTAAACTGATTCGGGGGGGGGGAGGGATCCTGAGTAGTGGGGCTGAAAGTGAGGGATGCATGGATGGGGACTGCAATGCACGGCATTGCAGAGGTGGGGTGGAGCAGGGTTTGAAATGTGTATACTTCAATGCCAGGAGTATTCGCAATAAAGTGGGTGAACTTGCAGCGTGGATCAGTACCTGGGACTTCGATGTTGTGGCTATTTCAGAGACATGGATAGAGCAGGGGCAGGAATGGATGCTGCAGGTCCCGGGGTTCAAATGTTTTAGTCGAAGTAGGGAAGGAGGTAGAAGAGGGGGAGGGGTAGCATTATTGGTCAGAGATTGTATCACAGTGTCAGAGAGGAGGTTTGATGAGGACTTATCTGTTGAGGTAGTATGGGCGGAGATTAGAAATAGGAGAGGAGAGGTCACCCTGTTGGGAGTCTTTTATAGACCTCCTAAAAGTTCTAGAGAGGTTGAGGAAAGGATTGCGGAGTCAATCCTGCTTAGGAGTGAAAGTAATAGGGCAATTGTTATGGGGGATTTTAACTTGACTAATATTGACTGGAATTGTTATAGCTCTAGCTCGTTAGAGGGGTCAGTTTTTGTTCAAAGCGTGCAGGAAGGTTTTTTGACTCAGTATGTAGACAGGCCAACTAGAGGTGAGGCTATATTGGATCTGGTGCTGGGAAATGAGCCAGACCAGGTGCTAGACTTGGAAGTTGGTGTGCATTTTGGTGATAGTGACCACAATTCGGTTACGTTCACCTTAGTGATGGAAAGGGATAGGCATGAACCTCGGGCCAGTGGTTTTAGCTGGGGGAAGGGTAATTATGAGGCTATTAGGAGAGAATTAGGAAACATAGGTTGGACTAGGAGATTACAGGGACTGGGAACGTCCGACATGTGGAGTTTTTTCAAGGAGCAGCTACTGCGAGTCTGTGATAGGTATGTCCCTGTCAGGCAAGGAGGAATTGGTAGGGCTAGGGAACCGTGGTGCACCAAAAAAGTTTCTTTGTTGGTTAAAAAGAAAAAGGAGGCTTATGTTCGGATGAGACGTGAGCACTCGGGTAGTGCACTAGAAAGCTTTAGATTGGCTAAGAGGGAGTTGAAGAGCGAGCTTAGAAGGGCTAAAAGGGGACATGAGAAGACTTTGGCGGATAGGGTTAAAGAGAATCCTAAGGCGTTCTATAGGTATGTCAAGAACAGAAGGTTGGTTAGGGCAAGTTTAGGGCCAGTTATAGATGGCAGAGGGAAGTTATGTGTGGAACCGGAGGAGATTGGTGAAGCATTGAACCAATATTTCTCTTCGGTGTTCACGCAAGGGGACATGAATATAGCTGAGGAGGACACTGGGTTGCAAGGGAGTAGAATAGACAGTATTACAGTTGATAAGGAGGATGTGCAGGATATTCTGGAGGGTCTGAAAATAGATAAATCCCCTGGTCCGGATGGGATTTATCCAAGGATTCTCTGGGAGGCAAGAGAAGTGATTGCAGAGCCTCTGGCTCTGATCTTCAGGTCGTCGTTGGCCTCTGGTATAGTACCAGAAGATTGGAGGTTAGCGAATGTTGTCCCATTGTTTAAGAAGGGGAACAGAGACTTCCCCGGGAATTATAGACCGGTGAGTCTCACTTCTGTTGTCGGCAAGATGTTGGAAAAAATTATAAGGGATAGGATTTATAGTTATTTGGAGAGTAATGAATTGATAGGTGATAGTCAGCATGGTTTTGTGGCAGGTAGGTCGTGCCTTACTAACCTTATTGAGTTTTTTGAGAAAGTGACCAAGGAGGTGGATGGGGGCAAGGCAGTGGACGTGGTATATATGGATTTTAGTAAGGCGTTTGATAAGGTTCACCATGGTAGGCTTCTGCAGAAAATGCAGATGTATGGGATTGGGGGTGATCTAGGAAATTGGATCAGGAATTGGCTAGCGGATAGGAAACAGAGGGTGGTGGTTGATAGTAAATATTCATCATGGAGTGCGGTTACAAGTGGTGTACCTCAGGGATCTGTTTTGGGGCCACTGCTGTTTGTAATATTTATTAATGATCTGGATGAGGGTATAGTTGGGTGGATTAGCAAATTTGCTGATGACACCAAAGTCGGTGGTGTGGTAGACAGTGAGGAAGGGTGTCGTAGTCTGCAGGAAGACTTAGACAGGTTGCAAAGTTGGGCCGAGAGGTGGCGGATGGAGTTTAATGCGGAGAAGTGTGAGGTAATTCACTTTGGTAGGAATAACAGATGTGTTGAGTATAGGGCTAACGGGAGGACTTTGAATAGTGTGGAGGAGCAGAGGGATCTAGGTGTATGTGTGCATAGATCCCTGAAAGTTGGGAATCAAGTAGATAAGGTTGTTAAGAAGGCATATGGTGTCTTGGCGTTTATTGGTAGGGGGATTGAATTTAGGAGTCGTAGCGTTATGTTGCAACTGTACACAACTCTGGTGCGGCCGCACTTGGAGTACTGTGTGCAGTTCTGGTCCCCACATTACAGGAAGGATGTGGAGGCTTTGGAGAGGGTGCAGAGGAGGTTTACCAGGATGTTGCCTGGTATGGAGGGGAGATCCTATGAGGAGAGGCTGAGGGATTTGAGATTGTTTTCGCTGGAAAGGCGGCGGCTAAGAGGGGATCTTATTGAAACATATAAGATGATTAGAGGTTTAGATAGGGTGGATAGTGATAGCCTTTTTCCTCTGATGGAGAAATCCAGCACGAGGGGGCATGGCTTTAAATTGAGGGGGGGTAGTTATAGAACCGATGTCAGAGGTAGGTTCTTTACCCAGAGGGTGGTGAGGGATTGGAATGCCCTGCCAGCATCAGTAGTAAATGCGCCTAGTTTGGGGGCGTTTAAGAGATCCGTAGATAGGTTCATGGACGAAAAGAAATTGGTTTAGGTTGGAGGGTCACAGTTTTTTTTTTAACTGGTCGGTGCAACATCGTGGGCCGAAGGGCCTGTTCTGCGCTGTAATGTTCTATGTTCTATGTTCTATGAGTGTACAGCTGACCATGACCAAGGTGGACATAGAATAAAGGGGGCAAGGAGTTTTTTTACTACTTTGTTCACAGGGTGTGGATGTTGCTGGCTAGGCAGGCATTTATTGCCCATCCCTTTAGCGCAGCACAGTGTTTAGCATTGCTGTCTCATAGCGCCAGGGACCTGGGTTCATTTCCAAGCTCAGGTGATTGTGTAGAGTTTGCCCATTCTCCGCGTGTCTGTGTGGGTTTCCTCTGGGTGCTCCAGTTTCCTCCCACACTTCAAAGATGTGCGGGTTAGATGAATTGGCCATGTTAAATTGCCCTTTAGTGTCAGGGAGACTATCAAGGTAAATACATAGGATTGCGGGGATAGGGCCTGGGTGGGATTGTTGTCAGTGCAGGCTTGATGGACACTGTAGGGAGTCTATGATTCTAATTGCCTTTGATAATGTTGTGGTGAGCTGCTGCCTTGAATCACTACAGTGTATGTTGTGTAGATACACTCACAGTGCTGTTAGGAAGGAGAGTGAGTGTGTGTTGGGACAGAAGGGGCAGGGTCGGAAAAGGCAGGGGCTGGAGGGGGCACGGTTTGGAGAGGGCCGTGGACAGAGAGTATGGCAGACGACGAGTCAGGTTCACAGGATAATACTGACGGATGTATATTGGGAGGCCGGTCCAGTTTCATTTGAATACTGCTGTGTGATTTTGATATTGCCCCTCCTCCTGAAATGCTGGAACCACCTAAATCCAAATTGTACGGTGTAAAGGAATCTTTTGACTGGTCTGTTACAGTGTCAGAGTTTGGCAGGCTTCACTTACTCTTCAGCCTTTTGAGTTGTAAGAAAAGTTATAAATTGATGATTTATTCCTCAGTAATTCACCACTGTCATTGGGTTTGGAAGTTACATGGGGGAAGGTAGATCACGCCAGCTCTGCTTCAACAAATATTTGCAATGACGAATCAACAAATCCCAGTGGGAACTCCAGAATCCAGATCAAATAGCTGAACTAGAAAGTTCTCAGCAAGAATATGAAAAACTTCAGAGCACAGCTCATTACTATGCTACTAATTCTGTGACGCATACGCCATTTGTTTCATGAGCTTTCCATAAACTGTTAAAAGGATTTTTATATTTTCATGGAAAGTTCTTGGATTCACAGCTTGCACCTTTATGCGCAGACTGCACTATAAAGAGAGAATCAAAAGGGAAAATAGCTCAATTAACCCCCACTTAGTCAGCAACATTCATACCCTGTGAACGAATAGATCTTTGTCCACAGTTGAAAAATACCCAATGGATGCGCAACTGGAAGACCCAGTTCTTTCTAAATGAAAACCGTTCATTTTGGACCAAAATAAGTTACTGCCCAAAGCAAGGCATTTCAGCAGCCAGAAGACAATCCTTTCAGCAGCATTGCCTGATAACAGATCAAAAATATGCACTCCACATAGACTTAATTATAGTGGGTAATTGAGAGGCATTTGTTTATAAAATGATATGGCAATAAAGAACGTTTTACAGTCTGACTCACCGTAGTACTACTTGAATCTGTCTTGTTTGGACAGACCTACACAGACAGGCATATGTAGTCCTCAGTTTAAACAGCCACGTTGTAATTATTCAGTTAAGCAACCACACAAGCAGTCATTTATAGCGATTTGTATCTGGATTATTACCTTATATCCGGTGTCTCTTTCAACCATTTCAGTGATTGGGTGACACCAATCAAATGAAGTTTACCTCAGAACAAACTAGCTTTTGTTCTGGAGAATCAGCAGTACGATCTTCATCATCTTGCTGGGCAATTCATTTCTATTGCAATTGCATTCTGAGATTTGGAAGATAATGGCTGTGAGCAGAGAAAGTGATTGGAGAATATGGCAATGATTAAAATAGTCACAGACTTACAATCATAATGGGTTAAAATGAATAATGGTTCTCGTATTGAAGCAAAGTTTTACTTTACTCTCCTCATTTTCTACTCTCATTTCCAAAGGCTGTGGAAGTATGTAGGAATATGGTTACACAGTATCTTGGCGATCCTCTGGTATCTAAGTCTAATGAGCCATTCTTTATGTGTGAGCATGGGTCATGAAGGGTGGATTTAACCCAGTGCCCCCTCCCGCTACCGACTAAAAAGGACTTTGTGACCTGCTGAAATGACAAGTGCAGAAGTTCATTCTGTTACTGTGGAAATATCATTGAAAAGCATCTCAAAACAGGCCCCGGATGCCTGCTTTACATTGTAAAACCATCGTTTGATGATGCAATTGATGCTGCAACACAAATTTTACACAAGTAATTACGAGGCAGAAACTTGGCTGCCAAATCATGGCAGGAGTCAGCAGAGTGACCAGAAGACACCACATTATGTAATTTTATTTGACTTTATCAGATTCCTTCTGGAAGCTTCTGATCTTCAAGGAGGCCTTGGTCCTCCCCGGCCTTGGCCTTGCCTCTTCTGAGCATCAGAAGCCCCTTTTGAATCACCCACCTACAAATTTTATTCCAGGGTCTGTTTTTCAGGCTCCCAAACAGTCTCGGGCTGTCAAAGAACAAAGAAAATTACAGCACAGGAACAGGTTCTTCGGCCCTCCAAGCCTGCACCCACCATGCTGCCCAACTGAACTAAAAACCCCTACCCTTCCAGGGACCATATCCCTCTATTCCCATCCTATTCATGTATTTGTCAAGACGCCCCTTAAAACTCACTATCGTATCTGCTTCCACTACCTCCCTCGGCAGCGAGTTCCACCACCCTCCGTGTAAAAAAAAAACTTGCCTCGTACATCTCCTTTAAACGTTGCCCCTCGCACCTTAAACCTGTGCCCCCTAGTAATTGACTCTTCCACCTTGGGAAAAAGCTTCTGACTATCCACTCTGTCCATGCCCCTCATAATCTTGTAGACTTCTATCAGGTCGCCCCTCAACCTCCGTTGTTCCAGTGAGAACAAACCAAGTTGCTCTAACCTCTCCTCATAGCAAATGCCCTCCATGCCAGGCAACATCTTGGTAAATCTTTTCTGTACCCTCTCCAAAGCCTCCATATCCTCCTGGTAGAATTGAACACTATGTTCCAAGTGCAGTATAACTAAGGTTCTATAAAGCTGTAACATGACTTGCCAATTTTTAAACTTCAGCCAATGAAGGCAAGCATGCCGTATGCCTTCTTGACTACCTTCTCCACCTGCGTTGCCACTTTCAGTGATCTGTGTACCTGTACACCCAGATCTCTCTGCCTATCAATACTCTTAAGGATTCTGCCATTTACTGTATATTTCCTATCTGCATTAGACCTTCCAATATGCATTACCTCACATTTGTCTGGATTAAACTCCATCTGCCATCTCTCCGCCCAAGTCTCCAACCGATCTATACCCTGCTGTATTCACTGATGGTCCTCATCGCTATCCGCAAACCCACCAACCTTTGTGTCATCCGCAACCTTACTAATCAAACCAGTTACATTTTCTTCCAAATTATTTACATATATTACGAACAGCAAAGATCCCAGCACTGATCCCTGAGGAACGCCACTTGTCACAGCCCCCATTCAGAAACACACCCTTCCACTGTCAGTTCCTGTTGTTTTATATCACCACTGACTTCATTCCTGCTGCTTTTGAGCTGGAAACAAGGCTTCAAATTTTAAGTCTTTCATTGGATATGTGTGCTGCTGCCTGGGCCAGCTCTTTTTGCCCATCCCTAATTGCCTTTAAGAAGGTAGAGGCAAACTGCTCTCTTGAATCACTGCAGTCCACATCTGTGGTGGGTAAATTGTTGGAAGGTATTTTGGGAAACAAGATCTACAGGCATTTAGAGATGCAAGGACTGATTAGGGACAGTCAGTATGGCTTTGTGAGTGGAAAATCATGCCTCTCAAATTTGATTGGGTTTTTTGAAGGGGTAACCACGAAGGTAGATGAGGGCAGTGCAGTTGATGTTGTCTACATGGACTTTAGCAAGGCCTTTGACAAGGTACCGCATGGTAGGTTGTTGCATAAGGTTAAACCTCACGGGATCTAGGGTGAGGCATCTAAATGGATACAAATTGGCTTCTTGACAGAAGCCAGAGGGTGATTGTAGAGAGTTGTTTTTCAAACTGGAGGCCTGTGACCAGCGGTGTGCCTCAGGGATCAGTGCTCGGTCCACTGTTATTTATCATTTATATTAATGATTTGGATGAGAATATAGGGGGCATGGTTAGTAAGTTTGCAGACGACACCACGATTGATGGCATAGTGGACAGTGAAGAAAGCTATCTCCAATTGCAACGGGATCTTGATCAATTGGGCCAGTGGGCTGACGAATGGCAGATGGAGTTTAATTTAGACAAATGCGAGGTGATCCATTTTGGTAGATTGAACCAGGGCAGGACTTACTCAGTTAATGGTAGGGCGTTGGGGAGAGTTACAGAACAAACGGATCTAGGGGTACATGTTCATAGTTCCTTGAAAATGGAGTCACAGGTGGACAGAGTGGTGAAGAAGGCATTCGGCATGCTTGGTTTCATTGGTCAGAACATTGAATACAGGAGTTGGGACGTCTTGTTGAAGTTGTACAAGACATTGGTAAGGCCACGCTTGGAATACTGTGTGCAATTCTGGTCACCCTATTATAGAAAGGATATCATTAAACTAGAAAGAGTGCAGAAAAGATTTACTAGGATGCTACCGGGACTTGATGGATTGAGTTATAAGGAGAGGCTGAATAGACTGGGACTTTTTTCTCTGGAGTGTAGGAGGCTGAGGGGTGACCTTATACAGGTCTATAAAATAATGAGGGGCATAGACAAGGTAGATAGTCAATATCTTTTCCCAAAGGTAGGAGAGTCTAAAACTAGAGGGCATAGATTTAAGGGGAGAGGGGAGAGATACAAAAGTGTCCAGAGAGGCAATTTTTTCACACAGAGGGTGGTGAGTGTCTGGAACAAGCTGCCAGAGATAGTAGTAGAGGCGGGTACAGTTTTATCTTTTAAAAAGCATTTAGATAATTATATGGGTACAATGGGTATAGAGGGATATGGGCCAAATGCGGGCAATTGGGATTAGCTTAGGGGTTTAAAAAAAAAGGGCGGCATGAACAAGTTGGGCCGAAGGACCTGTTTCCATGCTGTAAATCTCTATGACTCTATCTATGACTCTATATGAAGTATGTACATCCACAGTGCTGTTAGGGAGAAAGTTCCTGGATTTTTACCCAGCAACAGTGCAGGAACAGTGATATAGTTCCGAGTCAGGATGATGAGTCGTTTGGAGGGGAGCTTCAACTTGGCTTGAAGGTGCTCCCAAGTATCTGCTGCCCTTGTCCCTCAAGGTGGTGGAGGTCATGTGTTTGAAAGGTGTTGTTGAAGGAGGCTCGGTGAGTTGCTGTAGTGCATCTTGTAGATGAGGCTGAAGAGTTTAATTTGTTCAATGGGCTTCCCTCCTACCCCATATTTCACTCATCCTGATCATTCCCAAAGTTAAAATTTACAGCCACTTGATTATCAGCAGGCTGGTTGACCATGGAGGTTGAGACAATCATTTCAGTTCTCTTTGTTATGTTAGCAATAATTCTCATTTCTGTAGCCTCTTTAATGTTGTAGAATACCCAAAGACTGCCTACTCTAGCCCCCATTATTCTGTCCCTGGCTCAGAAATCCTGCTGCTGAAACCCTCATCCATACTTTTGTTACCTCCCGACCTGACTATTTCATTGATCCCCTGGCTGGCATCCCATCTACCAGTCATCTAAAAGTCTGCTTCTTGTATCCAAGTGCTATTATTCACCATTCACCCCTGTGTTCACTGATGTATATTGATTCCCAATTACCATTTCAATATTAACATTCAAATCCCTGTATTCAAAATCTCTCCATGGCCTTGCCTCTCTCTATTTCTGTCGATTCTTCGAGCCCGCCAAGAATTGTCATTTCTCTAAATCTGCTCCTTATGCATTCCACATCCACCATAGATCACTATATTTCAGCCAACTAGGCCATAAGCTCTGGAATTCCCTTCCTATATTTCTCTGCCTCTTCTCGTCCACCTCTCTATCTTTGAGACCCTCCTTAATAGCTACCTCTTGACCAGGCTTTTAGTAACTTGTAACTCCTTCCTTGACTCGAGGTCTTATGCTTCAGTGAGGTGCCTTTGGACATTTTTCTACATTTTGATGTCTGTCTGTCAGCCCTGGCTTCGCGGTAGCACACTCACCACTGAGTGTGAAGCGTCTCACTGGATCATAATCCAGTTGCACCCATCCCTAGTGCAGCACTGAGAGAATGCTGCATTGTCAGAAGTGCTGTCTAATGGGGGCAGTAATATCTTGTCTGCTGTCTCTGGTGGAATGCATTGTTGGGTGGGAAGGGAGTTCTCTCTGGTGTTATCCTTCGATCAATATCGCAATGAAAATTTGCTGCTTGAGGTGGTGTGCTGTGCACAAAGTGGTTGCTGGGTTTGCCTCCTCTTCGAGTTACTTGGCTACCTGCAATTAGCTTTTGCAAAATGCTGAGACCATGGATGGCACTGTATAAATTTGTCTTTTTTAAAGGCAATATATAAATGCAAATCCTTGTTATTCTGCTGGAGGGGGATAACAGTCAAACACAATGTAACTCTAATATTTCAAACGTTTGAACTGTACAGATGGGTATATGTTGCAGGTATCTTCGAGATGTGTGTGTTGTGTATTCCTACTGGGTTTTATTCTGTGGGTGTGAGCAGTTATTCACACCACTGAGAGGTATTTCATACCAATGAAAACGGCAAACATTCAATCACAGGTGTGAAATGCCATTATTCTGTTCCACATGAGCCACCTAGCTACACCATACATGGCATCGGGTAGTTATTCAGAATACCCCGTAGACTAAACAGAGTGACTCATCCAAAGCGATTAAATATGCCGCTCTTTGATGCGCAGTGAGGATCTGCATATTGTATTTGTGCCCATAGCCCTGAGGGCTTAAGGCTCAGTCCCATCCATACAAGAATTGCCACCTTGTATCGTGGTGTGCTGAGTTATCGGCTGCGCAGCCTGCCTCTTGTTCCGAGAGTGTCAACTTATTCAGGAATACCTCTGCTTGCAAAGCACTTTTAATTATTTTTGAAAATGAAAAAAATAAAGCAGATCAGTAAATTAATACAGGTGATTAGAACACCAGCTGGATACACAGAGCGCAATATGTCAGAGTCTGTGCTCTGTCACAAATTTCACCAGGTCTGTTGGGAAGAGCATGTTGTTGAAATGTAGATCCTTTAATCTGATCAGTCATGCAAATACTTTAGGGGAAAACAGGATTAATAATCCTCTAATTACTGCGAATCTACTTCACCTTGAATATTAGACTCCCCAAAAAGATGCCATTAGGTTTCCCTGGAGGGAATTCCTTGGATATCATGATGTCATTGAATCTGGATCCTGGCTGGTGCCTCTCTGCCAGAAATTAATTTTGTTTACACACGCCTGCACACATGGTCACACCACACATAATCTGCCTCCTAATAACTCCAAGGTCAGGACCTGTCATGTTGGGGACAAATTGAACACTTTCTTTCTTGAAAGTCAGTTGAGATAGGATATGCAGAACACAATGAGACTGGCAATGGATTATATTCAAGGGCAGTAACCAACATAGATTGTGGTCAGTTTATCACAGATTGAGCAGTGAATGTTAAGATAAACATACACCCTTTTCACAGGGTCAGCCAGGGGCAGCTGTAAAATCCTCCCCTTCTCCACTCCTGATGTCCCCTGCAAGTGATAAATCTCAATGCATCTGATTTTTCAGTCCGAAGCCAGCACACTCCCCATTTTGTGGGTGGCATCTGGTGTCGCTGATTTGGACAGAAGCTTTGAAAGTTGACAAGTAACATTTGGATTTAATGCTGATTGCTTCTTTAAACTGTCTACTTAGGTTGTATAGACTGCTGGAGAATATAAATTTAAAATATGAAGTATGAAAAATGAACTGGTTAGTTTACTTTGCCAAATCACATTCTGGTTCCATGGTAGAGTGGGTAAAGAGGGATGGAAGTAAGAAAGAACAAAGTACTATGGCAAATTCTTGATTTCAGATTGTCAGCAGTCATTGTTTCTTTGCCTATTTCTTTCCTCAAAGAGAGGGGTTCGGGTTTGTGTGAATCTGGCCTGTACATGTAAAAACAAGGCAGTGTTGTATTACAGATTAGTTTATAAATCCCCAGTGGCTTCACAGTTCAGCGCCTACAGCTGCTGCAGATGGAACAAGGTTTTGTCTCTTCGACGTGCTGCAGCCGGCAGTTTGAAGGAGAAAATGGAATGATCAGGTTATTAACATGTAGGCTGTGAGGATGAGGCTGTACAATGAGAACAGCTGGTGTTGCTATCTTGGCTGCTGCAGCGGAGATAATCAAATCTCTGTATTTCTGCTGTAGAGAGAAACGAGAACAAGTCAAACAAAAAAGGGGCCTGCTGATGCTGGGATTAGTAGTGATATTTGACAAGTTCTGCTCTTCTATATTACAGCCATGGTGAATAAATGGCCTTTTAGATGAATGGTCATCCACAGCTCCCCTCTTCCCCCATGTGACATTGTGCAATGTTAAACGGGACACGCTGGGCAGAATTTTCGGAGGCTGATTGTCAACGAAAGGACTGAAGTGGGCGGTGGATGTGTAATTTTACATCCACGGCTGGCGTGCCAGTTTGCCAGCACTATCCGGCCCTTGAGCCACTTTCGGGAAGATTGGATTTGGAGACATTGGGAGGGGATTGGAATGCTCCCCAGCTACAAATGATGAGTAGCCTGTTAATCCTGTTAAAAGGCCATTTTCCAATCGCATGTGGGCACCCACCCAATATCAAGAGCACTACAGCCACCTGGAGGATCCCCTTGTGGCAGACGAGGGATCCAACGCTCCAGAATGACTTTAGGAAATCCCGTCCCCACCACTGGTCATAGCTTCAGCCAAAGGTCTCCCTGTGGAGGAGCTCCCGTCCATGGTGGTTGTCCAGCAGCTGTGGTCATCTTTATTTCAAATACTTTAAAAGTAGGAGCACAGAGTGGAGATGATAAGAACTGAATGCAATGAGGAACAAGTGCTAACTTGAAAATTTCCAGCAGGTGGAATACCTCTGGTAAATTCACAGGCTTTAATTTAGATGAAAAGACTCTGAATTAGAGCCTAAAAACTGCCAGCTAGTTCAGAAACCCAGTTTAACAGAAACTGCCTAGTAGTGGCCATTCTCTGTCAATCAATTAAAAGTGGTTGCCTGAATAGGTGTTAATTACTGTAGCAGGAAACTAATTTACCAGTTGGAGCTTGGGTGTGAGTCACCAGTCCTCTATAAAAGCAGACACGTTTTAAGGCCACACAGAGTGGGAGCATAAGGCAGAATTCTCCGATCAGGGACTGAGACCCGTGGTGAGGGCAAAGATGTGGATTGTTTTCCACTGCGGAGGGCGACAGGAAGCCACACCATATCTTCTATCCCTGTTGTAATTAATTACGCATCTGCAGGTTTTGCATGGTTTTCCTTGGAGGGACAGGCTTTATGGTGCATGTCTCACCATCATATTTGGGTGCCATATTGAAAATTGACCCGACATCACTGGCACACCATTGAGGAAAGAAAATGGACCTTGCAGATTTATTTTATTCATTTGTGGGACATGGGCCTCACTGGCTGGCCAGCATTTATTGCCCATCCCTGGTTGCCTTTATTCAGAGGGCACTTAAGAGTCCACCCCATTGTCGTGGCTCTGGTGTCATGTGTAGGCCAGACCAGGTAAGGATGGCAGATTTCCTTCCCTAAAGGACATTAGTGAACCAGATGGGTTTTTCTGACAATTGACCATGGTTTCATGGTCATCAGTAGATTCTTAGTTCCAGATATTTTTATTGAATTAAAATTCCACCATCTGCCATGGCGGGATTTGAACCTGGGTCCCCAGAACATTAGCTGCATTTCTGGATTAATAGTCTATTACCACTAGGCCACTTATAGAGCAATAAACAGCAAAATTATGGGAGCTTGTAACAAAAGCAATGTAATTGTTGTGGGGAACTTTAATCTTCATACAGACTGAACCAATCAAATTGGCAAAGATGAGCTTGTAGAATGCTTTTGCGACAGATTCCTGAAGCAATATGTTGTGGATAATTAAAGATAATGCTATTTTAGATCTTTAGTATTGTCAATGAGACAGTGGGGGTCATTGTAACACATCTCTTGGGAAACAGTGATCACAATACAATTAAATTCCATATTAAAATAGAGCAAATAAGATCCATCTGTGGCTAAGTAAGGATGTTAAAGATATCTTCAGGCTTATAATGTTGCAACGAATAATAGAAAGTCTGAGGATTAGGTGTGTATTAGAAACCAGTGAAGGGCTATCATAAAAGTTGATTAGAGTCAGTGGAATCCCTACAGTGCAGAAGGAGGCCCTATCCTGTAACCCCACATATTTACCCTGCTAATCCCCCGACACAGTAAGAAGTCTAACAACACCAGGTTAAAGTCCAACAGGTTTATTTGGTAGCAAATGCCACGAGATTTCGGAGAGCTGCCCCTTCGTCAGGTGGAGTGAGAGATGTGCTCACAAACAGGGCATACAGAGACACAAACTCAATTTACAGAATAATGATTGGAATGCTAATCAAGCTAATCAATGCTAATTCGGCTAATCAAGTCTTAAAGGTACAGACAATGTGAGTGGAGAGAACATTAAGCACAGGTTAAAGAGATGTATATTGTCTCCAGACAGGACAGCTAGTGAGATTTTGCACATCCAGGCAAGTTGTGGGGGTTACAAATAGTGTGACATGAACCCAAGATCCCGGTTGAGGCCGTCCTCATGTGTGCGGAACTTGGCTATCAGTTTCTGCTCTGCGACCCTGCGGTGTCGTGTGTCGTGAAGGCCGCCTTGGAGAACGCTTACCCGAAGATCAGAGGCTGAATGCCCGTGACCGCTGAAGGGCTCCCCAACAGGAAGAGAACAGTCTTGCCTGGTGATTGTCGAGCGGTGTTCATTCATCCATTGTCGTAGTGTCTGCATGGTTTCCCCAATGTACCATGCCTCCGGACATCCTTTCCTGCAGCGTATCAGGTAGACAACGTTGGCCGAGTTGCAAGTGTATGTACCGTGTACCTGGTGGATGGTGTATTCACATGAGATGATGGCATCCATGTCGATGATCCGGCATGTCTTGCAGCGGTTGCTGTGGCAGGGTTGTGTGGTGTCGTGGTCACTGTTCTCCTGAAGGCTGGGTAGTTTGCTGAGGACAATGGTCTGTTTGAGGTTGTGCGGCTGTTTGAAGGCAAGAAGTGGGGGTGTGGGGATGGCCTTGGCGAGATGTTCGTCTTCATCGATGACATGTTGAAGGCTCCGGAGGAGATGTCGTAGCTTCTCCACTCCGGGGAAGTACTGGACGATCCCCCGACACTACAGGAGAATTTAGCATGGCCAACCTAAACCACAGATCTTTGGACTAAAGGGAAATAAATTGAATATGGGAGCAAACTAACCAAGAATACTGTACAAAGCAGATTTTAAGACCTTTTCCAAGGGTATAAAAAGGAAGAGTGTAGCTAAAGCTACAGATGGTCCTTTAGAAGCAAAAATAGGAAACAAAATTACTTTGGGGAATGAGGAAATGGCTGATGAATTGAAAAAATATTTTGTCTACCTTCAGGGTAGAAGATCCAAGTTACGTACCGAAAACAAAGGGTAGCCTAGGGCGATAAGTGTCAAGAAATATAGGTACTTAATATCAGCAGAGAAAAAGTACTAGAAAAACTAAAGAACTAAAACCGACAAATCAGCAGGACCTGATGGTCAAATCCAAAGTTTATAAAAGATATAGCTATAGAGTTAATGGATGCACTGGCTATGATTTTTTCAAAATCTCTAGATGCTGGAACAGTCCCAATAGACTGAAAGTTAATAACTGTAATGTTGGCATTCAAGAAAGGAGAGAGTTTTCAGTTTTCCTTCTATCGGCCAGTTGGCCTGATGTTAATCATCAGGTAGGTGCTAGAATCCATTATTAATGAAGTCTTGGCAATGCACTTGAAAGAGCACAGCACAATTAGGACAAATCGATATGATTTTATGAAAGGAAATTACTGTTTGACAAATTTGTCAGTTTTTTGAGGTTGCAACTGGTAGAGTAAATAAAGGATAGATTTGTGTACTTGGGATTTCCAAAAGGGATTTGATAAGGTGGCCCACAGAAGGTTAATACGCAAGCAATTTTCCTGCCTTATCCATCACAGGTTCAAATACTGTTAGGCCAGAAACTCTCACGAGAAGGCCATGACAGGATTTGTGATGGGGAGATCTCAGAATTAGATCTTCCCTGTCCCCTGCCAGTGAAATCAAGGCATGAACCTACTTAGTGTTAAGCTGATTTTGAATATATATGTTCCAGGAATATCAAATGTTCCTACCACCGATGTCCCGTCACACTGGGAATTACTGCTGGTCTACAAAACCAGAGATGAAATGTGATGACCACATCATAGGCCAATGTAGTCCCTGGGTGGTCAGGGACATGGCTGGGCAGTGCCCTGGCATTGCTACTGGCACCCTGGCAGTGGCAACCTGGCAATGTCAGGTTGACACAGCCAAGGGATGGGGCCTGAAGGGAGCAGGGCCTAGAGGTGATCCCATTAGCAGGGATTTGCATGGGGGTGAGGGGCCCAATGGGGATTTGGTGCCAGATGATGTGGGTAATGGGGGAGGTGGGGATCTTTAACATTAATTTCAGAATGGGGAGCACTTTACAAATGGTTCCCGATCTCTGAAAGCCGGACTTGTCCTTTGCTCCGCCCTTCTCAATGATGGTGAAAAACAAGCCCCCCTGAATGCCACCTGATCTGGTGGAAATTGCACTAGATTTCCCACCCAAGATGACGCGTTCATCATTTAAAAAAAAATTCCACCCATGATCGTTGAGTTGGCATGGATATTGGATTGATAAATGGACAGAAAGCAGAGAGTAGGGATAAATGGAACATTTCCAAGTTGGCAGGTTGTGACTATTGGAGTGCCACAAGAATCAGTACTGGGGTCTCAGCTATTTGTAACTTGTATCGAATTGACAGAGTAACGCATCTAAATTTGTAAATATTGCAAAGTCATGGGAATGTAAGCTGTGAGAGTCATGGGCGCGATCTTACCTGCCATTCACGCCACGCTGCCGCTACAGCGATGTCAGGAGGATTTGGTGGTCAGCCAAATCTCTGTTCACTGCAACGGGATGGATAAATCCTGCCAACGTGAACGGTGATAAGATTCTGGCCATAGAGTCATACAGTGCAGAAAAGGCCTATCAGTCCATTGAGTCTGCACTGACAATATCTACCACTGAAGACGTGCTAATCCCATTTTCCTGCACTTGTCCCATATCCTTGACTATTATGAGAGGGCACAAAGGGATATAAAAACAAAATCTTAGAATCTTAGAAACCCACAGAAAGAGGCCATTCGGCCCATCGAGTCTGCACCGACCACAATCCCACCCAGGCCCTACCACCATATCCCTACATATTTACCCACTACTCCCTCTAACCTACGGACACTAAGGGCAATTGTAGCATGGCCAATCAACCTAACCCGCACATCTTTGGACTGTGGGAGGAAACCGGAGCACCTGGAGGAAACCCACACAGACACGAGGAGAATGTGCAAACTCCACACAGACAGTGACCCAAGCCGGGAATCGAACCCAGGTCCCTGGAGCTGTGAAGCAGCAGTGCTAACCACTGTGCTACCGTGCTACCGTAACTGGAAAAAACTTAGCAAGTCAGGCAGCATCTGTGGAGAGAAACAAAGTTAACATTTCAGATTAATGTCCTGACCTTATCTGTCCGACATTCAGCAGAAATCTCCTTCTGTGCAGGAGGGCCTCTTATTGGTCCTCTAAATTCAATTCTGATAACATCGCATCACTGACCTCAATGGACAATCTGACAAACAGCATATCTCCTTAACCAATGAGATTTAAAGATTGAGAAATAAGGATTGAAGGGAACTGAATTAGAATGGGAGAATTCAAAGTCAAATCAGGTACAGACTGAGAAAGAAACAGAGGAGAAGATGGGATTGAGTGAGTGAAGAGGTAAAGTAGGGGAAAACATGTTAATGGTAAAATTTGACATTTTTTTGAAATGTACTAAAGCAATTCACAACCTGCAGGAATGAGGCTCACACATATAATAGTTCACGTTTTGAGCAAAAGAAGTTGATTGGCTGTAATTAAAACTATCCCATCATTCAAAGGGTGTTTATAATCCCTACAGTGGAGAAGGAGGCCATTCGGTCCATCGAGCCTGCACCAACCAGGCCCTATCCCAGGCCCTATCCCTGTAAACACACGCATTTACCCTGCCAATCCTCCTGACACTAAGAGGCAATTTAGCATGACCCACACATCTTTGGACAGTGGGAGGAAACCAGAGCACCCAGATGAAACCCACAGAGACATGGGGAGAACGTGCAAACTCAACACAGACAGTGAAGGCTGGAATCAAACCTGGGTCACCGGTGCTGTGAAGCAGCAGTGCCAGCCACTGTGCCACTGTGCTTACTCTGTTAATTATCAGGCATACCTTTCTGTAGTGAGTAAAATAGACAATTAATGGACAAATGCATCATGAAAATGATGGATGTGGGTGGTGAGGTTAAGCTGCTTTCACAAAGCTGATGATGGAGTGTTACAAATCGACTCTAACAATAGCTCCAAGAGGTGGGCCAGTTACTGCATTAAACCGCAGTTATTTTTTCGGAGCCAGTTTATTATCCTGCTGTCAAAGTGCAACTGTGTACAATCTATTCAGTAAGAAGTCTCACAACACCAGGTTAAAGTCCAACAGGTTTATTTGGTAGCAAATCACATTTGCTACTTATTTGCTACCAAATAAACCTGTTGGACTTTAACCTGGTGTTGTGAGACTTCTTACTGTGTTCACCCCAGTCCAACGCCGGCATCTCCACATCATGACTACAATCTATTCATCCATTCCTTCCTGGACCATCTAGAGACTATTTGCTAATAGATTGCTCTGTTGTTAGAAGTTAGAGTTAATTGTTCTTTCTAACTTTTTAAAAAAGTATGTTGCTTTAAGTCAATTAGAAATGATTTTCTGTGAATGACAAGTTTCTCCAGAAATTGTTTTTTTATTCTCATTGATTTTTAAAGTCTAATACAGAAATTTCCACATGTGACAGTGTGACATTTGATGAGTGATGGACACACATTGGAATATTTACATTCCAGGTGATTTCCCTTGCTATTGTACACTGAGTATTCTAAACCAAATGTCCTCTTCAAATGAAGCAAGTTTCAAGGTCAGAGACAATTAGATCACTGCATGTAGACATGATTCAGTTTCCATTGTTAAATCGAACTTTTTGTCCTTATTGAAAACATAAATTCCTTTGTCTACATGAACAATGTGATCTGCTTAGTTACAGTGATCACACTGGTGGGAATATCAATATAGTCAGACCAGTTAACATATGTAGTTTGCTTTATGAAAGTAGACATGAAAATTTAGAATGAAGTTAACAGCAAGTGTCCACCACTAGTATGTAAATACTTATTATACATCAAAATGCTTGTAATTTTTTCCATAATTTTTAAACTAAGCTTAATACAAAAGAAAAAATAAAACAGTTACAAGCTCTTTAACTGCGATGTGAATTTAGAGGTAGGGCTTCTAGGCTATGCTAGTTTTTTTCAGCGCAATTAGGACTACATTGGCCAAAGCAGTGGAAAGGTTTGAGGAATCTCAATGCAAATTATGTCCAGTGCAAATTAGATTTCTGCGATCTCTGGAACTGGTTTCGAAACCACTGCACTGGACACTGGCCCCACTCTCATAACTGGGCATGTCCTGAAATTGCATTAATCACCATGATGAGTTTCTGCTAATTGTGTCTATTGCAAACCTTCATGAAAGCTCCTACAATTAAGGGTTTTTTTAGTCATAGGACCACTAAAATTTAAAAAATTTTAATATTTAATTTATTAAGAGACTGATTGTTGTGTACCAATGTAACTAATTAATGTCTCTGCCTATTTTTTGTTTAAAGTTGTTTTCAATTATTTAAAATCAATTTACTCACAAATGGCAGACCACACTTTTATGCAAGTAGCTTATTCAGCAGTATTTTCAACAGTATGAACAAAACTGCATAAGATCACCACTCGTAAATACATCAAGGAATGTTTTTTAAATAAACAATTACATTCCAAAATTTGGCCTGATTTCACCTAGAAATTTGTGAATATGCAAACGATTTGAGTGGAAAGTTGATACATCATTTCTCTTCACAAAACGAGTTCAATTTTGAACATTTTGCCCTCCGATTGCCCAATGTGCCCAAGGCTGTTGTGTGTTACTTTAGAGGTTATTATATCATTGCTAATCAATCGACAGGGGTTCAATTATAACAGAGGCGATGCACGGAAGCGATTCTGCGTCCAGATTAAAATTTTATCTTAATGTTTTGTAACCTTGGCAATTTTAAATCTCTAGACAGGGACTGTGCAATACACTCATGCGCAGAGGATCCATCTGTTGGATGAATTCACTTGGGAAGTATGGGGAACTCCACAAATAACCAATTATATAAAAGTTTCACTGACAATGTAGTAATTTGGTTTTAAAAAGGACTCATTCATTTTTATCAAGCTTGTTTAATTTGTCTAATAAACTTCCCAATGTTCTTTTTTTATTTCAGCCCATTTCCTATTTAGTCCCCCTTTCTGATTTCCCCATTATGCTCAAAGCTACTTTGTCCTTCTGTTCCTCATTTCACCTCTTCCTCTTAGGTCCTTGAATGTGAAACCTATGCCATCCTCTTTCCAAAGAGAGGAATCCCTCTGCCTCCCTCTTTCTGCCTCTCTGAGCTCCAATCAGCAGAGATCAGCTAGCCTGGGCATAGAACTTTACGAGATAAAAACTTCACATTTTTGGCAGAAGGTTTAGTCATTCATTGTCACGTATAGTCTTCATTAAGAAGAAGAGGAAGCTAAGGAACTCACTAAACACCTTGCATTTCAAGGAGGAGGACTGCTTTCTATTTATTTAATGCACGGCTTCTTGTCACAAGGAGATAAAGGAAAAATTTGCATTTATATGGCGTGTTTCACAACCTCAGGATGTCCCACAATACATTACAGACAAATTACATTTGATGTGTATTTCCTGTCAGAATGCAGGCCATGCATCAGCCAATTTGTGCATAGCAAGCTCCCACAAACAGCAATGTGATGATGAGCCAGAGTCACAGATTACTACAGTGCAGAAGAGGCCCGTCGGCCCATCGGGCCCACACTGACACATGAAAGACCCTGACCTGCCCACTTAATCCCAGCACTTGGCCCATAGTCTTGAATGTTATGACGTGCCAAGTATTCATTCAGGTACTTTTTAAAGGATGTGAGACATCCTGCCTCCACCATCCTCCTAGGCAGTGCATTCCAGACTGTCACCACCCTCTGGGTAAAAAAGTTTTTCCTCAAATCCCCCCTGAACCTCCCACCCCTCTTAATTTGTGTCCCCTCGTAACTGACCCTTCAACTATGGGGAACAGCTGCTCCCTATCCACCCTGTCAATGCCCCTCATAATCTTGAACTCCTCAATCAGGTCACCCCTCAGCCTTCTCTGCTCCAGAGAAAACAAACCAAGCCTATCCAACCTCTCTTTATAACATAAATGTTCCATCCCAGGCAGCATCCTGGTGAATCTCCTCTGCAGCCCCTCCAGTGCGATCACATCCTTCCTATAATGTGGCGAACAGAACTGCTCAGAGTACTCTAGCTGTGGCCTCACCAAAGTTTTGTACAACTCCATCATGACTCTGCTTTTGTAATCAATACCCTGATTGATGAAGGCGAATGTGCAATATGCCTTTTTCACCACCCCGTTAACCTGCCTTTCTGTCTTCAGAGATCTATGGACAAATATGCCAAAGTCCCTTTGTTCTTCGGAACTCCCCAGTGTCAGATCTTCCATAGTATACTTCCTTGTCAAATCACTCTTTCCAAAGTGTATCGCCTCACACTTTTCAGGGTTAGATCCTATCTGCCACTTATCCGTCCATTTGACTATCTTGTCTATATCTTCCTGTAACCTAAGACACTCAACCTCACTGTTAACCACCCAGCCAATCTTTGTGTCGTCAGCAAACTTACTGATCCTACCCCCCACATAGTCATCTATGTCATTTATATAAATGACGAACAATAGGGGGCCCAGCACGGATCCCTATGGCACACCACTGGTCATTGGCGTCCAGTCATTAAAGCAACCATTTGCCATCATCCTCTGCCTCCTACCGCAAAGCCAATTATGATCACCCTGCATCCCATGTGTATTTGCCTTCCTAATAAGCCTCCCATGTGGGACTTCGGTCAAAGGTTTTGCTGAAATTCATGTAAACTACATCAACCATGCTATCCTCATCCACACACTTGGTTACATGCTCAAAAAATTCAATCAATTTTGTTAGGCATGATCTCCCTCTGACAAAACCATGCTGACTATCCCTGATCAAACCTTGCCTTTCCAAGTGAAGATAGATTCTCTCCTTCAGAATCTTCTCCACTAGTTTTCCAACCACAGATGTGAGACTCACTGGTCTGTAGTTCCCTGGATTGTCTCTACCATCTTTCTTAAATAGTGGGACCACACTAGCTGTTCTCCAGTCCTCTGGCACCTCCCCGGTGACCACAGAGGAATTAAAAATTTGTATCAGAGCTCCTGCAATTTTCTCCCTCGCTTTCAAAAACAGCCTGGGACACAATTCATCCAGACTTGGAGATTTGTCCACTTTTAAGGCCATCAATACCTCCAATATCTTGTCATTCCCTATGACAATTTTCTCCAGAACCTCAGTCTCTCTCCCCGAGTTCCATAACTATCTCCTCATCCTCGTGGGTGAAGATAGATGTGAAATATTAGTTTAACGCCCTTCCGATGTCCTCCACCCACAGATTTCCCCCTTTGTCCTTAATGGGCCGTACTCTTTACCTGGTTATGCTCTTCCCATTAATATACTAACAGAATATCTTAGGATTTTCCTACTTTTACCAGCTGAAGCTTTCTCGTATCCCCTCTTTGCTCTCCTGACTGATTTCTTAAGCTGCACCCTGCACTTTCTATACTCCATTAATGCTTCCGCAGACTTACTCCTTTTATACTCGTTAAAATCCTCTCTTTTTCTTCTCATTGTATTGTGAACGTCTCTGGTCATAGAACATAGAAGATAGAACAGTACAGCACAGAACAGGCCCTTCGGCCCACGATGTTGTGCCGAGCTTTTTCTGAAACCAAGATCAAGCTATCCCACTCCCTATCATCCTGGTGTGCTCCATGTGCCTATCCAATAACCGCTTAAATGTTCCTAAAGTGTCTGACTCCACTATCACTACAGACAGTCCATTCCACAGCCCAGCCACTCTCTGCGTAAAGAACCTACCTCTGATATCCTTCCTATATCTCCCACCATGAACCCTATAGTTATGCTCCCTTGTAATAGCTCCATCCACCCGAGGAAATACTCTTTGAACATTCACTCTATCTATCCCCTTCATCATTTTATAAACCTCTATTAAGTCTCCCCTCAGCCTCCTGCGCTCCAGAGAGAACAGCCCTCGCTCCCTCAACCTTTCCTCATAAGACCTACCCTCCAAACCAGGCAGCATCCTGGTAAATCTCCTCTGCACTCTTTCCAGCGCTTCCACATCCTTCTTATAGTGAGGTGACCAGAACTGCACACAATATTCCAAATGTGGTCTCACCAAGGTCTTGTACAGTTGCAGCATAACCCCACGGCTCTTAAACTCCAACCCCCTGTTCATAAAAGCTAACACACTATAGGCCTTCTTCACAGATCTATCCACTTGAGTGGCAACCTTTAGAGATCTGTGGATATGGACCCCAAGATCTCTCTGTTCCTCCACAGTCTTCAGAACCCTACCTTTGACCCTGTAATCCACATTTAAATTTGTCCTACCAAAATGAATCACCTCACATTTATCAGGGTTAAACTCCATTTGCCATTTTTCAGCCCAGCTTTGCATCCTATCTATGTCTCTTTGCAGCCTACAACAGCCCTCCACCTCATCCACTACTCCACCAATCTTGGTGTCATCAGCAAATTTACTGATCCACCCTTCAGCCCCCTCCTCTAAGTCATTAATAAAAATCACAAAGAGCAGAGGACCAAGCACTGATCCCTGTGGCACTCCGCTAGCAACCTGCCTCCAGTCCGAAAATTTTCCATCCACCACCACCCTCTGTCTTCGATCAGATAGCCAGTTACCTATCCAATCGGCTAACTTTCCCTCTATCCCACACTTCCTTGCTTTCATCATAAGCCGACCATGGGGGACCTTATCAAACGCCTTACTAAAATCCATGTATATGACATCAACTGCCCTACCTTCATCAACACACTTAGTTACCTCTTCAAAAAATTCAATCAAATTTGTGAGGCACGACTTGCCCTTCACGAATCCGTGCTGACTATCCTGGATTAATCCGCATCTTTCTAAATGGTCGTAAATCCCATCCTTAAGGACCTTTTCCATCAATTTACCAACCACCGAAGTAAGACTAACCGGTCTATAATTACCAGGGTAATTTCTATTCCTTTTCTTAAACAGAGGAACAACATTCGCCACTCTCCAGTCCTCTGACACATTCCCCGTGGACAGTGAGGACCCAAAGATCAAAGCCAAAGGCTCTGCAATCTCATCCCTTGCCTCCCAAAGAATCCTAGGATATATTTCATCAGGCCCAGGGGACTTATCGACCTTCAGTTTATACAAAACTGCCAGGACATCCTCCCTCCGAACATCTATTTCCTCCAGCCTATTAGCCTGGAACACCTTCTCTTCCTCAAAAACATGGGCCCCCTCCTTGGTGAACACTGAAGAAAAGTATTCATTCATCACCTCGCCTATCTCTACTGACTCCATACACAAGTTCCCACTACTGTCCTTGACCGGCCCTAACCTCACCCTGGTCATCTTTGGTCCTCTGGGTTTGTTACACCTTTCTATTACTCTAGAGGGAACATGTTGGACCCATACTCTCCCCAGCCAATAAATGATTTTTGTGATGTTAAATGAGGAATAAATATTGGCCCACGCTACCTACACCTACCTGCCTAAAAGTAGTAAAAAAGCCCTTAGGTGGTCATTTAGTAGTCATTTCAGAACCTTAATAGGTGAAAAGGGGGAGGTTGGGGTGTTTGCTGCCTGAGACCCTGCTCGCCCAAGTGTGAAATTGCATCTGGGTTGGAGCAGGTGGAATCCCAGGTAGAATCCTGTCCATTCAACTGTACGCAACCCCCCCCCAAATGTGGGGGGGGGGGGGGGGGGTGCGGGGGAGGAAGCATAAGATTCTGCCCTCGGAAGCACATGAAAAGTGATCCTGGAAAAGTAACCTGGTTTTCGATCCTGGATCCGATTGTGTTTGACTGCATGCTATTCCAACCCTTTCCCTGCACAACTTGCTTGCTTATTTCTGCACAACAGGACTATGCAGCTAACACTGTGCAGTGTTTCAAAATCTTCCAGTAACATTAGAAAAATACGTTTAAAGTGCATCACATTTGAAATGATAACAAGCAATTCCTTGCCTCCTTGTCTTCTCTTCGACAGGCTTTCAAAGCCGAGGCTGGCTGCCCCAGAAACACTGCTACTTGCTTTGTTCAAGACTTGGTGTTCTCAATTATGGCCTAAAATTGACTGCAATATTAGCGTAGAAACTCTTATCATATTTGATTTATTATTGTCACATGTATTAGCATACAGTGAAAAGTATTGTTTCTTGCACACTATACAGAAAGAGCATATCCTTCATAGAGAAGGAAAGGAGAGAGTGCAGAATGTGGTGTTATAGTCATAGCTGGGGTGTAGAGAAAGATCAACTTAATGCGAGGTAGGTCCATTCGAAAGTCTGACGGCAGCAGGGAAGAAACTGTTCTTGAGTCGGTTGGTACATGACTTCAGACTTTTGTACCTTTTTCCCAATTGAAGAAAGTGGAAGAGAGAATGACATTCTTTTGTTTGTTTTTATTTACCAGGGTGTCAAACATTCCTAAACGGATATGTCAAACCGTAACTTACAGGCTATAATGTTAAAACTATGTGCACAACTCAAATAATAAAATAATTAAATGTGTTATTGAAAGAAGAGTTAGCATCACAAGGGTTAAGTTTTAACAGACTCAAAAAATTATGCTAATTATATGAAACATCTAAATGTTTCTGAATATTTCAAATCAAGTGAGCTTTCAGAGTAAACTCCTCTCTAATGATCATCACCAGTGATACACCATGGGACTGACATAACCACCAAAGTTCATTATGTAGTCGCTTCGTATATATTTATATGAATTTGCTTTATGGGATAAAGGCAATCACTTCTTGGTTTGTTCCCAGTGTCTAGGATATTGTGTGGGAGGACACTTTAGCCATAATAAGGACAGCATACGTGGTTGTAGTAAATATTCACAACCACAGAATTCTTTTTTTTTGAAAATATTCTATTTCAGACTTTTCAATTTAAGCTATGCTTTTTATGCTTCAAAATGAACTCTATGCTTGTAAATTTCAGCATGTTTTCAAAGAGATTCTTTTTAATGGTAGTTATTAAAATTACTTTTTCTCTTGGAACTAGGGACATAAGCACCATTTGAATAATTTTTTTTCTGTTTTCCATAATTGAATTGCAGAGATTGATTCTTTGAACTAACAATATATTCACAGCGTCTCCAACGTAATAATTTTATTCTCATGTTGGATGCTCTTGCTGCAGGTTTGGAAGAATCCAATAGTCTGGGGCCTTGGGCTATTCAAAACACCACCATCACAAAACATATTATGTGGCACCATCATGAAATTCTGTTTAAATTCGTAACCGCAAATTTGGAAGTGGAACGGGAAAATCCACATACACACAATTGCAATAGCAGCAAATTCCTGTCAATGTTGTGACTAAAATGAGTTGTTAGGAAGTCCAAATCCTCTTATTGATCATATTGCAATAATGTCAGTTGTTACCAAATGTGAATTTGCTTAGTTTTGGGTTGGGGCACAGAAAATGAAGAATGATTCATCTCATTCTTGTCTGCACACTTTGCTGTTTCGTGGTTCATCCTGCCTTTCCTGCATTATAGCAAACACCTGACAAAGCTTTATTGACACTGAGGCAACCCTCTGTCTGTTATAGAGTCATAGAGCCTTACAGCATGGAAACAGGCCCTTCGGCCCAACTTGTCCATGCCGCCCTTTTTTTTAAACCCCTAAGCCAGTCCCAATTGCCCGCATTTGGCTCATATCCCTCTATACCCATCTTACCCATGTAACTGTCTAAATGCTTTTTTAAAAGAAAAAATTGTACCTGCCTCTACTACTACCTCTGGCAGCTTGTTCCAGACACTCACCACTCTCTGTGCGAAAAAATTGCCCCTCTGGACCCTTTTGTATCTCTCCCCTCTCACCATAAACCTATGCCCTCTAGTTTTAGACTCCCCTACCTTTGAGAAAATATATTAACTATCTAGCTGATCTGTGCCCCTCATTATTTTATAGACCTCTATAAGATTACTCCTCGGTCTCCTACGCTCCAGAGAAAAAAATCCCAGCCTATCCAGCCTCTCCTTATAACTCAAACCATCAAGTCCTGGTATCATCCTAGTAAATCTTTTCTGCACTCTTTCTAGTTTAATAATATCCTTTCTATAATAGGGTGACCAGAACTGCACACAGTATTCCAAGTGTGGCCTTACCAATGTCTTGTACAACTTCAACAAGACGTCCCAACTCCTGTCTGTTACAGGAGGCAAAATGATTTTGCATAGAGGCAAACTCCCGGCTCTGTGGGAACCTTTGCCAGCAAATAACTTTGTGCTTCTTGGGCATGGTAGGCAGATATTGGATAGGAAAATACTAGATTTAGAGGAAGTACTTAAAAGGCTGGTCGTCCTCAAAATATAAAACTCACCTCAGCCAGATGGAATGATTCATAAATTAATGAGAGAAATATAAATGGAAGTTGTAGAGACATTGGTTAAATCTTCCAGTCCTTTTTCAATAATTGGAATGGTTGGATTGCAAATGTTACATCCAGAGAGGGATAAAGCTGGCAATGACAGGTCAGTCAGTTTAATGCCAGTAGTGGGAAACTGTTAGAGACAGTAATCCAGGGAGACACAAATAGTTTACCGAATATTAGAGATCGAGAGTTGGTGGGAGGTGAGGTCCTTAATACAATTACTGTTACTAAAGAGGTAGTGCTTGGTAGGCTAATGGGACTGAAGGTAGACAAGTCCCCGGGCCCGGATGGAATGCATCCCAGGGTACTGAAAGAAATGGCTGAGGTAATAGCAGATGCGTTAGTAGTTATTTATTAAAATTCGCTGGACTCTGGGGTAGTGCCGGCTGATTGGAAAACAGCTACTGTTACGCCGCTGTTTAAAAAAGGAAGTAGACAAAAGGTGGGTAACTACAGGCCGGTTAGCTTAACGTCCGTAGTTGGGAAGATGCTGGAGTCCATCATTAAAGAGGAAATAGCAGAGCACCTGGATAAGAATGGTTCGATCAAGCAGACGCAGCATGGATTCATGAAGGGAAAGTCGTGTTTGACAAATTTACTGGATTTTTATGAAGATGTGACTAGTGCGGTTGACAGAGGGGAACTGGTGGATGTGGTGTTTTTAGATTTCCGGAAGGTATTCGATAAAAGGCCTCACAAAAGGTTGCCGCAGAAGATTGGGGTACACGGAATTGGGGGTAAGGTGTTGGCGTGGATTTAGGATTGGCTATCTAACAGGAAGCAGAGAGTTGGAATAAATGGGTGCTTTTCTGGTTGGCAGTTGGTGACCAGTGGCGTGCCGCAGGGATCGGTGTTGGGGCCTCAACTGTTTACCATTTACATAGATGATCTGGAGGAGGGGACTGAATGTAGGGTATCAAAGTTTGCTGATGACACGAAGGTGAGTGGGAAAGCGAGTTGCGTGGAGGACGCGGAAAGTCTGCAGAGAGATTTGAATAGGCTGAGCGAGTGGGCGAGGAACTGGCAGATGGAATATAACGTTAGCAAATGTGAGGTTATCCACTTTGGAAGAAATAATAGTAAATTGGAATATTATTTAAATGAAGAAAAATTACATCATGCTACTGTGCAGTAGGCGGTAAAAGTGGGAGACATTCCTGATCAGTCATGAGATGGAACAAAATTGGAACCTCTGCCATCACTATCCATAGCTCCAGGTGACATCATGCATTTAAATGTGGCAACAACTCTGATTCCTTTGGAGGGTGGGGGAGGGGCTGCAGTTGGCAGGAAGGCTGGTGTGGCTCAGATTGATGCCAACATCATGGGGTTCAATCCCTACTCTGGCTAGGCGTGGATTTGGAACCTGCCTCCATGCCCTACCCATGGTGGAGATCACAGTGCTTTGGATCGAGCCTGCCTTCAGGTAGAGAGCTGAAGAAGAAATGAAAATCAGCATGGATCTGTAAACTTTCTTTGGCTAACTTGATCTTTGATGAAGTAACAAACAGTTGCTGAGGGTAGCATAGTTGATATTTTAATGGACTTACAAAAGACATTTGATAAAGATGTCACATAACAGACTTGTTAGCAAAATTACAGCCAGTGGATCCAGAGGGACAGTAGGGGCATGGATATACAATTGGCTTGGGGACAGACAGCAGGCAGTAACAGTGAAGAATTGTTTCTCAGAAGAGAAGAGAAGAATACAGTGCTGTTTCGCAGAGGCCAATATCAGAATCATTATTCTTTTTGATGTTTATTAATGACTTGCACTTGGCTATACATCATAATTCAAAGTTTGCATATGATACAAACTCAAAAATGCACAATTCAATCAGGTGGATAACACTAGACTTGAATACCAAACCTGATGGTATTCAATGATTCTGCATTGATTATCGGAAGGTCAACGCTTGACTAAGTCTGATTCATACCCAATTCCAAGGCTGGAGGATTGTGTGGAAAAAGTCGGACAAGCTACTTATATCACAAAGTTGTACTTACTTCGCGGTTACTGACAAGTCAGAGAGAGCAAAAGAGGTTTCTGCCTTTGTAACCCCAAATGGGCTAAGTCAATTTAAAGTAATGCCCTTTGGGATGAGAAATGCACCAACTACCTTTCAAAGACTTGTGGACAGAGTTGTTGCAGGATTGACCAATTGTGCAGTCTACATAGATGACTTAGTGACCTTTGGTCATTCATGGAAAGATCACATGGAGCATTTGGTAGAGCTCTTCAAGAGACTATGGAAGGCAAAGTTGGTCATAAACTTGGCAAAAACAGAATTTGCGGAAGCAGAAGTGACGTTCTTAGGACACAACAACAGATACAGATGGATGACACTGAGAAACGTGAAGACGAAGGCCATTGAGGAATTTCCAAGACCATCCTCGAAGAAGGAAGTGCTACAATTTTTGGGATTCAGCAGATTCTACAGAAAATTCGCACCAAACTTTAGTCATGTAGTGGCACCGTTGACGGATTGTTTTAAAAAAACATGAAATTTTGGTGGACAGAACAATGCCAGGAGACATTTGAGAATTTGAAAGCAGTGTTAACCACCGTACCTGTTTTAGCCATGCCAAACTTTTTGAAACACTTTAAAGTTGCCACCAACACCAGCGGTGTAGGTGTTGGGCTGTGTTGTTAAAGGAGGATGATTGTGGAATTGAAAGGCCAGTCAGTTATTTTATCGAAAAAACCCAATATCCGCCAGACAAAATATTCCACAATTGAAAAGGAGTTATTGAGTTTAGTAATGGCCTTACAACATTTTAATGTTTACGTTACAAATTATGCATCAGAAACGATCGTGTATACCAATCACAATCCTTTGACATTTCTGGAAAGATTCAAGTTCAAGAATGGCAGACTATTTCATTGGAGGCTTATGTTACAAGCATTTAATTTGCAGATTGTACATATTGTTGGCCGTGAAAATGTTATTGCGGGTGCTTTGTCGCAAGTTTAAAAGAACAAAAAATGAAGTCATCTTTTCATGATGATGGTTAATTTTTTTTCTTAAGGGAGGAGCTATTGTGAAGTTAGTGTTTGTACAATTATAAAGCAATTGTAAAAATGCTAAGAGCAGAAAGCATTGCATGATCTGTTTTTTAAAAAAAGTGTTTTTTTTCAGTACTAAAGAGAAGCAGGTGCATGATGTACACAGACTGAAACATTGTACCACGAGCCTAGGCAGTAATTGCTGCCAAGACAACAGGTTGTTTTTGAATTTTAACCAATCAGTTTAAACTAGGCATTTGAATAGCAGCATCCTATCAGATTTGAATATGATGTTTTGATAACCTGTAAACCAATCCTATTGTGGGGATTTTTGGTATGTCATCAGGGGTATAAAAGCCACAGCTCCCAGCTCCAGAGAGCCAGAAGAACACCTGCCAGCAACTGTCACAGTTTACAGCTTGAGAGAGAGAGACACAGCTAGCAACTCTCTGCCAGTATAACAGCCACATTTATGTCTTAAAAGAAAGCCTCACCTCAATCGCAAAGGTACCAACAGAATCTAAGTTGATTGGCGAAAGTACCAGGGCAACATGAGGGAACTTTATTTTTATACAGCCAAGTTGCTATGATTGGGAATGCATTTGTGAAAGGGTGGTAGAAAGAAATTCAATAGTAACATTCGAAAGAGGATTCAGTAAATACTGGGGATAGAGGAAGGAAGAGGAGGAACAAAGTACATATTCCCACTACCTCAGTGTGAAAAAAGCTTCTGCCATCACTCCTGAATAGCCTTGGTCTAATTTTGGGATTGCATCCCTTTGTCCTGCATTCCCCACACAAGGAAATACTTTCCCTGCATTCCTATGCAACACAAAAATGGCTTACTCCCCAAAAACATCTTCACATTGTGACTGTCGCTGTGGCTGGAATAAATTATCCAGTTGTTTCTGAACATTAGTTCCAAAATCTAATAATTTCTCCTGGTCCTGGGCTAGTAGCTCAGCAAAAGGCTCTGTGCTGTATGTTTAATATGAATACAAATGTGCTGGTTAGGTGGATTGGCCATGCTAAATTGTCCCTTAGTGTCAGGGGGATGTGCAGACTAAATACATGGGTTTACGGGGATAGGGTCGGGTGGGATTGTTGTTGGCGTAGGCTCGATGGGCCAAATGGCCTCCTTCTGCACTGTAGGGTTTCTATGATTTGGGAGTTCCCAAGTAAAATTTACTGTCATTGGTTGCAAGTGAGTAAACAGACAAATTTATAAAGCCACTTAATCATAATCTCTGCCTAAACATTGGCAAATTAACTAGGGAGGCGCTTTATAACTATAGCCAGCATAGTATTAAAATAAAAGATTAGCCTTTGTAAATCTGACTCCATTTTGGGAATGATTTGATGTGTGGTCTGAGGTCAATGATATCACAACTCTTGTAACAATAAGAATTCGTACACAATTTATCACACCATGCAAGTCAGTGCAAGACTAATGAGAGCTCAGCCCAGGATCAACCAGTATTATGACATATAAAGCTGTAAAGACAAAACATTTGAACATGTAATTTCTGTTTGACTGGTGTTTGGCATGGATTGCATGTGCAAACTCTTGATACAACTGAGGAGATTTGCATTTTGCAAATCTATCACATGAGCCAGAAACTATGGCTGGAATTCTCCAGTCTCATATGCCTCACTATTGCTGCCAATGAGAACGGTGAATTTGGCGCTCAGCCAAATCTTCATTCACTGCAGTGGGACTGGAGAATCCTAGCAAAGGGCAAGGTTGGAGAATTCTGACCAACATACTTGAGTATTTAATAATTTTTGAAACTGGTCATAGGTATAATTATGAAAATTATAACAGACTCAATGGCCATTCGCATATTGGATTCCCTCCAAATGGCCTTCTGCACTTTTCATCTTGCTAGATACGTGTTGCAAGAGGCAGCCTCGTTGCAAAGTGGATTTCTATTTTTCCTTGCTCACTATCTCTAAATTGCATCCAGTTGCCAAAAAATTAATGCTTTCATTGTTTTATGACTTACTTGGGAGTACTGTCTCTCAATATTAAACTGTTGAAAAACCAAAGCATTTCTTGCTGTTCAAAGAAGTCGATTCATTGATTTCTCTTCAACCAGATGGACTCAGATGTATTTGCTACCTGGAATGATGCTACTACTCTATAATTGTAATTTTACCATTTATCTGTCTTGTAACAGAAAATTGTCATACTATACTATACTATCCTACAGTGCAGAAGGAGGCCATTCAGCCCATCAAGTCCGCACCGACCACAATCCCACCCAGGCCCTATCCCAAGAACCCGATGCATTTACCCTAATAGTCCCCCTGACACTAAGGGGCAATTTAGCACGGCCAATCCACCTAACCTGCACATCTTTCGGACTGTGGGAGGAAACCCACACAGACACGGGGAGAATGTGAAAACTCCACAGAGACAGTGACCCAAGCTAGGAATTGAACCCAGGTCTCTGGCGCTGTGAGGCAGCAGTGCTAACCCACTGAGCCACCATGCAGCCCCAGGGAGAATAGTCAGAGACTTTTTCCAGGGTGGAAATGTCATTTACACAGAGGCACAGGTTTAAAGTTTATTTATTAGTGTCACAAGTCGGCTTACATTAACACTGCAATGAAGTTACTGTGAAAATCCCCCCAAGTCGCCACACTCTGGCGCCTGTTCGGGTTACACTGAGGGAGAATTTAGCACGGCCCAATGCACCCTAGTCAGAAGTCTCACAACACCAGGTTAAAGTCCAACAGGTTTATTTGGTAGCACAAGCCACAAGCTTTCAGAGCGCTGCTCCTTCATCAGGTGAGTGGGAGTTCTGTTCACAAACAGGGCCGACAGAGACACTAACTCAATTTAATGGTTGGAATGCGAGTCTTTACAGGTAATCAAGTGACCCCAAGCTGGACCTGAATCGAACCTGAATCCCGGGAGTTGTGAGGCAGCAGAGCCAACCACTGCTGTACTGTTGCCTGGTCTGGAGGGCATTAGCTATGAGGAGAGGTTGGAGAAACTTGGTTTGTTCTCACGGGAGTGACGGAGGTTGAGGGGCGACCTGATAGAAGTCGACAAGATTATGAGGGGTATGGACAGAGTGGATAGTCAGAAGCTTTTCCCCAGGGTGGAAGAGTCAGTTACTCGGGGGCACAGGTTTAAGGTGCGAGAGGCAAGGTTTAAAGGAGATGTACAAGGCAGGTTTTTACACAGAGGGTGGGGGGTGCCTGGAACTCGTTGCCGGGGGAGGTAGTGGAAGCGGATACGATAGTGAGTTTTAAGGGGCATCTTGACAAATACATGAAAGGATGGGAATAGAGGGATACGGTCCCCGGAAGGGTAGGGGGTTTTAGTTCTGTCGGGGCAGCATGGTCGGTTCAGGTTAGGAGGGCCGAAGGGCCTGTTCCTGTGCTGTAATTTTCTGTGTTCACTGCGCAGGGGGAACTTGTTCACGCAGAGAGAGAGAGAGTGGGTGCCTGGAACGCGCTGCCAGAGGAGGTGGTGGATGCAGGCACATTCGCAACATTTGAGAGGCATCAGGATGGGTGCGTGATGAGGGAGGGAAGAGAGGGAGATGGGCCGAGTGAGGGCAGGAGGTTTGTTTTTGCAGTTGAGTTGGGGCATGATGATCGGCACAGGTTTGGAGGGCCGAGGATGGAAACTTGCGTCCGTACACTCACCTGTACCCGACTCCACCATAATGAAATTAGCACGCACTTTGTCAGTGAAGCGACGCTTCACAAACTTGTAGCTTTTAGTGGAGAGATCCTTTACCAGGCAGCCATTGGCATCAGTCTGAGGGGGTTTTGGGCGGGGGGGTGGTGGAAATCAGAGAGGACATGTGAGTAGAAGAGGTCGATAATGCTGACTGGCTTCTCACAGGAATTTCCCCATCATTATCCCAATCACCCGCCAAGATGGTCTGCACATAATCCCACATCAGACAGATCAGTGCTGACCCTGCGGCACTCCCTCAGCACTGACCCTCTGACAGTGCGGCACTCCCTCAGCACTGACCCTCTGACAGTGCGGCACTCCCTCAGCACTGACCCTCTGACAGTGCGGCACTCCCTCAGCACTGACCCTCTGACAGTGCGGCACTCCCTCAGCACTGACCCTCTGACAGTGCGGCACTCCCTCAGCACTGACCCTCTGACAGTGCGGCACTCCCTCAGCACTGACCCTCTGACAGTGCGGCACTCCCTCAGCACTGACCCTCTGACAGTGCGGCACTCCCTCAGCACTGACCCTCTGACAGTGCGGCACTCCCTCAGCACTGACCCTCTGACAGTGCGGCACTCCCTCAGCACTGACCCTCTGACAGTGCGGCACTCCCTCAGCACTGACCCTCTGACAGTGCGGCACCCCCTCAGCACTGACCCTCTGACAGTGCGGCACTCCCTCAGCACTGACCCTCTGACAGTGTGGCACTCCCTCAGCACTGACCCTCTGACAGTGCGGCACTCCCTCGGCACTGACCCTCTGACAGTGCGGCACTCCCTCAGCACTGACCCTCTGACAGTGCGGCACTCCCTCAGCACTGACCCTCTGACAGTGCGGCACCCCCTCAGCACTGACCCTCTGACAGTGCGGCACTCCCTCAGCACTGACCCTCTGACAGTGTGGCACTCCCTCAGCACTGACCCTCTGACAGTGCGGCACTCCCTCGGCACTGACCCTCTGACAGTGCGGCACTCCCTCAGCACTGACCCTCTGACAGTGCGGCACTCCCTCAGTACTGACCCTCTGACAGTGCAGCACTCCCTCAGCACTGACCCTCTGACAGTGCGGCACTCCCTCAGTACTGACCCTCTGACAGTGCGGCACTCCCTCAGTACTGACCCTCTGACAGTGCGGCACTCCCTCAGTACTGACCCTCTGACAGTGCGGCACTCCCTCAGCATTGACCCTCTGACAGTGTCGGACACAGAACAATACTTTGTTTAATTTGCTTGCCAGTGTGATTAAAATGGCTTTTTTCTTTTTGTGAAAGGGAAGAACATTTTAATTTCCCAGCTCAGCACTGATATCTTTTCTCAATCTTCCTGCCACAGGGATGGCTGTGTGAGTTGCTCCGTTGGAAAGAAAATCCAACTCCAGAGAACAGGACCTTGTGGGAAAATCTGTGCACTATCCTGCGTTTTCTGAGCCTTCCTCAGTCTGAAAGGGATATAGTCTATGAAGAGGAATCTCGTCACCATCACAATGAACGTTTGCAACATGTTGTCCAACTGTCTCCGGAACCTATCCAGGTAGGATGATCTTTTCTGTTGCTTTGGTTGTTACAGTAATTCTTAGTAAAAGCTCCCCAAGGCATTTAAATTAATGTAAGTTGTAAGCTGACATAGTTCATGAATAATCTTTGCTCGTAGTGATATAACTGATGAGTTATGTGCAGTGGTTACAACTGGGAATGCAAGTTATTCTGGCATCAACTATGCAGGCTGCTCTCAGTATGCTGTGAAATGATGGTAATGTTTACATCAAAAATCTCCCTTTGGAGCAACTGGATTTTGCAATAGATTAGGCACTGACCTTTTGCTTCTGGGACTTGGTATACTGATGGGATGAAAGATTTAATCTGTTGCATGAGTCTTATGCGAAATTAATTGAGGCAGCCTCAATCCAGCACCTGCTGGGTAAAAGCCAACTGCGCAACAGTGTGGTTACTCTCTAGCTGTTCTTTGCCTGATGTTATCATTGGGCAAATGAAATGGAAAGGGCATCATTCTTCAGCACCAATCTCTCCTCAGGTTAACAAGCACCAGAAGAAGCATGAAACAAAAATCATGGGGTAGAAATTTGCCTTGGATGGTCACATTAAATGGGCATGATGGCATCAGCTGCCGGTTAGACATTCCATCATTCAGCTCTATTGAAGTCACTGGAACTCCAAATGTAGCAGCGAGCATAATGGGCAGCTGATACAATACCCCTTAATTTGTCTTTCCAAGCAAGAAATGTTTCTGTGTCCATGTCCTGTAAAGGTTTATTTTCGCAGAAGCATCAACTAGTCAACCAGAGGTCATAACAACAAGGCAAGCTCTCAATGTTACCAAGTTTGTGTGTTTTTTTTAGTATTCGTTCATAGGATGTGGGGCGTTGCTAGCTCGGCCAGCATTTATTATCCATCCATAATTGCCCTTGGGAGGATGATGGTGAGCTGCCTTCTTGAACCGCTGCAGCCTCTGTGGTGTAGGTACAGTATTGTTAGGGAAGGAGTTCCAGGAATTTGAATCAGCGATGGTGAAGGAATGGCAATATATTTCCATGTTAAGGTGGTGAGCAATTTTGAGGGGAGCTTGCAGATGATGATGCTCCCATGTCATAGAGTCATACAGTGCAGAAAAGGCTCTTTGGCCCATCGAGTCTGCACGGACAGTAACTACTACTAAATGGACTAACCCCATTTTCCAGCACTTTTCTTGTATCCTTGAATGTTATGATGTTTCAAGTGCTCATCCAAATAGTTTATAAGGTTTCCAGCTTGGGATACACTTGATCAGGTCCCAGGGATTTATCTACCTTTTATGTGTTTAAAGACCTCCAGCACCATCTCTTCTGTAATGTGGATGCTTTTCAATGTATCACTATTTACTTGACTGAGTTCCCTAGCTTCCATGTCTTTCTCCACAGGAAATACTGATGAGAAATATTCCTTTCGGATCTCGCCCATCTCCTGTAGCTCCACATATAGTAAGAAGTCTCACAACACCAGGTTAAAGTCCAACAGGTTTATTTGGACTTTAACCTGGTGTTGTGAGACTTCTTACTGTGCTTACCCCAGTCCAACACCGGTATCTCCACATCATGGCTCCTCCTATAGACAACCCTATTGATCTTTAAGGGGCCCTATTCTCTCCCCAGTTACTCTTTTGCCTTTACTTATAGAATCTCGTTGATTCTCCTTTACCCTGTCTGCCAAAGCTATCTCATGTCCCCTTTTTGCCCTGCTGATTTCCCTTTTAAGTGTACTCCTGGACTCCTCAAAGGATTCACTTGACCCTAGCGGCCTATACCTGACATATGCTTCCTTCTTTTTATTGAACAGAGCTGCAATATGTCTAGTCATCCAATGTTCCCTACTCCTGCCAGCTACAGCTCTATTGTTGAATAAAAGTTCCTGTATTGAGGTACAGTTCCATTGCTGAATAAAGGTTCCTGTAGGCAGCCACAGGTCCTTTGTGGAATAAAGGTACCTGTACTGAGCTACAGGTCTGTTAACAAATAAAACATCCTGCAGTGAAGTGCACATCATCTGCTGAAGGAAGGTTCCTGTACTGAGCGACAGGTTTATTTCTGAATAAAGGTTCCTGTAATGGGGTACAGGTCTATTGCTGAATAAAAGTTCCTCTTGTGAGGTACAGTGTATTGCAGAATAAAGGTGTCTGTGGTGAGGTACAGGTCTATTAACAAATAGAACATCCTGTCATATGATACATGTTATTGCTGAATAAATGTTCCCGTTGTGAGGTACAGGCATGTTGCTGCATTAAATTCCTTGTAATGAGGTTCTGTTCTGGTAGATAAATCCCCAGGACCTGATCAATTGGGAGAGGGGAATATTAAATTGGGAGAGGGGAGTGTGCAGCGGGACCTGGGTGTCCTTGTGCACAGTCACTGAAAGTAAGCATGCAGGTGCAGCATGCGGTAAAGGAAGGCAAATGGTATGTTGGCCTTCATTGCGAGAAGGTTTGAGTTCAGGAGCAGGGATATGTTGTTGCAATTATACAGTGCCTTGGTGAAGCCAAACCTGGGGTATTGTGTGCAGTTTTCGTCTCCTTTTCTGAGGAAGGATGTTCTTGTTCTTGAGGGAGTGCAGCAAAGGTTTACCAGGCTGATTCCGAGAATGACGGGACTGATCCATGAGGAGAGATTGACTAGTTTAGGATCATTTTCGCTGGAGTTCAGACGAACGAGGGGTGATGTCAGAGACTTATTAAATTCTAACAGGACTAGACAGGGTGAATGCAGGGAGGATATTCCCGATGATGGAGGAGTCCAGAACCAGGGGTCACAGTCTGAGGATTCAGGGTAGACCATTTAGGACGGAGGTGAGGAGACATTTCTTCACCCAAAGAGTGGTGAGCCTGTGGAATTCATTATCACAGGAAGTAGTTGATACCAAAACATTGAATGTATTCAAGAGGCAGTTGGATATAGCACTTGGGGCGAATGGGATCAAAGGTTATGGAAATAAAGCAGGATTAGGCTACTGAGTTGGATGATCAGCCATGACCGTAATGAATGGCGGAGCAGGCTCAAAGAGCCAAATGGCTTCCTCCTGCTCCTATCTTCTATGTTTCTATGTTCTATTTCTGATTGAAGGTTCCTGTAGTGAAGAAATTATTGCTGAAGAAATTTTCCTGTAGTGAGATAGAGGTTTATTGTGAATGTAAGTTTCTGTAGTGAAGTACACGTCTCGCTGAATACATGTTCCTGTAGAGAGCTACAGCTCTATTGCAAAATAAAGCTTCCTGTAGTGGGTACAGGTCTATTGCTGAACAAAAGTTCCTGTAGTGAGGTTTTTTTATTCATGGGACATGGGTGTCGCTGACTGGCCAACATTTAGTGCCCATCCCTAGTTGCCCTTGGAGGGCAGTTGAGACTCAATCACATTGCTGTGGCTCATGCAGGCCGGAAAAGATAAGAACGGCTGATTTCCTTTCCTAAAGGACATTAGTGAACCAGATGGGTTTTTTCAACAATGGTTTCATCATCATCAGTAGATTCCTAATTCCGGATGTTTTTTATTGAATTCAAATTCCACCATCTACTGTGGCGGGATTCGAACCCAGTTACCCAGAACATTAGCTGAGTTTATGGATTAATAGTCTAGTGATAATACCACTAGGCCATCGCCTCCCCTGTTCTATTGCTGAATAAAGGCTCCTGGAGTGAGATACAGGTCTATTGCTGGATAAATGTCCTTGTAGTGAGGTACAGGTATATTGCTGAATGAAAATTCCTAGAGTGAGGCATAGGTCTGTTCCTGATTAAAGGTTTCTGTAGTGAGGTACAGTCTATTGCTGAATAAATGTTCCAGAATCCAGTATTAAAAATATTGGGCACTATCTTACTGGCCATGCATGTCCTGCAGCCATTGCAGTGAGGACAGAGAATTTGGTGCCCAGCCACATCTCCATTCACTGCAATGGGACCAGAAAATCTCACTGGCATGAATGGCTGTATGATTCCGCCCATTTTATCAGAGCACTTGGTAAACTGTGGTAGAGTTTGGACAGAGTCAGCACGGATTTACGAAAGGGAAATCATGCTCGACATATCTACCGGAATTCTTTGAGGATGTAACTAGAAGAGATGAGGGGGAGCCAGTGAATGTGGTTCATTTGGACTTTCAGGTGGCTTTCAACAAAGTCCCATATAAGAGATTAGCGTGTAAAATTAAAGCACATGGGATTAGGGGTAGTATAGAAATCTGGTTGACGGACAGAAAACAGAGTAGGAATAAATGGGTCATTTTCCAAATGGCAGGCCGTGACTAGTGGGGTACTGCAGGGCTCAGTTCGAGGATTTCAGCTATTAACAATATATATTAATGATTTAGATGAGGGAACTAAATGTAATATCTCCAGATTTTAATGGTATAAGGCAAGAAGTTTCAAAAGTTAATTGGGGGAGTCTGTGGGAAGGCAAAGGGACATCTGGTAAGTGGGAGGCTTTCAAAAGTGTGTTAACCAGGGTTCAGGGTAAGCACATTCCTCTTAGAGTGAAGGGCAAGGCTGGCAGAAGTAGGGAACCCTGGATGACGAGGGATACGGAGGCCCTGGTCCTGAAGAAGAAGGAGGCACATGACATGCATAGGCAGCTGGGATCAAGTGAATCCATTGAAGAGTATTAACGGTGTAGGAGTAGAGTTAAGAGAGGAATCAGGAGGGCAAAAAGGGGACACGAGATTGTTTTGGCAGATAAGGAAAGGAGAATCCAAAGAACTTCTACAAATACATAATGGGCAAAAGAATAACAAGGGAGAGAGTAGGGCCTCTTAAGGATCAACAAGGTCATAGATGGGTGAGATCCTAAATGAATATTTCTCATCAGTATTCACTGTTGAGAAAAGCATGGATGTTAGAGAACTTGGGGAAATAAATAGTGATGTCTTGAGGATGTACATACTACAGAGAAGGAGGTGCTGGAAGTCTTAAAACGCATCAAGGTAGATAAATCCCCGGGACCTGATGAAGTGTATCCCAGGACATTGTGGGAGGCTAGGGAGGAAATTGCAGGTCCTCTAGCAGAGATATTTGAAACATCGATAGTCACAGGTGAGGTGTCAGAAGATTGAAGGGTGGCAAATGTTGTGCCTTTGTTTAAAAAGGGCTGCAGGGAAAAGCCTGGGAACTACAGGCCAGTGAGCCTCACATCAGTGGTGGATAAGTTGTTGGAAGGTATTTTAAGAGACAGGATCTACAGGCATTTAGAGACGTAAGGACTAATTATGGACAGTCAGCATGGCTTTGTGAGTGGAAAATCATGTCTCACAAATTTGATTGAGTTTATTGAAGAGGTCACCAAGAAGGTAGATGAGGGCAGTGCAGTTGATGTTGTCTACATGGACTTTAGCAAGGCCTTTGACAAGGTACCACATGGTAGGTTGTTGCATAAGGTTAAATCTCATGGGATCCAGGGTGAGGTAGCGAAATGGATACAAAATTGGCTTGATGACAGAAGACGGAGGGTGGTTGTAGAGAGTTGTTTTTCAGACTGCAGGCCTGTGACCAGCGGTGTGCCTCAGGGATCAGTGCTGGGTCCACTGTTATTTGTCATTTATATTAATGATTTGGATGAGAATATAGGAGGCATGGTTAGTAAGTTTGCAGATGACACCAAGATTGGTGGCATAGTGGACAGTGAAGAAGGTTATCTCGGATTGCAACAGGATCTTGATCAATTGGGCCAGTGGACTGATGAATGGCAGATGAAGTTTAATTTGGATAAATGCGAGGTGATGTATTTTGGTAGATTGACCCAGGGCAGGACTTACTCAGTTAATGGTAGAGCGTTGGGGAGAGTTACAGAACAAAGAGATCTAGGGGTACATGTTCATAGCTCCTTGAAAGTGGAGTCACAGGTGGACAGAGTGGTGAAGAAGGCATTCGGCATGCTTGGTTTCATTGGTCAGAACATTGAATACAGGAGTTGGGACGTTTTGTTGAAGCTGTACAAGCCACACTTGGAATACTGTGTGCAGTTCTGGTCACCCTATTACAGAAAGGAGATTATTAAACTAGAAAGAGTGCAGAAAAGATTTACTAGGATGCTACCGGGACTTGATGGTTTGAGTTAAAAGGCGAGGCTGGATAGACTGGGACTTTTTTCTCTGGAGCGTAGAAGGCTGAGGGGTGATCTTATAGAGGTCTATAAAATAAAGAGGGGCACAGATCAGCTAGATAGTCAATATCTTTTTCCAAAGGTAGGGGAGTCTAAAACTAGAGGGCATACGTTTAAGGTGAGAAAGGAGAGGTACAAAAGTGTCCAGAGGGGCAATTCTTTCACACAGGGTGGTGAGTGTCTGGAACAAGCTGCCAGAGATAGTAGTAGAGACAGGTACAATTTTGTCTTTTAAAAAGCATTTAGACAGTTACATGGGTAAGATGGGTTTCGAGGGATATGGGCCAAATGCGGGCAATTGGGACTCGCTTAGACGTTTAAAAAAAAGGGCAGCATGGACAAGTTGGGCCGAAGGGCCTGTTTCCATGCTGTGATTTTCTGACTCTATTTACAGATGACACAAAGCTGGGTGGGAAGGTAAGCTGTGAGAAGGATGCAGAAATGCTTAAGTGTGATTTGAACAAGCTGAGTGAGTGGGTAAGTGCATGGCCAGATGCAGTTTAATGTGGATAAATGTGAGGTTATCCATTTTATTACCAAAAACAGGAAGACATTATTATCTGAAAGGCTGTAAATTGAGAAGGGAATGTGCAATGAGACCTGGCTGTCCTTGTATAGCAGCCACTGAAGGTAAGCAAGCAGGTACAACAGGCAGTAAAGAAAGCAAATGGCATGTTGACCTTTATAGCGAGAGGATTCGAGTACAAAGAACGGCACAGGAACAAACCCTTCGGCCCACCAAATCTACGCCGATTACGTTGTCCTATCTATTCCTTCATCTATTCTATTTTTTCCCCTATCTATCCCCCGCCTGTTCATGTGTCTATCCAGATAAGTCTTAAATGCCACTAATGTAACTGCCTCAACCACCTCACATGGCAGTGCATTCCAGACCCCCACCACCCTCTGTGTGAAAAAATCTTCCCCCCAACATCTCCATTGAACCTTCCCCCCCCTTATCTTGAACTTGTAATCTCTACTACTTGTAATTTCTGCCCTGGGAAAAAGCTTCCAACTGTCCATCTTATCTATGCTCCTCTTAATTTCATAAACCTCTATCAGGTCACCACTCAGCCTCCATCTTTCCAGGGAGAACAATCCCAGTTTATTCAATCTCTCCTCATAGTTAATACCCTCCATACCAAGCAACATCCTGGTAAACCTTTCCTGTACGCCTTCCATGTCCTTCTGTTAGTGTGGCGACCAGAATTGGACACAGCATTCCAAATGTGGCCTAATCAACGTTTTATAGAACTAACATCATTTGCCAACTTGATGCCACGACCGATGAAGGCAAGCATGCTTTGCGCTTTCTTCACCAACTTTTCCACCTGTGCTCCCACTTTTAAGGATCTGTGGACCTGTATCCCAGATCTCTCTGTGGGCCTAAGCTCCTGATTGTTCTGCCATTTATTTTATAGCTTCCACCTCAATTGGATCTACCAAAATGCATCACCTCGCATTTATCTGCAATAAATTCCATCTGCCATTTTTCCGCCCAATTTTCCAGCGCATCTAAATCCTGCTGTGTTCTCTGACAATCTTCATTATCCGCAACTCCAGCAATCTTAGTATCATCCGCAAACTTGCTAATCAGACAAGCTACGTTTTCTTCCAAGTCATTTATCGATATTACAAACAGAGGTCCCAGCACTGATCCCTGCGGAACACCACTAGTTACAGACATCCATTCAGAAAAACACCCTTCCACTGCTACTCTCTGCCTTCCATGGCCAAGCCAGTTCTGAATCCATCTCGCTAGTTCACCCTTGATCCCATGTGATTTAATCTTTTGCACAGCCTGCCATAAGGGACCTTTGTCAGATGCTTTACTGAAGTCCATGTAGACAACATCCACAGCCTTTCCCTCATCAATTAGTTTTGTCACCTCGTCAAAAAACTCTATCAAATTACTGAGTCATGACCTCCGTCATACAAAGCCATGCTGTCGCTAATAAGACCATTCAGTTCAAAATGTGTATAGATCCTATCCCTAAGAATCTTCTCCAACAATTTCACAATCAGTGATGTCAAGCTCACTGACCTATAATTACCTAGACAATCTTCCTTGCTACCCTTCTTAAATAACGGGACAACATTGGCTATTTTCCAATGCTCTGGGACCTCACCCGTGGCCAATGAGGCAACAAAGGTTTCTGTTAGAAGCCCAGCAATTTCCTCTCTTGTCTCCCTCAGCAATCTGGGATAGATGCCATCTGGTCCTGAGGATTTGTCTACCTGAATGCTTTTTACTACACCTAACACTTCCTCCCTCATAGAGGAGCAGGGATGTCTTGCTGCAATTATTACAGAGCCTGAAATATTGTGTGCCGCCTTGGTCTCCTTATCATAGAAAAATCAGAGAATTACTGCAGCGCGGAGGAGGTCATTCGACCCGTCAAGGCTGTACCGACGACAATCCTAGCCAGGCCCTATTCCTGTAACTCCATGTATTTACCCTGCTAATACCCCTGACACTAAGGGGCAGTTTAGCATGGCCAATCTAGCTAACCAACACATCTTTGGAATGTGGGAAAAAACGGTGCACCCTGAAGAAACCGACACAGACACTGGGAGAACGTGCAAGCTCCATACAGACAGACACCCAAGGCCGGAATTTAACCTGGATCCCTGGCGATGTGAGGCAGCAGTGCTAACCATTGTGCCACCGTGCCGCCCATTATCTGAGGGAGGGTGTTCTTGCAATTGAGGGAATGCAGAGAAGGTTTACCAGACTGATTCCTGGATGATGGGACTGACGTATGAGGAGATGGCTAGATGGGTGGAGAACTGGCTTGGCCATAGGAGACAGAGGGTAGTGGTCAAAGGGTCTTTTTCCGGCTGGAGGTCTGTGACCAGTGGTGTTCCGCAGGGCTCTGTACTGGGACCTCTGCTATTTGTGATATATATAAATGATTTGGTAGAAGGTGTAACTGGTGTAATCAGCAAGTTTGCAGATGACACGAAGATGGGTGGGACTTGCGGATAGCGAAGAGCATTGTCGGGCAATACAGCAGGATATAGATAGGCTGGAAAATTGGGCGGAGAGGTGGCAGATGGAGTTTAATCCGGATAAACGCGAAGTGATGCAATTTGGAAGAAATAATGTAGGGAGGAGTTATACAATAAATGGCAGAGTCATCAGGAGTATAGAAACACAGAGGGACCTAGGTGTGCAAGTCCACAAATCCTTGAAGGTGGCAACACAGGTGGAGAAGGTGGTGAAGAAGGCATATGGTATGCTTGCCTTTATAGGACGGGGTATAGAGTATAAAAGCTGGAGTCTGATGATGCAGCTGTAGAGAACGCTGGTTAGGCCACATTGGAGTACTGCGTCCAGTTCTGGTCGCCGCACTACCAGAAGGACGTGGACGCGTTAGAGAGAGTGCAGAGAAGGTTTACCAGGATGTTGCCTGTCTTAGCTATGGGGAGAGATTGGGTAAACTGGGGTTGTTCTCCCTGGAAAGACGGAGAATGAGGGGAGATCTAATAGAGGTGTACAAGATTATGAAGGGGATAGATAGGGTGAACGGTGGGAAGCTTTTTCCCAGATCAGAAGTGATGTTCACGAGGGGTCACGGGCTCAAGGTGAGAGGGGTGAAGTATAACTCAGATATTAGAGGAATGTTTTTTTACACAGAGGGTGGTGGGGGCCTGGAATGCGCTGCCAAGTAGGGTGGTGGAGGCAGGCACGCTGACATCATTTAAGACTTACCTGGATAGTCACATGAGCAGCCTGGGAATGGAGGGATACAAACGATTGGTCTAGTTGGACCAAGGAGCGGCACAGGCTTGGAGGGCCGAAGGGCCTGTTTCCTGTGCTGTACTGTTCTTTGTTCTTTGTTCTTTGAGAGATTGATTCAGTTATGATTATATATGCTGAAGTTTAGAAGCATGAGGAAGGTATTCATGGAAACATATAAAATTTTAACAGGGTAGGTACAGGAAGGATGTTACCGATGGTGGGGATGTCACTAATCAAAGGTTGTGGAGTAAATCTTTTAGAAATGAATTGTGAGAAATTTCTTTACCTCGGGAGTGGAAAGTCTTCGGAATTTGTTACCACAGAAGCATTGAGGTCAAAACATTGTATGTTTTCAAGAAGGAGTTAGGTATAGCTGGGATGAAGGTGAGCAAAGGATGTGGAGAGGAAGGGGGATCAAGCTATTGAGTTGGATGTTCAGCCATGATAATTAATGATGGAGCAGGCTTGAAGGGCCAAATGGACTACTGCTCCTATTTTCTATGTAGTGAGGTACATGTCAAATGCTGAATTAAAGTTCCTGTGAGGTAGAGGTCTATTGCTGAATAGAGGTTCCTGTAGTCACGACAGAAACATTTATTCAGCAATAGGCCTGTACCTCATTACATGGACCTTAATTCAGCAATGGACCTGTACCTCACTACAGGAACATTTAAGAACAAAGAATAAAGAACAGTACAGCACAGGAAACAGGCCCTTCGGCCCTCCAAGCCTGTGCCGCTCCTTGGTCCAACTAGACCATTCGTTTGTATCCCTCCATTCCCAGACTGCTCATGTGACTATCCAGGTAAGTCTTAGACAATGCCAGCATGTCTGCCTCCACCACCCTACTTGGCAACGCATTCCAGGCCCCCACCACTCTCTGTTTAAAACGTCCCTCTGATATCTGAGTTATACCTCGCCCCTCTCACCTTGAGCCCGTGACCCCTCGTGATCGTCACCTCCGACCTGGGAAAAAGCTTCCCACTGTTCACCCTATCTATACCCTTCATAATTTTGTACACCTCTATTAGGTCTCCCCTCATTCTCCGTCTTTCCAGGGAGAACAACCCCAGTTTACCCATTCTCTCCTCATAGCCAAGACCCTCCATACCAGGCAACATCCTGGTAAATCTTCTCTGCACTCTCTCTAAAGCCTCCACGTCCTTCTGGTAGTGCGGCGACCAGAACTGGATGCAGTACTCCAAATGTGGCTTAACCAGCGTTCTATACAGCTGCAACATCAGACTCCAGCTTTTATACTCTATACCCCGTCCTATAAAGGCAATCATACCATATTCCTTCTTCACCACCTTCTCCACCTGTGCTGCCACCTTCAAGGATTTGTGGACTTGCACACCTAGATCCCTCTGTGTTTCTATACTCTTGATGGCTCTGCCATTTATTATATAACTCCCCCCTACATTAGTTCTTCCAAAATGCATCACTTCACATTTATCTGGATTAAATTCCATCTGCCATTTCTCTGCCCAATTTTCCAGCCTATCTATATCCTGCTGTATTGTCCGACAATGTTCATCGCTATCCGCAAGTCCAGCCATCTTCGTGTCATCCGCAAACCTGCTGATAACACCAGTTACACCTTCTTCCAAATCATTTATATATATCACAAATAGCAGAGGTCCCAGTACAGAGCCCTGCGGAACACCACTGGTCACAGACCTCCAGCCGGAAAAGGACCCTTCGACTGCTACCCTCTGTCTCCTGTGGCCAAGCCAGTTTTCTACCCATCTAGCCACCTCTCCTTGTATCCCATGAGCCTTAACCTTCTTAACCAACCTGCCATGAGGGACTTTGTCAAATGCCTTTTACTGAAATCCATATAGACGACATCCATGGCCCTTCCTTCGTCAACCGTTTTTGTCACTTCCTCAAAAAACTCCACCAAATTTATAAGGTACGACCTCCCTCTTACAAAACCATGCTGTCTGTCACTAATGAGATTGTTCCGTTCTAAATGCACATACATCCTGTCTCTTCGAATCCTCTCCAACAACTTCCCTACCACGGACATCAAGCAGAAGACCTGTACAGCTCTACTATGAACAAAAGTTCCTATAGTGAGGCACAGGTCTATTACTGAATGAAAGTGCCTGTAGTGAGGTATAGTTCTATTGCTGAGTATATGTTCCTGTAGTTGGGCACAGGTCCATTGCTGAATAAAATTTCCCATAGTGTGATACAGGTGTATTGCTAAGTTAAAGTTCCTGTAGTCAGGTATAGAACTATTGCTGTATAAAAGTTTCTGTAGTGAGGTGCAGGTCTATTGTTGAATAAATGTTCCTGTTGTGTGGTACACCTCTGTTGCTGAATCAATGTTTCTGTGTTGAGGTACAGTTCCACTGTGGAATAAAAGCAATGTACAAGTCTATTGGCGAATAAACCTTCCTGTTGAGAGGTACAGTTCTATTGCTGAATAAAAGTTTCTGCAATAAGGCACAGGTCTATTGCTGAATAAAAATCCTTGTAGTGAGGTACAGGTCTACTGAATAAAATTTCCTCTGGTGAGGTACATTTTCTTTTTTTGTTGATTAAAATTACTTTTAGTCAAGGTCAGGTCCGTTGCTGAATAAATGTACCTGCAGTGAGGTACAGGCAACTGCTGAATAAAAGTTTATCTAGTGATCTGCAGGTCTATTGCTGAAAAAAAAGTTTATGTAGTGAGGTACATTTATATTGCTGAATAAAAGTTTCTGTAATAAGGTACAGTTCTATTGTTGAATAAAATTTCCTGCAGTGCGATACATAGAATCAAAGAAACATACAGTGCACCAACATATGGGAAACACCTGATCTCTCATCTGATCCCATTTACCAGCACTTGGCCCATAGCTGGAATGTTATGAGGTGCTCATCCAGGTACTTTTTAAAGGATGTGAGGCAACCTGCTTCTACCACCCTCCCAAGCAGTGCAGTCCAACTGTCACCACCCTCTGGGTAAAAATAAGTTTTTCTTCACATTCCCCCTAAAACCTGCTGCCCCTCACCTTGAACCTATATCCCCTCATGAATGACCCTTCAACTAGGGGGAACAGCTGCTCCTTATCCATTCTGTCCATGTCCCTCATAATCTTGTACACCTCGATTTGATCACCCCTCAGTCTTCTTTGCTCCAACAACAAGCCAAGCCGACCTAAACTCTTTTCATAATGTCCAAATCAAGAGAACTAAGATGAACTATGAAAGGAAATGAGCAGAAAACATAAACACTGATACTAAAAGCTTCTATAAGTATATAAAAAGGAAAAGAATAGCGAAAGTCCTTCAGAGAATGATAATGGTGAGGTAATAATGGGAAACTTAGAAATGGCAGAGGCATTAAACCAATATTGTCTCTATTTTCACAGTGGAAGATAGTTTTTTTCCCCCAAAATCGAATGTTACTACAGAGGAACTTGGTGAAATTCTTATAACAAGGGACAAAGTATTAAATAAACTGACGGAATTAAAGGCAGATAAGTCCCCGGGGCCTGCTGGCCTGCACTAGAGTGTATTGAAGGAGGTTTTTTGATTTGATTTGATTTATTATTTTCACATGTATTAACATACAGTGAAAAGTATTGTTTCTTGCGCACTATACAGACAAAACATACCGTTCATAGAGAAGGAAACGAGAGAATGCAGAATGTAGTGTTACAGTCATAGCTAGGGTGTAGAGAAAAATCAACTTAATGCAAGGTAAGTCCATTCAGAAGTCTGACAGCAGCAGGGAAGAAGCTGTTCTTGAGTCAGTTGGTACATGACCTCAGACTTTTGTATCTTTTTCCCGAAGGAAGAAGGTGGAAGAGAGAATGTCCAGGGTGCGTGGCGTCCTTAATTATGCTGGCTGCTTTGCCGAGGCAGCGGAAAGAGTAGACAGAATCAATGGATGGGAGACTGGTTTGCGCGATGGATTAGGCTACATTCATGACTTTTTGTAGTTCCTTGCGGTCTTGGGCAGAGCAGGAGCCATACCAAGCTGTGATACAACCAGAAAGAATGCTTTCTATGGTGCATCTGTAAAAGTTGGTGAGAGTCGTTGCTGACATGCCAAATTTCCTTAGTCTTCTGAGAAAGTAGAGATGTTGGTAGGCTTTTTTAACTATAGTGTCGGCATCGGGGAACCAGGACAGGTTGTTGGTGATCTGGACACCTAAAAACCTGAAGCTCTCGACCCTTTCTACTTCGCCCCATTGATGTAGACAGGGGCATGTTCTCCTTTACGCTTCCTGAAGTTGATGACAATCTCCTTCGTATTATTGACTTTGGGGGAGAGGTGGCAGTGGATGCAATATGATATTCCAAAATTCTCTGGATTCTGGAAAGGTACGATTGCAGCATTTAAGGGGCATCTAGAAGAATACATAAATAGGATGGGAATGGAAGGATAAGGACTCCATAAGTGCATACGGTTTTAGTTTAGACAGGCATCATGATCGGCGCAGGCTTGGAGGGCTGAAGGGCCTGTTCCTGTGCTGTACTGTTCTTTGTTCTTTGTACCAATGGCTTGGAAACACGTAATGTGGCAACCTTATTCAAAAAAGGAAACAGGCAAAAAGTGGGAACTATAGATCAGTTAGTTTGACCTCTGCGGTGGGAAGTTGCTGGAGTCAATCATTAAGGAAGAGATGAACACTTGGAAAAACAAAGCTCAATTCACCCGTGTCACTCTGGTTTTATGAAGGGCAAGTTATACTTGACAAAATTGCGGGAATTCTTTGAGGATGTAACCAGCAAGATGGAAAATGGGGATCCTATGAATGTGGTATATCTAGACTTCCATTAGTTATTTGACACAGTGCCTCATAAAAGACTGATCCAGAAGGTTAGATCCCAGGGGATTGGGGGTAAAGTATTGGCTTAGATAGAGGATTGGCTGACTAACAGAAAACAGAGCGTTAGGATAAATGGGTCTTTCTCTGGATGGCGAATTAGTGGGGTGCCGCAGGGTTCAGTCTTGGTCCTCAACTATTTACAATCTATATAAATGAGCTGCAAACAGGGACAGAGTGTAACAAAGCAAAATTCGTGGATGATACTAAAATGGGTGGGAAAGCAGGCAGTGATGAGGATATAGAGTTTACAGAAGGAGATTGATAGGCTAAGAGAATGGGCCAGAAACTGGCAGATGGAGTTTGATATGGATAAGTGCGAGGTTATCCATTTTGACTAGAAAAATGAAAGGGCTAATTATTATTTAAATGGGAAGCAGATTCAAAGTGCATCAGTGCAGAGGGATCTGAGTGTCCTTGTGCATGAATTGCAAAAAGTTGGTATGCAGGTGTAGCGTTTAATAAGAAAGCTAAATGGAATCTTGGCTTTTTTTGCAAAAGGACTCTGTTTTAAAAGTAGTGTTGTTACAATTGTACAAGGCACACCAGGAGTATTGTGTCCAGTTGTGTGAGGAAGAATGTGGTGTCATTGGAGGCAATTCAGAGGAAGTTCACCAGATTGATTCCAGGGATGCAAGTACAAGGAGCGGTTGAATAGCTTGGGCTTGTGCTTGCTGGAGTTCAGAAGAATGAGGGATGGGGAGATGGGGGGGATCTGATTAAGGGATATAAAATACTAAAGTGGATTGATAAGGTGTGATTTGATTTATTATTGTCACATGTATTAGTGTATAGTGAAAAGTATTGTTTCTTGCGCGCTATACAGACAAAGCATACTGTTCATAGAGAAGGAAACAAGAGAGTGCAAAATGTAGTTTTACAGTCATAGTCAGGGTGTAGAGAAAGATCAACTTAATGCAAGGTAGGTCAATTCAAAAGTGTGATGGCAGCAGGGAAGAAACTATTCTTGAGTCGGTTGGTATGTGATCTCAGACTTTTGTACATTTTCCATAATGGAAGAAGGTGGAAGAGAGAATGTTCAGGGTGTGTGGGGTCTTTAGTTATGCTGGCTGCTTTGCTGAGGCAGCGGGAAGTGTAGACAGAGTCAATGGATGGGAGGCTGGTTTGCGTGATGGATTGGGCTACATTCACGATCTTTTGTAGCTTCTTGCTACAAAAATGGGCAGAACAGGAGCCATACCAAGCTGTGATACAACCTGAAAGAATGCTTTTTATGGTACATCTCTAAAGGTTGGTGAGAGTCGTAGCTAACATGCCAAATTTCCTTAGCCTTCTGAAAAAGTAGAGGCGTTGGTGGGCTTTCTTAACTATAGTGTCAGCATGGGGGACCAGGACAGGTTGTCTGGACACCTAAAAACTTGAAGCTCTCGACCATTTCTATTTCGTCCCCGTTGATGTAGAAAGGGGCATGTTCTCCACTACTGAAGTCGATGACAATCTCCTTCGTTTTGTTGACATTGAGAGAGAGATTACCGTCGCCGCACCAGTTCACCAGATTCTCTCTCATTCCTGTTCTCTGTCTCGTCATTCTTTGGGATCCGACCCACTACGATGAAAATCAAGTTGGAGGGTAATTTGGTCACTCAGTCATGGTGTATAAGGAGTATAATAGGGGGCTGAGAACACAGCCTTGTGGGGCATCACTGTTGAGGATGATCGTGGAGGAGGTGTTGTTTATCTTTACTGATTGTGGTCTGTGAGTTAGGAAGTTCAGGATCCAGTCGCAGAGGGAGGAGCCGAGGCCAGGCCACGGAGTTTGGAGATGAGTTTCGTAGGAATAATGGCTTTGAAGGCTGAGCTGTAGTCAATAAATAGGAGGCTGACATAGGTGTCCTTGTTATCTAGGTGTTCCAGGGTTGAGTGCAGGGCCAGGGAGATAGCGTCTGCCGTAGACCTATTGCGGTGGTAGGCGAACTGTAGTGGATCCAGGCAGTCTGGGAGGTGGTTGTTGAATAGATGTTCCCCTTATGGAACAGTCTAGAACAAGAGATCATATATATATATTATATATATATATATATATAGAGTGAGAGGAGACAGGTTCAAAACTGAGATGAGGAGAAGCTACTTCTCTGTGGGTTGAGAATCTGTGGAACTCACTGTCCCAGAGTGCAGTGGAGGCAGAATTAATCAACAGATTCAAGAAAGAAATAGACATGTTTCTGATGAAAAGTGGGATAAAGGACTGTGGGGAGCAGTCAGGAAAGTGGAGTTGAGACCAGGATAGGATCAGCCATTATCATCTTAAATGGCAGAGCAGGCTCGAAGGGCTGAATTGCCTACTCCCGCTCCCAATTCCTATGTTTCTATAATGAGGTCTCCGCTGAATAAACGTTCCTGGATTGAGTTTTGGGTCTATTGCAACCATCCAACTACATCACCCCCATGACACTCCAGACTACCCTCCTTCCTCCATCAACTACCTTAATCACCCTAACTGTCCTCTAGACTCCTCCTGACTAATACACAACCACCTGACTACAGATTGATCTCCAACTATCCTCCAGACGACCTGACTACCCTCCTGATCTAACTACCCCTTCACCTACTACCCCCTGACCAGACTGTTATGGTGTGATATTGAGACTAATAATAAACCATGATCTCAGTGATAGTAAACTAACTGGAACAGTTTATTAACACATCTTAATCCTAGCACAGTCAACTCAAGACTGACTAAACAAGCTCCACCCAGGATGGAGCTTGAGTCCCAGGTCATCTGACCCATTCTCTTAAAGGGGCCTGCCCCAAATATATGTAACACACCTCCCCATATAACATATTCACATTTTTAACACAATTATATAAATACACAATTCAACTATATGCAAAAACATCAACTGTGAATAGTATTATCAACGTCCATTAAAAGTCTACATGAACATAATCAGTCCTTCTGGAGGATGCCAGTTCCTGAACAACCATCCCATTGCCACAGAGATCTTGTCGGGCGTTTTCCCCCACATTTTCAGAAGTGCTTGAGCTAACCCTTTAACCCGGTTACTGTCATCCGCAGCTTCTGCTGACGTTTCCTCTCTAGTCAGAACTCCCTCAGTTTCAGGAACAATAGACTCAGTCGGTTTCTCAGTCTCCTCTAGCAACAATTCCGGATTGGGGAGGAATTCCCTGCTTTGGTGTGGAGCAGCCACCAGCTGATCCGTGTGTCTTCTCCAGACCCATTCATCCTGGGTGTGTATAGTGTATGACACAGGTCCCGTCTGGACCACTGTTGCAGGACCCCATTTTTCCCCATCATGTAGTTCCTCGTCAACACGGTTTCTCCCTTCCCGAATTTTCTTGTCTTTCCCTTTCTTTGGTCCATCTGACCTTCTCGGTTCCTTGTCAACACTTCTCGGTTCTTTGTTAACACTTCTCAGGTCTCCTCTGGCCGCAACAGGTCAAAAGTGGTCCTCAATCTGTGGCCAAACATCAATGACACTGGGGAAACTTGGGTCATTGCATGAGGCCGTATTGCAATAGAGTCATACAGCGCAGAAAAGGCCCATTGGGCCACACCAACAATACCTGCCACCAAAGGCACACTAATCCCATTTTCCTGCACCCATGTCCTTGAATGCTATGATATTTCCGGTGCTCATCCAAATATTTTTTAAAGGTTTAAGGTCTCCGGCCTCCACTACCTTCCCAGGCAGTGCATTGCAGATTCATACCACCCTCTGAGTTAAAAAGGTTTTTCTCAAATCCACTCTGAATCTCCTGCCCCTCATCCTAAAACTATGTCCCATCATGATTGACCCCTCAACCAAGGGGAACAGCTGCTCCATACTCACCCTGTCCATACCCCTCAATCTTATACAACTCAATCATGTCCCCCCTCAGCCTTCCCTGCTCTAGAGAAAACAATCCAAGTCTATCTAGTCTCTCCTTATAGCTCAAATGCTCCATCCCAGGCAGCATCCTGGTGAACCTCCCTTGTACCCCCTCCAGTGCTATCACATCCCTCCTTTAGTGAAGTGGCCAGAACTGAACACAGTACTCTAGCTGCAGCCTCACCAATGCTCTGTTCAACTCCAACATTACCTCCTTGCTGTTATACTCTATACCATGATTGATGAAAGCAAGTGTCCCAAATGCCTTTTTGACCATCCTATTCACGTGCTCTGCTGCCTTTATGGGTCCCTCTATTCCTCAGAGCTATCCAATGTCCTACCATTCATTAAATACTCCTTCATTTTGTTTCTTTTTCCTTCATTTTGTTTCTTGCACTTATCAGGGTTAAAATACCATCTGCCACTATACTGCCCAACCTATCCATATCTTCCTGTAACCTACAACCTATTAACCACCCTACCGATCTTGGTGTCTTCTGCAAACATGCTTAACATTCCCCCACATTATCATCTATATCATTTATGTGCATAACAAACAATAAAGATCCTAGGGTGATATGGAGCTGACTTCACATGCGGGTCTCCTTGGTGGTTGAGGTCATCCACAAAGTCCTTTGCCACAAACTGTGACCTGTTTTTGCTCACTATTTGATCAGGGCTTCCAAATCGACTAAACAACTCATTAAGTCACTCTTTAGTCGCCTCTAGAGACACTAACTTCATAATTGCTACTTTTGGCCATGTCGGGTGGACATCGACCACCACCAAAATCATTTTTCCTTCCACAGGACCTGCGAAGTCTACATGGATCATTTTACTAAGGAGCTTCAGTCATTCCCATGGGTGGAGGAGTGACAATGACAGTGATTTTCACACTGCAATGCAAGATTCACAAGCACCTGCCTTCTCCTCGATCTGGCAGTCAACGCCTGGCTAAAAGCGACTGGCCCGGATGGGGTACCCGGACGAGCACTCAGATCCTGCGCAGATCAGCTGGCAGCGGTATTCACAGACATCTTCAATCTCTTTTTACAACAATCGAAGGTCCCTATCTGCTTCAAGAAGATGTATCATCCCGGTACCTAAGAAAAACCAAGCAGCGTGCCTTAATGACTATTGGCCGGTGGCTCTGACATCCGTTATTATGAAGTGCTTTGAAAGGCTAGTCATGGCACGAATCAATTCCAGCCTCCCAGACTGCCTGGATCCACTACAGTTTGCTTACCGCCACAACAGGTCCACAGCAGACGCCATCTCCCTGGCCCTGCACTCAACCATGGAACACCTAGATAACAAGGACACCTATGTCAGACTCCTATTTATTGATTACAGCTCAGCCTTCAAAACCATTATTCCCACGAAACACATCTCCAAATTCCGTGGCCTGGGCCTCAGCACCTCCCTCTGTGACTGGACCCTGAACTTCCTACCTCACAGACCACAATCAGTGAGGCTAGACAACAACACCTCCTCCACGATCATCCTCAACACCACTGCCCCACAAGGCTGTGTCCTCAGCCCCCTACTATACTCCTTATATATCTATGACTGTGTGGCTAAATTCCCCTCCAATTCGATTTTCAAGTTTGCTGATGACACCACCATAGTCGGCCGGATCGCAAACAATGACGAGACAGAGTACAGGAATGAGATAGAGAATCTGGTGAACTGGTGCAGCAACAATAATCTCTCCCTGACTGTCAACAAAACGAAGAAGATTGTCATTGACTTCAGGAAGCGTAAAGGAGAACATGCCAGTCTACATCAATGAGGACAAAGTAGAAAGGGTTGAGAGCTTAAAGTTTTTAGGTGTCCAGATCACCAACAATCTGTCCTGGTCCCCCCATGCCGACACGATAGTTAAGAAAGCCCACCAATGCCTCTACTTTCTCAGAAGACCGAAGGGCCTGTTCTTGTGCTATAATTTCTTTTTGTTCTTTAAGATTAAAGAAATTTGGCATGTCAGCTACGACTCTCACCAACTTTTACAGATGCACCATAGAAAGCATTCTTTCTGGTTATATCACAGCTTGGTATGGTGCTTGCTCTGCCCAAGACCGTAAGGAGCTACTAAAGGTCGTGAATGTAGCCCAACCAGCCTCCCATCCATTGACTCTGTCTACACTTCCCACTGCCTCAGCAAAGCAGCCAGCATAATTAAGGTCCCCACGCACCCCGGACATTCTCTCTTCCACCTTCCATCGTGAAAAAGATACAAAAGTCTGAGGTCACGTGCCAACCGACTCAAGAACAGCTTCTTCCCTGCTGCTGTCAGACTTCTGAATGGACTTACCTTGCATTAGGTTGATCTTTCGCTACACCCTAGCTATGACTGTAACACTACATTCTGCATTCTCTCATTTCCTTCTCTACGAACGGTATACTTTGTCTGTATAGCACGCAAGAAACAATACTTTTCACGATATGTTAATACATGAAGATGTCTGTGACCAACCTGAACGAGTACACCACTACAGTAACTGACTTCATTCGTAAATGTGTAGAAGATTGTGTGCCAAAGAAGCAAATTCGCGTGTCCCCCAACCAGAAACAGGGATAGCCACTGCATGCTGATCCACACAGGATCTGAGTTCTCATCCGGGTACCCCATCTGGGCCAGTCACTTTCCCTGGGTTGACCTTCGAGAAAGCTGCTTTGTCATCAGCAATAGTGACCCCCAGATACAGGTTCATCCAGGGCTTCCAGGATGGAGGGCATGCTCTCGTTGACCTCTTGCTCAAAACGGGCATAGAATGCATTGAGCTCATCAGGGCGGGGTGCGTTGGAGTCGGCGATTTTACATGCCTTCATCTTGTAGCCTGTTATGTCTGGCAGACCTTGCCATAGCTGGCTGGGTTCTGTGTGGCTAGCTTGGGACTCTAGCTTGGTCCGGTACTGTCTTTTGGCATCTTTGATGGATCTCCTTAGATGGTATCTGGCTTTCTTGCATAAGTCAGGGTCGCCTGACTTGAACGCCTCAAACCTGGACTTCAGCAAGCAGTGGATACCCCTGTTTCCGGTTGGGGAACACGTGAATTTGCTTCTTTGGCACACAGTCTTCTACACACTTACTAATGAAGTCAGTTACTGTAGTGGCCTACTCGTTCAGGCTGGTCACAGTTTTTAAATACTGACCAGTCCACTGACTCCAAGCAGTCCCGTAGGAGATTATCTGATTCCTCAGACCAACATTGCACGACATTGTTTGATGGATTATCCTGCTTCAGTTAATCCCCCTAACACTAGGATTGAACAGGTATTTTGTGTCGGTCTTCACAATGGAAGACACAAATAACATGCCAAAAATTGATGACAAGAAGGCTATGGCAGGTGAGGACCTGGAAACTATCATTATCACAAAAGAGGTAGTGTTGGACAAGCTAATGGCGCTAAAGGTAGATACGTCTAGCATTTTGGTAGGAATAACAGCAAAACGGACTATTATTTAAATGGTAAAAAATTGCAGCATGCTGCTGTGCAGAGGGACCTGGGTGTCCTTGTGCAGGAAACTCAAGGAGTTGGTTTGCAGGTGCAGCAGGTAATTAAGAAGACAAATGGAGTTTTGTCCTTCATTGCTAGAGGGATGGAGTTTAAAAACAACGAGATTATGTTGCAGCTGTGTAAGGTGCTGGTGAGGCCACACCTGGAGTACTGTGTACAGTTTTGGTCTCCTTACTTGAGAAAGGATATACTGGCACTGGAGGGGGTGCAGAGGAGATTCACTAGGTTGATTCCGGAGTTGAGAGAGTTGGCTTATGAGGAGAGACTGAGTAGACTAGGGCTCTACTCATTGGAATTCAGAAGAATGAGGGGAGATCTTATCGAAACATATAAGATTATGAAGGGATAGATCAGATAGAAGCAGGGAAGTTGTTTCCATTGGCAGGTGAAACTAGAACTAGGGGAAATGGTCTCAAAATAAGGGAGAGCAGATTTAGGACTGAGTTGAGGAGGAACTTCTTCACCCAAAGGGTTGTGGAATTCCCTGCCCAGTGAAGCAGTTGAGACTACCTCATTGAATGCTTTTAAGGCAAGGATAGATAAATTTTTGAACAGTAAAGGAATTAAGGGTTATGCTGAGCGGGCGGGTAAGTGGAGCTGAGTCCACAAAAAGATCAGCCATGAGCTTATTGAATGGCGGAGCAGGCACAAGCAGCCAGATGGCCTACTCCTGCTCCTAGTTCTTATGTTCTCATGTTCTTAATTTAGCATGGCCAATCAACCTAACTCATACATCTTTGGACGATATGATTAACTCCTCCTCTCGACCTGGGCATTTTTTTCCTCTGTCTTTGTCAAAGACCTTGACGCAAAGGCAATGGGTCTGTTTTCTCCATTGGATAATACGTGTCACAATACAGCTCCAACACCCTAAGGCGAGGCATTGCAGGCTAATTGCAATGGTAACTTTGGTCAAAATGGACCAATATTTCCAATCTTTGTGAGAGACATTTTACCTCCCAGTAAGCCTCTTCACACCCTCGGTCCATCTCCATGGTCGGTCTTTACCAAGCAATTGGTGTAAAGATTTCAGTATGGTAGCCAAATCTGGCACAAATTTGCCATAATAGTTTATCAAGCCCAGGATTGATCGTAACTTCGATACATTCTCCAGTCTGGGAGCTTTGTGTAGTCCCTCACGATCAATGTCGTGGCCTAGGTATTGAATGAACAGTTTTCAACTTGTCTCTGTATACTGAGTCTGCGATCAGTGATACCGCTACTCCCGTATCTGCTTCCATTTTGATTACATTCCCTTCCGCCTTCCCTGGGAAGGATCCAGAATAAAATAAGAACTGTCCTGCTGTGATAAGTGGCTTCGGGCATAATGATTCCCTCATGCTTCACACAGCTCTGCTGGGAGATGCTTTGTGGGTTTCTCTGGTTGTATGAGTCTTCTAAACATTGCAAACAGTTTTACTCCCTATAGCGCTTAAGTAAACTGCTACTGCTAGTTCATCCTCTACCTTATTTGCATTTAAATAAGAGTGGAAACTCTTCATGTATGCAGTCCAGCTCTCCATTGCTCCGAACTGGGCCGCCATTTTCTGTTTCCATTGGCGTGATTTTTTTCATAGAATCATAGAATCCTACAGTGCAGAAAGAGGCCATTCACCCCATCAAGTCTGGGCCGACCACAGTCCCACCCAGGCCCTATCCCCATAACCTCATGCATTTACCTTAGCTAGCCCCCCTGACACTAAGGGGCAATTTTGCATGGCCAATCCACCTAACCCGCACATCTTTGGACTGTGGGAGGAAACCGGAGCAACCAGAGGAAACCCATGCAGACACTAGTGCTGTGAGGCAGCAGTGCTAGCCACCGTGCCACCGTGCCTTCAGAACTTTAAACTAGCAAGTGGGCGGGGAGGAAGGGAAGGGTAAATCTACAGAAAGTATAATGGTTAGTGGGAAGCAAAGCAGTAAGTTAGCATGTGGAGAGGATGTTTCAACTGCATGCAAAATTATGAAAAAAGTTAAAAGGAAGAAGAACTCAGGAGATGTTATTAATGGAGGTGTTAGGATTCAAAAAGAAGGTATTCAAAACTAGCATAAGAGCTCTTTACCTAAATGCTCATAGCATTCGCAACGAGGTAAATAAGTTGACACCACGGATCATTGTGAATGAGTATGATTTAGTGGCCATTACAGAGACTTGGTTGCAGGGTGGCCGCAACTGGGAGTTAAATATCCAAGGGTATCAGACTATTCGGAAGGACAGACAGGAAGGTAAGGGAGGTGGTGTAGCTCTGATATTTAATGATGACATCAGGGTGATAGTGAGAGATGATATAGGTTCTATGGAGAAAAGCATTGAATCCATTTGGGTGGAAATTAGAAATAGTAAGGAGAAAAAGTTACTGATCGGCATAGTCTGTAGGCCACCAAATAATAACATCACGGTGGGGCGAGCAATAAACAAAAAAGTAACTGATGCATGTAAAAATGGTACGGCAATTATCACGGGGGATTTTAATCTACATGTTGATTGGTCAAACCAGGTTGGTCAAGGCAGCCTTGAGGAGTTCATAGAATGTATCCGCGATAGTTTCCCCAAACAGTATGTAATGGAACCTATGAGGGAGCAAACTATCCTGATCCAGTCTTGTGTAATGAGACGGGAATGATTAATGATCTTGCAGTTAGGGGCCCTCTCGGAAGGAGCAATCACAGTTTGGTTGAATTTAAAATACAAATGGAGGGTGAGAAGGTAAAATCCAATACCACTGTCTTGTGCTTAGACAAAGGAGACTACAATGGTATAAGGGAGGAGTTGGTTGAGGTAGACTGGAGCAAAGAATGGTGGCACAATTGAGGATTAGTGGAGGACTTTCAAAGCAATTTTTCACAGTGCTCAGCAAAAGTATATACCAGTTAAAAGGAAGGACTGTCGGAAAAGGGATAATCAGCTCCAGATATCTAAGGAAATAAAGGAGGGTGTCAAAGTCAAAGAAAATGCATACAAAGTGGCAAATATTAATGGAAAACTATAGGATTGGGAAATCTTTAAAGGTCAACTGAAAGCCACGAAAAAGGTATAAAGAAAAGTAAGATAGATTATGAGAGTAAACTAGCTCAGAATATAAAAACAGATAGTAAACATAGAACATAGAACAGTACAGCACAGAACAGGCCCTTCGGCCCACGATGTTGTGCCGAGCTTTATCTGAAACCAAGATCAAGCTATTCCACTCCCTATCATCCTGGTGTGCTCCATGTGCCTGTCCAAGAACCGCTTAAATGTTCCTAAAGTGTCTGACTCCACTATCACTGCAGGCAGTCCATTCCACACCCCAACCACTCTCTGCGTAAAGAACCTACCTCTGATATCCTTCCTATATCTCCCACCACGAACCCTATAGTTATGCCCCCTTGTAATAGCTCCATCCACCCGAGGAAATAGTCTTTGAACGTTCACTCTATCTATCCCCTTCATCATTTTATAAACCTCTATTAAGTCTCCCCTCAGCCTCCTGCGCTCCAGAGAGAACAGCCCCAGCTCCCTCAACCTTTCCTCATAAGACCTACCCTCCAAACCAGGCAGCATCCTGTTAAATCTCCTCTGCACTCTTTCCAGCGCTTCCACATCCTTCTTATAGTGAGGTGACCAGAACTGCATACAATATTCCAAATGTGGTCTCACCAAGGTCCTGTACAGTTGCAGCAAAACCCCATGGCTCTTAAACTCCAACCCCCTGTTAATAAAAGCTAACACACTATAGGCCTTCTTCACAGCTCTATCCACTTGAGTGGCAACCTTTAGAGATCTGTGGATATAGACCCCAAGATCTCACTGTTCCTCCACAGTCTTCAGAACCCTACCTTTGACCCTGTAATCCACATTTAAATTAGTCCTACCAAAATGAATCACCTCACATTTATCAGGGTTAAACTCCATTTGCCATTTTTCAGCCCAGCTTTGCATCCTATCTATGTCTCTTTGCAGCCTACAACAGCCCTCCACCTCATCCACTACTCCACCAATCTTGGTGTCATCAGCAAATTTACTGATCCACCCTTCAGCCCCCTCCTCTAAGTCATTAATAAAAATCACAAAGAGCAGAGGACCAAGCACTGATCCCTGTGGCACGCCACTAGCAACCTGCCTCCAGTCCGAAAATTTTCTATCCACCACCACCCTCTGTCTTCGATCAGATAGCCAGTTACCTATCCAATCGGCCAACTTTCCCTCTATCCCACACCTCCTCACTTTCATCATAAGCCGACCATGGGGGACCTTATCAAACGCCTTACTAAAATCCATGTATATGACATCAACTGCCCTACCTTCATCAACACACTTAGTTACCTCCTCAAAAAATTCAATCAAATTTGTGAGGCACGACTTGCCCTTCATGAATCCGTGCTGACTATCCCGGATTAATCGCATCTTTCTAAATGGTCGTAAATCCCATCCCTAAGGACCTTTTCCATCAATTTACCAACCACCGAAGTAAGACTAACCGGTCTATAATTACCAGGGTCATTTCTATTCCCTTTCTTAAACAGAGGAACAACATTTGCCATTCTCCAGTCCTCTGGCACCATCCCCGTGGACAGCGAGGACCCAAAGATCAAAGCCAAAGGCTCTGCAATCTCATCCCTTGCCTCCCAAAGGATCCTAGGATATATTTCATCAGGCCCAGGGGACTTATCGACCTTCAGTTTATTCAAAACTGCCAGGACATCCTCCCTCCGAACATCTATTTCCTCCAGCCTATTAGCCTGGAACACCTTCTCTTCCTCAAAAACATGGCCCCTCTCCTTGGTGAACACTGAAGAAAAGTATTCATTCATCATCTCGCCTATCTCTACTGACTCCATACACAAGTTCCCACTACTGTCCTTGACCAGCCCTAACCTCACCCTGGTCATTCTTTTATTCCTCACATAAGAGTAAAAAGCCTTGGGGTTTTTGTAAACATTTTTACAAAAATCTAAAATGAAAAAGAGTGGCTAAGGTAAATATTGATCCTTTCGAGGATGGGAATGGGGATTTAATAATAGGAAATGAAATGGCTGAGGCATTGAACAGTTATTTTGTGTTGGTCTGGAAGACACAAATAACATGCCAAAAATTGATGATCGGGAGGCTATGGCATATGAGGACCTAGAAAAGATCATTATCACTATAGAGGTAGTATTGGGCAAGCTAATGGTGCTAAAGGTGGACAAGTCTCCTGGCCCTGATGGAATGCATCCCAGGGTACTAAAAGAGACGGCAGGGAAATAGGAAATGCGCTCATGATAGTTTACCAAAATTCGCTGGACTCTGGAGTGGTTCCGGCAGATTGGAAAACAGCAAATGTGACGCCACTGTTTAAAAAAGGACGTAGACAAAAAGCAGGTAGATATAGGCCAGTTAGTTTAACTTCTGTAGTGGGGAAAATGCTTGAATCTATCATCAAGAAAGCCATGATATGGCGATGCTGGTGTTGGACTGGGGTGGACAAGATGAAAGGTCACACAACACCAGTTATAGTCCAACAGGTTTATTTGAAATTGCAAGCTTTCGGAGCACTGCTCCTTCATCAGGTGAAGTCACTTGGTTAACTAACAGAAAGCAAAGAATGGGGAGATTCGCGAGGTTGATTCCAGAGTTGAGAGGGTTGGCTTATGAGGAGAGACTGAGTAGACTAGGGCTATATTCATTGGAATTCAGAAGAATGAGGGGAGATCTTATAGAAACATATAAGATTATGAAGGGAATAGATAAGATAGAAGCAGGGAAGTTGTTTCCACTGGCAGGTGAAACTAGAACTAGGGGGCATAACCTCAAAATAAGGGGAAGCAGATTTGGGCTGAGTTGAGGAAGAACTTCTTCACCTAAGGGGTTGTGAATCTGTGGAATTCCCTGCCCAGTGAAGCACCTAAGGCTACCTCATTGAATGTTTTTAAGGCAAAGATAGATTTTTGAATAGTCAAGGAACTAAGGGTTATGGTGAGCGGGTGGGTAAGTGGAGCTGAGTCCACAAAAAGATCAACATGATCTTATTGAATGGCGGAGCAGGCTCGAGGGGTCAGATGGCCTACTCCTGCTCCTAGCTCTTATGTTCTTACGTAGCCGCTATTGTGTGCTTTTGCTGCTGCTTCCTTGCCAACTGTGCTCCCCTACTTTTCCTGTCAGTTGCCGCCTGAGTTCCCTCACAATCGCTTCCCTCCCGATGGTCTCAGAAATCCCTTTCCTATACCTGGCCTTCGACAGTAGCCCGAGTCCCCTCGTGAGCACTGCCTACAGCCGTCCTGGTGAGTACCTCTGCAATGTCGAATGTGGTTCGAGTCCTCTCGCGGCCACTCCTCTCAATGCCTCGGCCTGTTCCCTCGAGTTACCCCAGTACGTCGCTGATTCCCAACATTTTCAGAGTGCAGATGATGATGTCAATCTTCCTCCCTCTCCAAAAAATCAGTGGTGAATTGCAGTCCATAGGCCGTAACTCTGTCTGTCACCAGTTGTTATGTATGTGATCTGCTCTTGAGACTAATAGTAAAGCACGAGGTCAGTGGTAGTAAGCTAACTGGAACAGTTTATTAACACACCTTAATCCTAGCACAGTCAGCTCAGGACTGCCTAAGCCTTGTAACCCGGTTCACCTGACCCATTTTCTTAAAGGGGCATGCCCCCAACATGCATAACACCGACTCCCTCACCAACCCGACTACCCCAACTAATCCATGACCCTACTATCCCCTTAAACCGAATACACCCTTAAACCAACCACCACCACCACCAGAACCGGCCAACCCCCACCCACCCAACTACCCCAACCTGACTACGTATTCACCGACCGCCTGAGCTCACCCATTTGCCCACCTTCTCCCCCACGCACCCATCAACCTTAACAAACTGCTTGCTTTCCCACCTACCCAGCTCACCCACTCACTAATCCATTCATTAAACTAAACTATACCATTAAAATACTGGATCTTCAACTTACCCAAATACAACAGCTGGTGCCTTATAAAGGATGCATGTCTTCTCTTTTACACATCCCACTCGACTCTACACTGGAAACCAGAAAACCCCAGAAGAAATGTGCAGTGGTGTGGTGTTGGGAAATCTTTATGGCTAGATGATTGGAAGTGTCAGCTAATAGGTATTTCTGTACAGCTACAGATCACAGGTCTATAGCCATCTCGAACTTTATAGTGAAGTACAAATCTCCAACAGAGAGGTACGTCTATTGCTGTACAGAAACACCTGGATTGATGTACATGATCAACATCTGTATAAAAACACCTATAGCAAGCTCAAGGCCTATACAAATGTACAGAGACACCTGTAGCAATGTACAGGCCTATCCTCATAGAGTTTCTTCTAGTGAGATACAGGTGTACAAATGTAACAAAACTTTCTACAGAGAGTTACAGGCCTATAGCTGTACAGAAACAGCTCAATTACAGCACTAGTCTTTAGCCGTATAATGTTTCCTTTGTGTGGCAGGTCAACAAGTGCATGCCATTGCTGTTATGTTAAGAGATATTAGAGCAAATCCCCCATCCATGTATATGGTATCACCAGGAGCTCGTGAGCATAGGAAATGTCCTGCTCAGTACAGCAGGCTTAAAACATGTCGGGATTAAACCTGGTTCCCATTGTCTCTGCTTCCTTTTTTCCATTTTTAATATTCAATATTAGGCAGTACTTTGGAAGGAAGGTTTCTTGCACACCTAGCAGCACTGGTGCGGCTCGGTTAGCACTGCTGCCTCACAGCGCCAGGGACCCGGGTTCAATTCCGGCCTCGGATCACTGTCTATGGCGCTTGCATATTCTCCCCATGTTTGCGTAGGTTCCCTCCGGGTGCTCCGATTTCCTCCCACAATCCAAAGATGTGCGGGTTAGGCTGATTGGCCATGCTAACTTGCCCCTTAGTGTCAGGGGGACTAAGAGGGTAAATGCTTGGGGTCATGGGGATAGATCCTGGGTGGCATTGTTGTTGGTGCAGGTTTGATGGGCCGAATAGTCTCCTTCTTCATTGTAAGGATTCTATGACTGTTATTTCTAACTGCCTAAGGTAGATTTTACAGGGATAAAGTTTTGTTTCTATCTCGATGGTTGGAAAGTCCAGAACTAGGGGTCATAGTTTGACAATAAGGGATAAAACTTTTGGAACTGAGGTGAGGAAAAATTTCTTCACCCAGAGGGTGATGAATGTGTGGAATTGACTACCACAGAATGTAGTTGAGGCCAAAACATCTGATTTCAAGAAGAAATTTGATATAGCTCTTGGGGTTAAAGGGATCAAGGGATATGGGAGGAAGGGGGGATCTGGATATTGAATTTGATGATCAGCCATGATCAAAATGAATGGTGGAGTAGGCGCGAAGGGCCGAATGGCCTACACCTGCTTCTAGTTTCTATGAGTGGTCATCGGTAGATTTTGCAATGTTTGCCTGTGCTGCTCACTAAACATTATTTATGTATGTGACCTTTACCTTCCCAAATCTGCTGTGATCATGAGGATCCATCAATGTTGTTAATATTTCCAAGGGATGGCACAGTTCACACTGCTGTCTCACAGCGCCAGGGACCCGGGTTCAATTCCATCCTCGGGTGACTGTCCATATGGAGTTTACACATTCTCCCCGTGTCTGCGTGGGTTTCCTCCGGGTGCTCCGGTTTCCTCCCACAGTCCAAAGATGTGTGGGTTAGGTGGATTGGCCATGCTAAATTGCCCCTTAGTGTCGGGGAATTAACAGGGTAAATACGTGGGGTTATGAGGATAGGGTCTGGGTGGGATTGTTGTCAGTACAGGCTTGATGGACTGAATGGCCTCCTTCTGCACTGTAGGGGTTCTATGATTCTAAGGTTAAGCGGCTTCTCCCCATTTCTAATTCGAATGTACAATGAGGTAGCATTCTGTATGATGGTGTCATTGATTTATCTTGGCAGATATTCTCTTGGTTGGACTACAAATGTTGGACCATTAATAGTCCAATCTTTAAAACTAGTATTTCTAGTTGCTAAATAAACTTGGTTGTTTAAAAATTCTCTGTGCTATGATTTAATGAAATCCTATTTGGCAGCATTTTAATTAAAGTGCCTTTTGCTGTTCAATTAACTTTAAACTTTTGGAGCCATTTTACAATCTGTTCAACAACTGTTCTAATGGAGCTGAAGGATTTTTCTTCCTGACAAATTTATCTGCTTTTCACTTTGTAAACTGTTTATTAGATTAAAACGAGATATTGCTTTTGTGGAGTCTATGAGGAAATGCCACATTCTTGGAATTGCTCCCCATTACACTGTTTCTTTAACACTTTGTTTCCCAAATGTCCAGAGCAGTGAGCAGCACAGGCAAGTAAGTCTCTCCCACACCTCAGGAGCTGTGAGACTTTATGAATTCACACTGTTTGAATACAAGAATCAGAGATGATGCAAAATGGGAAGTACCATTGAGCATGTCTTAATTACTGGACCAGAATTATCAGTTGATTTTTAAAAAATGCACCAAATGCAACCAATGTGGGTTTCCAAAGCAAAATGTAAAGTTATATCTTTTGAAACGATTGTGAGAACCTGCTGGAAAATTTCCCAAATTCTGGCTTTCACAACAGATCATATATAAGAAATAAATGAGGGGAAAAAGCAGGATCAGCTCGAAGAATTGACACATTTCACACCTGGTGACAGGTCAGAAATGTATTTATTATGAAAGACTCCTGCAGCGGATTCTTTGGGGTTAACATCGCCGAGAAGCTTCTTTGTCATCCACTTTCTTTCTGAGTGCATCTGAATGCAATTAGCTGAGCAGATATCAAGCTAAGCTGCTTTGTCCATGTTAATACTTGCATTTTGTTATGTTTAATCAAAGTGATTTTGGCCAAATAAATTTACATTTTCAAGTTAGATGACTAAACATCTATTGGCACTTTGCAAATGTTCAGCCTTTTGGAACGTAATGAACCCAATGGTGTTGTTATGCCAAAGGAGTCAATATCCTTTATTTAACACACCCTTGTTAGTAATTGTTAGTTCTTCTCTGTATATTTCAATACTGACATTTTTCGCAACTACGTTTGATCAACATGTTCTTACTGTCTGCATTTCAGATACTTGATACTTAACCACTATGCCCAGATATGTTCTGCAGCTTGCTGGGGGATGCGTAGGGGGTGGTTATTATGTTTACTATAAAAAGCAGCAAATAAATAGTTCAGCCGGCACAGTTATACTTAATTATAAATATCTGAGCATATTATGGTTGCATCTGTGCACTGAAGATTTGAGACTGCTCATTGATTGTTTCCTCTTTTGTATTTTTTTTTGGACCTTGATGCTGCTCTGTATTCAACAAGAATGGTTTTCTACAACAGAAGCATTTCCATGCCTTTTTGTACATGGTTTACTTAGTCCCGTTTGCTGTCTAGGTCCTGTCATTATGCAGACTGGTGGTTGTGACTAAAAATTCAGAAAACATGCTGAGAAGAGCTGGGAAGAATCATACTTTTTTTTCGCCATAACCAAACCAGGCTACAATGGCACAGTTCCACCAGTGTCTAAACAGAGCTTTTTTAAGAGTTAATTCCAAACATTTAATTGGTATTAACCAAAATGTTTGAGTAATATCAAGCTAATTGAATGCAATTTTGAGATGACTGGGGACTGTAATGAATCACACAGTCGGTTAGGATTTACTGTTGAAACCAATGCCATTAATCAAACCCGAATTCTTTAGGTTTTCTTGAAATCCAGTTTTGGATTTTTGTTAGTACACGATTGTGTTGTTTTTCCCTAGAATAGGTAGAAGAACATAAGAACATAAGAACATAAGAAATAGGAGCAGGAGTAGGCCATCTAGCCCCTCGAGCCTGCCCCGCCATTCAATAAGATCATGGCTGATCTGACGTGGATCAGTACCACTTACCCGCCTGATCCCCATAACCCTTAATTCCCTTACCGATCAGGAATCCATCCATCCGCGCTTTAAACATATTCAGCGAGGTAGCCTCCACCACCTCAGTGGGCAGAGAATTCCAGAGATTCACCACCCTCTGGGAGAAGAAGTTCCTCCTCAACTCTGTCTTAAACCGACCCCCCTTTATTTTGAGGCTGTGTCCTCTAGTTTTAACTTCCTTACTAAGTGGAAAGAATCTCTCCACCTCCACCCTATCCAGCCCCCGCATTATCTTATAAGTCTCCATAAGATCCCCCCTCATCCTTCTAAACTCCAACGAGTACAAACCCAATCTCCTCAGCCTCTCCTCATAATCCAAACCCCTCATCTCAGGTATCAACCTGGTGAACCTTCTCTGCACTCCCTCCAATGCCAATATATCCTTCCTCATATAAGGGGACCAATACTGCACACAGTATTCCAGCTGCGGCCTCACCAATGCCCTGTACAGGTGCATCAAGACATCCCTGCTTTTATATTCTATCCCCTTCGCAATATAGGCCAACATCCCATTTGCCTTCTTGATCACCTGTTGTACCTGCAGACTGGGCTTTTGCGTCTCATGCACAAGGACCCCCAGGTCCCTTTGCACGGTAGCATGTTTTAATTTGTTTCCATTGAGATAGTAATCCCATTTGTTATTATTTCCTCCAAAGTGTATAACCTCGCATTTCTCAACGTTATACTCCATTTGCCATATCCTCGCCCACTCACTCAGCCTGTCCAAATCTCTCTGCAGATCTTCTCCGTCCTCCACACGATTCACTTTTCCACTTATCTTTGTGTCGTCTGCAAACTTCGTTACCCTACACTCCGTCCCCTCCTCCAGATCATCTATATAAATGGTAAATAGTTGCGGCCCGAGTACCGATCCCTGCGGCACGCCACTAGTTACCTTCCTCCAACCGGAAAAACACCCATTTATTCCGACTCTTTGTTTCCTGTCGGATAGCCAGTCCCCAATCCACTTTAACACACTACCCCCAACTCCGTGTGCCCTAATCTTCTTCAGTAGCCTTTTATGGGGCACCTTATCAAATGCCTTTTGGAAATCCAAAAACACCGCATCCACCGGTTCTCCTCCATCAACCGCCCTAGTCACATCTTCATAAAAATCCAACATGTTCGTCAAGCACGACTTTCCCCTCATGAATCCATGCTGCGTCTGATTGATCGAACCATTTCTATCCAGATGCCCTGCTATCTCCTCTTTAATAATGGATTCCAGCATTTTCCCTACTACAGACGTTAAGCTGACCGGCCTATAGTTACCCGCCTTTTGTCTCCTTCCTTTTTTAAACAGCGGCGTAACATTAGCCGTTTTCCAATCAACCGGCACTACCCCAGAATGCAACGAGTTTTGATAAATAATCACTAACGCATCCACTATTACCTCTGACATTTCTTTCAATACCCTGGGATGCATTCCATCCGGACCCGGGGACTTATCCACCTTCAGTCCCATTAGTCTACCCAGCACTGCCTCTCTGGTAACATTAATTGTATTAAGTATTTCTCCTGCTGCCAACCCTCTATCGTTAATATTTGGCAAACTATTTGTGTCCTCCACCGTGAAGACCGACACAAAAAACTTATTTAAAGACTCAGCCATATCCTCATTTCCCACTAATTTAGAACCGAGAGCTGGGGCACAGCATCTGCACATTCAAACCGTTGGGCAAAATGAGTATCAAGGATATACATTTTAAATAACCTTTGATAGAATTACCAGCCACTGGTGTTAAAATTAAGCTTTCATTTATAACTGGTACATTTCTTATTCACAAATTACAACTTCTGCCAAACATTCTGATACATGTATTGCCAATATTATGACAATATGGCTAATAATCGGGCGGCACGGTAGCACAGTAGTTAGCACTGCTGCTTCACAGCTCCAGGGACCTGGGTTCGATTCCTGGCTTGGGTCACTGTCTGTGTGGAGTTTGCACATTCTCCTCATGTCTGCGTGGGTTTCCTCCGGGTGCCCCGGTTTCTTCCCACAGTCCAAAGATGTGCGGGGTAGGTTGATTGGCCAGGTTAAAAATTGCCCCTTAGAGTCCTGAGATGTGTAGGTTAGAGCGATTAGCGGGTAAATATGTTGGGGTAGGGCCTGGGTGGGATTGTGGTCGGTGCAGACTCGATGGGCCGAATGGCCTCCTTCTGCACTGTAGGGTTTTTATGATTTCTATGATAATATTCTACCTTCTTCCTCATCAAGGGAATAGGGAGCAGGGCATATTAAATACGACAATGAATAAAGATTGGGGATAATGGGCACATACTCTAATTAGCAGGATCTGACTAGCAGTGTCTCAACTAGTCACCATATTTAATAATAACATAGACGATGGAATAATTAAAATGTCACAAACAGAAAATAAGAAAAATGGTCAATGGAATGCTGACCTTTACGTCAAGAGTGCTAGAATATATGAAAGTAGAGGTTATGCCATAGCTGTACAAGGCTCTTGTCAGATCATAGCTGGAAGACTGTGAGTGGTTCTTGGCATCACAATTTAAAATATTTTCCTTTGAAGGAGTATGGTGTAGATTTGCCAAAACGATGCCAGGTCACCAAAAGTACAAGTTGATTGGAGAGATTACTCAAACTAAGGTTATGCTAACTAGAACTTAGAAAATGAAGGAGTAATTTGATCGAAGTTTTCAAAATATTAAGGGTAAGTATGATGGGGTAAATTGAGAGAAATTATTTCCGTTTTTTGGGGAGATGAGCACAAAAGACAAAGTCTACAAATTGGTAACAATTGTTCCACTGGAGCAAGCAGAGAGGGAGTGGTTTGTGGCAGGAGTGCTGGTGAGAGATTTATTTATTTATTTAGTGTGTTTTTTTTGCCTTTATTTTTCAAGTAGTATTTTTCTTTTCTTAATTTTAAACTGAAAACTAGAAGTGGGCCGCGAAGGAGTCTGGGAAGGGTTTTTTTAAGTTCGCGAAGTATAAAAGGTAGGCTGCAGTGTATAGCAGGCAGCGTTGGGAGCGGGCAGCGTAGTGAGTGGGAAGCAGAGTGTAAGCTATAAGGGCTTTGGCTCACAGGGCTTCGGGGGACAGGGCGAGCAGGGGTGAGTTTTAATTCTTATTGACTTTTCTCTGTGTACCTTGGTAAAAAGGGTCAAATATGAGTGTGAAGCCATGTGTTGTTCCCAGTCTAGGATGTGGGAGGTCCTGGAGGCACCTGGCCTCCCGGACATCCACATCTGTGAGGGGTGTGTCGAGCTGTGGTTCCTGAGGGACCGTGTTAAGGAGCTGGAAATGCAGCTCGAGGATCTTAGGCTGTTAAGGGAGAATGAGGAGGTGATAGACAAGAGCTATCATCAGGTGGTCACACCAGGGCCACGGGTGGAGGCCAAGTGGGTGACGGCCAGGAAGGGTAAAGCTCGGGTGATTGAGAGCACCCCGGTGGATGTGCCCCGACACAACAAGTACTCCTGCCTGAGTACTGCTAGGGGGGACAGCCCGCCTGGGGGGAGCAGCAGTGACCGTGTCTCCAGAGTGGAATCCGGCCTTGTAACTCAGAGGGCTAAGGAAAAGAGGAGGAAGGCAGTGTTAATCGGGGACTCAACAGTAAGGGGGTCGGACAGGCGTTTTTGCGGAGGCAGGCGGGAGTCTCGGATGGTGGTCTGCCTCCCTGGGGCCGGGATCCAGGATGTCGCTGGTTGACTCCCAGAAATCGTGAGGGGGAAGGGAGAGGAGCCAGAGGTAGCGGTACATATTGGTACCGCTGATGTGGGAAGGAAGGGGGAAGGGGTCATGAAAAGAGAGTATAGGGAATTAGGGAGTCAGTGAGAAGGAGGAAAGCAAAGGTAGTAATCTCAGGATTGCTGCCTGTGCCACGGGAAGGTGAGGGCAGGAATGGAGTGAGGTGGAGGATGAATGTGTGGCTGAGGGACTGGTGCAGGGGGCAGGGATTCAGGTTCCTGGACCATTGGGACCTCTTTAGGGGCAGGGGTGATCTGTATACAAAAAACGGGTGGAACTTGAATCACACGGGGACCAATATCCTGGCGGGAAGGTTGGCTAAGGCTACTGGGGAGAGTTTAAACTAGATAGGTCGGGGGGAGGGGATCGAGACGAGGTGACTGGGAGCGAGGAAGTTAGCTCGCAAACAGAGAAGGGTTATAGACGGTGCAAGAGGGAGGATGGACGGTGGATAGAGAAGGGGAGAGCTCAGACCAAAGGATTGAGATGTGTTTACTTTAATGCCAGGAGTATAGTGAATAAAGGGGATGAGCTCAGAGCGTGGATCGATGCCTGGAAGTGTGATGTGGTGGCCATTACGGAGACTTGATGTCTCAGGGACAGGACTGGATACTCCAGGTGCCAGGATTCAGATGTTTCAGGAAGGACAGGGAGGGAGGCAAGAGAGGGGGTGGAGTGGCACTGCTGATCAGGGATAGTGTCACAGCACGGGCGGCACGGTAGCACAGTGGTTAGCATTGCTGCTTCACAGCTCCAGGGACCTGGTTTCGAATCCCGGCTCGGGTCACTGTCTGTGTGGAGTTTGCACATTCTCCCTGTGTCTGCGTGGGTTTTCTCCGGGTGCTCCGGTTTCCTCCCACAGTCCAAAGATGTGCGGGCTAGGTTGATTGGCCATTCTAAATTGCCCCTTAGTGTCCCAGAATGGATAGGTTAGAGGGATTAGTGGGTAAATATGTAGGGATATGGGGATAGGGCCTGGGTGGGATTGTGGTTGGTGCAGACTCGATGGGCCGAATGGCCTCTTTCTGCACTGTAAGATTCTATGACTTCTATGACTTCTATGAGCTGTAGAGAAGGTGGTTGCTGTGGAGGGATTGTCCACAGAGTCTCTGTGGGTGAAAGTTCGGAGTGGGAAGGGGTTCGATCACTTTGCTGGGAGTTTTCTATAGGGCGCCCAATAGTAACAGGGAGGTGGAGGACCAGATAGGGAAACAGATCCTGGAGAGTTGCAATAATAGCAGAGTTGATGTGATGGGAGACTTTAATTTCCCAAACATAGATTGGAATATCCCGAGGATAAGGGGATTGGATGGGGAGGAGTTCGTTAGCTGTGTTCAGGTGGGTTTCCTGACACAGCATGTGGACAAGCCTACAAGAGGAGAGGCTGTACTTGATCTGATACTGACCAATGAACCTGGACAGGTGTCAGATCTCTCAGTGCGAGGGCATCTTGGGGATAGCGATCATAACTCTATCTCCTTTATGCTTGCATTGGAAAAAGAGAGGATCAGGCAAGCTAGGAAAGCGTTTGTATGGAGTAAGGGGAAATATGCAGACATAAGGCAGCAAATTAGAGGAGTAAATTGGAAGGAGGTATTCTCGGGGAAATGTACTGAAGAGAGGTGGCAGTTTTTCAAGGAATGTCTGTCTAGAGTTCTACAGGATAACGTTCCGAGCAGACAGGGAGGAGTTGGTAGGTTAAAGGAACCGTGGTGCAGGAAAGCTGTGCGGGACCTAGTCGAGAAGAAAAGGAAAGCGTACAAAAGGTTCAGAGAGCTTGGCGAAGATAGGGATCTAGATGAGTATACGGCTTGTAGGAAGGGACTAAAGAAGGAAATTAGGAGAGCCAGAAGGGGTCATGAGAAGGCCTTGGCAGGTAGGATTAAGGAAAACCCTAAGGCATTCTATAAATATGTGAAGAGTAAAAGGATGAGACGTGAAGGAATAGGGCCTATAAAAGGTGAAGGTGGGAAAATCTGTACGGAACCAGTAGAAATGGCAGAGGTGCTTAATGAGTATTTTGCCTCGGTTTTCACAGAGGAGAAGGACCTGGGTGGATGTACTGCGGGCTTGCGGTGGACTGAGAAGATTGAGTATGTGGACTTTAACAAAGAGGTTGTGCTGGAATCTTTGAATGGCATCAAGATAGATAAGTTGCTGGGTCCGGATGGGATGTACCCCAGGTTACTGTGGGAGGCGAGGGAAGAGATTGCAGAGCCTCTGGCAATGATCTTTGCGTCGTCGATGGAGACGGGAGAGGTGCCGGACGATTGGAGGATTGCGGATATCCTATATTCAAGAAGGGGAATCGGGATAGCCCAGGAAATTACCGACCGGTGAGTCGAGCCTCAGTGGTTGGTAAGCTGATGGAGAAGATCCTGAGGGACAAGATTTATGAGCATTTAGAGAGGTTTAGTATGCTCAAGAATACTCAGCATAGCTTTGTCAAAGGCAGATCGTGCCTTACGAGCCTGGTGGAGTTCTTCGAAAATGTGACTAAACACATTGACGAAGGGAAAGCGGTAAATGTGGTTTATATGGATTTTAGCAAGACGTTTGATAAGGTCCCCCATGCAAGGCTTCTAGAAAAAGTGAGGGCATGGGATCCAAGGGGCTGCTGCCCTGTGGATCCAGAACTGGCTTGCCCAAAGGAGGCAGAGAGTGGGTATAGATGGGTCTTTTTCTAAATGGAGGTCGGTCACCAGTGGTGTGCTCCAGGGATCTGTTCTGGGACCTTTGCTGTTTGTCATTTTCATAAATGACCTGGATGAGGAAGTGGAGGGATGGGTTGGTAAGTTTGCCAATGACACGAAGGTTGGTGGGGTTGTGGATAGTCTGGAGGGATGTCAGAAGTTACAGAGGGACATAGATAGGATGCAAGACTGGGCAGAGAAGTAGCAGATGGACTTCAACCCAGATAAATGGCAGGTCAAATGGGATAAAGGAGTACAATATAAAGGGAAAGACTCTTAGTATGGTAGAGGATCAGAAGGACCTTGGGGTCCGGGTCCATAGGACTCTAAAATCGGCCCCGCAGGTGGAGGAGGTGGTTAAGAAGGCGTATGGTGTGCTGGCCTTTATCAATCGAGGGATTGAGTTTAGGGGTCCGGGGATAATGATGCAGCTATATAAGACCCTCGTCAGACCCCACTTGGAGTACTGTGCTCAGTTCTGGTCGCCTCATTACAGGAAGGATGTGGAAAAGATTGAAAGGGTGCAGAGGAGATTTACAAGGATGTTGCCTGGATTGGTTGGCATGCCTTATGAGGATAGGTTGAGGGAGCTCGGTCTTTCCTCCTTGGAGAGACATAGGATGAGAGGAGACCTAATAGAGGTATATAAGATGTTGAGAGGCATAGATCGGGTGGACTCTCAGAGGCTTTTTCCCAGGGTGGAAATGGCTGCTACGAGAGGACACAGGTTTAAGGTGCTGGGGGGTAGGTACAGTGGAAATGTTAGGGGGAAGTTTTTCACACAGAGGGTGGTGGGCGAGTGGAATCGGCTGCCGTCAGTGGTGGTGGAGGCAAACTCAATAGGGACTTTTAAGAAACTCCTGGATGAGTTCATGGGACTTAATAGGATGGAGGGTTATAGGTAGGCCTAGAAGGTAGGGATATGTTCGGCACAACTTGTGGGGCCGAAGGGCCTGTTTTGTGCTGTAGTTTTTCTATGTTTCTAACTTTTTCAGGAGTTTGCACACTCTTCCACAAACTGCAATTGATAGTAGAATAATTGTTAATTTTAAATTTGAGATTGATACATTTTTCTTAACTAAAGTTGATTAGAGTTACAGGACAAAGGTGAGCATATGGATTATGATGTGGAGATGCCGGCGTTGGACTGGGATAAACACGGTAAGAAGTCTCACAACACCAGGTTAAAGTCCAACAGGTTTATTTGGTAGCACAAGCCATGACCTTTCGGAGCGCTGCCCCTTCATCAGGTGAGTGGGAGTTCTGTTCACAAACAGGGCATATAAAAACACAAACTCAATTTACAAAATAATGGTTGGAATGTGAGTAATCAAGTCTTAAAGGTACAGACAATGTGAGTGGAGAGAGGGTTAAGCACAGGTTAAAGAGATGTGTATTGTCTCCAGACAGGACAGTTAGTGAGATTTTGCAAGCCCAGGCAAGTCGTGGGGGTTACAGATAGTGTGACATGAACCCATCAGAGGCCGAATGCCCGTGGGCATTCCCTTGTTCACGGGCGTTCGGCCTCCGATCTTCGGGTAACCATTCTCCAAGGCGGCCTTCACAACGCACGACAGCACAGAGTCACTGAGCAGAGACTGATAGCCCCAAGTTCTGCACACACGAGGACGGCCTCAACTGGGATCTTGGGTTCATGTCACACTATCTGTAACCCCCGCGACTTGCCTGGGCTTGCAAAATCTCACTAACTGTCCTGGCTGGAGACAATGCACATCTCTTTAACCTGTGCTTAACCCTCTCTCCACTCACATTGTCTGTACCTTTAAGACTTGATTACCTGTAAAGACTCGCATTCCAACCATTATTTTGTAAATTGAGTTTATGTCTTTATATGCCCTGTTTGTGAACTGAAATCCCACTCACCTGATGAAGGAGCAGCGCTCTGAAAGTTAGTGGCTTGTGTTACCAAATAAACCTGTTGGACATTAACCTGGTGTCGTGAGACTTCTTACCATATGGATTATGTCAGAGGTCAACCAGAGATTTAACTGAATTGTGTGTAGACCTGAGGCTAACTGGCCTATTCCTTATGCACACCATCACCTAAAGTTAACATTTTCCCCCGTTGTTTAAAGGGCATAGTTTCTGATTGCTGAAATTGAAGTTTGAACATTTAAGCTGCTTACATTTTCCCATTTAAAATACACAGGCCTGACTGAACATGGCCTGCAGAAAAATCCCATGATGGACACCTTAAACATTTGAATGTGAATGTTGGCAATCAGAGAATATAACCTGTAACAAATTTAAATGTTTTAATTTATAGCCTACAACTTATTTAAATCTTTATATATTATATGTACAGCCATAATTTACTGTGTTTACAAACTATGGTAAAAACGTAGAGGTAAAAGGGGATGTAATATAGTTGGCAAACTGGTAAATTTTCCTGTCCCGCCCAGAGCAGGAATCATCATGGGCAGGATGGACAATTTAATGGAGTAGAGTCATAGAGCTTTACGGCATGGAAACAGGCCCTTCAGCCCAACTTGTCCATGCCGCTATTTTTTTATAACGACTAAGTTAATCCCCAATTGCCCGTGTTTGGCCCATATCCCTCGACAGCCATCCTACTCATGTAATTGTTTAAACAGCTTTTTAAAAGACAAAATTGGACCCGCCTCTACCACTACCTCTGGCAGCTTGTTCCAGACACTCAACATTCAGTGTGAAAAAATTGTCCCTCTGGACCCTTTTCTATCCCTCCCCTCTCACCTTAAACTGTGCCCTCTCGTTTTAGACTCCCCGACCTTTGGGAAAAGATATTGACTATCTAGCTGACCTATGCCCCTCATTATTTTATAGACCTCTCTAAGATCACCCCTCAGCCTCCTACACTCCGGAGAAAAAAGTCCTCGTCTATCCAGCCTCTCCTTGTAACTCAAACCATTAAGTCCCGGTAGCATCCTAGTAAATCGTTTCTTTTCTAGTTTAATAATATCCTTTCTATAATAGGGTGACGAGAACTGAACACAGTATTCCACGTGTGGCCTTACCAATGTTTTGTACAACTTTAACAAGACGTCCCAACTCCTGCATTCAATGTTCTGACCAATGAAACCAAGCATGCCGAATGCCTTCTTCACCACCCTGTCCACCTGTGACTCCACTTTTCCTTAAAAAAAAGGGGTACATGTCCATAGCTCCTTAGCTATGGACATGTACCCCTAGATCTCTTTGTTCTATAACTCACCCCAACGCCCTACCATTAACTAAGTAAGTCCTGCCCTGGTTCGATCTGCCGAAATGCATCGCCTCGCATTTGTCTAAATTAAACTCCATCTGCCATTCGTCAGCCCACTGGTCGAATTGATCAAGATCCCATTGCAATCTGAGATAACAAAGAACAAAGAACAATACAGCACAGGAACAGGCCCTTCGGCCCTCCAAGCCCACGCCGCTCCCTGGTCCCAACTAGACCATTCTTTTGTATCCCTCCATTCCCACTCCGTTCATGTGGCTATCTAGATAAGTCTTAAACGTTCCCAGTGTGTCTGCCTCCACCACCTTGCCCGGCAGCGCATTCCAGGCCCCCACCACCCTCTGTGTAAAATATGTCCTTCTGATATCGGTGTTAAACCTCCCCCCCGTCACCTTGAACCTATGACCCCTCATGAATGTCACCACCGACCTGGGAAAAAGCTTCCCACCGTTCACCCTATCTATGCCTTTCATAATTTTATACACCTCTATTAGGTCACCCCTCATCCTCCGTCTTTCCAGTGAGAACAACCCCAGTTTACCCAATCTCTCCTCATAACTAAGCCCTTCCATACCAGGCAACATCCTGGTAAACCTCCTCTGCACTCTCTCTAAAGCCTCCACGTCCTTCTGGTAGTGTGGCGACCAGAACTGGGCACAGTATTCCAAATGCGGCCGAACCAATGTTCTATACAACTGCAACATCAGACCCCAACTTTTATACTCTATGCCCCGTCCTACAAAGGCAAGCATACCATATGCCTTCTTCACTACCTTCTCCACCTGTGACGTCACCTTCAAGGATCTGTGGACTTGCACCCACGTCCCTCTGCGTATCTACACCCTTTATGGTTCTGCCATTTATCGTATAGCTCCCCCCTACGTTAGTTCTACCAAAATGCACCACTTCGCATTCATCTGGATTGAACTCCATCTGCCATTTCTTTGCCCAAATTTCCAGCCTATCTATATCCTTCTGTAGCCTCTGACAATGTTCTTCACTATCTGCAAGTCCAGCCATTTTTGTGTCGTCCTCAAACTTACTGATCACCCCAGTTACACCTTCTTCCAGATTGTTTATATAAATCACAAACAGCAGAGGTCCCAATACAGAGCCCTGCGGAACACCACTAGTCACAGGCATCCAGCCGGAAAAAGACCCTTCCACTACCACCCTTTGTCATCTGTGACCAAGCCAGTTCTCCACCCATCTAGCCACCTCCCCCTTTATCCCATGAGATCCAACCTTTTGCACCAACCTACCATGAGGGACTTTGTCAAACGCTTTACTAAAGTCCATATAGACGACATCCACGGCCCTTCCCTCGTCAACCATTCTAGTCACTTCTTCAAAAAACTCCACCAGGTTCGTGAGGCAGGACCTCCCTCTCACAAAACCATGCTGACTATCGTTAATGAGTTTATTCCTTTCTAAATGCGCATACATCTTATCTCTAAGAATCCTCTCCAACAACTTCCCGACCACGGACGTCAAGCTCACCGGCCTATAATTTCCCGGGTTATCTTTCCTACCCTTCTTAAATAACCTTCTTCACTATCCACTATGCCACCAATCTTGGTGTCATCTGCAAACTTACTAACCATGCCTCCTATATTCTCATCCAAATCATTAATATAAATGACAAATAACAGTGGACCAAGCACCGATCCCTGAGGCACACCGCTGGTCACAGGCCTCCAGTTTGAAAAACAACGCTCTACAACCACCCTCTGTCTTCTGTCATCAAACCAATTTTGTATCCATTTCGCTACCTCACCCTGGATCCCATGAGATTTAACCTTATGCAACAACCTACCATATGGTACCTTATCATGCTAAAGTCCATGTAGACAACATCAATTGCACTGCCCTCATCTACTTCTTGGTTACCCCTTCAAAAAACTCAATCAAATTTGTGAGACATGATTTTCCAATCACAAAGCCATGCTGACTGTCCTTAATCAGTCCTTGCCTTTTTAAATGCCTGTAGATCCTGTCTTTCAAAATACCTTCCAACAACTTACCCACCACAGATGTGAGGCTCACTGGCCTGTAGTTCCCAGGCTTTTCCCTGCAGCCCTTTTTAAACAAAGGCACAACATTTGCCACCCTCCAATCTTCAGGCAACTCACCTGTGATTGTCGATGATTCAAATATCTCTGCTAGGGGAACTGCAATTTCCTCCCGAGCCTCCCACAACGTCCTGGGATACACTTCATCAGGTCCTGGGGATTTATCTACCTTGATGCGCTTTAAGACTTCCAGCACCTCCTTCTCTGTTACATGTACACTCCTCAAGGCATCACTATTCATTTCCCCAAGTTCCCTAACGCCTTTCTCAACATGTAAAGGTCCTTTGACCTCGGGTGGGATTTTCTGGTCTTGGGACGGCGGAACCGGAAAATTCTGCATCTGTCCCTTAAAAATGGATGAATATTCAATTCAGAAATAAAGAATTGACTTGTTATTGTTAAGCACTTGATAAGGTCATCAATAGGCATTAGTGAAACAGCACAAATTGAAATGGGGGATTTGATTGGAAGTTAGGTATAATGTTAATAAGTTTCTAATACTTTGAAGTATGACCTCAGTAGTAAGACAAGAGAAACATACCAAACTAATTGATGAAATGGTGAATGCTCAGGAGACTTGAATGCACTTCCGAAATTAAATGGAGCTCGTGAGAAGCAATGGTAGAGAAGAGCTGGAGAAAGGGAATAGGTTATCTTGAAGATTTTCATTTCTATTTTAATTAGTGCCAACATTGAGGAGTATTATCGTGTCCATAATCAGTATTGAACTTATATTTGGGACCCTGCCAACTCGGCAGTGCATGGCAGGGTAGAGAGTCGGAAATTTTAGTATAGATCCTTGAGGGGGAGGATTTATGGTAAAAGAAAGAAAAACCTGAAATTTGTAAACTGCTGGATGTCTCAACAATCTTACAACCGAGTACGTCTTTTGTTACCATAATATTACCTGTGGAGCACGACTTGAACCCACAAAGGTGTGAATTAGAGGCGAAGTCCCATCACTAAGCTATGGTTAAACATTCATTTCAGAACTGGAAGAGCAGGCAATACAATCCAATTTCAAGCTGGGTTATTACAGAAATAGGAGAGGATTGGAGTTACGTCTGCAGAGACATATTGATGTGTAAACTCGGATACCACTGGCTAATGTTTATGAACATCTTTGGTGCTTTTATTAGTATTTACCAGATATTTTCACACCATTGTTGGTTCGTTTTTTCCTCATGATTAAAAGTGAAACAAAATGACCATGTAGCGGTATCTGCAGTCAATTTGACTTTTAGGTTGTTGGTCACCCATACCTTTCCAAACTATCGTGTGACAGCTAAGCAGAAGATAGACAAGATATGCTACCATGTGCAATGCATCTATGACCAACTTACAATGAGAAACCTTATAACTGGAATGTGCCCAAAGTTGCAGCTATGTGATTCTGACAGAGTATGACTCATTGTTTTTTAAAATTCATTTGTGGGACATGGGCACCGCTGGCTGACCAGCATTTGTTGCCCATCCCTAATTAGAACATAGAACATAGAAAAAATACAGCACAAACAGGCCCTTCGGCCCAAAGGTTGCGCCGGTCATGTCCCTACCTACCTCGGCTTATATATAGGCTTACCAAAATCCCTCAATCCTATTAAGTTCCATGTACTCATCCAGAAGTCTCTTAAAAAAGACCCCATCGAGTTTGCCTCCACCACCACTGATGGCAGCCGATTGCACTCACCCACCACCCTCTGAGTGAAAAACTTACCCCTGACATCTCCGCTGTACCTACTCCCCAGCACCTTAAACCTGTGTACTCTCGTAGCAGCCATTTCAGCCCTGGGAAAAAGCCTCCGGGAATCCTCCCGATCTATACCTCTCAACATCTGGTACACCTCTATCAGGTCACCTCTCATCCTTCGTCTCTCCAAGGAGAAAAGACCGAGCTCCCTCAACCTATCCTCATAAGGCATGCCAACCAATCCAGGCAACATCCTTGTAAATCTTCTCTGCACCCTTTCAATCATTTCCACATCCCTCCTGTAATGAGGCAACCAGAACTGAGCACAGTACTCTAAGTGGGGTCTGACGAGGGTCTTATAAAGCTGCATCATTAACTCCCGACTCCTAAACTCAATCCCTCAATTGATGAAGGCCAGCACACCATACACCTTCTTAACCACCTCCTCTACCTGCGAGGCCGATTTAAGAGTCCTATGGACCCGGACCCCAAGGTCCTTCTGATCCTCTACACTGCTAAGAGTCTTACCCTTGATACTATACTCCTTCATCCCATTTGACCTGCCAAAATGGACCACTACACATTTATCCGGTTTGAAGTCCATCTGCCACTTCTCCGCCCAGTCTTGCATCCTATCTATGTCACGCTGCAGCTTCTGACATCCCTCCAACCTATCCACAACACCACCAACCTTCATGTCGTCAGCAAACTCACCAACCCATCCCTCCACTTCCTCATCCAGGTCATTTATGAAAATGACAAACAGCAAGGGTCCCAGAACAGATCCCTGGGGCACTCCACTGGTGACCGACCTCCATTCAGAAAAAGACCCATCTACAACCACTCTCTGCCTTCTGCAGGCAATAGTTCTGGATCCACAAGGCAACAGCCCCTTGGATCCCATGCCCTCTCACTTTCTCGAGAAGTCTTGCATGGGGGACCTTACCGAACGCCTTGCTGAAGTCCATGTAAACCACATCTACCACTTTTCCTTCGTCAATGTGTTTAGTCACATTTTCAAAGAACTCCACCAGGCTCGTAAGGCACGATTTGCCTTTGACAAAGCCGTGCTGACTACTTTTGAGCGTACTAAACTTCTCTAAATGTTCATAAATCCTGTCCCTCAGGATCTTCTCCATCAACTTACCAACCACTGAGGTTAGACTCACCGGTCGGTAATTTCCTGGGCTCTCCCTATTCCCTTTCTTGAATATAGGAACCACATCCGCAATCCTCCAATCCTCCGGAACCTCTCCCGTCTCCATCGACGACGCAAAAATCATCGCCAGAGGCTCTGCAATGCCTTCCCTCGCCTCCCACAGTAACCTGGGGTACATCCCATCCGGTCCCGGCGACTTATCTATCTTGATGCTATTCAAAATTTCCAACACATCCTCTTTCTTAATGTCCACGTACTCAATCTTTTCAGTCCGCCTCAATCCTGTAGTACAACCACCTAGGTCTTTTTCCACCGTGAATACCGAGGTAAAATATTCATTTAGCACCTCTGCTATTTCTTCCGGTTCTATACAGACTTTCTCACCTTCACATTTTATAGGTCCTATTCCTTCATATCTCATCCTTTTACTCTTCACATATTTATAGAACGCCTTAGGGTTCTCCTTAATCTTATCTGCCAAGGCCTTCTGGCTCTTCTAATTTCTTTCTTAAGTCCCTTCCTACAAGTCGTATACTCATCGAGATCCCTATCATCGCCTAGCTCTCTGAACCTTTTGTACGCTTTCCTTTTCTTTTTGACTAGGTTCAGCGCAGCTTTCGTGCACCACGGTTCCCGTAACCTACCAAAACCTCCCTGTCTCATTGGAACGTTGTCATGCAGAACTCCAGACAAACATTCTTTGAAAATCTGCCACCTTACTTTGGTACTTTTCCTCGAGAATACCTCCTTCCAATTTACGCCTCTAATCTCCTGCCTGATGGTTTCATATTTCCCCTTACTCCAGATAAACACTTTCCTAGCTTGCCTGATCCTATCTCTTTCCAATGCTAGCGTAGGATGTTGCCTGGTATGGAGGGGCTTAGTTATGAGGAGAGATTGGGTAAACTGGGGTTGTTCTCCCTGGAAAGATGGAGGATGAGGGGAGACTTAATAGAGGTGTATAAAATTATGAAAGGCATAGATAGGGTGAACGGTGGGAAGCTTTTCCCCAGGTCAGTGGTGACGTTCACGAGGGGTCATAGGTTCAAGGTGAAGGGGGGGACATATTTTACACAGAGGGTGGTGGGGGCCTGGAATGCGCTGCCAGGCAAGGTGGTGGAGGCGGACACACTGGGAGCGTTTAAGACTTATCTAGATAGCCATATGAACGGAGTGGGAATGGAGGGATACAAAAGAATGGTCTAGTTGGGACCAGGGAGCAGCACGGGCTTGGAGGGCCGAAGGGCCTGTTCCTGTGCTGTATTGTTCATGTTCTTTGTTCTCTTTGTTCTTTGTAAAGGAGATAGAGTTATGATCACTATCCCCAAGATGCTCCCCCACTGAGAGATCCGACACCAGTCCAGGCTCATTCGCCAGTACCAGATCGAGTACAGCCTCTCCTCTTGTAGGCTTATCCACATGCTGTGTCAGGAAACCCTCCTGAACACACCTAACAAACTCCTCCCCATCCAAATCCCTTACCATAGGGATATTCCAATCGATGTTTGGGAAATTAAAGTCTCCCATCACGACAACCCTGTTATTATTACATCTCTCCAGGATCTGTTTCCCTATCCGCTCCTCAACATCCCTGTTACTATTGGGCGGCCTGTAGAAAACACCCAGCAAAGTTATTGACCCCCTTCCCACTCCGAACTTCCACCCACTGAGACTCCGTAGACAATCCCTCCATGGCTTCCACCTTCTCTACAGCTGTTACACTATCCCTGATCAGCAGTGCCACTCCCCCCCCCCCCCTCCCCTCTTTTGCCTCCCTCTCTATCCTTTCTGAAACATCTGAAACCCGGCACCTGAAGTATCCAGTCCTGTCCCTGTCCCCAAGTCTCCGTAATGGCCACCACATCACACTTCCAAGCATCGATCCACACTCTAAGCTCATCCACTTTATTCACTACACTCCTGGCGTTAAAATAGACACACCTCAAACCTTTGGTCTGAGCTCTCCCCTTCTCCATCACCCGTCTATTCTCCCTCTTACACCGTCTACAATCCTTCTCTATTTGCGGGCTAACCTCCTCGCTCTCAGTCACCTCATCACGACTCCCTCCCCCCAACCTTTCTAGTTTCTACCTTATGTATTCCCTTCATAATCTTATATGTTTCTATAAGATCTCCCGTCATTCTTCTGAATTCCAATGAGTTTAACCCCAGACTACTCAGTCTCTCCTCATAAGCCAACCCTCTCAACTCCGGAATCAACCTAGTGAATCTCCTCTGCACCCCCTCCAATGCCAGTATATCCTTTCTCAAGTAAGGAGACCAAAACTGTACACAGTACTCCAGGTGTGGCCTCACCAGCACCTTATACAGCTGCAACATAACCTGGCTGTTTTTAAACTCCATCCCTCTGGCAATGAAGGACAAAATTCCATTTGCCTTCTTAATTACCTGCTGCACCTGCAAACCAATTCCTTGAGTTTCCTGCACAAGGACACCGAGGTCCCTCTGCACAGCAACATGTTGCAATTTTTTACCATTTAAATAATAGTCCATTTTGCTGTTATTCCTACCAAAATGGATGACCTCACATCTACCAACATTGTACTCCATCTGCCAGACCCTCACCCACTCACTTAGACTATCTATATCCCTTTGCAGATTTTCAGCGTCCTCTGCACACTTTGCTCTGCCACCCATCTTAGTATCATCTGCAAATTTTGACACACTACATTTGGTCCCCAACTCCAAATCATTTATGTAAATCGTAAACAATTGCAGTCCCAACACTGATCCCTGAGGCACATCACTAGTCACTGATCGCCAACCAGAAAAACACCCATTTACCCCCACTCTTTGCTTTCTGTTAGTTAACCAATCCTCTATCCATGCTAATACATTACCCGTAACACCGTGCACCTTTATTTTATGTAGCAGTATTTGGTGCAGCACCTTGTCAAATGCCTTCTGGAAATCCACAGGTTCCCCATTGTCCACTGCACATGTAATGTTCTCAAAGAATTCCACCAAATTAGTCAATCATGACTTTCCCTTTATGAACCCATGCTGCGTCTTACCAATGGGATAATTTATATCCAGATGTCTCGCTATTTCTTCCTTGATGATAGGTTCAAGCATTTTCCCTACTACAGAAGTTAAGCTAACCGGCCTGTAGTTATCTGCCTTTTGTCTACCTCCTTTTTTAAACAGTGGCGTCACATTTGCTGTTTTACGATCTGCGGGAACCACCCCAGAGTCCAACGAATTTTGGCAAATTACCACTGGTGCATTTGCTATTTCTCCCGCCATCTCTTTTAGTACCCTGGGATGCATTCCATCAGGACCAGGAGACTTGTCTACCTTTAGCCCCATTAACTTGCCCTACACTACCTCTTTCGTGATGATGATAGTTTCTAGGTTCTCACCTGCCATAGCCTTCCTGTCATCAATTTTTGGCATGTTATTTGTGTCTTCCACTGTGAAGACTGACACAAAATACCTGTTCAATGCCTCAGCCATTTTCTCATTTCCAGTTATACATCCCCCTTCTCATCCTCTAAAGGACCAATGTTTACTTTAGCCACTCTTTTTCATTTTATATATTTGTAGAAACTTTTGCTATCTATTTTTCTATTCTGAGCTAGTTTGCTCTCATAATCCATCTTACTTTTCTTTATAGCTTTTTTTGTGGCTTTCTGCTGACCTTTAAAGATTTCCCAATTCTCTAGGTTCCCTCTAATCTTTGCCATTTTGTATGCATTTTCTTTCAATTTGATACCCTCCTTTATTTCCTCAGATATCCATGGCTGATTATCTCTTTTTCTACAGTCCTTCCTTATCACTGGTATATACTTTTGCTGAGCACTGTAAAAGATCGCTTTGAAAGTCCTCCACTGTTCCTCAATTGCCCCACCATAAAGTTTTTGCTCCCGGTCTACCTTAGCCAACTCCTCCCTCATCGCTTTATAGTCTCCTTTGTTTAAGCACAAGACACTGGTATTGGATACCTTCTCACTCTCCATCTATATTTTAAATTCAACCATACTGTGATCGCTTCTTCCAAGAGGATCCCTAACCGCAAGATCATTAATTACTCCCGTCTCATTACACAGGACCAGATCTAGGATAGCTTGCTCCCTTGTCGGTTCCATTTATTTATTCTCTCACCTTAATTAATTTTAAGCTTGATATGACACTGAGCTCCTCTTCTGTCATTTTTGTATCCTTTTCTTTGATCAGAAATTTTCCCTAAACAAGTTTAATTCTTTCTCTTGTCTTCAGAATTCTCATTCCAACAAGACCACTCCCAGAAATAAGTACATCTCCTCTGGGATGGAGAGGAACTTGGAGTGGAAGGGAAAGGATCCCGTTGTCATGGTCTACTTAGGTATCAGTGACATAGGCACAACTAAGCTGATCTTTCTCACCACCCTATATTCTGCACCCTATCCTTTTCTTCTCCCCTATGGGAGAATTGGGGCTAGTTTAGTGGTAAAAACTGGGTGGCATGGACAAGTTGGGCCGAAGGGCCTGTTTCCATGCTGTAAACCTCAATGACTCTGACTCTGGTATCTATGAAAGGCATGTTTTGTCTCTATAGCGTGCAAGAAACAATACTTTTTACTGTATGCCAATACATGTGACAGTAAATCAAATCAAAACTAAGGAAAAAACGTTCTGCTAAGGGAGTCTGAGCAGCTATTAGCTAAATTAAAAAGTAGAACTACTAAGATAATCTTTGAATTGTTACCTGAGCCACAGACAAATTGGTCAGGGTAAGAAAGATCAGAGAGTTAAATGCTTGGCTCAAAGATTGGTGTGAGAGAAGGGGAATTGAATTTATGGTGCACTGGCACTAGTACTGGGAAAAGAGGGAGCTGTACAGTTGGGATTATCTTCCTCTGAACTGCACTAGGACCAGGATTTTTGCAAATCGTATAAGTAAGGCTGTAGGGAAGGCTTTAAACTAAATAGTGAGGTAGACGTTTCACGTGAATGTAGATTTAGAAAGGTTAAGGAATACTGCAGGTAATGGGTAATGATGATCAGAGTGTGACAAGAAGGGAACAAAGTATACAAACATAAGAGCAAATGTGGTCAGAAGACCGCATTAAAGGCTGTTTATTTGAATGCTTGCAGCATTTATTACAAGATGGATGGTTTTCTTAAAAGTCTTTTTATAAGATGTGGGCATCACTGGCAGAGCCAACATTTGTTGCTCATCCTTAATTGCCCTTGAACTGAGTGGCTTGTTTAACCCACGCATTTATCTTGTACTGCAACTGTCCTTTTTATTTCAAGCTTAGGTTTTCCATCATCCATTTTGGATGAGGCAAAAGCATTATCAATTTTTTTCCAATGTTAGGGTTTGGACTTAGGAAGGCTTATGTTCAGGAACTTATTGTTTCCTATCTCTTTTCCCCTTTTAAAATTCCCAGTTATGTGTTGCCGAGTGGGTTTGAATTTTTATGAACATCTGTTCGTAGAGCTATGGGAATGCTAATACCAACAGACATTCAGTTGCTGGTGAGCTTTGAGTTTTGTATAAGTTCGAGTTCAATTCTGGAATCTTGGAAAAAGTTAAATTTCACAGGTTGCTGAGGAGAAATGTTTGTAAAATGTGCATTTCTCTTACTGCATGGTTGCATTGCATGTATCATTCTTAACCCCGTAACTGCTGCTCCTGGAACTTGTGGATCTAATAGTTTGGGCTCTGATTCACTGATAATTCATATTTCTGCACTGTCAGTGGGTGGTAACAGTTTTTACAAAACATACAAAAAGTATTGCAATAATAATAGTAGAAATTCAAGGGGCAAAAGGGAGGGTGGACTTAAAACACTCTCAATCACTCAAGTAAAAGTAAGTTTTAAGTTTATTAATGTCACAAGTAGCCCTACATTAACACTGCAATTAAGTTATTATGAAAATCCCCCAGTCGCCACACTCCGGCTGTTCGGTGACACTGAGGGAGAGTTTAGCATGGCCAATGCACCTAACCAGCACTTCTTTTGGACTGTGGGAGGAAACCGGAGCACGCAGAGGAAACCCACACAGACACAAGGAGAACATGCAAACTCCACACAGACAGTGACCCAAGGCAGGAATCAAACCCAGGTCCCTGGTGCTGTGAAGCAGCATTGTTAACCACTGTGCCACCGTACTGCCATTACAAGATAAACGAGCTGGACTAAAGGCTGGCAAGTTCTTTGGACCTGATGGTCTACACCCTAGGGTCTTAAAGCAAGTGGCTGCAGAGATGACAGATGCATGGATTGTAATCCTTCAAACTTTTTGAGATTCTGGAAACAACCCAGTAGATTGGGAAACCGCAATTACAACACCTCTATTCAAGGAGGGAGACAGAAAGTATAGACCAATCAGCTTAACAGCTGTCATTGGGAAAATGCTGGAATCCATTATGAGCAGGTAGGAGTGGGACATTTTGTATTTTATTCGTTCATAGCTTATGGACATCGCTGGCTGGGCCAGCATTTTATTGCCCATTGCCCTTGAATTGAATGACTTGCTAGGCCATTTCAGAGGCCATTTAAGAGTCAGCCACATTGTATACCCGACCAAGTAAGGGTGGCAGATTTCCTTCTAAAGGACATCAGTGAATCAGATGGGTTTTTACAATAATTGACAATTGTTTCATGGTCGATGTTGACTTTTAATTCCAGATTTTTTTTATGAATTCAAATTTCACCATCGGCCATGGTGGGATTCGAACCTGGGTCCCCAGGCTTTACGCTGGGTCTCTGGATTACTGAGATAAAAGCGAAATACTGAGGATGCTGGAATCTGAAACAAAAGCAGAAAATGCTGGAAAATCTCAGCAGGTCTGACGGCATCTGTGGAGAGAGAATAAAACCAACGTTTCGAGTCTGGATGACCCTTCATCTGATCTAAGGGCAAAGAAAATCAGAAAAGATAAATCAAGCGGAGTCGACATGATTTTGTGAAAAGGAAATTGTGTTTGTATATTCGAGTTCTTTACAGAAGAAACCAGCAATGTGGATAAAGGGGAACCAATAGTTGCAGTGTATTCGGGGGACAGAATTTTACATACTTGCCTCCACCTTCCACCATCACCACCACTTCAGAAGAAACGTCATTCCTGAATCGATCAACTTTAAACAAGGCCATAACAGGCCTCCCGGCAGCCTTATCAAGATGAAGGTCAGACATCCAGCCTCAGTGGGAGGAAGTCCTGCCTTCGGCAGCTGCAGGCCAATCTGAACTGAGTTTTGTGGAAACCGCTGGAAGAAGGGTACACAACCATCGGACTAAAGGAAATTCAGATTTTAATTGGGGTAGGATTAGGGAGGTGTGTGGAGGGTAGGTGTTGGGGGATCGGCTTTTGAGGGCCAGAAGGAAACATGTTCAAAGTGAGCTAAGATCATGGAGGGCGGTTGCTCCCAATGCACATAGGATACCACAAAAGGAGGTAACCCCCTTCCTTCCCGTTCTTTCACCAAAGCCGATGAGAAAACAGCCCATTCTAATCCGCCTTCCACTGTCCATCATACTATGATGGCAAAGGCAGATTATGGGTCTTAAGAGAGCAATATCAGACATTTAAGGACTTCAGTAAATCTAAGTGTGGACAGTCTAGTGGACACCTATACCGATATTATGGGGCCAGGTCAGGAATTGCGTAGCAAAATAGAAATAGAAACTGGAGTAGGCCATTTGGCCCTTTGAGCCTGCTCCACCATTCATTTTGATCATGGCTGATCATCAAATTCAATAACCTGATTTCTCCCTTCCCCCCCCCCCACCCCCATATCCCTTGATCCCTTTTGCCCCAAGATCTATATCATAGAATCATAGAAACCCTACAGTGCAGAAGGAGGCCATTTGGCCCATCGAGTCTGCGCCGACCACAATCCCACCCAGGCCCTACCCCCACATATTTACCCGCTAATCCCGCTAACCTACGCATCTCAGGACTCTAAGGGGCAATTTTTAACCTGGCTAATCAACCTAACCCGCACATCTTTGGACTGTGGGAGGAAACCGGAGCACCCGGAGGAAACCCATGCAGACACGAGGAGAATGTGCAAACTCCACACAGACAGTGACCCGAGCCGGGAATCTAACCCAGGACCCTGGAGCTGTGAAGCAGCAGTGCTAACCACTGTGCTACCATGCCGCCATATCTAATTTCTTCTTGAAATCAGACAACATTTTGGCCTCAACTACATTCGGTGGTAGTGAATTCCACACATTCACCACCCTCTGGGTGAAGAAATTTTTCCTCAGCTCTGTTCTAAAAGGTTTATCCCTTATCCTCAAACTATGACCCCTCATTCTGGACTGCCCCACCATTGGGAAAATACTTTCTAAATCTATCCTGTCTAATCCTGTTAGAATTTTATGAGTTTCTATGACATTCCCTCTCTTCTAAACTCCAGTGAATATAATCCTAAGCAACTTAGTCTCTCCTCATATGACAGACCTGCCATCCCAGGAATCAGCCTGGTAAGCTTTCACTGTACTCCCTCTATAGCAATGACATCCTTCCTCAGATAAGGACACCAAAACTACACACACTACTCCAGATGTGGCCCCACCAGTGCCCTATACAATTGCAGCAAAACATCCCTATCCCTGTACTCAAATCCTCTTGCTATGAAGGCTAACATACTATTTGCCTTGTTTACTGCCTGCTGTACCCGCATGCTTACTTTCAGCAACTGATGCAAGAGGACTCCAAGGTCTCATTGAGTATCCACCTCTCTCAGTTTACACCCATTCAAGTAATAATCTGTCTTCCTATTATTGCTACTAAAGTGGATAACCTCACATTTATCCACATTATACTGCATCTGCCATGCACATGCCCACACACTCAGCCTGTCCAAATCACACTGAAGCATCTCTGCATCCTCCTCACAGCTCACCCTCCCATCCAACTTCGTATCGTCTGCAAATTTGGGGCTAATACATTCAGTTCTCTCTTCCAAATCATTAATATATAATGTGAACAGTTGAGGTCCCAGCACAAATCCCTGCAGAACCGCACTAGTCACTGACTGCCAATAGAAAAAGACCCATTTATGATAACTCTTTGCTTCCTATCTGCTAACCAGCTTTCTATCCATCTCAAGACATTACCTGCAATCCCATGTGCTTTAACTTTACATAGTAGTCTGTTCTGTGAGACCTTGTCGAAAGCCTTCTGAAAGTCTAAATAAACCACATCCACTGGTTCTCCTCGGTCAACTCTACTAGTTATATCCTCAAAACATTCCAGTAGGTTCGTCAAGCATGATTTCCCTTTTTGTAACCCATGCTGACTTTGTCCGATTATACCACTGCCTTCCAAATGCCGTGTTATGAAATCCCTAATAATAGACTCTAGCAACTTCCCCACTACCGACATTAGCCTCACTGATCTATAGTTCCCTATTTTCTCTCTACTTCCCTTTTTGAATAGCAGGCTTACGAGTTGGCAGGAGGCATGATTTGATTTATTGGATTTCCTACATGGTGAGTCCCAAATGAGGCTCTTAAGCATTAATTATGCACTTACAGATGTCAATTGGTGGCTGAGTGGTAAGGTTGTCCATGAGTCTTCTTGCCATGGGCTTCATCACAATAGAGACAGCACAGTGCAGTGATCTCCACCATGGATATAGCAGATCCTGAATCTACCTCAGCTGGAACAATAACCGAACCCCATGCTTTTGGCACCAATTTGATCCATATCAGACATCCACAGTACAGTGGTTAGCACTGCTGCCTCACAGCGCCAGGCACCTGGGTTCAATTCCGGCCTCAGTTCACTCTGTGTGGAGTTTGCATATTCTCCCCATGTCTGTGTGGGTTTCCTCGGGTGCTCTGATTTCCTCCCACAATCCAAAGATGTGTGGATTAGGTTGATTGGTCATACTATTAATTTGCAGACTGTGCTCTATCTTATTGCTGATTCAATAACCTGATTTCTCCCTCCCCCCACCCACCCCCATATCCCTTGATAAGAATTCCATCTTTTCTTCTGAGGGTATGCACAATTATAACTAATGTCCAAATCTGCTACCTGTTTTAGGGTAACTCCATTATCCTCACAAAGGGCAGCTACCTCCAAAATCAGAGCCTTTTTTGTAGTTTCCCCGAAGTTCACTTCCTGCTGTTGCCTTGCGGACAGAAAGTCCTAGGATTTCAGTAACTTGGGGAAGTCAACTAAATGGATGGGGTTACGGGAATAGGGCCTGGGTGAGATTGTGGTCGGTGCAGGTTCAATGGGCCGAATGGCCTCCTGCACTGTAGGGATTCTATAATCCAGCTAACTGACCTCTGTCCAATTCTTTGCACCTGCCATTTGTTTATGTTGAAATTACATTGATGCCTGAACCCAGAACTGTTGGCACAAAGCCAGGGATTTTACCACTGCATCATAACACCTCCGGCATACAGTTGAAGCCTCCATGTTTAAGGAGGATTATATTTGCAGGCAGTTCAGAGAATGCTCACTAGATTGATTCCTGGGATAAACAGGTTATCTTATGAGAAAAGGTTGAGCAGGCTGGGCCTATACCCATGGGAGTTTAGAAGAATGAGAGGTAATCTTATTGAAACCTACAAGATTCTGAGGTGGAACAGAGTAGGTACTGAAAGGATGTTTCCCTCAAGGAGAATCTCAAACTAGGGGTCACAGTTTCCAAATAAAAGGTTTCTCATTTAAGATGGGGAGGAGGAGGAATTTTTTTCAGAGAGTCATTAACATTTGGTATTCGCTATCTTGGAGAACCATGAAGGCTGATTCCTCCCCATAAAACTTAGCTCTTTTACCTCAACTCTGCTTTTTGCTCCCTTTTCCAGGCTCTTCTGACCTACATCCATGACTTTCTGTCGCCATTCAGCACTTTAACAGATTTTTTTTCTCCTTTCCACCATGGATGTCCAATCTCTCTAATCACCACCCCCCTCTGCGACCTCCACTACTTCCTTGAATTGGAACAAGCACCATCCGCCATGTTCCTCCATCTTGCTGAACTTGTTCCTTTGACTCGGTTCACTTTCTCCAAACAAAAGGTATCACTATATTGTTCCGTTGTTTAAGAAGAGAAACAGGGATATTCCAGGAAATTAAAGGCTGGTGAACCTGTGGTAGGAAAATTATTGGAGAAGATTCTTAGGGACAGGATTTACTCACATTTGGAAAGATATGGATTTATTAATGATAGGCAGCATGGCTTTGTGCGGGGGAGGTCATGTCTCACAAACTTGATTGAGTTTTTTGAGGAAATGATAAAGATAATTGAGGGCAGGCTGGGGATATTGTCTACATGGACTTTAGCAAGGCCTTTGACAAGGTCCCTCATGGCAGGCTGATACAGAATATGAAGTCACATGGGATCCACGGTGAGTTGGTAAGTTGGATATAGAACTGGCTTGGTCATAGAAGATAGAGAGTAGCGGTGGAAGGGATTTTTTGACTGGAGATCTATGACCAGTTGTGTTCTGCAGCGATCAGTGCAGTGACCCTTGATGTTTGTAATATATATAAATGATTTGGAGGAGAATGTAGGTGATCTAATTAAGTTTGACGACAGAACAATTGGGGGATAGTGAGGAGGATTGCCAGAGGATATAGCAGTATATAGATAGGCTGTAGACTTGGGTGGAAAAATGGCATTTGGAATTTAATCTGGACAAATGCGAGGTGATGCATTTTGAAAGGTCTAATGCAGGAGAGAAGTAGACAGTGAATGGCAGAGCACTTAGGAGCATTAACATACAGGTCCACAGTTTCCTGAAAGTGGCAACACAAGTGGATAAGATGGTCAAGAAGGCACATGGCATGCTTGCCTTCATCGGTCAAGGCATAGAGTATAAAAATAGGCAAGTCATGTCACAGCTGTATAGGACTTTAGTTATGCCACATTTGGAACATTGCGTACAGTTCTGGTCGCCACACTACCAGAAAGATGTGGAGGCTTTGTAGAGGGCACAGAAAAGGTTTACCAGGATGTTGCCTGGTTTGAAGAGTATTAGTTCCGTTATAGTGTGACAGGTGATAGAATGGTTAGCACTGCTGCCTCACAGGGTTCAATTCCAGCCTTGGGTGACTGTATGTGTCGAGTTTGCAAATTCTCCCTGTGACTGCATGGGTTTCCTCCAGCTGCTCTGGTTTCCACTGAAAGTCCAAAGATGTGCAGGTTAGGTGGATTGGCCATTCCCAATTGCCCCTTACTGTCACAAGATGAATTAGCCATGGGAATTGCGTAGGTTTACAGTGACAAGGCAGGAGAGAGAACCAGAGTGGGATGCGCTGTTACTTGGTGTAGACTCTAAGGGCTGAATGGCCTCTTCTGCACTGTAGGGGTTCTATTCTATTCTGTTCTAGCGATGAAGAGAGATTGGACAAACTTGGTTTGTTTTCACTTGAACGTCGGAGGCTGAGGGGCGACCTAATAGAAGTTTACAAAATTGAGAGGCATGGATAGAATGGATAGTAAAAGTCTTTTTCCCAGGGTAGAAATGTCAATTACTATGTTTAAGATAAAAGGGGGAAGTTTAAAGGAGATGTGAGGGACAAGTTTTTTTATACAGAGGGTGGTAAGTGTATGGAATGCACTGCCAAAGCAGGTGGTAGAATCAGATACAATAGTGACGTTTAAGAGGTAACTTGACAGATACATGAATAGGCAGGGAGAGGAATATGGACCATGTAGAGGCAAAAGGTCTTTAGTTTAGAAAGGCATTGTGTGTCGGCGCAGGCTTGTTGGGCCAAAGGGTCTGTGGCTGTGCTGTACTGTTCTTTGTCATGGGTACCCATATTGGTCCTGTGAGAAACATGGAAGATGCTTTGTTTTAGTGCTACAGATGTCAGTTTAGAAGGATGAGAGGGGATCTGATCGAGGTACATAAAATTTTAAAAGGGGATTGATAAAGTAAATGCAGACCAAATGTTCCCTCTTATGGGGCAACGTAGAACAAGAGGTCACAGGTATTAGTTGAGAGGTGGTAGATTTAAAACTGAGGTGAGGAAGAACTACTTCTCGCAGAGGGTGGTGAATTTGTGGAACTCGCTGTCCCATAGCGCGTGGAGTCTTAAATGGTTTCAAGAAGGCGATAGATATATTTCTAATACAAAAAGGGCGTATGGGGGAAGCAGGTGATTTTTTAAAATTTGATTTATTATTGTCACATGTATGAGTATACAGTGTAGTGTTTCTTGCACGCTATACAGAGAAAGCATACCATTCATAGTGAAGCAAAGGAGAGAGTGCAGAATGTAGTGTTTCAGTCATAGCTAGGGTGTAGAGATTTTTCTACTTAATATAAAGTAGGTTCAGGGAAGAAGCTGTTCTTGAGTCTGATCTCAGACTTTTGTATCTTTTTCTAGATGGAAGAAGGTGGAAGAGAGTATGTCCGGATGCGTGGGGTCCTTAATTATGCTGGCTACTTTTCTGAGATGGCAGAATGTGTAGACCGTGTCAGTGTGTAGGAGGCTGGTTTGAGTGATGGACTGGGCTTCATTCACGACCCTTTGTAGTTTCTTAAAAGTAAAAGTTTATTTATTAGTCACAAATAAGGCTTACATTAACACTGCAATGAAGTTACTGTGAAAATCCCCAAGTCGCCACACTCTGGCGCCTGTTCCGGTCAATGCACCTAACCAGCATGTCTTCCAGACTGCGGGAGGAAACCGGAGCACCCGGAGGAAACACATGCAGATACAGGGAGAATGTGCAAACTCCGCACAGTGACCCAAGCAGGGAATTGAACCCGGCGCTGTGAGGCAGCAGTGCTAACCACTGTGCCACCGTGCGGTCTTGGACAGAGCAGCAGCCGTACCAAGCTGTGATAAAACCAGGAAGATGCTTTCTATCGTGCATCTAAAAGTTGGTGAGAGTCGTAGCGGACATGGCAAATTTCCTTAGTCTTCTGAGAAAGTAGAGGCGTTGGTGGGCTGAACGATAGCATGGCGGGATCAGGACAGGTTGGTGATCTGGACACCTAAAAATTTGAAGCTCTCGACCATTTCTACTTCGTCCCCATTGATATAGACAGGGCCATGTCCTCCACTACGCTTCCTGAAGTTGATGACTATCGCCTTCATTTTGTTGAGGGAGAGATTATTGTTGTTGCACCAGTTCACCAGATTCTCTTTCTCATTCCTGCACTCTGTTTTGTCATTGTTTGAGATCTGACCCACTACGGTGGTATCATCAGCAAACTTGAAAATCGAGTTGGAGGGGAATTTGGCCACACAGCCATAGGTGTATGAGGAGTATAGTGAGGGGCTGAGGACACAGCCTTGTGGGGCACCGGTGTTGAGGATAATGGTGGAGGTGGTGTTGTTGCCTATCCTTACTGACTGCAGTCTGCGGGTTAGGAAGTTCAGGATCCAGTTGCAGAGGGAGGAGCCGAGGTCCAGGCCACGGAGTTTGGAGATGGATTTTGTGGGAATAATGGTGTTGAAGGCTGAGCTGTAGTCAATAAATAGGAGTCTGACATAGGTGTCTTTGTTATCTAGTTGTGGCAGGGTTGAGTGCAGGGTGTCTGCTGTGGACCTGTTGCGGTGGTAGGCGAACAGTAGTGGATCCAGGTAGTCTAAGAGGCTGGAATTGATTCGTGCCATGACTAATCTTTTGAAGCACTTCAAAATGATGGATGTCAGAGCCACTGGATGACAGTCATTAAGGCACGCCATCTGGCTTTTCTTTGGTACCGGGATGATGGTCATCTTCTTGAAGCAGATAGCGACCTCAGATCCAGGTGGGGAGGTGGATTTGGGACCAGGGAAGAGATCAGCCATGATCTGATTGAATGGTAGAGCAGGCTCGAAGGGCTGAATTTGCCTACTTCTGTTCTGTGTCTCCTCATTCCCCTTTTACTTTTGCGTCTTTGATGACTGTGTTGGTGCTGTTTACTGCTTATCCAATTTCCACCCTTTCCTCACCTTCACTTGGTTCATCTCCAGTTCCTCCCTTTGTTGCTTTGACTTCTCCATTGCCATTTGTGAGAATAGATATCAACCAATATTCGCAGTAAGCCCATTGACTCCCAAAGTTCCAACTCTGCTTTACATGAGGCAAATTCCATTCCATTCTCTTAACTTCTCCATCCCTGGTGCTGTTTTCAAGCAGGCAATTTAACCCAATTGAAAGCTATATTGTGTGTTCCATCTGCTTTTACAGTTGGTGGAAAGGCCGATTGGCCAAACAGCCTTTACGTTTTAGCTTCAGTCTCGAACCAGGGTGGGGTGAAATGTCAGGGCTGAAATAAAATTTTCAAAGGTGTCTCGGGACTGCGGATTGTCCTTGATTGTGCTGTCCAGGCACTCCTTGTAGTGTTTTTCTACTGGAATTCATATTGAGCAGCTTTGAGACAGATCCACAGCAGCTGCTCCCGTTAGGAAGCACATTAGAAGCTCCAGCACACACCCTCCCTTTTCCCAGTGCCTGCCCTCCCCCCACCCTCCTGGCAACACTGAACATTTCCCAGCCCGCATCTCATGCTGGGTGGAAAATTCACAACTCTGGGTCAATCACAACCGTGAGCACGTTTCACGCCCTGGGGCCGATCGCGGCTGGAAGCACGTTTCACACCCCAGGACCAGCAGTGCATTTCGCTTCCAGGGCTGTTGGCACATTTCACACACCTGGGCCGGCAGCGCGTTTCACACTTCAAACTGGAGGCCTGTGACCAGCGGTGTGCCTCAGGGATCGGTGCTGGTCCACTGTTATTTGTCATTTATATTAATGATTTGGATGAGAATTTAGGAGGCATGGTGAGTAAGTTTGCAGATGACACCAAGATTTGTGGCATAGTGGACAGTGAAGAAGGTTATCTAGGATTGCAACGGGATCTTGATCAATTGGGCCAGTGGGCTGATGAATGGCAGATGGAGTTTAATTTAGATAAATGCGAGGTGATGCATTTTGGTTGACCGAACCAGGGCAGGACTTACTTAGTTAGTGGTAGGGCATTGGGGAGAGTTATAGAACAAAGAGATCTAAGGGTACAGGTTCATAGCTCCTGGAAAGTGGAGTCTCAGGTTGACAGAGTGGTGAAGAAGGCAATTGGCATGCTTGGTTTCATTAGTCAGAACATTGAATACAGGAATTGGGACATCTTGTTGAATTTGTACAAGACATTGGTAAGGCCACACTTGGAATACTGTGTACAGTTCTGGTCACCCTATTATAGAAAGGATATTATTAAACTAGAAAGAGTGCAGAAAAGATTTACTAGGATGCTACCGGGACTTGATGGTTTGAGTTATGAGGAGAGGCTGGATAGACTGGGACTTTTTTCTCTGGAGTGTAGAAGGCTGAGGGGTAATCTTATGGAGGTCTATAAAATAAAGAGGAGCATAGATCAGCTAAATAGTCAACATCTTTTCCCAAAAGTAGGGGAGTCTAAAACTAGAGGGCATAGGTTTAAGGTGAGAGGGGAGAGATACAAAAGGGTCCAGAGGGGCAATTTTTTCACACACAGGATGTTGAGTGTCTTGAACAAACTGCTAGAGGTGGTAGTAGAGGCGAGTACAATTTTGTCTTTTAAAAAGCATTTAGACCGTTATGAGTAAGATGGATATAGAGGGATATGGGCCAAACGCGGGCAATTAGGACCAGCTTAGGGATTTAAAAAAAGGGGCGGCATGGACAAGTTGGGCCGGAGGGCCTGTTTCCATGCTGTAAATCTCTATGACTCTAAGAGAAAAACAGTATAAAGTTTTTAAAAATCCACAATGCACATCAGCAGTCAGTCATTAGTTAATCAGTTGGTCATTCTCTGGTTGATGAGGGGCTTTTATGCCTTCTTGTTCTTGCGTCCTTAGCCTTTGTCACTCATCCTGCTTCACAACTTTGCAGTTCTCACCATTGCGTTTTAATGGACATGAGCATCGCTGGATGAGCCAACATTTCTTGCCCATCCCTAATCCCTTGAACTGAGTGGTTTGCTGGGCCATTCCAGTGGACATTTAAGAGTCAGCCACATTGCCATAGGTCTGAAGTCACATATAGGCCAGACTAGGTAAGGATGCACCCGAAAGAAACCCACGCACATGCAGGGAGAATGTGCAAACTCCACACATTCAAGGCCGGAGTTTAACCCGGGTCCCTGGTGCTCTGAGGCGGCAGTGCTAACCACTGTGCCACCAATGTTTGTGTTCATACAGTGATCCATCAGGTGCCATAAAGGATCTTCCATAGGCAGTGCTGATGGTGTGTCTTGGGCTCTCTCGGGTGTCTGGGCAATAGCACCCAGATTTCACAGCTGTGGAGGAGTGTTGGGAAGACAACTGCCTTGTACACTGCAATTTTTGCGCCTGTCACTATAGATGGCTAGTGAAGACTCATCATCTCAATAGCTTTCTGAAGGAGAAAGTTGCACACTCAATCTTTTGCGGCATCTCTAAATCCATGGTCACTGACTAGGGCACATGACTACTGAGATAGCAGAAGTGGTCGACTGCCACATAGGAAATAGAAGGAGTAGGCCATTCGGCCCTTTGAGCCTGCTCTGCCATTCATTATGATCATGGCCAATCATCAAATTCAATATGCTGATCCCGCCTTCCCCCCACCCCCCATATTTCCTGTCCCTTTAGCCCCAAGAGCTATATCTAATTTCTTCTTGAAATCACACCTTTTTGGTCTCAATTACTTTCTGTGGTAGTGAATTCCACAGATTCACCACTCTCTGGGTGAAGAAATTTCTCCTCACCTTTTTCCTAAAAGATTTACCCCTTGTTCTCAAACTATGACCCCTATTTCTGGACTCCCAGTACCATTGGGAACATTCTTTCTGAATCTATCCTGTCTAATGCTATTAGAATTTTATAAGTTTCTATGAGATCCCTTCTCACTCTTCTAAATTCCAGTGAATATAATCCTAACTGACTTGGTCTCTCCTCATATGACAGTCCTGTTATCCAAAGAATCAGTCTGGTAAACCTTTGCTGTACTCCCTGTATAGCAAAGACATCCTTCCTCAGATAAGGACACCAAAACTGCTCACAATACTCCAGGTGTGGCCTCACCAATGCCCTATATAATTGCAGTAAAACATCCCGGTTAGCAATCCACAAGTGTGATTATTGGGGGTATTTGGTGTGAGTCTCGGTTTTAGCTGCAGGACTTTTGTCTCATTGGTATTTAGATGCAGCCTCAGGGCTCAAAACCATTCTCAGAACAGGTCAAAGGTGGCCTGTAGGTCATCTTCTGTCTGCAGTCATCATGACTGCAGTCTACAGTCATCCACATACTGGAAAGGGTGCCCTTGACCCTGCCAGGAATGACCGCAAAGAAGATGGAGAAAAGGATAGATGTAAGCATTCATCCTTGCTTGGCATCAGTTCTGAATGGAACAGCAATAGACTCCAGTCCATTATAGTGAATGGTGGCAGTCATTTTGTCGTGGAGAAACCGCACAACCACAAATGTGTTTTCGCAGTCAGGCGATGTGGCACAGGGTTTTCCATGTAGCTTCCCAGATTGTCTGAGTTGAAAACCCTTGTCAGATTGATGAAGATTATATAGAAAATAAAAATAGATAAGTCCCCTGGGCCGGAAGGGATTTATCCTCGGATTCTCTGGGAAGCTAGGGAGGAGATTGCAGAGTCTTTGGCTTTGATCTTTGGGTCGTCATTGTCTACAGGAACAGTGCCAGAAGACTGGAGGATAGCAAATGTTGTCCCCTTGTTCAAGAAGGGGAGTAGGGACAACCCTGGTAATTATAGACCGGTGAGCCTTACTTCTGTTGTGGGCAAAGTTTTGGAAAGGATTATAAGAGATAGGATTTATAATCACCTAGAAAGGAATAATTTGATTAGGGATAGTCAACACGGTTTTGTGAAGGATAGGTCGTGCCTCACAAACCTTATTGAGTTCTTTGAGAAGGTGACCAAAGAGGTGGATGAGGGTAAAGCGGTTGATGTGGTGTATATGGATTTCAGCAAAGCGTTTGATAAGGTTCCCCATGGTAAGCTTTTACAGAAAATACGGACACATGGGATTGAGGGTGATTTAGTGGTTTGGATCAGGAACTGGCTAGCTGTAAGAAAACAAAGGGTGGTGGTTGATGGGAAATATTCATCCTGGAAATCATAGAAATCATAGAAACCCTACAGTGCAGAAGGAGGCCATTCGGCCCATCGAGTCTGCACCGACCACAATCCCACCCCACATATTTTACCCGCTAATCCCTCTAACCTACGCATCCCAGGACTCTAAGGGGCAATTTTTAACCTGACCAATCAACCTAACCCGCACATCTTTGGACTGTGGGAGGAAACCGGAGCACCCGGAGGAAACCCACGCAGACACGAGGAGAATGTGCAAACTCCACACAGACAGTGACCCGAGCCGGGAATCTAACCCGGGACCCTGGAGCTGTGAAGCAGCAGTGCTAACCACTGTGCTACCGTGCCGCTGTGCTACCACTGTGCTACCGTGCCGTGCGAAGTTCAGTTACGAGTGGTGTACCGCAAGGATCTGTTTTGGGGCCACTGCTGTTTGTCATTTTTATTAATGACTTGGATGAGGGCGTGGAAGGATGGATTAGTAAATTTGCGGATGACACTAAAGTCGGTGGAGTTGTAGACAGTGCGGAGGGAAGTGGCAAGTTACAGAGGGACATAGATAAGCTGCAGAGCTGGGCTGAGAGGTGGCAAATGGAGTTTAATGCGGAAAAGTGTGAGGTGATTCACTTTGGAAGGAGTAACAGGAATACAGAGTACTGGGCTAATGGTAAGATACTTGGTAGTGTGGATGAACAGAGGGATCTGGGTGTCCATGTGCATAGATCCCTGAAAGTTGGCACCCAGGTTGATAGGGTTGTTAAGAAGGCATACGGTGTGTTAGCTTTTATTGCTAGAGGGATTGAGTTTCGGAGCCAGGAGGTCATGCTGCAACTGTACAAAACTCTGGTGTGGCCGCATTTGGAGTATTGCGTACAGTTCTGGTCGCCGTATTATAGGAAAGATGTGGAAGTGTTGGAAAGGGTGCAGAGGAGATTTACCAGGATGTTGCCTGGTATGGTGGGAAAATCGTATGAGGAAAGGCTGAGGGGCTTGAGGTTGTTTTCGTTAGAGAGAAGAAGGTTAAGAGGTGACTTAATAGAGGCATACAAGATGATCTGAGGATTAGATAGGGTGGATAGTGAGAGCCTTTTTCCTCGGATGGTGTTGGCTAGCACGAGGGGACATAGCTTTAAATTGAGGGGTGAGAGATATAGGACAGATGTTAGAGGTAGGTTCTTTACTCAGAGAGTAGTAAGGGCGTGGAATGCCCTGCCTGCAGCAGTGGTGGACTCGTCAACGTTGAGAGCGTTCAAGTGGTTATTGACCATAAGACCATAAGACCATAAGACATAGGAGCGGAAGTAAGGCCATTCGGCCCATCGAGTCCACTCCACCATTCAATCATGGTTGATTTCAACTCCATTTACCCGCTCTCTCCCCATAGCCCTTAATTCCTCGAGAAATCAAGAATTTATCAATTTCTGTCTTGAAGACGCTCAACGTCTCGGCCTCCACAGCCCTCTGTGGCAATGAATTCCACAGACCCACCACTCTCTGGCTGAAGAAATTTCTCCTCATCTCTGTTCTAAAGTGACTCCCTTTTATTCTAAGGCTGTGCCCCCGCGTCCTAGTCTCCCCTGTTAATGGAAACAACTTCCCTACGTCCATCCTATCTAAGCCGTTCATTATCTTGTAAGTTTCTATCAGATCTCCCCTCAACCTCCTAAACTCCAATGAATATAATCCCACGATCCTCAGACGTTCATCGTATGTCAGGCCTACCATTCCTGGGATCATCCGTGTGAATCTCCGCTGGACCCGCTCCAGTGCCAGTATGTCCTTCCTGAGGTGTGGGGCCCAAAATTGCTCACAGTACTCCAAATGGGGCCTAACCAGTGCTTTATAAAGCCTCAGAAGTACATCCCTGCTTTTGTATTCCAAGCCTCTTGAGATAAATGACAACATTACATTTGCTTTCTTAATTACGGACTCAACCTGCAAGTTTACCTTTAGAGAATCCTGGACTAGGACTCCCAAGTCCCTTTGCACTTTAGCATTATAGCATTGGATAAACATATAGAACATAGAACATAGAACATTACAGCGCAGAACAGGCCCTTCGGCCCACGATGTTGCACCGACCAGTTAAAAAAAAAACTGTGACCCTCCAACCTAAACCAATTTCTTTTCGTCCATGAACCTATCTACGGATCTCTTAAACGCCCCCAAACTAGGCGCATTTACTACTGATGCTGGCAGGGCATTCCAATCCCTCACCACCCTCTGGGTAAAGAACCTACCCCTGACATCGGTTCTATAACTACCCCCCCTCAATTTAAAGCCATGCCCCCTCGTGCTGGATTTCTCCATCAGAGGAAAAAGGCTATCACTATCCACCCTATCTAAACCTCTAATCATCTTATATGTTTCAATAAGATCCCCTCTTAGCCGCCGCCTTTCCAGCGAAAACAATCCCAAATCCCTCAGCCTCTCCTCATAGGATCTCCCCTCCATACCAGGCAACATCCTGGTAAACCTCCTCTGCACCCTCTCCAAAGCCTCCACATCCTTCCTGTAATGTGGGGACCAGAACTGCACACAGTACTCCAAGTGCGGCCGCACCAGAGTTGTGTACAGTTGCAACATAACGCTACGACTCCTAAATTCAATCCCCCTACCAATAAACGCCAAGACACCATATGCCTTCTTAACAACCTTATCTACTTGATTCCCAACTTTCAGGGATCTATGCACACATACACCTAGATCCCTCTGCTCCTCCACACTATTCAAAGTCCTCCCGTTAGCCCTATACTCAACACAACTGTTATTCCTACCAAAGTGAATTACCTCACACTTCTCCGCATTAAACTCCATCCGCCACCTCTCGGCCCAACTTTGCAACCTGTCTAAGTCTTCCTGCAGACTACGACACCCTTCCTCACTGTCTACCACACCACCGACTTTGGTGTCATCAGCAAATTTGCTAATCCACCCAACTATACCCTCATCCAGATCATTAATAAATATTACAAACAGCAGTGGCCCCAAAACAGATCCCTGAGGTACACCACTTGTAACCGCACTCCATGATGAATATTTACTATCAACCACCACCCTCTGTTTCCTATCCGCTAGCCAATTCCTGATCCAATTTCCTAGATCACCCCCAATCCCATACATCTGCATTTTCTGCAGAAGCCTACCATGGTGAACCTTATCAAACGCCTTACTAAAATCCATATATACCACGTCCACTGCCTTGCCCCCATCCACCTCCTTGGTCACTTTCTCAAAAAACTCAATAAGGTTAGTAAGGCACGACCTACCTGCCACAAAACCATGCTGACTATCACCTATCAATTCATTACTCTCCAAATAACTATAAATCCTATCCCTTATAATTTTTTCCAACATCTTGCCGACAACAGAAGTGAGACTCACCGGTCTATAATTCCCGGGGAAGTCTCTGTTCCCCTTCTTAAACAATGGGACAACATTCGCTAACCTCCAATCTTCTGGTACTATACCAGAGGCCAACGACGACCTGAAGATCAGAGCCAGAGGCTCTGCAATCACTTCTCTTGCCTCCCAGAGAATCCTTGGATAAATCCCATCCGGACCAGGGGATTTATCTATTTTCAGACCCTCCAGAATATCCTGCACATCCTCCTTATCAACTGTAATACTGTCTATTCTACTCCCTTGCAACCCAGTGTCCTCCTCAGCTATATTCATGTCCCCTTGCGTGAACACCGAAGAGAAATATTGGTTCAATGCTTCACCAATCTCCTCCGGTTCCACACATAACTTCCCTCTGCCATCTATAACTGGCCCTAAACTTGCCCTAACCAACCTTCTGTTCTTGACATACCTATAGAACGCCTTAGGATTCTCTTTAACCCTATCCGCCAAAGTCTTCTCATGTCCCCTTTTAGCCCTTCTAAGCTCGCTCTTCAACTCCCTCTTAGCCAATCTAAAGCTTTCTAGTGCACTACCCGAGTGCTCACGTCTCATCCGAACATAAGCCTCCTTTTTCTTTTTAACCAACAAAGAAACTTTTTTGGTGCACCACGGTTCCCTAGCCCTACCAATTCCTCCTTGCCTGACAGGGACATACCTATCACAGACTCGCAGTAGCTGCTCCTTGAAAAAACTCCACATGTCGGACGTTCCCAGTCCCTGTAATCTCCTAGTCCAACCTATGTTTCCTAATTCTCTCCTAATAGCCTCATAATTACCCTTCCCCCAGCTAAAACCACTGGCCCGAGGTTCATGCCTATCCCTTTCCATCACTAAGGTGAACGTAACCGAATTGTGGTCACTATCACCAAAATGCACACCAACTTCCAAGTCTAGCACCTGGTCTGGCTCATTTCCCAGCACCAGATCCAATATAGCCTCACCTCTAGTTGGCCTGTCTACATACTGAGTCAAAAAACCTTCCTGCACGCTTTGAACAAAAACTGACCCCTCTAACGAGCTAGAGCTATAACAATTCCAGTCAATATTAGTCAAGTTAAAATCCCCCATAACAATTGCCCTATTACTTTCACTCCTAAGCAGGATTGACTCCGCAATCCTTTCCTCAACCTCTCTAGAACTTTTAGGAGGTCTATAAAAGACTCCCAACAGGGTGACCTCTCCTCTCCTATTTCTAATCTCCGCCCATACTACCTCAACAGATAAGTCCTCATCAAACCTCCTCTCTGACACTGTGATACAATCTCTGACCAATAATGCTACCCCTCCCCCTCTTCTACCTCCTTCCCTACTTCGACTAAAACATTTGAACCCCGGGACCTGCAGCATCCATTCCTGCCCCTGCTCTATCCATGTCTCTGAAATAGCCACAACATCGAAGTCCCAGGTACTGATCCACGCTGCAAGTTCACCCACTTTATTGCGAATACTCCTGGCATTGAAGTATACACATTTCAAACCCTGCTCCACCCCACCTCTGCAATGCCGTGCATTGCAGTCCCCATCCATGCATCCCTCACTTTCAGCCCCACTACTCAGGATCCCTCCCCCCCCCCGAATCAGTTTAAACCTCCCTGCATGGCCTTAGCAAATTTACCCCCCAGGATATTGGTCCCCTTCTGATTAAGGTGTAGACCATCCTTCTCATAGAGGTCACACCTTCCCCAGTACGAGCCCCAATTGCTTAAGTACCTGAACCCCTCCCTCCTGCACCATCCCCTCAGCCATGAATTCAAACCTTCCCTCTCCCTATTCCTCTCTAAACTATCCCGTGGTACAGGCAAGAGTCCAGAGATAACCACTCTGTCAGTCTTGGCCTTTAGTTTCCACCCCAACTCCATAAATCCCTGCCTAATATCCCCTTCCCCTATCCTCCCTATGTCGTGTGTCCCCACATGTACAATAACTTGTGGTTTATCTCCCTCCCCCCTAAGAGTCCTGAATACCCTGTCAGACACATCCCGGACCCCAGCCCCTGGTAGGCAACACACCAACCCTGAGTCCCTACCTTTAGTTCCGACCCTCCTATCTGTCCCCTTAATTGTGGAGTCTCCAATCACAAGGCCCAGTCTTTTACAGCCCCTAACCACCTGAGTTTTCTCACTCGGCTCACCCCCAGAGATCTGCTCTCTATGCTCAGTTGATTCCTCCTCAACTGTAGCCTCCAGCACCGAAAACCTATTATGGAGGGGAACCGCCCCAGGGGATTGTCTTCCCGATTGCTTCTTACCCCTCCTCCTGGCATTGACCCAAGCCTCATTTCTAGGAGTTACTATTTCTCTATAACTCCTATCAACTTCCACCTCCGCCTCCCGAATTATGCGGAGTTCCTCTACCTCCCCCTCCAGCTCCTTTACACGCTCCTCCAGAAGCTGCAATCTAATGCACTTCTTACAACTAAAATCTCCTGAAACACTACTGGATTTCCTCACCACATACATCCCACAGGAGATGCAGCATACTGCCTGAACTGCCATCCCTGAAGCCATTACCAGCAAGAAAAAAAAGAAAACAAAAAACTTCCCCACACTTATAATTAGGTTAGAGGAGGATGGAAGGGTGGGATCCTCTACCAGTGTAGAGGATCGGGTATCTCCTCTGCACCAATTTATAGGGCTAGGGGCCCGAGAGAAAAAAAAACTACTACTGAGGGGGAACCACCCAGGTAACTGACTTTTAAAGTTAAAATAAAAACCCTTCCCAGACTCCTTTGCTGCCCACTTCTAGTTTTCACTTTAAACTTGAAAAACTGCTGTTAAAGTAAAGGCCAAAAAAAATACACACACTAGCTGACTAATTAAATAAATAAACAATTCAATTAATCCAATTAATCTCTTACCAGCACTGCTAATATGGATGATATTGGAATCGTGTAGATTAGAGGGGCTTTAGATTGGTACCACTGGTCGGCGCAACATCGAGGGCCGAAGGGCCTGTACTGCGCTGTAATGTTCTATGTTCTATGATTATATGGAGAGCTTGGTTTTGCTTGTGCATTGATCTTGGAACTGCCAAATGGTAAGATTGGATCTGTTAGGCGAAATTCACCCATTTTGAGACTAAGTGCTGTGGTGGGTGACTCCAGTGGCACCATTCCATTGGCCAGAATGGCAAGGTCCTGTGCCAGATTCTGTGCTTGGAACCTCATTAATGATGCACAAGCATGTTCCCCTCCAAGTTCACTTGGCAGGCCAATGGCTGATTAGTCTGCTTGCCCTCAGCTGGTGGGTTCTAAATCCCTGCGCCTTATTTAAATACTAGTCCAGCACACTCCTATCCCCCACTCACCTGTCTTCACCAGAACATGCAGGATGTCAGCAAGCCAGCGGGAAAAAGCTAACAGCCTCAAGAAGAACTCTGTTCTTTGATTCACCTGTGAGGAAAACATGCCCAACCAGGACCTCTACCCACCACACCTGGAGTCTTTGTGCATCTCCTTCCAATAATACATGTGGTAGGCCTTAGACTTCCTTGTTTGTGAGCTTATCATGCAGCTTTGTTGGGGTCCAGCTTCATTCCCTTCAGCCTTTCCTCTGCCTTCCATTGTTCAACTTCTTTATCCACCTCCTTGCTGCCCTGCCTGTCATTGTGAACACCACCACCCCCCCAGTACATCCCTCCTTCCACATTGCCCCCCTTGTCTTCATCAGGCTCCCCTCCTCTACTGTCCACAGCATCAGTTGTTACTGAAAGGCCTAGAGAAGGAGATATGCAACTTAAAATGTCTACTTCAAAGTGGCAAAGACTAGTGGGAAACTGGAGGATTGGGAAATCTTTAAAGGAAAGCCATGAAAAAAGCTATAAAGAAAAGTAAGATTCTGAGAATAAACTAGCTCAGAATATAAAAACCCATAGCAAATATTTCTACAAATATATAAAATGAACAAGAATGGCTACGGTAAACATTGGTCCTTTAGAGGATATTCACTAATGGGAAATGAGGAAATGGCTGAGGCATTGAACAGGTATTTTGTGTAGGTCTTCACAATGGAAGACACAAATAACATGCCAAAAATTGATGACAAGGAGGCTATGGCATGTGAGGACCTAGAAATGATCATTATTATTAAAGAGGTAGTATTGGGCAAGCTAATGGGCCAAAGGTAGACAAGTCTCCTGGCCATGATGCATCCCAGGGCACTAAAAGAGATGGCGGGAGAAATAGCAAATGTGCATGTGGTAATTTACCAAAACTTGCTGGACTCTGGGGCGATTTCTGGCAGATCGTGTGACGCCATTGTTTAAAAAAGGAGGTAAACAAAGGAGGGGGGTGGGGAACTATAGGCTCGTTAGCTTAACTTCTGTAGTGGGCAAAATCATAGAATCCCTACAGCGCAGAAGGCGGCCAATTGGCCCATCAAACCTGCACCGACAAAATCCACCCAAGCCCTAGCATAACCCCATGTATTTAACCTGCTAATCCCCCTGATACTCTGAGGGCAATTTGCCATAGCCACTCAACCTAACCCGCATAAAAATGCCTGAATCTATCATCAAGGAAGAAATAGAGAGACATCTGGGTAGAAATTGTCCCATTGGGCAAATGCAGCATAGGTTCATGAAACGCAGGTCATGTTTAACTAATTTACTGGAATTCTTTGGGGACGTTGAGTGCAGTGGACAACAGAGACTGGTGGATGTGCTGTATCTGGATTTCCAGAAGGCATTCAACAAGCTGCCGCACAAAAGGCTGCTGCATAAGATAAAGGTGCATGGTGTTATGGGTAATGTATTACCATGTATAGAGGATTGGTGGACTAACAGAAAGCAGAGTGAGGATAGACTCTCTGGTTTTTCTGATTGGTGATTAATGACTAGTGGTGCGCCTCAGGGATCAGTTTGGGACCGCAATTGTTTACAATTTAAAATAAAGTTAAACAAGTAGGCTTACATTCACACTACAGTGAAGTTACTCTGAAAATCCCCTGGTTGCCACACTGCAGCGCCAGTTCGGCTGAGGGAGAATTTAGCACGGCCAGTACACCTAACCCGCACATCTTTGGACTGTGGGAGGAAACCGGAGGAAACCCACGCAGACATAGAGAGAATATGCAAACTCCACACAGACAGTGACCCAAGCTGGGAATCGAACCTGGATCCCTGGCGCTGTGAGGCAGCAGTGCTAATCACTGTGCCACCATGCTGCCCCGAAACATAGATGATTTGGAGTTGGAGGCCAAGTGTAGTTTGTCAAAGATTGCAGATGACGCTAAGTTGAGTGGTAGAGCAAAGTGTACAGAGGACACTGAAAGTCTGCAGAGAGATATAAATAATTTAAGTGAGTGGGCAAGGGTCTGGCAGATGGAGTACAAATGTTGGTAAATGTGAGGTCATTCATTTTGGTAGGAATAACAGCAAAATGGACTATTATCTAAATGTAAAAAATTGCAGCATGCTGCTGTGCAGAGGGATCTGAGTGTCCTTGAAAATTAATATCAAAAAGTTGGTTTGCAGGTACAGCGGTTATTAAGAAGGCAAATTGAATTTTGTCCTTCGTTGCTAGAGGGATGAAGTTTAAAAACAGGGAGATTATGTTACAGCTGTATAAGATGCTGGTGAGACCACACCTGGAATACGGTGTACAGTTTTGGTCTCCTAACTTGAGAAAGGACATACTGGCACTGGTGGGGTGCAGAGCAGATTCATTAGGTTGATTCCGGAGTTGAAAGTTGGCTTATGAGGAGACACTGAGTAGACTTAGACTATACTCATTGAAATTTAGAAGAATAAGGGGGGATCTTATCGAAAAATATAAAATTATGAAGAGAATAGATAAGATAGAAGTAGGGAGCTTGTTTCCACTGGCGGGTGAAACTAGAACTAGGGGGCATAGCCTCAAAATAAGGGGGAGCAGATTTACGACTGAGTTGAGGAGGAACCTCTTCATCCAAAGGGCTGTGAATCTGTGGAATTCCCTGCCCAGTGAAGCAGTTGAGGCTACCTTGTTGAATGTTTTTAAGGCAAAGATTGATAGATTTTTGAACAGTAAAGAAATGAAGGGTTATGGTTAGCGGGTGGGTAAGTGGAGCTGAGTACACAAAAAGATCAGCCATGATCTTATTGAATGGCAGAGCAGGCTCGAGGGGCAGATGGCCTACTCCTGCTCCGAGTTCTTATGTTCTTATGCTTCGACTAACTAAATTAGCATTTACAAATGGTTACACCCCAGATTCCATTGAACAATGGAAAGGAGACATTTTGGGAGGAGAGGAAGCTCGTAGATTTTCAGTGGCTGTGAGTGCTGTGACTCACTTGCTTTATTTAGGAGGCGATTGCCATTTTCAATCATTAAGCGGAACCAATGCAGACAATAATCTTGACTGCTGATTTAAACATGCAAATGATGACCGAGGTCCATCACTGGTTGCTAAAGAATCGTGGCTGAGGAATATCTTTGGGCCCCCTAACCTGCTGACTGGAGTAGGGGGTATGATGGTTAGGTATCAGTAGCAGGAAGTGAAGTGGGAGGGGTGCCCCTTAATAGGAGGGGTGGTAGCAGAGATATCTTTCGCAGAAAATGAGATGGGAGGGTTAGGCAGCACAGTGGCAGAGGTGGGTGGCACTGTGGCGCAGTGGTTAGCATTACTGCCTCACAGCTGCAGAGACTGTGTGGAGTTTGCACGTTCTTCCCACGTCTGCTTGGGTTTCCTCCGGGTGCTCCGGTTTCCTCCCACAGTCTAAAGATGTGCAGGTTAGGTGGATTGGCCATGCTAAATTGCCCCTTAGTGTCCCAAGGTGCGTAGGTTAGATGGATTAGCCATGGTAAATGTACGGAGTTATGGGGATAGAGCGGGGGAGAGGGCCTGAGTAAGATAGTGAAGTTTCATAGTTTGGAAGTTAAATTGTGCGGAAGTTAAAGTGTTCAAATTAAAAAATTCATGCTTTCTCTGTACAGTAGTGGAAAATGTTTATCAGCTTACTGGCCTTCAAAAGGAGTCAGTCACTGCTATTTCTTCACAGGCCCCCATAACATTTTCTTTCTTCGGCCTTCACCAGAGGGTGAACAAGACCAGATTTTTTCTATAACAAATAGGGCAAGATATGAGGATATGCTATGCAAATGAAGGATTAGCAGAAGTCAATTTTTTATCGAATGAGAACGGGCGAAAAGCCGGGATTTATTTGGCAAATATGTATGTCAGTGAAAGATGTGAATAATCTCTTGTTCCTGATTTGCTGCAATTGACTATAACTGCTGAGCTGTTTCTCTGTAACCTCAGAACTGCTCCGGTCAATCCGATTTGGCCGTGGAGAGTTCTCCTTGTGCACAAGTAATTAAACACCTTGCATTGGATGCATGGTGTCCAGCGCTGTTTGTGTAAGGAGTTAACTGAGGGCCTTTAGATTGCTGTTACCCAAGAGAACCCTGAACAATAGTCTGTCAGAAGAATCAGTGTAGATTATTTCGGCTGAATGGCTTCTTCTGCCCTATAGGGATTCTATGATCTTTAGTCGGAGGTGAGGTGAGCGGAGTATCTTTGGCAGGAGGTGAGGTGAGCGGAGTATCTTTGGCAGGAGGTGAGGTGAGAGGGGTATCTCTGGCAGGAGGTGAGGTGAGCGGAGTATCTTTGGCAGGAGGTGAGGTGAGCGGAGTATCTTTGGCAGGAGGTCAGGTGAGAGGGGTATCTTTGGCAGGAGGTGGCACAATGGTTAGCACTGCTGCCTCAAAGCGCCTGGGGCCCAGGTTCAATTCCCGACTTGGGTCACTGTCTGTGCAGAGTCTGTACGTTCTCCCCATGTCTGCGTGAGTTTCCTCGGGTGCTCCGGTTTCCTCCCTCAGTCCAAAGTTATGCGGGTTAAGTGGATTGGCCTTGCTAAATTGCCCCTTAGTGTCAGGCAGACTAGCAGGGTAAATACATGGGGTTACAGGGATTGGGCCTGGGTGGGATTATAGTGGTGCAGAGTTGATGGGCCAAATGGCTTCTTTCAACACCGTAGAGATTCTATTCTACTCTATAAAGGAAGTGAGGTGGAGCGGTATCTTTGGCAGAACTTTTAATCTTTTAATTAGATGCATTCTATGGTTCAAAATCATGACCATTATCAGCTGATCACTTTGTATGTATGTACTGAAGGAGCACAGCTAGTTCACAGAGGCTATGGAGGATGAAAGCCTTGCTGATGTACCAGCTCAAGATCTTTCTTTGAATGAGTGAATGTTTGAGATGGGAGACCCATTTCTGCCTGGCTGACTGGGCTGAAGTTTATTCTGTTCTCGGCCAGACCACCTGGTGGGTTGTCTCATGAAGAGGCAGGCCTGTCACTCCAGAGGGGAAAACCTGACTTTGTCTGTTTCGCCCTGCAGCAAGCCCACATCCGATTGGCTGAGCATGGAGTAGCACTGGGATCTGCAGTCATAAGAGAGTCCGTGACCCGTTCTCCCACACTACCGGCTGAAGGAGGATGCTTGAAGGTGAGCTATCTTGTATTGGGTACGCGGGGGGAGGGGGGAGGGGGAGGCGGGGGGCGATGGTGAACAAAATGAGAATTGGAGCATAGTAAATTAAATAGTAAAAACAAAATGTTGTAAAATGATTTGAAAATAATAAATGCATCAGCTGGGACAAGAATAAATGGATTGTGCAGAAAGCAGATATAGATACAGACAATCCTATTCAAGGTAATCTGGTCGTAGGGATACAGCTGTGGTACCTGCTGTCTCTGTCCCATATGGAGGCAGGCAACCATGTCATGTGCAGTGGCTGTGTTCCTCAAAAGCTGCAGGATCTCTCGCTGCAAAGCACAGCTGTAAATTAGCAAAATGTTCCAATGCTGCAAGGCCACATGTAGCAATAGTGAGATCTAGAATTTCATGCAAATGAAGATGCTGATCATTTTCTTTGCTAGCTCAGGCACAACGATTTAATTCACACCACTCGTGCAGTAAATTTTTTGTTAATCAGCGGCTGCTCATTTGCATAATTTATTCAGGTGTCAGGATCAGGACTACTTTCCTCACATCCCCCAGAAATACCAGAAGTCATTGTACAGAAAACAGTGAGCAGAAACGTGTTTGAAAATCAGGATGCTTGGAGCTGAGAACAAACTGAGAAACTTCTCCCTCAGTCTGACAAAAGCCCTTAAAACTGGCAGGTTAAGAAATAATGTTTTGAGTCTCAAACTGTCACGCAGTGAGACAAAAATATTAATTCTGCGGAAAGTTTTCAATTATTCTGCTGTTGTATATGCAAATCGAACTTTAATTATCTGCTATCCTGAAAATCCTGGCAAAAGTTTTTGAAAAATACTGCACGTAAGACATGGGCAATATCAACAAACCTTTCACATTTTCAGTCACGGCAACAAAATAAAATGAATGAAAATAACAATTCCACCAAATTTACCCCCTAATTTATCCTTGTATCTTATTTTCTTCGATGTGTAAAAAAAATTGGTGATAATCAGTGCAATGCACAATCACCACAACATCTGTATCCATGCTGTATCATTCTATGATTGCTATACCTCTGACAAAGTCAGACCCAGCTAACTTGTTTAAGTAGCATTTGAGTTATCCAGGTACTGTTGCTGGTGGAATGTGTCTGTATCCAATCTCTTTTCATTACGTATCCTCAATGTACTCACTTTGTCTATTATTGCAGAAGGTGAGGTGAAAGAAGTATCTGTATCAGGAGGTGAGGAGAGGAGGGGTCCCTTTAGCAGGAGGTGGGGAGGGGAGGGGTCTCTTTAACCAAGGCACAACTCGAATTAACATTGAACCAGCCGTTTTGTGAACATCTGGGAAGGGACAAGTTACCACCTTCACTTAGCACAAAATGAAGATGATAAAATTGTGTTGCCAAAGCTACCCGTATATACATATATCCAGACATATAGGTAGACAAAAGAGCACATGCATTTACATACAAATACACAGACATAGAGGGCTGAATTTTCACACCAGGAAAGAAGTCCTGCCATCAGGGCTGAAAGCAACAGCCAATCTCCTACCAGCCAGTGACGGGAGTAGCATTTCACTGGCTGCAGTCAGTGAAGAGGCCACTGCTGTCCCATTGGTTAGAGTGGCCCACCTCCCAGAGTTGCCAGCTTATCAGAAAGCTGCAGTTTGGCTGCGCCACCTTTAGAGGAAGCCACTGCTGAGGCTGCAGGGTGATGGGAGAGGCTGTCTCTACCATGAGGCGCTCTCAAAGACAAAATAAGCTTTCCTTGAGCCAGGGCCAAGTAGGGAGGCCCTGACAATTTTGCGAGTTTCCAGTGGCACTCTTGTAGCCATGGGGACAGCCATTGCTGCAGTGGTGGGTTGGGATATGGTCTCTTCGTATGCTAAGAAGCAGCCATAAAAGAGAGTCCAGTCCATTCCCCCGGGAACCTGCCACTGGGAGGCCTCCAGGGCTTATCATGCACACACTCATGCTCGAATTAATTATTGTCCATTGGATCCTGTACACCAGTCATTAATTTGCAGAGAAAAAGATCAGATAGTATTTCAAAGCTTTACAAATTGTCTGTATCTCAAACCACGGAACTAAACCGCTTCCAAATGCAACATAAAATCAGGATGCCAATCAATTTGACCAGGAGTGAGCAGTCTGAGAAAAAAAATTCTGAAATTTGAAGGATTGAAGCTCCTTGGTATTCATTATCATTCTCACTCAATTTCAGTTACCAGATAATAGATAGAAATCCGACAGAGATTAGTTCAGAACCTTCTGCCAAAATAAAACAAGTTCACATTTAATGTGTAAACCATCTAGCAACTTGTGGTGAGGAAGAGAAACTGTGTGAATTGTGAACCGACGTAAGTTGCTGGACAATTTCCACCTTCCTATTGTTCGTGTCTCAATAATGGCAGCTCCCCAGCAACCTCCTGTGATTCTCGAGAAATTGATGCATTTTTACCTTAGTTACCGATGAAACCAGCCACAGGAAGTTAGGGCTATTATTTAACTGTGTAAGTAGTTTTTAATTATGAGAGTCACAAAAAGAAACAATTTGCACCAGGGAGTCTCATTTCTACAGCTATTAATTTGTTGTTGGCGATTTTTAAAATTTAAAATGTTTCTTGTATTTATTTCATCCTTTTCCTTTCTCTCATAATCCAGTCTTTCTTACCCTTCCTGCTTAGAATCTTAGAATCCCTACAGCACAGAAAGAGGCCATTCGGCCCATCGAGTCTGCACCGACCAAATCCCACCCAGGCCCTACCCCCATATATTTACCCACTAATCCCTCTAACCTACGCATCCCAGGACACTAAGGGCAATTTTAGCTTGGCCAATCAACCTAACCCGCACATCTTTGGACTAAACCTGAAGTGACTGGAATTCAGCTTGTTTTTTCCTCTGTATCCATGAATCTCATTGATCAAGAAGATAGGCTGTTGGTCCCATCATTCGCCAATAACTTGGGTGCCCTTGTGCTATTCTTAGCTCAAAGTTCTGGCAGCTGCCATTGCAAAAACACATTTCAAAACTGATGGAATGAAAGATAAAGTTGAATGAACAAATTTAACAAATTTGGTTTGCTTAGTTGGCTGGATGGCTGATTCATGATGCAAAGCGCTGTCAAAAGCATGGGTTCAAATCCCGTACTGGCTGAGGTTATTCTTGAAGGTCCACCTCTCAGTCTTACCCCTTCCCTGAGGTGTGGTAACCCTCAGGTTAAATCACTACCCTTTGAGGGGGAGTGCAGCCTATGGTCATCTGCAACGATGGCAATTTTGCCTTTACCTTAACAAATTCTCTGCTAATGCCTAACCTAAGAAACATATTAAACATTACCTACATCTACATAAAATGCAATTGATGCAAAAGTCACAACACAGTTGACCAGGATTATGAGGGCTTTAGCTTAATTCAAAAACTATCCCATGTTGAAATATATTCCATTTACTTGAGATGCATTAAAACAAATTAAACATAATTGGGTCTTTTAGATTCTAATTGAACCATAAATGAATGTCAAGTGGTTTAAGTCATGTGACTGGTAAAAATCAAATTGTACCAATCGTAAACCACCACTAGCGACCAGACCACACACGTGGCAAGGAACACATGAGGTTGAGTTATGTGGGAGTCATATTGAAAGTGTTTTGAGATTCTTCCCCCATTATGTTTAAAGTAAGATATCATCTGAATCTAATTTAGATTTCAATGTTCAGCATTTTTAAATCACCACCTTGGACTAAAATATCCCACCTGCAAATCAAACTGGAAACCAACCTGTGACCTTTCCTCATTTAATATACAAAATCCCATGAATTTCCACGGAAAGTAATCCTGATCACTATCACAACACCAGTACATAGTACAACTTTCCTGAACATGATCATTCAATATCTTACTTCCTTTCCTGCAGGCATGTATTTCACACATGGCTACCAGCTGCTTTTAATTGTGGTGTTTAGAACATTATCCCCTTTATCCTCTTTGTTTTCTCTCTTATCTTTTTAAATCAGTGCACTCCTGAAACATTATTTATAGAGTTGCATTTCATTTTTACCAAATGGATTTAGCATCTGATGTCTGCTGCTGGGTCTTCAACCCATCATTTGCCTTGATGTCTCCCATATTTTATAAATAATTTCTTAATTATTACCACACCCATGACTTAAGTACTAATAAAATGCATGGAAAATATCACCCAGAATATAGCAACTGTGCTTAAGAAATTAAAAACAGTCTGCATCAGGAATAAATTCTTTTGTCTTCAATTTTACAACACCTTTTCTCTATAATTTGGATAAATCTGATCTTGCAATGATTCCTACAGTTTTATATACAGTTATTCTATTAATTTGTCAACGCCCATTTTATTTTGTTGATTACTTGAAGATGAAGCAGGCGTCCCTTTGTCTCCTTTGAGTTGTTTGCTTCACTTCTGTCACCGTTGGGTTTCAAAAAAAACCACGTTTTATTGGAAAACTTCCAGCAAATTTGGCTGCAATCAGAAGTCTAAATTATGAAACTCCTACTTATTTCAAAATGCAGCACCTTAAAGAAAACTCCTTTAGCTTTTATTTGAATTCCATTATAATTCTGAAACAAAGGTCAAACAATCTGATTTGCAGGACATCGCAATCTCCCTCTTTGCTCCTTTTTAACTGAGGTCCCGGACCACCTATTTGTGAACATCAGTTGCACAGTGAGAGAAAACAAGAACAAACAGCTATCCCTCTGTAATAATTTCTGTTCACCAGTTAGGTAAATAACGACTGCAACGTTTATTTACATATAACTATAATGTTCATGGCTGTCAGTCAGCTTCCGAGAAAGTTCTGCAGCAGAAACCTGAGCTCGCCAGGCTGATCCTCTTCATCCAGCTCCCTGATTGGCTCCCTGGGTCATGTGACCCTTACTCTGCAGCTAGATCTTTAAAGGGACAATCACTACATCCACCCCTCTTTAAGTTCTTTTATACAAATGTGAGTACTCAATTTTCAGAGCCATGATAATTAAACATTTAGTAAATGAAATTAGTCAATTATAAGTCTTTCAGGGAATTTCGGAATCCTTGTGGAGTGGCATAACTCCTCTGTCTGGGATGCTTCCACAAGATTACTGTCAGCCAAAACCACAATGACAAATGCCTCTTCAGGCACAGGCAGTTCAGTTCCATCTGTTTCCATGGAGATGTTGGTTGTGTCTGACACAGTATGGCCAGGTTCTTCAGTGCTTGGATAGTCAACAATATTCCCAGATGGCAATATAGCTTCAGATGGCAGTACTGGCTGCTGGGGCAACTCTTGTTCTCTCAAATGGTCTACGTTTTTCCAGACAATCCTTCCTCCTACATCCACTTGATAAGACAGGGTTCCATTTTGATCCACTTTCAATATTCCTCACATTCATGTCTTCATCCGCTTAAAACGACTGAGAGATTAATAGATAAAAGTTATAGTCAGGTAGTGACACCAGGGTCTCGGAAGGAAGACACGTGGGTCACAGTTAGGAGGGGTAATAGTCAGAAGGGTGATGTGCCAGAAAGTACCCCAGTGGCAGTCTCCCATAAAAGAAAGGGATGGGCAACAGATGGGAGAAGGGAAGGGAGTGAGCAGTCTGTGGAGGAATCCCCTGTGGTTGTCCCCCTCCACAATAGGTATATTGTTTTGGATTCTGTGGAGGGGGATGACCCTCCAGGGGTAAGCCACGAGGACCAGATCGCCTCCACGGAGACAGGCTCAGGGGTCCGGAAGGGAAAGAAGGGGTTTAGGAGAGCGATAGTTGTGGGGGACGCAATGGTTAGAGGCACGGACAGGCGGTTCTGTGGGAGTGAACGAGAATCCAGGATGGTAGTCTGCCTCCCTGGTGCCGGGGTACTGGATGTCTCCGAGAGGGTAGGAAGCATATTTAAAAAGGAAGGTAGTCAAACGGATGTGATTGTACACATTGGTGAAAACGATGTAGGTAGGAAGAGCAGGGGCGTCATACGAGAGAAATTCAGGACGTTGGGTGCTAGGCTAAAAAGTAAGGCCTCCAGGGTAGCAATCTCTGGACTGCTCCCGGTGTCTAGTGCAAGTGAGGCTCGGAACAGGGAGATTCTACAGTTGAACGCATGGCTAAAGGACTGGTGCAAGAGGGAGGGTTTTAAATTCATAGATAACTGGGAAATCTTCAAGTCAGGATGGCAACTGTACAGAAGGGATGGGTTACACCTCATCTGGAAGGGAGCAAATATCCTGGCTGGGAGTTTTGCTGGAGTGTTTCGGCAGGATTTAAACTAGTGTGGCAGGGGGGTGGGGAACAAAACAGTAGGTCAGTAAATACTGAGGCTGGGGCTGAGCTGGGGGCCAGGGCAAGGCTAGCTAAGAAGAGGAGCACTCTGGAGGAGGATGACCTGAGTGGGCCTGGAGGTCTGGAGTGCATCTGCTTCAATGCGAGGAGCGTAACGGGTCAAACAGACGAACTTAGGGCCTTAATGCTTATGTGGAATTTGGATGTGGTTGCGGTGACGGAAACTTGGTTAAAAGAAGGACAGGACTGGCAGCTGAATATTCCGGGGTATAAGTGTTTTAGGCGAGACAGAGGAGGGGCTAAAAAAGGTGGGGGAGTAGCGATATTAGTTAAGGAGCATATTACCGCGGTGCAGAGGGTAGACAACTTAGAGGGGTCATGTACTGAGTCGCTGTGGGTGGAACTCAGAAACAGGAAGGGTGCAGTCACTATGCTGGGGGTGTACTACAGACCACCCAACAGCCCACGGGAAGTGGAGGAAAGGATATGTCAGGAGATTCTGGTTGGTGCAGAAAAAATAGGGTTGTTGTCGTGGGGGACTTTAATTTCCCTGTCACAGACTGGAAAGTGCTTAGAGTTGGGGGTCCGGACGGGGAGGAATTTGTAAAATGCGTACTGGAAGGTTCTTTGGAACAGTATGTAGATAGCCCAACTAGAGAGGGGGCTATACTGGACCTAGTTCTGGGAAATGAGCCCGGTCAGGTCGTCAAAGTTTCGGTAGGGGAACATGTGGCAAATAGTGACCACAACTCTGTTAACTTTAGGATAGTAATGGACAAGGATGAGTGCTGTCCTACGGGCAGGGTGCTAAATTGGGGGAAGGCTAACTATAGCCGGATTAGGCAGGAATTGGTGGATGTTGATTGGGAGAGGATGTTCGAGGGTAAGTCCGCGTCTGGCATGTGGGAGTCTTTTAAGGAACTATTGATAAGGCTGCAGGATAGGCATGTGCCTGTAAAAAGGAAAGATAGGAAAGGTAGGATTCGAGAGCCATGGATAACCAGGGAAATTGAGGATCTGATTAAAATGAAAAGGGAGGCGTACGTTAAGTCCAGGCAACTGAAAACAGATGGAGCCCTGGAGGAATACAGAGAGAGTAGGAAAGAACTCAAACGGGGAGTTAGAAGGGCAAAAAGACGTCACGAGATGTTTTTGGCAGGCAGGATTAAGGAGAATCCTAAGGCATTCTATTCATACGTTAGGAACAAAAGAGTTGTCAGGGAGAAAATCGGACCTCTCAGGGACAAAGGAGGGGAATTATGCTTAGAACCCAAGGGAATAGGGGAGATCCTAAATGAATACTTTGCATCGGTATTCACGAAGGAGAGAGGCGTGTTAACCGGGAGTGTCTCGGAGGGAGGTGTTGACCCGTTAGAGAAAATCTCCATTACAAGAGAGGAAGTGTTAGGTTTTTTAGGGAACATTAAAACTGACAAAGCCCCAGGGCCTGATGGCATCTATCCTCGACTGCTCAGGGAGACGAGAGATGAAATTGCTGGGCCTCTGACGGAAATCTTTGTCGCTTCTTTGGACATGGGTGAGGTCCCTGAGGATTGGAGGATAGCGAATGTGGTCCCGTTGTTTAAGAAGGGTAGCAGGGATAGCGAATGTGGTCCCGTTGTTTAAGAAGGGTAGCAGGGATAACCCGGGAAATTATAGGCCGGTGAGCTTGACGTCCGTGGTAGGGAAGTTGTTGGAGAGGATTCTTAGAGACAGGATGTGTGTGCATTTAGAACGGAACAATCTCATTAGTGACAGACAGCATGGTTTTGTAAGAGGGAGGTCGTGCCTTACAAATTTGGTGGAGTTTTTTGAGGAAGTGACAAAAACGGTTGATGAAGGAAGGGCCGTGGATGTCGTCTATATGGATTTCAGTAAGGCATTTGACAAAGTCCCACATGGCAGGTTGGTTAAGAAGGTTAAGGCTCATGGGATACAAGGAGAAGTGGCTGGATGGGTGGAGAACTGGCTTGGCCATAGGAGACAGAGGGTAGTGGTCGAAGGGTCTTTTTCCGGCTGGAGGTCTGTGACCAGTGGTGTTCTGCAGGGCTCTGTACTGGGACCTCTGCTATTTACCCTTGGGACACCACTCATCCTTTTCCATCGCTATCCTAAAGCGAACAGAATTGTGGTCACTATTTGCCACATGTTCCCCTACCGAAACTTTGAAGACCTGACCGGGCTCATTCCCCAGTACTATGTCCAGTATAGCCCCCTCTCTAGTCGGGCTATCTACATATTGTTCCAAAGAACCTTCCTGTACGCATTTTACAAATTCCCCATTACTCTATTTTACTCTATTCCCCATTTGTTCATATGCCTACTGAGATAAGTCTCAAATGGGGCTAATGTAACTACCTCAACCACTTCACATGACAGTGCATTCCAGGCCCCCACCACCCTCTGTGTAAAAAAGACTTCCCCCGCACATCTCCACTGAACCTTTCCCCCCTTATCTTGAACTTGTGCCTCCTTGTAATTGTCATTTCTGCCCTGGGAAAAAAGCTTACACTGTTCACCCTATCTATATACCTCTCCTAATTTTGTAAACTTCTATCGGGTTGCCCCTCAGCCTTCATCTTTCCAGGGAGAACAATCCCAGTTTATTCAATCCAAAGGTGGGAATGAGCGTGGTAAATATGTGGGTTATGAGTCGGTGCAGATTTGATGGGCCGAATGGCCTTCTTCTGCACACAAGGGAATTCCAGGCATTCACCACCCTCTGTGAAAAAGTTGCCTTGCACATCTCCTCTAAACTTTTCCCCATGCACCTTAAACCTATGTCGCCTAGTACTTGACTTTTCTACTCGAGGAAAGAGCACCTATGATTCTGCACTGTATAATTCTATGATTTCCTTCCCGAAAGAAAAATAGTGAATGAGATGGAACTTTATGCAAATCAATGATAGTCACCATTACTGAGACTAATTTTTAATTCCAGATTTATTAATTGCATTTAAATTCCACCAGCTGCTGTGGTGGGATTTGAACCTGCATCCCCAGAGCGTTAGCCTCGACCTCTAGTCCAGTGACATTTGATTGAGTTTTTTGAAAAGGTAACCAAGAAGGCCGATGAGGGCAGTGCAGTTGATGTTGTCTACATGGACTTCAGCAAGGCCTTTGACAAGGTACCGCATGGAATATTCCGACGTACAAGTGTTTTAGGCGAGACAGAGGAGGGGCCAAAAGAGGTGGGGGAGTAGCAGTATTAGTTGGAGAGCATATTACAGCGGTGCAGAGGGAGGACAATTCAGAGGGGTCGTGTAACGAGTCACTGTGGGTGGAGCTCAGAAACAGGAAGGGCGCAGTCACTATGTTGGGGGTATACTACAGGCCCCCCAACAACCCAAGGGAAGTGGAAGAACGGATATGTCAGGAGATAATGGATAGGTGCAGGAAAAATAGGGTTGTTGTAGTGGGAGACTTCAATTTCCCTGGTATAGACTGGAAATCGCGTAGGGCTGGGAGTCTGAATGGGGAGGAATTTGTAAAATGCGTACAGGAAGGTTCTTTGGAACAATATGTAGATAGCCCGACTAGAGAGGGGGCTATACTGGACCTAGTACTGGGGAATGAGCCCGGTCAGGTCTTCAAAGTTTCGGTAGGGGAACATGTGGCAAATAGTGACCACAATTCTGTTCGCTTTAGGATAGCGATGGAAAAGGATGAGTGGTGTCCCAAGGGTAAGGTGTTGGATTGGGGGAAGGCTAACTTTAGTGGGATTAGGCAGAAATTGGCAGCTGTTGATTGGGAGAGGCTGTTTGAGGGTAAATCCACATCTGGCATGTGGGAGTCTTTTAAGGAACAGTTGTTAGGGCTGCAGGACAGGCATGTGCCTGTAAAAAAGAAGGATAGGAAGGGTAGGATTCGAGAACCGTGGATAACCAGGGAAATTGAGGGATTGGTCAAAAAGAAAAGAGAGGCGTACGTTAGGTCCAGGCAGCTAAAAACGGAGGGAGCTCTGGAGGAATACAAAGGAAGTAGGAAAGAACTCAAACGAGGAATTAGAAGGACAAAAAGGGGTCACGAAATGTCCCTGGCAGACAGGATTAAGGAGAATCCCAAGGCATTTTATTCATACGTTAGAAACAAAAGGGTTGTCAGGGAAAAAATCGGACCTCTCAGGGACAAAAGTGGGGAATTATGCTCAGAGCCCAAAGAAGTAGGTGAGATCCTAAATGAATACTTTGCGTCGGTATTCACAAAGGAGAGGGATGTGTTGACTGGGAGTGTCTTGGAGGGGAGTGTTGACCCGTTAGAGAAAATCTCCATTACAAAGGAGGAAGTGTTAGATTTTGTAGGGAATATAAAGACTGACAAATCCCCAGGGCCTGATGGAATCTATCCAAGGCTGCTCAGAGAGACGAGAGATGAAATCGCTGGGCCTCTGATGCAAATCTTTGTCTCGTCACTGGACGCAGGTGAGGTCCCAGAGGATTGGAGGATAGCTAATGTGGTCCCGTTATTTAAGAAGGGTAGGAAGGATAACCCGGGAAAATATAGGCCGGTGAGCTTGACGTCCGTGGTAGGGAAGTTGTTGGAGAGGATTCTTAGAGATAGGATGTATGCGCATTTAGAAAGGAATTAACTCATTAACGATAGTCAGCATGGTCTTGTGAGAGGGAGGTCCTGCCTCACTAACCTGGTGGAGTTTTTTGAAGAAGTGACTAGAATGGTTGATGAGGGAAGGGCCGTGGATGTCGTCTATATGGACTTTAGTAAAGCGTTTGACAAAGTCCCTCATGGTAGGTTGGTGCAAAAGGTTGGATCTCATGGGATAAAGGGGGAGGTGGCTAGATGGGTGGAGAATTGGCTTGGTCACAGAGACAGAGGGTGGTAGTGGAAGAGTCTTTTTCCGGCTGGATGCCTGTGACTAGTGGTGTTCCGCAGGGCTCTGTATTGGAACCTCTGCTGTTTGTGATTTATATAAACGATCTGGAAGAAGGTGTAACTGGGGTGACCAGTAAGTTTGCGGACAACACGAAAATGGCTGGACTTGCAGATAGTGAGGAACATTGTCAGAGGCTACAGAAGGATATAGATAGGCTGGAAATTTGGGCAAACAAATGGCAGATGGAGTTCAATCCAGATAAATGCGAAGTGATGCATTTTGGTAGAACTAACGTAGGGGGGAGCTATACGATAAATGGCAGAACCATAAAGGGTGTAGATACGCAGAGGGACCTGGGTGTGCAAGTCCACAGATCCTTGAAGGTGACGTCACAGGTGGAGAAGGTAGTGAAGAAGGCATATGGCATGCTTGCCTTTATAGGACGGGGCATAGAATATAAAGGTTGGGGTCTGATGTTGCAGTTGTATAGAACGTTGGTTCGGCCGCATTTGGAATACTGCGTCCAGTTCTGGTCGCCACACTACCAGAAGGACGTGGAGGCTTTAGAGAGAGTGCAGAGGAGGTTTACCAGGATGTTGCCTGGTATGGAAGGGCTTAGTTATGAGGAGAGATTGGGTAAACTGGGGTTGTTCTCACTGGAAAGACGGAGGATGAGGGGTGACCTAATAGAGGTGTATAAAATTATGAAAGGCATAGATAGGGTGAACGGTGGGAAGCTTTTTCCCAGGTCGGCGGTGACATTCATGAGGGGTCATAGGTTCAAGGTGACGGGGGGGAGGTTTAACACCGATAACCCCATGGTCGGCTTATGATGAAAGTGAGGAGGTGTGGGATAGAGGGAAAGTTGGCCGATTGGATAGGTAACTGGCTGTCTGACCGAAGACAGAGGGTGGTGGTCGATGGAAAATTTTCGGATTGGAGGCAGGTTGCTAGCGGTGTGCTGCAGGGATCAGTGCTTGGTCCTCTGCTCTTTGTGATTTTTATTAATGACTTAGAGGAGGGGGCTGAAGGGTGGATCAGTAAATTTGCTGATGACACCAAGATTGGTGGAGTAGTGGATGAGGTGGAGGGCTGTTGTAGGCTGCAAAGAGACATAGATAGGATGCAAAGCTGGGCTGAAAAATGGCAAATGGAGTTTAACCCTGATAAATGTGAGGTGATTCATTTTGGTAGGACAAATTTAAATGTGGATTACAGGGTCAAAGGTAGGGTTCTGAAGACTGTGGAGGAACAGAGAGATCTTGGGGTCCATATCCACAGATCTCTAAAGGTTGCCAGTCAAGTGGATAGAGCTGTGAAGAAGGCCTATAGTGTGTTAGCTTTTATTAACAGGGGGTTGGAGTTTAAGAGCCGTGGGGTTATGCTGCAACTGTACAGGACCTTGGTGAGACCACATTTGGAATATTGTGTGCAGTTCTGGTCACCTCACTATAAGAAGGATGTGGAAGCGCTGGAAAGAGTGCAGAGGAGATGTACCAGGATGCTGCCTGGTTTGGAGGGTAGGTCATATGAGGAAAGGTTGAGGGAGCTAGGGCTGTTCTCTCTGGAGCGGAGGAGGCTGAGGGGAGACTTAATAGAGGTGTATAAAATGATGAAGGGGATAGATAGAGTGAACGTTCAAAGACTATTTCCTCGGGTGGATGGAGCTATTACAAGGGGGCATAACTATAGGGTTCGTGGTGGGAGATACAGGACGGATATCATAGAACATAGAACATAGAACATTACAGCGCAGAACAGGCCCTTCGGCCCACGATGTTGCACCGACCAGTTAAAAAAAAACTGTCAGAGGTAGGTTCTTTACGCAGAGAGTGGTTGGGGTGTGGAATGGACTGCCTGCAGTGATAGTGGAGTCAGACACTTTAGAAACATTTAAGCGGTTATTGGATAGGCACATGGAGCACACCAGGATGATAGGGAGTGGGATAGCTTGATCTTGGTTTCAGATAAAGCTCGGCACAACATCGTGGGCCGAAGGGCCTGTTCTGTGCTGTACTGTTCTATGTTCTATATCAGAAGGACATATTTTACACAGAGGGTGGTGGGGGCCTGGAATGCGCTGCCGGGCAAGGTGGTGGAGGCAGACACACTGGGAACGTTTAAGAATTATCTAGATAGCCACATGAACGTAGTGGGAATGGAAGGATACAAAAGAATGGTCTAGTTTGGACCAGGGAGCGGCGCGGGCTTGGAGAGCTGAAGGGCCTGTTCCTGTGCTGTATTGTTCTTTGTTCTTTGTAAGGTTGTTGCATAAGGTTAAATCTCACGGGATCCAGCGTGAGGTAGCCAAATGGATACAGAATTGGCTGGATGACAGAAGACAGAGTGTGGTTGTAGAGGGTTGTTTTTCAAACTGGAGGCCAGCAGTGTGCCTCAGGGATCGGTGCTGGGTCCACTGTTATTTGTCATTTATATTAATAATTTGGATTAGAATTTAGGAGGCATGGTTAGTAAGTTTGCAGTTGACACCAAGATTGGTGGCATAGTGGACAGTGAAGAAGGTTATCGAGGATTGCAACTGGATCTTGATCAATTGGGCCACTGGGCTGACAAATGGCAGATGGAGTTTAATTTAGATAAATGCGACGTGATGCATTTTGGTAGATTGAACCAGGGCAGGACTTACTCAGCTAATGGTAGGGCGTTGGGGAGTGTTATAGAACAAAGAGATCTCGGGTTACAGGTTCATAGCTCCTTGAAAGTGGAGTCACAGGTGGACAGAGTGACGAAGAAGGCATTTGGCATACTTGGTTTCATTGGTCAGAACATTGAATACAGGAGTTGGGATCTCTTGTTGAAGTTGTACAAGACATTGGTAAGGCCACACTTGGAATACTGTGTACAGTTCATGTCACTCTATTATAGAAAGGATATTATTAAACTAGAAAGAGTGCAGAAAAAAATTACTCGGATGCTATTGGAACTTGATGGTTTGAGTTAGAAGGAGAGGCTGGATAGACTGGGACTTTTTTTTCTGGAGCGCAAGAAGCTGAGGGGGTGATCTTATGGAGGTCTATAAAATAATGAGGTGCATAGATCAGCTAGATAGTCAAAGATAGAGGAGTCTAAAACTAGAGGGCATAGATTTAAGGTGAGAGGGGAGAGATACAAAAGGATCCGGAGGGGCAATTCTTCCACACAGAGGGTGGTGAGTGTCTGGAACAAGCTTCCAGAGGTAGTGGTAGAGGTGGGTACAATTTTGTCTTTTAAAAAGTGTCAGACATTTACATGGGTAAGATGGGTATAGAGGGATATGGGCCAAACGCGGGCAACTGGGACTAGCTTAGTGGTTATAAACAAAAGGCGGCATGGACAACTTGGGCTGAAGGGCCTGTTTCCATGCTGTAAACCTCTATGACTCTATGACATTATACATGAAGGTAATAAAGCTGAGAGACAAATGTATTTCTAAAAGCTGATCAAATCCCACAGTTTTTCCACAGCAAAGACATGTTAATGAACCAAAGCTGCCATTGCCAAGGAATATTCAAATCCTTTTGACAGTAATTCTGATAGAAACATCTTGTACTAAGTTTTGCTAGTATGCTCTGGCATGGCCTTTAATTCGAAGACTTGTGATTTTTAAACACAGTTTTTAGTTCCCTGAAGGAAGATCCTGGAATTAATTTCTGCTCTGCACTGAATTAATTGATGTTAACCTACATAGTGGTAGAAGTATCACAATCAGCCTCGTTACCTTGGATCAGGCCAATGAAATATTGACCAGCGTTCATGATCTTCTCCATCTCTGTGACCTCCTCCAGCCCCACAACCCTCTGAAATCTCTGCGCTCTTTTAATTCTGGTCTCTTGTGCATCTCATTGACCATAGACATTTGTGCTGTCAGTTGTCGAGGCTCAAGCTCTGGAGTGCCCTCCTTGAACCTATCCATACCTCTCCCATCCTCTCTTTCCCTAAAATGCTTCTTAAAATCCCACCTCATGACCGAGATTTTGATCACCTATCTTAAGTGACATTTGAGAACACCTTTTCTGAAATGCTTTGGGCTGTTTTGCCATCTCAAAGGGACTCTATACAAGCAAGTTGATGTTTATCACTATTCAGCAACTCCTGTTGGAAACCAGCATCTATGTGCAAGTTGGTTGACGAGTTGGGCTGAGATTTGATCATTAAGTTGGCCGCCAATACTCATTCTCAAAGTTCACACAAGGTCACTGTCACAGGCAGTAATATTCCATGGAATATGTCCAATACCTGCAGGAGAAATGAAAGGCATTAAGAAACCTTTTTCTGTCTTAATGGATGACATGATTCTCCTCTATTTATGTATTTCTGCTTCTCTTCAGCATAAGTCATTCCCACCTTTGGGCATGGCAAATATCTCTGAACTAATTCTTCAAAGTGAGATTGTAAAGATGAAACTCAAGTTTTAAGAACAAAGAACAGTACAGCACAGGAACAGGCCCTTCGGCCCACCAGGTCTGTTCTGAAACAGATGCCTTTCTAATCTAACATTTTCTTGCCTTTATGTGGTCCATGTCCCTCTATTCCCTGCCTATTCATATATCTATCCAGATGCCTCTTGAACTTTGTTAAAGAATCTGCTTCCACACCTCCTCTGGCAGCACGTTCCAGGCATTCACCACCCTCTGTGTTGAAAACTTGCCCTTTACATCTCTTTGAATCTTCCCCCTCACTTTCAACCTATGCCCCCGAGTAATTGACCCTTTGATCCTGGGAAAAAGACTCTATCCAATCTATCCCAGCCTGTCATTATCTTGTAAACCTCTATCAGGTACCCCTCATCCTCCACTCCAATAAAATCAATCCTAGTTTGTTCACCCTTTCCACTGCTTCAACATTCTTCTGGTAGTGTGGCGACCAGAATTCTACCAGAATTAATGCTGGTATCACCGTCATTTTTCAGCATGAGAATGAGCACAGGCCAGAGAAAGTAAAAGGAATATCATGAAATGTGTCACAATTATGCTTATAAATCAAACTTCATTCTGAATTTTGTAGAAGGACGTTCAGTGCTATGGGCCACACCATATGGAGCTGCTCTTGTGTAGCATGGAGAAAGAGTTGGGGCAGAGGATTAGATTAGGGTGCAATCCAGAAATAATTACATTTTCTGAAAGGGAATTAAATTTAGCTAAGACCCAGGGATAAGTTTCACTGCCATAACATCAGTCTGCACAAACTTGATTTAATATCTAAACCACCGAAGATGAACCAGTCTATCACATTTAACATGTCTTTTGCAACTGACCTTGTCCGTATGGTATTATTAATATCCTGAAGTATTGATTTATTGCAAGCCCTACTATATAAACAAGTATTTAGAAGATTGTTTTACAATTAAAATCAAGCAAATCTAATTAAAAAGAAGAAAACAAAGTGCCGATCAAAAAATAATTATCAACATGAATTGGGTCAGAAAGTAATTTTGTGTTTCTTCAATAATTTAGGCCATGCACAGACAACAATCCCAGCCTGCGAAAGACAGTTCACCCCCAAGAGAGGACAAAGCCACTCAGCAACAAGCTGCTGACGATAACTGTGCCAAAAAGCCCAGATCACGTACTAAGATCTCTGTGGAGGCGCTGGGCATTCTTCAGAGCTTCATCCATGACGTGGGTCTCTATCCTGACCAGGAGGCCATTCAGACCCTTTCTGCCCAGCTGGATTTGCCCAAGCATACAATTATTAAATTTTTTCAGAACCAGCGTTATCATGTTAAGCATCATGGCAAATTAAAAGAGCACTTAGGAACCACAGTTGATGTTGCTGAATATAAGGATGAAGAGCTGCTTACAGAGCCCGAGGAGAATGACAGTGAGGAGGGCTCTGAGATATACACCATGGAGGGTGGAGAGGAAAACCTCAGCAAAACCAAAGCCAAACCTCCAGAGATAGACCAGAAATAATGTGAAGCACACCAGCTAATGCGACATAAAAGAATATTGTCAATTCTATGTACAGCTTTATGTAATGCATTAAGTACGTACGGAGTACAGCAGTATTGAATTTGCAGGTCTGAACTAATGTTGCCTTGACATAGAATACCAGAATGGATTTCGTTCACAGACTTTTGAGTCTTACAGATTGGGAAAGATTAAACTCACTTCAGAGTTTGCTTCACAACTCAATCCTGCACTAAAAGTTAAATAAAGAAACATTGTGGGCAAGTTTGAAAAGGACATTCTCTTCGAACCTACTCGGGACAAAGTTGTTTTTATAAAGTTCTGTGACTGTACACTGAAATGTAAAATGAAGGTTCATTAGGTTGCATCCTCAAACCACTTTATGATGAATTGTTTTGTCTTTTTGATAAGGTGCCCTACTCTGCTAGGGTGGGGGGGGGGGGGGGGGGGGTGGTAGGAGGGGGTGACTTTCTGCTTTTAAAAATTCCTATTTATTTTCTAAATACATCCTGATTTTCTGAATATGGCTGCCTGCCAGGTGGCTATGAAAATATTTTGGGGTTTGTATTTTTCACAAAAAAGACACCACTGCCAAAAAACAAACAAAATCAGCAAACACAAAATACATCTATGAGAACGCACACAATTTTACGAACTTGCGTGTTTGCTGCTGTGTGGTTCAGTCAGTTGTATCTTTTATTTTGTACTAAGTATTAATATTTTGATTTATGCCAACAAAAGAGGCAGGTATGGATTTCAGTCATGCCGGGCAGTGTTGTAAGTGAATGATCTTTTACTGGAATCATAAAGGTGGATTTCTGCAGCTGAGACTGAGCTAACCACACTAGTTAAGCAGGAAAAGTCATAATGAAATGGGGTGTGAATAACATAATGATATTCAGGGTTGCACAATAATAAAACCTGAGGCCTACTACCCTGTATACAGGCTGATACATAATAGCCTATTGCTGTTCTCTATAAGCTTGGCTTGCAGCCTTATGTGATTCAATTTTGAAGTTGTAAAATCAGTAGGCCATAAAGAATTTACAGTTTCTTCTATACTGTCACCAACACCAACAAATGTTTCTCTAACTTGACAATGATGCTGTTGGATATTTGCAGATGAAGCCGGCATTTGGATGATTAACTCTTTAAATCTGGAATCCCTCACCTTCTGCTACTTTAGTCCAAGTATTAAACTAAAAACTCAAAGTAAATTAAGGTGAGAAAAATGGAGTTGAGGGTGGATGAGCCACGACCTGAATGAATGCAGCGGCAGGCTCAGGACTAAACGGTAGCTGTTACCAATGTTATTAAATGGGCTAACACTTCTGCTAAAAGAGTAAAAAGAGGAATTTAAGATTAACATCTTACTTAGTGTGTGTATGCTAATAACCCACAGCATAATTTCAGGGCCTTGTGTGTAATGAACAAGGGTGGGATTTTCCGCGCCACGCCATGTTCCCTCATGCCATGTTCCCTCATGCCATGTTCCCTCATGCCATGTTCCCTCATGCCATGTTTTGCAGCGGCGAAGGCAGCCCGCCATCGGCAGGCGGCGCGATCTTCTGATCCTGCCGCGATCAGTGGGGTTTCCCGTTTATATACATCCCCTGCTGCCGGAAAACCCACAATGGGGTTTCTCCATTGGTGGGTCTGGAAGATCCCAACGGCAAGAACAACCGGAAAATTCCGGCCCAAGTCTTTTTACTAAATTGTCATTGTTTTCTGATGGCAATCTAGTGAAAGAATATTTCTTCATCCACAGAGGAAAACAGACTTATTTGTCTTCCTTTAATACCTTTCTTTCCCCTGTCAATATGAACAAGGTGCTGCCAGTGTCAGTCGTGCTCTGGAATGCTGGTTATTGGTGTTTCTGTCTGCCAAGCAGCAACTTGGAAGGAAAATAAAACAGGACTCCCAGACTTATTGTCTTATGTTGTCAGCAGCATTTCAGGTGTGGCTTGGCACCTATTAAGGAAATTGATAGAAGTAGTAACATTCAAATAGGAAGACTTAAAATCAGCCATTTAAACATGGAGTGGAACCCTAGCTAATTTATCTCAGGATTGCCAACAGAAGACTTGATCTTAAGCAGAAATGAACTTTATTCAGGGATGAACAGATGTTAATGGAGATAGACTAGCACTTAGAAGAAGCTGCTCTTACACATATCTTTATCTTTAACAGACATGATCATAAAAAACCTCCACTGTAGCAAAAAGAATCAATAATTAGCTTTTCTGCTGTTTTTGTGTCGTTTATTGTGACGAGAAACTTCTCAAAACCAATTATTTCTGCTGAGTTTGTACAAACTGTTCAATTAATAAGGACACAAGAAGCTTTTTTTTGTAACATTTTAACCAAAATATGTACTGGAAATTGTCAACGCTAAGTCTTGCCTATTCAGTTTTATTACACTGCAAGGACTGCAGTGATAAGTGAATCTATGGGCATTTTAGCCTATGGTCTTGCCAGATTTGAAAAGTACAATAAGCATATATGTCTATTTATTCATTACCTGTCATATATTATCTATTTGGAAAAAATAAACTTGCTTTCATAGTGCCTCTCGAGAAAGCACAAATTTCTGCCTTTGGTGAAATGAAGAATAATTGTGCTTTTGTATTATTGACAATGTGAATATAAAATTAACATATTGTAAATGTTCTTTTTCATGTGAATCAACCTTCTATCTGCGTTATCACAAAGTGATAATTATTTTTAAGTTATGTGCATTGTTAAGCCATTAGATCCTTTGTTGTTGAAATAAAATACATTCAATAAATATGTCTAAATTTGTCAAGTAATGTTTGATATTTGAGTGTCTCTCTGTGCTATATTTTCTTGGTAAACAATTAAGTAACATTTGAGAAAATATTCTCCATTATATTTGTGCTGTTTTTTTCCTCTTCTAGTTCCTTTGTAAATATTTTCTGTTTATAATTAAAAAAAACCCACAAATTACTACATGTTAGGAAACGTTTGGAGCCCATCTGTCCATGATCGGTGGACATAATAAAAGACATTATTGTATCACTAGTTTGTACATCCAAGCAGCTTCATATAAATATCATGGCTCTTGATGATGGTTCTTGTGTGGCACTGTGTCTGGCTGAATGCCATGCACATTAAAACAAAACAGTTCAGGGAGTAGTGAGCCAGACAGCATATAAAGACTTTACACACCATTCAAATTTTTACCCAGCCTCTTAAAAAGCCTAAAAGATGGAATTATTTGTTCCGATTAGAGAAAGGGGATAGGATGCTTTTTGAAAAAGGACCAAAAAGAGCACTTTTAGATAACAAGAATAATGAACATGATAGATATCAATTTTGACCGTATATGACACAATATAAGCTATAGATTGCTGTGCATTTCCATGGGGATGCTGTTAAGATTTAACATTATATATTAATATGACGCTAGAATAGAAGAATAAGGCTCCTGCAAGCACTATGTACATATCCTTCGAGTCTGGGCCTCATGTATCTGAGTATCTGGTTTCTATTACAAGTTACAAAAAGAATTAGTTCTTTCTAAACTGAAGCTTGTGGTGACAAGAAGCTTTTATTAGATTTACAGTAATTAGGGTTTTCCACAATTATAATCTATGACATTTAAAGTAACATCTGAAATACTGAACAAAGTTTTTTTTGTGTTTTTTAGAACATGTTTATAGTAGTCTAGGGTATAAATTGCAGTTGTAGAAAACTGAGTTGAGAATGACGCAGACAAGAGTTATGTTACTGAGACAAAAGGTTAAAATGGTGTGCAATTCAATTATTTGTGTCACTTCCTGTGTTAACAGCAACAAAAACAAAGATCACTTTGGTGTGCAGGGAAGGTGGATTGGCCATGCTAAATTGCCCCTTAGTGTCAAGGGGATTAGCTAGGGTAAATGCATGGGGCTATAGGGATAGGGTCTGGGTGGGATTGTGGCCGGTGCAAACTTGATGGGCCGAATGGCCTCCTTCTGCACTGTAGGATTCTATGAACTTTGATGTACCATAGAACATAGAATTCTTCTGTGAAACACTTGACAAAGTGTTATGATGCGGAGGTTGACCCCCTTTTGAGAAATAACACCAAATCCCCCAAAGAGGAATACCTCACCTCGTAATCTGTTAAAAGTGTGTGGGAAGATGTGAACTGTTCTTCAGTAACGTTTAGTGGTTAATTAACAGAAATACCTGACACTCACGTTAAAATGAACACTTAACAATTTATTTATTTAACTAACAGGGAACTTTAACTAAACAAGTAATATACCGAATAAAATAAGATTCTAATGGAATGCTGTTCAAATAAATGCTCATTCAAAAAATAACATAACAATATAATTCTGTCACCCTCAAAAATCCAACCAGGTTTTGTGGCTTTCGGAAACTTTTGGAGTTCTTCTGTTGATAGAAACATAGAAACATAGAAAAACTACAGCACAAACAGGCCCTTCGGCCCACAAGTTGTGCCGAACACATCCCTACCTTCTAGACCTACCTATAACCCTCCATCCTATTAAGCTCCATGTACTCATCCAGGAGTCTCTTAAAAGACCCTATTGAGTTTGCCTCCACCACCACTGACGGCAGCCGATTCCTCTGTCTGTAAGTTCTTTCTGATTTGGTACCTTTCACTAGTTAGATGGTGCGCTCTCTTAAGACCTATCTGAAGCTGGCAGAGTTGGGAGCTTCTCTCTCCCCCTTGAGGCTTGAGAGGTGGCAGTTCTCCTGTTGCTCTCCCATTCTTCCCCCTGCACTCTCTTTTATACCTGTGATGACCTATCAATTTTCCTACAATAGGATTGGTCTGATGTTGTCAACATCATCAAATTCAAATCTTGTAGGTTCTTGGTAACTGAGTGCCTGCTTTAAATTGATTGAGCAAAATTTAAAAAAAGGTTGTCTTGTCAAGACGACTGCTTGACTTTTTGATACAAATGTTTCAGCTTGGACTCTGGATGTACGTTACATTTTAAACCTCCAAGCACTGAAACAAAACACCAGCTTTTAAAGGGACCATAGTGTTTTTTTCCCTCTAACATTTTTACAATTTTTACACCTTTGGCAACATCAAATTTCAACTTCACAAACTCAACTTTGCAACAATACAACAATAGATACATTTACAGCTAATAAAATCTAGCAAGCAGCAGAACAAGTAAATTCCAAAGTGAAGTGTCACAATGCTGAAGGTTCTGTCACCAAGGATAGAATGGCAGGATAATGAAATTCTGGACCTCGATAGATGGATGAGGAAGTCTGTTGAGTGAGTCGCTGTGCAAAGCCATGGAAAGATTTGGGGGTGACACTGACAATTCTGGGTTCAATGCGCTGATGGAGGAGAATCTAATGGATGTCACAATATCTAGGCTGCCTGGTCAGCAGAACTTGGAACAGGATGGGATATGGGTTATAGAATTCTGCATATTCTCCAGTGTTTGGGTACTGGAGAAATTGAGCCTCGATGTGACTAAGGCAAAATGGGGATTTCTACAATCTGTAAAATAACAAAAATGAATAATTCTGCCAATTGCCCACTGCACCGGAAAAAAATATAAAACCTTTTTAAATTCAAAAATGAATTATTTTTTCTTCTGTGAAACGCTTTGGGACATTTTACTATGTTGAAGACTATATACATTGAAACATAGAAACATAGAAACCCTACAGTGCAGAAGGAGGCCATTCGGCCCATCGAGTCTGCACCGACCACAATCCCACCCAGGCCCTACCCCCACATATTTTTACCCGCTAATCCCTCTAACCTACGCATCCCAGGACTCTAAGGGACAATTTTTAACCTGGCCAATCAACCTAACCCGCACATCTTTGGACTGTGGGAGGAAACCGGAGCACCCGGAGGAAACCCACGCAGACACGAGGAGAATGTGCAAACTCCACACAGACAGTGACCCGAGCCGGGAATCGAACCCAGGACCTTGGAGCTGTGAAGCAGCAGTGCTAACCACTGTGCTACCGTGCCGCCGCCGAAGTTGTGGATGTTGTAGCAATTTCTATGCCCAACTGAAATTGGCACAGTGAAAAATACAAGATAGAACTGCATTAGTTTTGTCAACGGTTGTCTTAATGTCACTTTCCCACTCCCCTCCTCTTCCATTTCAAACAGGAGCTCTCTCAACAAAATGGATCTTCAAAATACTGAACTGGTTCAACAAAAGTATCAAGCAGTAAATATTAAACTAAGGGCTTGCTACCTCAGTGCTGTTAAAATAAAAATGCAAAAGCCTTCCATCCTGCACTATTCACACCCTCTCAGCCCCTAACACTCCCATGCTCCCTCATGTTACCCACCCATTCCTCTTCTCGCCAGGCCATGCTATGGCACTCCACCCACTCCCTATGGCCTCCATGTCCCTATTGCCGCCCTATGCCTCCTGTAATGCATCCCCCAACCCCTCATGACCCCTATGCTGAGCTATGACACAGTAAGAAGTCCCACAACACCGGGTTAAAGTACACTCAATCTCCCCTGGCCTCGCATGCCCCAATGTCAAGCTATGCTCTCATACACTTCCATGGTCCCATGTACGTTTGAAGGAAACTTAGTGGGTTGCTGCATGACTGGCAGAATATAGAAATTTGGATGATGTCCATTCATGTACAGATAGGTATACTGCGAAGAAAGCAAACTAATGAGTGACCAGGTCATAGAGCAGAGTAACTTAATGTCAGATGAAATCACTACACAGGAAAATAGCATTGTCCAAGTTAGATCTGAAATGAGGTTACTGATAGACTAAAAAGAACCCCAAAAGCAAGTATATTCTCCACTCACATCAGTCTGAAATGATACAAAATACTTTCGATCTCATCAGAAGTGAGAGAATACCAGAATACTATCCCCCTTGCAACAGAAAACATCTTGAGTAATTCAGTCAATATCTTGATATGTGCACCTAACTAACTGAAATACAATACAGTAGAAAACTAAGGATTAAATACAGGAAATTAGAAGAGCTAATGCTTAAGTATGAATGGGTACAGTAAGAAGTCTCACAACACCAGGTTAAAGTCCAACAGGTTTATTTGGAATCACAAGCTTTTGGAGCGCTGCTCCTTCATCAGGTGAGAGCTGAAGGACCTGTTCCTGTGCTGTAATTTTCATTGTTCTTTGTTCTTCTCTATGAACAGCATGCCTTGTCTATATAGCATGCAAGAACCAATACTTTTCACTGTATACTAATACATGTAACAATAATAAACCAAATCAAAATCAAAACACAAATCACAGTGGAATAAAAGAAGAAATAAAAGCGACAGATGGAATTGTTTTCAGTGATTGGATTATCTAGCGATCTAATATTCTAAAAAAATTACATCTGCATGCACTTTCTGTTATCCATGATGTTTACATTTATAATGCTCCACATTTAAAGGACATGAGTTGCTGTTGCTTTCACCCTTGCCTATGCTTCCCACCCCAGCCTTCATTTACCTTCAGGTCGCTGTGACATTGGCAGCAACCCAATCTTGGTTGATTCTTCACCAGCTGTATGTTCACACAGTGTTTTCTCCACTGAATTGAGGCTGGACGACCAACATGTGGAATGCTTTAGACTGTACCATTCAGGCACTGCCGATGTACCCTGAACCCTTGTATGCCCAAATGCCCATTCCAATAGCTTTGTTTAGTTGGAAAGTATCTCTTCAAGCATAGAAAACCAGGCTAAATTATTTAATCCAGAAGGCAGTAAAGAAATAAATTGAAGAAATATATTGGTGAGAAAATCAGAAATAAAGGAAGAAATTCAGATGTTAATGAGAGCAAATAAACCCCGTTACAAAAATTGTCCTCACCATGCACATCATGAAGGTATACCATGGCATACTTGACAGGACCAGCTGGGACAGCAAAAAGCTCAGAGAGGAACAAAGATTTGCTTTTTACTAGTTAAAACCAATGTATACGTCCAAAGATGGATTTGATATCGTTGACCCAGCAATATTCAATCCTATTATAATTGCTGAGGAATTGGAGGCCACTTCAAGGATTAATTTATATGAAATGATGCAGGTATCAGATCATAAAATGTACCTGCTGTACAAACCCGGAATCAATACATTTTGGAGAACATTTATTGTCCATCATCTTGGGAAAAATTATCTCTGTTTTTTGAGGATTTTGTCAATCGGGCGGAAAAAGCGATATGTAGCCTGTTGGGTTTTCCTGCCATATTTTTTGATGGGTAATCAAAATAAATCCTGGAGGTGGATCTTATGATGCCATGCTAGGGGAGCCTGCCCCTGACAGATCAGGACCCCCTAATATGAAAAAACAATCCCCACACGGATAGGGGGCCATCTCCCCCACCAGTAGTGGGGATGTACGTTGATGATTGCACAATGTTCAGCACCATTCGCGACTCCTCAGATACTGAAGCAGTCCATGTTCAAATGCAACAAGATCTGGACAATATCCAGGCTTAGGCTGACAAGTGGCAAGTAACATTCACGTCACACAAATGCTAGGAAATGACCATCACCAATAAGAGACACTCTAACCACCGCCCCTTGACATTCAATGGTGTTACCATCACTGAATCCCCCACTGTCAACATCCTTGGGGTTACCATTGACCAGAATCTCAATCGGACTCACCACATAAACACAGTGGCTACAAGAGCAGATCAGAGGCTAGGAATACTGCGGCGAGTAACTCACCTCCTGACCCTCCAAAGCCTACCCACCATCTACAAGGCACAAGTCAGGAGTGTGATGGAATACTCCCAACATGCCTGGATGGGTTCAGCTTCAACAACACTCAAGACGTTTGACATCATCCAGGACAAAACAGCTCTCTTGATTGTCACCACATCAACTCCCTCCACCACCAATGTTCATTTGCAGCAGTGTGTACTATCAACAAGATGCACTGAGCAATTCACCAAAGATCCTTAGGCAGCACCTTCCATGACCACTTCCATCTAGAAGGACAAGGGCAGCAGATACATGGGAACACCACCACCCGCAAGTTCCCCTCCAAACCACTCACCATCGTGACTTCGAAATATGTCACCATTCCTTCGCATTCGCTGGGTCAAAATCCTGGAATTCCCTCCCTAACAGCATTGTGGGTCAACCCACAGCACATGGACTGCAGCGATTCAAGAAGGCAGCTCACCACCACCTTCTCAAGGGCAACTGGGGATGGCCAATAAATGCTGACTAGCCAGCGACACCCATGTCCAAAGAAAACTCACACCTACAGGGACACAGGACTCCCATTCCCCCCTCCCCCCCAATAGACATGGGACCCACTCCTCCCCACCCCCTGGGAACCTGTCTCATCTCGAATCTCTCCAATGGAAGCCCCGGCAATGCCAGGGGGCAGTGTCAGGGAGCAATACTGGGGGCAGCACCAGGGTATTGCCAGGGTACTGCCCAGGCATAACCCTCTCCCTCCTGGGCTCTGCACTAGGATGTAAAATCCAACTCAAGAACATAGCACATAATCTAGGCCTGTCCACCATCTACAAGGTACAAGTCAGGAGTGTGATGGAATACCTCACTTGCCTGCAACTCCAACAACATTCAAGAAGCTTGACACCATCCAGGACCAAGCAGCACACTTGATTGGCACCACTCCACAAACAATGGAAGTGGTGCCAAGCATAGTGACCCAGAGACAGCGAACCATTGGTGATATAGTTTCAAGTAAGAGTTTTAACAACACCAGGTTAAAGTCCAACAGGTTTATTTGGTAGCAAATACCATTAGCTTTCAAGTTTCAAGTCAGGATAGTGAATGACTTCCAGGGAAATTCGAGATGGTGATAGTCCCATGTGTCTGCTGCCTTTGTCCTTCGAGATGGTAGTGGTTCTGTGTTTGAAAGGTGCTGCCTAAGGAGCCTTGGTGAGTTGCTGCAGTGCATCTGACCTTCTGCCGTGGTATACACAGCTGCTACTGTTCATTGGTGAAGAAGAGATTGAATGTTTGTGGAAGGGGTAGCAACCAATCAGGTTGCTTTGTCCTTGATGGTATTGATATTCTTGGGTGTTGTTGGAGTTGCACTCATCCAGCCAAGTGGAGAGTATTCCATAACACTCCTGACTTGCACCTTGTAGATGGTGAACAGGTTTTGGGGAGTCAGGAGGTGAGTTACTCACCGCAGGATTCTGAGCCTCTGATCAGCTCTCGTAGCCACAGTATTTTTATGGCTAGTCCTGTTCAGTTTCTGGTCAATGGTAATCCTCAGAATGTTGATAGTCAGGGATTCAGCAATGTTAATGCCATTGAATGTCAGTGAGCGATGGTTAGATTCTCTGTGTGGTGTGAATGTTACTTATCACTTGTCAATCCAAGCTTGGATGTTGTCCAGGTCTTGCTGCATTTGGACATGGACTGCTTCAGTACCTGAGGATTCACAAATGGTGCAATCATCAGTGAACATTTCCATTTTTTACCTTATAATGAAAGGAAGGTCATTGATGAAGCAGCTGAAGATGGTTGGGCCGAGGACACTCCCCTGAAGAACTCCTGCACTGATGTCATGGAGCTGAGATGATTGACCTCCAACAACCACAATCATCTTCCAGTGGAGGGTATCCCCGATTCAGCAGAAAAGGTTGAGTGCTGTCTGAAAGGAAAACCATGAGAACGAGATACAGACTGACAAAGGGGGGAAGGGGGGGAGGGGGGGGGGGGTAGGTAAGAAAAATCAAAATGGAGGACAGGATTCATTGTCTGAAGTTATTGAACTCAATGTTGAGTCCAGAAGGCTGTTAAGTGCTTAACTAGATGATGACGCACTGTTCCTCCAGCTTCTGTTGGGCTTCACTGAAATTGGGCCAAGGACAGAAATGTGAGCGCGAGAGCAGGATGCTGAATTAAAATGGAAAGTGAGAGGAAGGTGAGGGTCAGGTTTGCAGACTGTCTGAAGGTGCTCCACAAAGCAATCACCCAGTCTGCATCTGTAGACAAAACGGCATTGTGAGCAGAGAGTACAGAGGAATCACAGAATGCATAAAATCCCTACAGTGCCAACGGGAACCATTTGGCCCATCGAGTCTACACTGACCACAATCCCACCCAGGCCCTATCATCATAACCCCATGCATTTACCCTAACTAGTCCCCATCACACTAAGGGACAATTTAGCATGGCCAATCCACCTAACCCCCACATCTTTGGACTGTGGGAGGAAACCGGAGCACCCGGAGGAAACACACGCAGACATGGAGAGAATGTGCAGACTCCACACAGACTGTCACCTGAGGTCAGATTCGAACCCGGGTCCCCGGTATTGTGAGGCAGCAGTGCTAACCACTGTGCCACCGTGCTGCCCCAAATTGCACCACTAATTCCCCCTAACCAATACATCTTGCGACAGTAAGGGGCAATTTAACATGGCCAATCAACCTAACCCGCACATCTTTGGAGAGTGAGAGGAAACTGGAGCATCCGGAGGAAACCCATGCAGACATGGGGAGAAACTCCACACAGACAGTCACCTGAGGCTGGAATTGAACCTGGATCCCTGGCGCTGTGTGCCACCATGCCGATCAAAATAAATTGAAAGAAGTACAAAGAATCATTGCTTCACCTGGAAACAATCTTTAGGGCATTGGACAATGAGGACAGAGGAGGTAAGGGCAGGTGTTACACCATCTACATGGGTAAGGTGGCAGGTAGGTAAGATGGTAGGTGGGTATGGTGGTAGGTGGATAAATTGGTAGGTGGAAAGGACATAGGTAGGTAGGATGGCAGATGGGTGAGTTACGTTGTGATGTCACTTTAAGGGAATATGCAAATGATCAGGTAACCAGGATGTAAAGCAACATGTGACCAGTAGCAGGAATTGCAGCTTTGTGGAATTTGTAAGTAATGATTTGATTTGATTAGGATACAGTGAAAAGTATTGTTTTTTGTGTGTTACACAGACAAAACACACTGTCATAGAGTACATAGGGGAGAAGGAAAGGAGATGGTGCAGAATGTAGTGTTACAGTCCCAGATAGGGTGTACAGAAAGATCAACTTAATATATGGTTGATCCATTCAAAATTCTAGAGGCAGCAGAGAAGAAGCTGTTCTTGAGTTGGTTGGTATGTGACCTCAGATCTTTTTCATGACAGTTTTTCCAATGGTTGTTGAATCAAAGAACAATGCAGCACAGAAACAGGCCCTTTGGCCTACCAAACTTGCACCAGCACATGATGCCTTTCTAAACTAAAGACCTTTCATCTCTGCGCGATCCATGTCCCTCTATTCCCTGCCTATTCATGTATCTGTCAAGATTCCTCTCAAATGTTGCCACTGTATCTGCTCCTACCATCTGTTTTGGCATTGCATTCCAGGTACTCACCATACCATACTTACAGTGCAGAATAAAGAACAAAGAAAATTACAGCACAGAAATGGGCCCTCCAAGCCTGCACCGACCATGCTGCCCGACTTGACTAAAACCCCCTACCCTTCCGGGGACCATATCCCTCTATTCCCATCCTATTCATGTATTTGTCAAGACGCGCCTTAAAAGTCACTACCGTATCTGCTTCCACTATCTCCCCCGGCAATGAGTTCCAGGCACCCACTACTCTCTGTGTAAAAAACCTGCCTTGTACATCTCCTTTAAATCTTGCCCCTCGCACCTTAAACCTGTGCCCCCTAGTAATTGACTCTTCCACCCTGGGAAAAAGCTTCTGACTATCTACTCTGTCCATGCCTCTCATAATCTTGTAGACTTCTATCAGGTCGTCTGTCAGCCTCCGTCGCTCCAGTGGGAACAAACCAAGTTTCTCCAACCTCTCCTCATAGCTAATGCCCTCCATACCAGACAACATCCTGGTAAATCTTTTCTAAACCTTCTCCAAAGCCTCCACATCCTCCTGGTAGTGTGGCGACCAGAATTGAACACTATATTCCAAGTGCGACCTAACTAAGGTTCTATAAAGCTGCAACATGACTTGTTAATTTTTAAACTCAATGCCCCGGCCGATGAAGGCAAGCATGCCGTATGCCTTCTTGACTATCTTCTCCACCTGCATTGCCACTTTCAGTGACCTGTGTACCTGTACACCCAGATCCCTTTTCCTATCAATACTCTTAAGGGTTCTGCCATTTACTGTATATTTCCTATCTGCATTGGACCTTCCAAAATGCATTACCTCACATTTGTCTGGATTAAACTCCATTTGCCATATCTCCACCCAAGTCTCCAACCGATCTATATCCTGCTGTATCCTCTGATGGTCCTCATCCTCAGCAAATCCACCAACCTTTGTGTCGTCTGCAAACTTACGAATCAAATCAGTTACATTTTCCTCCAAATCATTTATATATATATTACAAAAAGCAAAGGTCCCAGCACTGATCCCTGAGGAACGCCACTTGTCACAGCCCTCCATTCAGAAATGCACCTTTCCACTGGTACCCTCTGTCTTCTTTGACCGAGTAAGAAGTCTAACAATACCAGGTTAAAGTCCAACAGGTTTATTTGGTAGCAAAAGCCACAAGCTTTCGGAACAGGCTGTCCCTTCGTCAGGTGGGTGGGAGTTCATAGATCATAGAAGATCATAGAAACCCTACAGTGCAGAAGGAGGCCATTCGGCCCATCGAGTCTGCACCGACCACAATCCCACCAAAGTTCTAATCATAAACAGGGCACAAAGACACAAACTCAATTTGCATGAATAATGATTGGAATTTACAGCTAATCAAGTCTTAAAGGTACAGACAATGTGAGTGGAGCGAGCATTAAGCACAGGTTCAAGAGATGTGTATTTTCTCCAGACAGGACAGCTAGTGAGATTTTGCACATCCAGGCAGGTTGTGGGGGTTACAGATAGTGTGACATGAACCCAATATCCCGGTTGAGGCCGTCCTCATGTGTGCGGAACCTGGCTATCAGTCTCTGCTCAGCGACTCTGCGCTGTTGTGTGTCGTGAAGGCCGCCTTGGAGAACGCTTACCCGGAGATCAGAGGCTGAATGCCCGTGACCGCTGAAGTGCTCCCCAGCAGGAAGAGAACAGTCTTGCCTGGTGATTGTCAAGCGGTGTTCATTCATCCGTTGTCGTAGCGTCTGCATGGTTTCCCCAATGTACCATGCCTCGGGACATCCTTTCCTGCAGTGTAACGGGTAGACAACGTTGGCCGAGTTACAAGAGTATGTACTGTGTACCTGGTGGATGGTGTTCTCACATGAGATGATGGCATCCGTGTCGATGATCCAGCACGTCTTGCAGAGGTTGCTGTGGCAGGGTTGTGTGGTGCCGTGGTCACTGTTCTCCTTCCAAAACTTCTTTGACCGAGCCAGTTTTGTATCCACCTTGCCAGCTCATCTCTGATCCTGTGCGACTTCACCTTCTGCACCAGCCTGCCATGAGGGACCTTGTCAAAGGCCTTACTGAAGTCCATGCAGACAACATCCACTGCCCTACCCTCATCAATCATCTTCGTCACTTCCTCGAAAAACTCAATCAAGTTCATGAGACACGATTTCCCCTTCACAAAACCATGTTGCCTCTCATTAATACGTCCACTTATTTCCAAGTGGGAATCAATCCTGTCTCGAAGAATCCTCTCCAATAATTTCCCTACCACTGATGTAAGGCTCATCGGCCTGTAATTACCTGGATTATTCTTGCTATCCTTCTTAAACAAAGGAACAACATTGGCAATTCTCCAATCCTCTGGGACCCCCCCCCCGTATGATGTGGAGATGCCGGCGTTGGACTGGGGTAAACACAGTAAGAAGTTTAACAACGCCAGGTTAAAGTCCAACAGGTTCATTTGATAGCAAATGCCACTCGCTTTCGGAGCACTGCCCCTTCGTCAGGTGGAGTGGAGATCTGCTCACAAACAGAGCATACAGAGACACAAACTCAATTTACAGAATAATGATTGGAATGCAGTCTTTACAGATAATCAAGTCTTAAAGGTACAAACAATGTGAGTGGAGAGAGCATTAAGCACAGGTTAAAGAGATGTGTATTGTCTCCAGACAGGACAGCCAGTGAGATTCTGCAAGTCCAGGCAAGCTGTGGGGATTACAGATAGTGTGACATGAACCCAGGATCCCGGTTGAGGCCATCCTCATGTGTGCGGAACTTGGCTATCAGTTTCTGCTCAGCGACTCTGCACTGTCGTGTGTCGTGAAGGCCGCCTTGGAGAATGCTTGCTGCCTGTTGCACACTTAATCTAGTGGTGGCTCTCCTCAATCCTACCCGAGTGCTGGCAATATACAGGCTGAGATTTCCAAAAGCAAACACTTGAGGCTGAGTTAAAATTTTTTGACTCATTTCACACTAACCATTATCGCAATGACAATCACATTATCACAATGTCAATTCACATTTTGACAGCTCCAAGTGTTTATAAAATCTTTGAAGCTGGGCTATGAATACAGATGCTTGCTTGGGCAGTGTGGTGGCACAGTGGTTAGCACTGCTGCCTCACAGCGCCATGGACCCGGGTTTGATTCCCGGCTTGGGTCACTGTTTGTGCAGAGTCTGCACATTCTCCCCGTGTCTGCATGGGTTTCCTCCAGGTGCTCCGGTTTCCGCCCACAGTTCAAAAGACGGGCTGGGTTAGGTGCATTGGCCATCCTAATTTCTCTCTCGGTGTACCTGAACAGGTGCCGGAGTGTGGCAACTAGGGGATTTTCACAATAACTTCATTGCAGTGTTAATGTAAGCCTACTTGTGACACTAATAAATAAACTTTAAACTAAGGGATTAAAGAAAGTTAAATTAGGAGAATGGGTTTTTATCAATGAAAATGAGTTTTCGAAACAGTGAATTTATCAACTGACTCTTTAGGACTTTATTTAATCTCAGCATAAATTCTAAAGTCTATCCATGGTGGATACCAGGTGAGTTGGCATGGTAGGTGTAAGGGCAAAGGGTGATGGTGGAGCAGCATGGGTTGGCATAGGGACTGTGAAGGGTCATGGGGTGAGTGTAAGGTATAGTTTGGCATGGAGGATATATGGGATCATGGGGTTTGTGTGTGAAGCATGAAGTTGCATAGGTTAGCATGGATGGGGCATGAGGAGTGGTGTTTGAAGTGCTTAAGGGCTGTCTTTTGCTTTATTAATTTTTGCTATCATTAATAAATTGGCTTGCACCAACGCAGTCCTTCTGCTGCGTCTGCCTCTGCACTCTGCAGCTTCCAAACTCTTTCCAGACTGGTCAACCACAGGGCGCATTTTATGCTATGCATCACAGTCCACCCCAGACCAAAAATCAGAACTGCTGCGGCACTTCTCCCCAGGTCGGGATTTTGGAACAGAGAATTGTACTGAATCTAGGCGCTCGACCCCAGCAGCAAAAATGTTTAATTTTTATTATTTTTCCATGCGATGTTGACGGTGCTGGCTAGGCCAGCATTTTGTTGCCCATCCCTAATTGCTCCTGAACTGAGTAACTTGCTAGGCCATTTCAGAGGGCAGTTAAGAGTCAACTGCATTGCTGTGCATCTGGACCACTGGCCAGACCAGGGATGGGACTTTCCACTCTCGTTTTTGTTGGGAGCGGAAAATTTTGTGAGATGTCCAAATTGTGTTTCACGTGACATCAAGTGTGACGCAATTGTCCCCTACCTGCCAGTGATGTAACATTTTTCCTGATATTGAATGTTGGCAATATCATTTCCATATATTAACATCTCATTATCAGATCTCTTTGCCTGAATCATTCTCTTCACATCGAGCGGATTTCCCAGATGAGCTCAAGTGAGTGCATGGCTCAGCAGGGATGCCTGAGCACTGAGGCAGTGCTGGGGACAATGCCCAGGCAATTCTGGGGACGATGGGGTTCTAAATGAACCTTTGTGCACTGGTACGGCCTTTAAAAATGGTGCCCTCACCTTCAGAAAGGTGGGCTCAATCAGAACCCTGTTATGTTGTGGGACCCGCCTTACATTTCTTTTCCTCTAGTCCAGAACAATCCTGCAGAGAAAGCCATCGGTGGTACTGGCAGTTTTAGTGCCGCTTTTCCTGCCTTTGCCAATATTGAGGAAAATTCCACCCCAGGTAAGGACGACAGATTTCCTTCCCTAAAGGACATTAGTAAACTAGGCGGTCAGCATTACACTATTTACCATGGTGGGATTCGAACCTGGGTTCCCAGAGCATTATACTGCATCTCTGGATGACCACTCCAATAATAATACCACCAAGCCACTGCCTGCCCAATGTTTCAGGCCTATGAACTTGCATCCTTAAATATCTCAAACTAAAGTTGAAAACTCATTACGATACACCCAAAGTTACACTCCATCACAACCATCAACTCATCTATTCAAAATACACTCATAAATTAGTTCTAATTGTTCCTCGGACTCTGAATACACTTAATACATTTGAGGCTTTGCTTTGAATGTTTGAGGCTGTGGGCAGTGTTTCGAGAAGTTTGAGAATGTATTTTGAAGACTTAACCCAGTGTGGTTGGGAGTGTAAAGCTGAGATTCCGAAGTATATTTTTCGTGAGACGTGCTTTGAAGAGTATTTCGAATGTCTTTGAGGGTGTATCTTTATTTAATGATGCACTTTTCTGCATTTCAACGTGATTATTGAATGGGTTGAAATAATGTTTTTGAAAGATTTGAGGGTGTATTTCAAGGATTTTGGACTGTATGTTATTTGATTGAGGATTGAACATATATTTTAGATGACCACAGATGAGGTTCTGTGGTCGGGACAGAGACTCCCGCATGGTTTGTTGCCTCCCGGGTGCCAAGGTCAGGGATGTCTCTGATCGCGTGCACAGCGTTCTAAAGTGGGAAGGTGATCAGCCAGATGTCGTGGTACATGTCGGTACCAATGATGTGGGAAGGAAGAGTGAGGAGGTCCTGAAGAGTGAGTATAGAGAGCTTGGAAGGAAGTTAAAAAGCAGGATCCCGAGGGTAGTAATCTCAGGATTACTAGCCAGTGAGGGTGGGAGTAGGATGCTTGGGCAGATGAACACGTGGCTGAGGAACTGGTGTAGGGGGCAGAGTTTCCTATTCTTGGATCATTGGGACCTCTTCTGGGGCAGGTGGGACCTGTACAACAGAGACGGGTTACACCTAAACTACAAGGGGACGAATATACTTGCAGGGAGATTTGCTACTGTTATTGGGGAGCGTTTAAACTAGATTTGCAGGGGGATGGGAACCAGAGTGCCAGAGCAGATAGTGGAGCAGGGGTAAAAAGACAGGTTAGTTCAAGCAAAATCACAAATGGAAGGGTTGAGTGTGGTGGAAGTAACCTTTTGAGGTGTGTCTATTTCAATGCCAGGAGTATTGTGGGGAAGGCAGATGAGCTGAAGGCGTGGATAGACACGTGGAAATATGACATTATAACCATTAGTGAAACTTGGCGACAGGAGGGGCAGGACTGGCAGCTCAATGTTCCAGGGTTCCAATGTTTCAAACGGGATAGAGGCAGAGGGATAAAAGGTGGCATTGTTGGTCAGGGAAAATGTTACAGCGGTACTCAGGCAGGATAGATTAGGGAGCTTGTCTACAGAGGCCCTATGGGTGGAGCTGAGAAACAGGAAAGGTATGACCACATTAATGGGCTTGTATTATAGACCACCCAATAGTCAGCGAGAATTGGAGGAGCAAATCAGCAGAGAGATAGCTGACAACTGCAAGAAACACAAAGTTGTGATAGTTGGGGATTTTAATTTTCCACATATTGATTGGGACTCACATACTGTTAAAGGTTTAGACGGGGTAGAGTTTGTAAAATGTGTTCAGGAGAATTTTCTACATCAGTATATAGAGGTGCCAACTAGAGAGGATACGATATTGGATCTCCTATTGGGAAATGAGTTAGGAAAGGTGATGGATGTGAGTGTGAGGGAACACTTTGGATCCAGTGATCATAATGCCATTAGTTTCAACCTGATCATGGATAAGGATAGATCTGGTCCTCGGGTTGAAGTTCTGAACTGGAAAAAGGCCAAATTTGATGAAATGAGAAGGGATCTGGGAAGTGTGGATTGGCACAGGCTGTTCTCTGGTAAGGATGTAAATGGAAAGTGGGAGGCCTTCAAAGGAGAAATTTTGAGAGTGCAGAGTTTGTATGTTCCTGTCAGGATTAAAGGCAAAGTAAATAGGAATAAGGAACCTTGGTTCTCGAGGGAGATTGTAACACTGATTAAGAGGAAGAGAGAGTTGTATGAAATGTATAGGCAGCATGGAACAGATCAGATGCTCGAGGAGTATAAAAAGTGCAAGAAGCTACTTAAGGGGGAAATCAGGAGGGCTAAAAGAAGACATGAGGTTGCTTTGGCAGACAGAGTGAAGGAAAATCCAAAGAGCTTCTATAGGTATGTTAGGAGCAAAAGGATAGTGAGGGATAAAATTGGTCCTCTTGAAGACCAGAGTGGTAGACTGTGTATGGAACCAAAAGAGATGGGGGAGATACTAAATGGGTTTTTTGCATCCGTATTTACTGAGGAAACGGGCATGGAGTCTACGGAAATAGGGCAAATTAGGTAGGGAGGTCATGGAACCTTTACAGATTAAAAGGGAGGAGGTGTTTGCTGTCTTGAGGCAAATCAGAGTGGATAAATCCCCAGGACCGGACAGGGTATTCCCACGGACCTTGAGGGAAGCTAGTGTTGAACTTGCAGGGGCCCTGGCAGACATATTTACAATAGAACATAGAACATTACAGCGCAGTACAGGCCCTTCGGCCCTCAATGTTGCGCCGACCAGTGGAACCATTCTAAAGCCCCTCTAATCTACACTATTCCAATATCATCCATATGTTTATCCAACAACCATTTGAATGCTCTTAATGTCAGTATTCACAGGGGAGGTGCCGGATGATTGGAGGGTGGCTCATGTTGTTCCATTGTTTAAAAAAGGTTCCAAAAGAAATCCGGGAAATTATAGGCCAGTATGTTTGACGTCGGTGGTGGGCAAGTTATTGGAAGGTGTGATAATGGATAGGATCTACAAATATTTGGATAGACAGGGACTTATTAGGGAGAGTCAACATGGCTTTGTGCTTGGTAGGTCATGTTTGACCAATCTATTAGAGTTTTTCGAGGAGGTTACCAGGAAAGTGGATGAAGGGAAGGCAGTGGATGTTGTCTACCTGGATTTCAGCAAGGCCTTTGACAAGGTCCCTCATGGGAGGTTAGTTAGGGAGGTTCAGTCACTGGGTATACATGGGGATTAGACACTGGCTCAATGGAAGAAGCCAGAGAGTGGTTGTGGAGGATTGCTTCTCTGAGTGGAGGCCTGTGACTAGTGGTGTGCCGCAGGAATCGGTATTGGGTCCATTGTTGTTTGTCATCTATATCAATGATTTGGATGACAATGTGGTAAATTGGATCAGCAAATTTGCTGATGATACAAAGATTGGAGGTGTAGTGGACAGTGAGGAAGGTTTTCAAAGCTTGCAGAGGGATTTAGACCAACTAGAAAAATGGCAAATGGAATTTAACGCAGACAAGTGTGAGATACAGGGTAAATGGTAGGACTCTGAAGAGTGCAGTTGAACAGAGGGATCTGGGAATACAGGTACAGAATTCCCTAAAAGTGACGTCACAGGTGGATAGGGTCGCAAAGAGTGCCTTTGGTACATTGGCCTTTATAAATTGGAGTATCGAGTATAAAAGTTGAGTGTTATGGTAGGGTTATATAATGATGTGGAGATGCTGGCGTTGGACTGGGGTAAGCACAGTAAGAAGTCTCACAACACCAGGTTAAAGTCCAACAGGTTTATTTGGTAGCAAATACCATAAGCTTTCGGAGCACAGCTCCTTCGTCAGATGGAGTGGATATCTGTTCTCCAACAGTGCACAGACACAGAAATCAAGTTACAGAATACTAATTAGAATGCAAATCTCTACAGCCAGCCAGGTCTTAAAAGGTACAGATAATGTGGTTGGAGGGAACATTAAACACAGGTTAAAGAGATGTGTATTGTCTCCAGACAGAACAGCTGGTGAGATTATGCAAGACCAGGGGCAAGCTGTGGGGGTTACTGATAATGTGACATAAATCCCTTTCTATGGTTCTAGTTTGAAAATGTACTGAATAAATTTGAAGGTACACTCTAGATGCTTTTCAAGGCCTGTTGTGTTGTATGTCAGGATGTTGTATGTCAGGATGTTGTATGTCAGGATGTTGTATGTCAGGATGTTGGATTTATGTCACATTATCAGTAACCCCCACAGCTTGCCCCTGGTCTTGCATAATCTCACCAGCTGTTCTGTCTGGAGACAATACACATCTCTTTAACCTGTGTTTAATGTTCCCTCCAACCACATTATCTGTACCTTTTAAGACCTGGCTGGCTGTAGAGATTTGCATTCTAATTAGTATTCTGTAACTTGATTTCTGTGTCTGTGCACTGTTGGAGAACAGAGACCACTCCATCTGACGAAGGAGCAGCACGCTCCGAAAGCTTATGGTATTTGCTACCAAATAAACCTGTTGGACTTTAACCTGGTGTTGTGAGACTTCTTACCAAGGTTATATAAGGCATTGGTGAGCCCGAATTTAGAGTATTGTGTACAGTTTTGGTCACCTAGTTACAGGAAGGATGTAAATAAGGTTGAAAGAGTGCAGAGAAGGTTCACAAGGATGTTGCCGGGACTTGAGAAGCTGAGTTACAGAGAGAGATTGAATAGATTGGGACTTTATTCCCTGGAGCGTAGAAGAATGAGGGGAGATTTGATAGAGGTGTATAAGATTTTGATGGGTATAGATAGAGTGAATGCAAGCAGGCTTTTTCCACTGAGGCTAGGGGAGAAAAAAACCAGAGGGCATGGGTTAAGGGTGAAAGGAGAAAAGTTTAAAGGGAATATTAGGGGGGGCTTCTTCACGCAGAGAGTGGTGGGAGTGTGGAATGAGCTGCCGGATAAAGTGGTAAATGCGGGGTCATTTTTAGCATTTAAGAAAAACTCGGACGGGTTCATGGATGAGAGGGGTGTGGAGGGATATGGTCCAAGTGCAGGTCAGTGGGACTAGGCAAAAAATGGTTCGGCACAGACAGGAAGGGCCAGAGGGCCTGTTTATGAGCTGTAATTTTCTATGGTTCTAGTTTGAAAATGTACTGAATAAATTTGAAGGTACACTCTAGATGCTTTTCAAGGCCTGTTGTGTTGTATGTCAGATGGTATTTTTGATGGATTTGAGCATGTATTTAAGTGAATGTAATGAGGTAATTTTCTATGAATGTGTTTTGATGACAGAATTCTTTGATCAGTTCTAGAGTGTATCCACACGGTTATGTGAGTTTATTTTGAGATTATTCCAAATGTATTTTAATTAGTTTCACGATCTGTTTCCCTTCCATTCGGGACTCTAAGTGCTCATCCCAAGCAGTCCCAGCAGTGGGTGTCCTGTAGGCCCACTCTGTCACACAGCCTGGTCTGGCATCACCAGCACCCCTCCACCCCAGGACATTGCACCAGAGGGTGTTGCCATTGACCCTCACTCAGATGTGGGCCCAGGCACCAGTGTGCGGTCAGAGAACAGGTAGGAGTCAGACTTGTGTGGCACTGGGGATGCATCAGAGTGTCACACAGCGAGTCATCATCACCCTCCTGTCTGGACCTATAATTTGCTAATACGGCTAACCCTGGCCCATCACATCTGCTGTTTGTGATATATATATAAATGATTTGGAGGTAGATGTAGCTGGTGTGATCAGTAAGTTTGCGGACGACACGAAGATTGCTGGAGTTGCGGATAGTGATGAACATTGTCAGAGAATACAGCAGGATATAGATAGGCTGGAACATTGGGCAGAGAAATGGCAGATGGAATTAAATCCAGATAAATGCAAAGTGATGCATTTCGGTAGATCTAATGTAAGGGGGAGCTATACAATAAATGGCAGAACGATCAGGAGTATAGACACACAGAGGGACCTGGGTATACAAGTCCACAGATCCTTAAAGGTGGCAGCACAGGTGGAGAGGGTGGTGAAGAAGGCACATGGCATGCTTGCTTTTATTGGACGGGGCATAGAATATAAAAGTTGGCATATGATGTTGCAGCTGTATAGAACGATGGTTAGGCCACATTTGGAATACTGCGTCCAGTTCTGGTCGCCATACTACCAGAAGGACGTGGAGGCTTTGGAGAGAGTACAGAGAAGGTTTACCAGGATGTTGCCTGGTATGGAGGGTCTTAGCTATGAGGAGAGATTGGGTAAACTGGGGTTGTTCTCCCTGGAAAGACGGAGGATGAGGGGCGACCTAATAGAGGTGTATAAAATTATGAAGGGCCTAGATAGAGTGAACAATGGGAAGCTTTTTCCCAGGTCGGTGGTGACGAACACAAGGGGTCACGGGTTCAAGGTGAGGGGGGCAAGGTTCAACACAGATGTCAGGGGGATGTATTTTACACAGAGGATGGTGGGGGCTGGAATGCACTGCCAAGTAAGGTGATTGAGGCGGACACGCTGGGATCGTTTAAGACTTATCTAGATAACCACATGAACAGACTGGGAATAGAAGGATACAAAAGAATGGTCTAGTGAGCACATGAGCAGCGCAGGCTTGGAGGGCCGAAGGGCCTGTTCCTGTGCTGTATTGTTCTTTGTTCTTTGCTCTTTGGCGTGATGTGAATGGGACCCACGGCGGGGGGTGTGGACAAGGGTTGGGGGTGCGGGGAGGAGGGTGTTGCAGGCTTCTGGGAGTTGGGGGGGTAGGAGATGGTGGACCGCACGCCTTCTAGTCGTGGAACCTTGTGGAGATGAGGGCCTTGCTCACTGTCCTGCCCTGCTGGACCCTTGCTGCTGCCTGTCTACCTTCTCCAGCTCCTCCTCAGCCTCTTCCTCCACTTCCTCAGGAGTGTCCGCCTGATCGCCCTCCTCATCCAGGATGTTTCCCCACTGCTGTGCCAGGTTGTGGGGCACACAGCAGACCACCACACTGTGGGAGACTCTCAGGGGGCTGTACTGGAGGGCCCTAGGGGAACTGCACCTTCAGGTGTCTGATGTATCGCTCAATGATGGACCATGTGGCAGTGGAAGCCTGATTCTAACGGGTTTCCGCATCGGTCTGTGGCCTCCACACTGGCGTCATCAGCCACATCCTTAGTGGGTAACCCTTGTCCCCTATGAACCATCCTGGCAGCCTGGGTTGGTCCTCGAACAGCCCGGGGATGTCAGTGCTCTGCAAGATGAAGCTGTCGTTAACGCTCCCAGGGTGGCGTGCACACACATGCATGATGTTCGTCCTGTGGTCGCAGACCACCTGAACAAAGCACAATGCCTGCCGTTTTGGGGACCACAGGGTGATGTGCAAGCCATCGACTGCCTTCTATATGTTTGGCATCTCGGCAATGGTGGCGAAGCCTGCAGTCCTGGTTTCCTGCTAGGCCTGGACCACATTGAAATTGATGTACTGGCCAGCCCGGGCGAACAGGGCATCTCGCAGACGCACCTGTGAACTGAGGACTGGGCAATCCCACAGAGCTCCCGACTGGCACCCTGGAAGGACCCAGTTGCGTAAGAGCTGAGGGCCACTGTAACCTTCACCACCACCGAGAGTGGGTGTCTCCTGTCTCTTGAGGTGCCAGGTCTACGAGGACCTGACACAGATGCTGCACCATCTCCTTACTGAGCCAGAGCCTGCGGCGACACATGGTGTCCAGCAGCTCCTTGAAGGACATGCATGTCCTGAAGTGCTGGGGTCTCCGTCTCCTCCATTCCCTGGCACCCCCCTCATGGCCCTGACATGTGGTCCCCTGTCCTCCTGCTGCAGCTCAGGCCCGGGCTGGCCTTTAATTCTTGGGTCAACCTTCAGCAAATTATGTCATCATTGCACGAGGATTGGTAGCCTAGTCCTGTATCCGAATGCCAACTTGATTAGTCTTTTGCAGATGCTGACCTGAAAGATCATGTGAGATGTAATTATTCATGCTGGGTCCTGGATTTAGCACAGTATAGATTAGCACAGTAGTTTTGATCATGATTAGTTATTACAGACCCTGAAATATGTCATCCTGAAGATTTCAGAAGCCTCTTTTCATTGTTTACACCAAACATTAACTAAAGAAATGGAGGCCTAAGGTCAAAACATGCCATTGGATTCATTGACGAATCTAGACTTCTCTCTGGATGAATTCAGCTCTTCATGACACAGCTACCTATTGGCAGTGGTATAGTGTTGAATCCTGTTTTGCGAAATTTTTAGTTCTGGGAATGGAATAGAATTTCACTTTGATCTCTATTGCCTGCCATGGTCCTCATGACACATGGTCATGTGAGTGTGATGCTCATCAAATATCATTTGTTTCTAAACCGAACCCCTACCTAGCGCCCCATGAAGGTAATGAATGAAAGTATACCATTCATTGAAAGAAACTGGGAGTATCGGGGAGCAGGTAAAGGACCTTGGTTGCTCTGGTGAGATTAAGGAAGGGCCACTCATTTCCAGTCTTTTGGAAAGCTAGAGACCCCCAACTCCAAACTTTCGTTTTCATTCATTTAATGTAAGCATCATTGGCAAGGTTGTAATTTGTTTCCACTCCTCTACCCTTGAAGAGATGGTGGTGAGCCACCTCCTTAAAGCTCTGCAGTCCATCTGGTGTAGGTGCACCCACAGTGCTGTTAGTTACCCAAACTCATCCCAGATATAGTGAATAAGACGATATAGAATGGTCTGTGACTTGGAGTGGAACTTGCTGGTGATGGTGTTCCCATGTGTTTGCTGCCCTTATCCTTCCACCTTGAAGTAAAAGTCACAAGTTTGGAAGGTTCTGTGAGAAAAGCCTTGAGGATTGCAGTGCATCTTCTAGATGGTACACAGTGCTGCCATTGTACGCCTTTGACGCAGGAAATGAATGTTTAAGGTGGTGGATGGTTGCTGATCACGTGGGCTGTTATATTTTTGAGTGTTCTTTTGATGAATTTGAAAGGGTATTTGAAGATGTATTGTGAGTCTGAGGGTGTATTTTTTAATGAGTTGGAATTTTTGAGGTGTTTGGGAATGCAATTTAATTAGTTTCTTACAGTAATTTGATGTGTTTGAGAGTGTTGATTTGATGAGTTTGAGTATATTTTAATGATATTGAGGATTGTTTTCTAATGAATCTGACAGTGTATTTTCAGGAGTTTGAGAATGGTTTGGCGAGCTTCAGTGTGTACTTCAGCTCAACAATGTACTTTTAATCAATTGATGATTTTGATTAATTGAAGGGTATTTGTCTGAGAATCATAAAACTGCACCCATAAATTCATAATGTATATTTTCATAAACCTCAGGATACGTTTTGAGTGAGTTTTTCAGGGATTTGAAATGCTTGCCTGTATATTGATATGGTGAAGGTGTATTTTAAATGAGTTTGAGTGTCTTGTCTAGTTTTGTTTGAGTGTTTCTGACATGGTTGAGGGTCTAATTTGGTAAGTTTGATCATATCTGGAAAGTCTAGAAATGCTGCTGATCAGTTTAAGGATATGTTTTCACATGGTTAAAGTGGCGATTTTGGAAGATTGTATATTGAATGATGTTGCTGAGTTTCAGAATGTACCTTGACAATGCATTTTAAATGTGATGTGCGATATAACACACGAGAGGCTGGATGTACTCGGGAAATAAAGGCTTTTATTGCCAACAATAACAGAGCTACCATATACAGTATTCGATCCCAGACTAAAGGGTCACCAGGCAGAGCAGTGACCTTTTTACCTCTCCCAGGAGGCGGAGCCGACTGGGGTGTACCATAAGGACTATATTAACAGGTAGAACAGCCCAACCCTAACCCCAACAGTAACATATATACAGACTCATAGTACTGGCCAGACCATGGCTCAGCACTACCTGGTGGGAACCAACAATGGTTCACCACAAAATGACTTTTAGTATTTACTTTTAATGAAGACGATTATGTATTTTGCTGCATCTGAGAATAAAGACTGGTCATTTTGATGGTTTTAGATTTTTTTTACTTATTTGCATATATTTTGATTCATATTTTCACATTTAAAGCAGTTTTGATGCCAAGTTCAGAAGGTATTTTTGTGAGTGCGAACATACATTTCTGATAAATTAGGAAATCTATTTTGATCATTTCTGGAGTTTTTTTGCCTTGGGCGCAGTTCAATGCATTTGAGTTGCATGTATCATGGTTTTGAGAGTTTATTATTGAGAACTTCATGATTGTAAATTGATAGATTTGAGGGCATATTTTCATGGTTTGGGTATGTTATAGTGGGTTTGAGACTACTTACAAAGAACAAAGTGAAGTACAACACAGGAACAGGCCCTTCAGCCTGTTCATGATGCACTAACTAAACTACAAAAAAAAACCTTATGCTTGGACCATATCTCTCAATTTCCTCCAGATGCCTCTTAAATGTTGCTGATGTGCCTGCTTCCACCACCTCCTCTGGCAGCTCATTGCAGGCACGCACCACTCTCTGCATGAAAAACTCCCCCCGCACATCTCCCTTAAATTTTCCCCCTTTCACCTTGAACCTGTGCCCCCTTGGAATTGACACTTCCACCCTGGAAAAAGCCCCTGACTATTCACCCTGTCTATGCCTCACATAATTCTGTAGACCTCAATCAGGTTTCCCCTCAGCCTCCGTCTTTCCAGTGAAAACAATCCTAGTTTATTCAACCTCTCCTCATAGTCAACACCCTCGAGACCAGGCAACATCCTGGGGGCGGTACGGTAGCACAGTGGTTAACACTGCTGCTTCACAGCTCCAGGGTCCCGGGTTCGATTCCCGGCTCGGGTCACTGTCTCTGTGGAGTTTGCACATTCTCCTCGTGTCTGCGTGGGTTTCCTCCGGGTGCTCCCGTTTCCTCCCACAGTCCAAAGATGTGTGGGTTAGGTTGATTGGCCAGGTTAAAAATTGCCCCTTAGAGTCCTGAGATGCGTAGGTTAGAGGGATTAGCAGGTAAATATGTGGGGGTAGGGCCTGGGTGGGATTGTGGTCGGTGCAGACTCGATGGGCCGAATGGCCTCCTTCGGCACTGTAAGGTTTCTATGATTCTATGATCCTAGTGAACCTTCTTTGCACTCTCTCCAAAGCTTCCACGTCCTTTTGGTGGTGTGGCGACCAGAACTGCATGCAATACTCCAAATTCAGCCTAACGAAGGTTTTATATAGCTGCAACATGATTTCCCAACTCCTGTACTCAATGCTCCAGCCGATGAAGGCAAGCATGTCATATGCCTTCTTAATCTCCTTGGCATCTGTGTTGCCACTTTTAGGGAACTGTGGACCTGCACGCCCAGATCACTTTGTATGTTAATGTTCCTAAGAGTTCTGCCACGTCAGTGCTATATATTTTCTGAGTATGTATTTTGATGAGATTAAGGGTGCATTTATGAAGATTTATTCTCATATGTTAGACCATATATTTTTAATGCAATGGAGAGTGTAGACTTGATGATTTAAATATGTAAATTTGTCTATGTCAATCTATATTCAATACGTTAGGATGTACTTTTCAAACCTTGCCTTTAAGTCAATTTGAAAGTAAATTGATAAGTTATGTTTGTATTTTTGACAAGTTTTAGGGTGTACTGAAAATGTATTCTTTAAAGATTTGAAGTTATTTTGTTGAGTCTGTTTTGTTAGTTTTGAGTTAGTTTGTTGAGTGTTTTATCAATTGACATTTGCTTATATGCCTACGTTTTCATGTCTATTGACACACTTGTACTGGGATGAGTTTGATGATGTATTCTGGGCAGTTGATGAGTTTAAAGTTGCAATTTGGTGAGTTTGAGGGCGTTTGTGTTTTTTGGTGGGTTTATTGGGTTTTTTTGATGAGCACGAGGAGTTATTTCAGATTAAGGTGAAGGAGTAATTCTGGTCAGGATGGGAGGTGTATTTTTGATGGCTTTGTGGGTTTGCCTACAGATACTTTGTGTCTTTTCTTGATTAGTTTTATTTGGTAGAGCTTGAACTATTATTTAAAACAAAGAAAATTACAGCACAGGAAGAGGCACTTCGGCCCTCCAAGCCTGCACTGACCATGTTGCCCGACTGAACTAAAACACCCTATCCTTCTAGGGACCATATCCCTCCATTCCCATCCTATTCATGTATTTGTCAAGATGTCCCTTAAAAGTCACTATCGTATCTGCTTCCACTACCTCCCCTGGCAGCGAGTTCCAGGCACCCACCATCCTCTGTGTAAAAAAACACTTGCTTCAGACATCTCCTTTAAACCTTGCCCCTCGCACCTTAAACCTGTGCCCCCTAGTAATTGACTCTTCCACCCTGGGAAAAAGCTTCTGACTATCCACTCTGTCCATGCCTCTCATAATCTTGTAGACTTCTATCTGGTCGTCCCCAAACTCCGTTGTTCCAGTGAGAACAAACCAAGTTTCTCCAACCTCTCCTCATAGCAAATGCCCTCCATAGCAGGCAACATCCTGGTAAATCTTTTCTGTACCCTCTCCAAAGCCTCCACTTCATTCTGGTAGTGTGGCAACCAGAATTGAACACTATATTCCAAGTGCAGCCGAATTAAGGTACTATAAAGCTGCAATATGACTTGCCAATTTTTAAACTCAGTCCCCTGGCCAATGAAGGCAAGCATGCCGTATGCCTTCTTGACTACCTTCTCCACCTGTGTTGCCACTTTCAGTGACCTGTGTACCTGTACACCCAGATCCCTCTGCCTATCAATACTCTTAAGGGTTCTGCCATTTACTATATATTTCCTATCTGTATTAGACCTTCCAAAATGCATTACCTCACATTTGTCCAGATTAAACTCCATCTGCCATCTCTCCACCCAAGTCTCCAACTATTCCATATCCTGCTGTATCCTCTGATGGTCCTCATCGCTATCTGCAATTCCACCAACCTTTGTGTCATCTGCAAACTTACTAATCAAATCAGTTACATTTTCCTCCAAATCATTTTTATATACTACAAACAGCAAATTTGGCACTGATCCCTGATGAACACCATTAGTCACAGTCCGCCATTCAGAAATGCACCCTTCCACTGCTACCCTCTGTCTTCTGTGACTAAGCTAGTTCTGTATCCATCTTGCCAGCTCACCGCTGATCCCATGCAACTTCACCTTGTGCACCAGTCCGCCATGAGGGACCTTGTCAAAGGCCTTACTGAAGTCCATGTAAACAACATCCACTGCCCTACCCGCATCAATCATCTTCATCACTTCCTCGAAAAACTCGATCAAGTTAGTGAGACAGGACCTCCCCTTCACAAAACCATGTGGCCTCTCGCTAATATGTCCACTTATTTCCAAGTGGGAGTAAATCCTGTCTTGAAGAATTCTCTCCAATAATTTCCCTATCACTGACATAAGGCTCACCGGCCTGTAATTACCTGGATTATTCTTGCTACCCTTCTTACATAGAACATAGAAACATAGAAAAACTACAGCACAAAACAGGCCCTTCGGCCCCACAAGTTGTGCCGAACACATCCCTACTTTCTAGGCCTACCTATAACCCTCCATCCTATTAAGTCCCATGTACTCATCCAGGAGTCTCTTAAAAGACCCTATTGAGTTTGCCTCACCACCACTGACGAGAGCCAATTCCACTCGCCCACCACCCTCTGTGTGAAAAACTTCCCCCTAACATTTCCCCTGTTCCTACCCCCCAGCACCTTAAACCTGTGTCCTCTCGTAGCAGCCATTTCCACCCTGGGAAAAAGCCTCTGAGAGTCCACCCGATCTATGCCTCTCAACATCTTATATACCTCTATTAGGTCTCTCCTCATCCTGCGTCTCTCCAAGGAGAAAAGCCCGAGCTCCCTCAGCCTATCCTCATAAGGCACACCAGTCAATCCAGGCAACATCCTTGTAAATCTCCTCTGCACCCTTTCAATCTTTTCCACATCCTTCCTGTAATGAGGCAACCAGAACTGAGCACAGTACTCCAAGTGGGGTCTGACGAGGGTCTTATATAGCTGCATCCTTATCCCCGGACTTCTTAAACAAAGGAACAACATTGGCTATTCCTCAATCCTCTGGGACCTCCACGGTGATGTGGAGATGTCGGTGTTGGACTGGGGTAAACACAGTAAGAGTTTTAACAACACCAGGTTAAAGTCCAACAGGTTTATTTGGTAGCAAATGCCATTAGCCTTCGGAGTGCTGCTCCTTCATCAGATGGAGTAGAAATCTGCTCTCAAACAGGGCACAGAGACACAAAATCAAGTTACAGAATACTGATTAGAATGCGAATCTCTACAGCCAACCAGGTCTTACAGATACAGGCAATGTGAGTGGGGGGAGCATTAAGCACAGGTTAAAGAGATGTGTATTGTCTCCAGACAGGACAGCCAGTGAGATTCTGCAAGTCCAGGAGGCAAGCTGTGGGGGTTACTGATAGTGTGACATAAATCCAACATCCCAGTTTAGGCCGTCCTCATGTGTGCGGAACTTGGCTATCAGTTTCTGCTCAGTGACTCTGCACTGTCGTGTGTCGTGAAGGTCGCCTTGGAAAACGCTTACCCGAAGATCAGAGGCCGAATGCCCGTGACCGCTGAAGTGCTCCCCCACAGGAAGAGAACAGTCCTGCCTGGTGATTGTCGAGCGGTGTTCATTCATCCGTTGTCGTAGCGTCTGCATGGTTTCCCCAATGTACCATGCCTTGGGACATCCTTTCCTGCAGCGTATCAGGTAAACAGCGTTGGCCGGGTTGCAAGAGTAGGTACCATGTACCTGGTAGATGGTGTTCTCATGTGAGATGATGGCATCCGTGTCGATGATCCAGCACGTCTTGCAGAGGTTGCTGTGGCAGGGTTGTGTGGTGTCGTGGTCACTGTTCTCCTGAAGGCTGGGTAGTTTGCTGCGGAGGTTGTGCGATTGTTTGAAGGCAAGAAGTGGGGGTGTAGGGGTGGCCTTGGCGAGATGTTCGTCTTCATCAATGACATGTTGAAGGCTCCGGAGGAGATGCCGTAGCTTCTCCGCTCCGGGGAAGTACTGGACGACGAAGGGTACTCTGTCCACCGTGTCCCGTGTTTGTCTTCTGAGGAGTGTGGTGCGGTTTTTCGCTGTGGCGCGTCGGAACTGTCGATCGATGAGTTGAGCGCCATATCCTGTTCTTATGAGGGCATCTTTCAGCGTCTGGAGGTGTCTGTTGCGATCCTCCTCATCCGAGCAGATCCTGTGTATACGGAGGGCTTGTCCGGAGGGGATGGCTTCTTTAACGTGTTTAGGGTGGAAGCTGGAGAAGTGGAGCATCGTGAAGTTATCCGTCGGCTTGCGGTACAGTGAGGTGCTGAGGTGACCGTCCTTAATGGAGATGCGTGTATCCAAGAATGCAACTGATTCCGGAGAGTAGTCCATGGTGAGTCTGATGGTGGGATAGAACTGGTTGATGTCATCATATAGTTGTTTCAGTGATTGTTCACCATGACTCCAAAGGAAGAAAATGTCATCGTTGTATCTAGTGTATAGCATCGGTTAAAGGTCCTGTGCGGTGAAGAAGTCTTGTTCGAACCTGTGCATGAAGATGTTGGCATATTGAGGTGCGAAGTTGGTCCCCACGGCAGTTCCGTGTGTCTGGATGAAGAACTGGTTGTTGAAGGTGAAGACATTGTGGTCCAGGATGAAGCGGATGAGTTGTAAAATTGCATCTGGAAACTGGCAGTTGTCGGCGTTGAGTATTGAGTCTTTAACCTGTGACCTGTGCTTAATGCTCCCTCCACTCACATTGTCTGTATCTTTAAGACCTGGTTGGCTGTAGAGATTCGCATTCTAATCAGTATTCTGTAACTTGATTTTGTGTTTCTGTGCCCTGTTTGAGTGCAGATTTCCACTCCATCTGATGAAGGAGCAGCGCTCCGAAAGCTAATGGCATTTGCTACTAAATGAACCTCCACTGTGGCCAGGGAGGATACAAAGATTTCTCTCAAGGCCCCAACAATTTCCTCTCTTGCCTCTCTCAGTATTCTGCAGTATATCCCACTGGGTCCTGGGGACTTGTCTACCTTAATGTTTCTCATGACCCCAATACCACCACCTTTTTGAACTCAACATGACTCAAACTATCTTCAGGCCCTGCCCCAGATTCATCATCCACCAAGTCCTTCTCTTTGGTGAATACTGACACAAAATACTCATTTAATACCTTGCCCATTTCCTCTGGCTCCACACATAGATTCCCTCCCCTGTCCTTAAATGGGCTAACCCTCTACCTGGCTACTCTCTTACTCTTTATATATGTATAAAATTTGCCTTAATCCTGCTGGCCAATGACTTTTTGTGACCCCTTTTAGCCCTCCTTGCTTAAGTTTCTTTCTTAATACTTACATGTATTCCTCATTTGCTTTGGGCAAATGACAAATACCCTAGCCTTGACAAATGCTTCCTTTTTCTCTTCGACTAGGCTCAGAATATCTCTCATTATCCAAGGTTCCCAAAACTTGCCATACTTGTCCTTCATCCTTACGGGAACATGCCGGCCCTGAATTCCAATCAAGTTAAACTTGAAAGCCTCCCACATGCCAGATGTTGATTTGCCCTCAAACATCTGGCCCCAATCTACATTCTTTCGTTCCTGTCTAATATTGCTGTAATCAGCCTTCCCCCAATTTAGCACCTTCACTTGAGGACTACACTTATCTTTATACATCAGTACCTTAAAGCTTACTGAATTGTGGATTATGTAGATAGTCCAACTAGAGAGGAGGCCACATGTGGTCACTGTTCCGGAGCTTCTCCCCTACTGAAACGTTGACCACCTGGCTGGGCTCTTTCCCTAATACCAGGTCCAGTGTGGCCTCCTCTCTAGTTGGACTATCTACATAATGTTTCAAGAAGCCCTTCTGGATGCTCCTTACAAACTCTGCTCATCCACACCCCTAGCACTAAGTGAGGCCCAGTCAATATAGTGGAAGTTAAAATCTCCCACCACAACAACCCTGTTACTTTTACACCTTGCCAAAATCTGCCTACATATCTGTTCCTCTATCTCCTGTTGCCTGTTGGACGGCCTGTAGTAAACATTGTGACTACACACTTCCTATTCCTGAGCCCTCTGAGATGTCCTCCCGCAGCACAACTGTGATATTCTCCCCCGCCCCTTTTACGTCCCCCTCTATCCCGCCTGAAACATCTGCATCCTGGAACATTAAGCTGCCAATTCTCTCCTTCCCTTAACCAAGTCTCTGTACTGGCAACAACATCATAGTTCCATTTAGTTTGAAGGCATGATTGAAAATTTATTCTGGGTACTTTAAACATTTACATTGTATTTTGATGGATTTGAGATGTACTTTAATGAATTTTGGGGTACTTTTAAGGTGTTTGATCCTAGTATTATATGATCGGTCTTGGTGTATTTTAAAGTATACATTTTTGATGAAATTACACGTTTCTCTTGATGGTCTTGTGTATTTTGATAAGCCTAATGTTGCTGACTAAATACTTTTCATAATTTTTTAGTAATGGGAAAGAGCATAAGTTTCTTGATCAGCTGGGTTCCACAAGGTGGGAGGATACTGTGGCTGGTTTGGAGTACAATACAGATTCACTAAGGTACTGTCTAATATACAGCAATATAAGTATGTATGAGGAAAGACTTGAAAAATATTCTTTTGTGAGATCAATGCAGATTATGGGGCAACATAATAAGTGTTTAAAATTCTGGAAAAATATGACAGGGTCAATATAAGGAGACTGCTTCTGATAGCTGACAGGTCAAGAATTAGGGGCCATGAATATAGGATTGAATGCAAGAAATTTCGAACAAAGATGTGGAGAAATTTCTTCACGATAAGAAGTGTAAGGCCATAAATTCACTTGTATGTTACTGGTTGAGGTAGAAATTATGCCAACATTTAAGGATGGTTAGATAAAGAAAAGACATCAAAGAATTTGTGGGTAAGTGTGATGAGTACTATTTAATCAATTGAAGGGTAAGCATTGCTTGGGCCGAATGGCCTGATTCCATGTTGTAACTTCAGCAACCACAACAACTCGTATTTCTATAGCAACTTTAATAACACAAAATGTCCCAAGATGCTCCATAGGAGCATTTTAAAACGATGCATGAAACCCGGCACTTGGAGAGATGGCCAAAAGCTTGGTCAAAGAGGTAGGTTTTAAAAAGTGTCTTAAAAGGAGGAAAGTGGAGAGAAATGGAGGGGTTTAGGAGGGGATTCCAGAGCTTGGGGCCTAGGCAAATAAAGGCACAGCTACCAATCATTATAACTGGAAATGTACAGGAGGCCAGAATTCAAAGTGCAGATAACTCGGAGGATTTATGTAGTGGAGGAGAATCCGAGATAGAGACTTCCATGTATTTCTATGAACTTCAGGCTCTTTAGATGAGTTTCTTGCTGTGTGCTTGAGTTTCAAGTTGTATTTAATAACTTTAAGCATATTTTTTTTGATAACTTTGTGGGAATATGTTTAATAGCTTCAGGGTATAGCTTTGATGCATTTCAGGATGTCTTTTGATGGGTTGAGGTATATACTTTGACAATCCTGTGGTTGTTTGTTTATGAAATTGAAGAATATGAGGGTTTATTTAACTATGTTTGTCTGAGTTTTAATGACCATGATGTATATTTTTTTGTTGATGTTGATCAAATATTTTGTTTGGATTAAACTTGATGGGTTTGGGGTTTATTTTAACTTGTTTGAGAGAATTCTGATGCATTTCTGGGCATGGGGAACATTTATGTTATTTTACTGAGATGCTTTCCCTTTTAATGGTTTATTGTCAATTGTGTAAGCTGATTGTTTTGTACAGTGAGCTGGCATGAAGTTTTTTGAAACTTCAGGAACCTTTTTGAAACTTTGACCAGTCTGAGAGTTTAGGGCCTATAAAATTTTGCTAATTTATTACATATAACAGGCAAGAAATGTAGGCACATTTCTGGGTGGAAAGCCTTTCTTGAGATGGGAGTGTAACTGCCCTTGAGAAGATTGTGGTCTTCTTGAACCACTACAGACCATGTGATGTAGATACACCCACAATGCTGTTAGGGAGGGAGCTCCAGGATTTTGAGCCAGTGGCTGTGAAGGGTGGTAATATGGGGGGATTTTCCACTCCCCGTTTTCAGTGGACAGGAAAGCCAGAGAATCCAATGGGAGTCCCAAAATGGCACGTACACAGATGGGATTTCCCGTTGAGACAGTCAGTGCCCCCCCACTAATGATGTAATGGGGACTCTGCCATGAAAAGTCAGGAACCCCATTACTCAACATTTGAATGTCTCCCCGCTCTATTTACCACCACCCCTCACACATAATGAATTTTCCTCCATTGGTGAGGTTCACAAGTGGCCCTGATAAATTAGGATCTGGCAAATGGTTCCTGCCAGGGGTACACCGATAAGCACTGCCCCCCGGCACTGGCTCCTGGCAGCAGGATTTTTTTTTCCAGAGTGTTAGGAAAAGTCAGCAGTGCAGCCAATGGGCTGAATACCACTTTTTACACCCAAGTTGACACTGAAAAAAAGAGAAAATTCTGCCACAGTTCCCAAGTGAGGATGGTGTGTGCTTGGACAGGAACTTGCAGCTTGTAGTGTTCCCATACTTCTGCTGCCCTTAACATTTAATGGTCGCAAGTTTAGAAGGCACCATCAATGGATGTTTGTTGAGATGTTGCAGTGTATCTTGTATCTGGTGCATGCCGCTGCTACTGTGCATCTGTGGTGAAGGGACTAACTGTTTAACATTTTGGGAAGAGAAAGAGAGGTGGCCTTTACTCATGCCTGAAACAGGTGTTAGATCCTTTGCAAGTCACGGATCTAACACCAGGTTGAACACCACTTCAGAATTTGTTTGCAACCAGCATCAAAGCTGGTTGCACTCAGTAGAAACAAAACCTCGAAAGTCCATGCAGCTTGCAGGTAGGTTTTTCACATTTACCACCTAAAAGTCTGACTCCTTATTCTGAGACTATAACCCATTGTTCTATACACTGCAGCCAGGACCAACAGTCTCTCAGCTTCAAAATAAGATAAGCTCTCACTCTTCTACACTCCAGAGTATATAGGTCCAGCAAAGGTCCAACATGGAGTAGTTGGCAGCTGCAGACACTTTCCACCACATGGACACCAGTGCCAGTGGCAATTGAGGTGATCACAGACCTACATTTAAGCCCCTGGCTCATTCCAAGGCAACTTGGGGACCAGTCAATGTAATTATACTCTTTCACCATTTTAGGGAAAAACATCAACATGTTTATTTACAGGTTAAAACTACACAGAGGCTTGTAGCCTCGTGGCTGCAATCAGCTCCCGAGATGACTGAGTACAGAAAACTGAGCTTACCAGGGTGATTTCCCCTACCCTGCTCCCTGATTGGTTCCCTGGCTCATGTGAGCCTTATTCTGCAGATTGATCTTTAAAGGGACAATCCCCATAGTCAGCACAATCAATCAATCTGCAAAGCATTGATACGTTGTCTGACAGAATGCGCACCATCACTATTTTCCCATTGAAAACCAATAACAGCGATGGCTATTTTTCCAAAATTGACCACCATACTCCCACATACAATCCAATGGTTTTCAGAAAAAAATAGCTTCCATTCTATTGTGTGCAGAAAGTCCAGTGTCCAGCAATACAGAAACATATAGATAAATGAATATTTGAGAGGCAGCAATTATGATCCCATCATGTTAGTATAATTCTCTGTCTCAGGTCCATCTGAAGAAAACAATGGATTGAAAAGATGGCTTTTAGGAGCCAAATATTACCTACTTCAGCTGTGGCATTTTATTTACACTACATAATCATGTAGAACAGAACCAAGCTATACTGTTGTTTCTCGGGTATTGGTTTTCAATCGATAAAATGACAAAACTGCCAAACAACACCGCAGGGCTCTGTACTGGGACCTCTGCTATTTGTGATATATATAAATGATTTGGAAGAAGGTGTAACTGGTGTAATCAGCAAGTTTGCGGATGACACGAAGATGGCTGGACTTGCGGATAGCAAAGAGCATTGTCGGGCAATACAGCAGGATATAGATAGGCTGGAAAATTGGGCGGAGAGGTGGCAGATGGAGTTTAATCCGGATAAATGCGAAGTGATACATTTTGGAAGAAATAATATAGGGAGGAGTTATACAATAAATGGCAGAGTCATCAGGAGTATAGAAACACAGAGGGACCTAGGTGTGCAAGTCCACAAATCCTTGAAGGTGGCAACACAGGTGGAGAAGGTTGTGAAGAAGGCATATGGTATGCTTGCCTTTATAGGATGGGGTATAGAGTATAAAAGCTGGAGTCTGATGATGCAGCTGTATAGAACGCTGGTTAGGCCACATTTGGAGTACTGCGTCCAGTTCTGGTCGCCGCACTACCAGAAGGACGTGGAGGCGTTAGAGAGAGTGCAGAGAAGGTTTACCAGGATGTTGCCTGGTATGGAGGGTCTTAGCTATGAGGAGAGATTGGGTAAACTGGGGTTGTTTTCCCTGGAAAGACGGAGAATGAGGGGAGATCTAATAGAGGTGTACAAGATTATGAAGGGGATAGATAGGGTGAACGGTGGGAAGCTTTTTCCCAGATCAGAAGTGACGTTCACGAGGGGTCACGGGCTCAAGGTGAGAGGGGCGAAGTATAACTCAGATGTTAGAGGGATGTTTTTTACACAGAGGGTGGTGGGGGCCTGGAATGCGCTGCCAAGTAGGGTGGTGGAGGCAGGCACGCTGACATCGTTTAAGACTTACCTGGATAGCCACATGAGCAGCCTGGGAATGGAAAGATACAAACGATTGGTCTAGTTGGACCAAGGAGCGGTACAGGATTGGAGGGCCAAAGGGCCTGTTTCCTGTGCTGTACTGTTCTTTGTTCTTTGTTGATCAGTGCAGGAGTTTATCAGGGTAGTGTCCAAGGCCCAAACATTTTCAGCTGCTTCATTAGTGACTTTCCTTCCATCATAAGGTCAGAAGTGGGAATGTTTGCTGATGATTGCGCAATATTCAGCACCATTAGCAACTCCTCAGATATTGAAGCAGTCTATGTCCAAATGCAGCAAGACCTGGACAATGTCCAGGCTTGGACTGACAATTGTCAAGTAACATTCGTGCCATGCAATTGCCAGGCAATGGCCATCTCCAACAAGAAAGAATCTAACCATCGCCCCTTGACATTCAATGACATTACTATCATTGAATCCCCCACTATCAACATTCTAGGGGTTATTGTTGACCAGTAAGTGAAGTGGACCAGCCACATAAATACTTTGGCTACAAGAGCAGGTCAGAGGCTGGGAATAGTGTGGTGAGTAACTCTGTTCCTGACTCTGCAAAGCTTGTCCATGGTCTACAGGGCACAATCAGGAACGTGATGGAATAGTCTCCCCTTGCCTGGATGAGTGCAGCTCCAATACTCGAGACCATCGAGGACAAATCAATCCAGTTGATTGGCATCCCGTCCACATGGAGAGGCGGTGGCCTAGTGGTATTATAGCTAAACTATTAATCCAGAAACTTGGCTAATGTTCTGGGGACCTGGGTTTGAATCCCACCACTGCTGATGGTGGAATTTGAATTCAATAAAAAATATCTGGCATTAAGAATCTACTGATAACCATGAAACCATTGTCGATTTTTGGAAAAATCCATCTAGTTCACTAATGTCCTTTAGGGAAGGAAACCTGCCATCCTTACGTGGACTGGTCTACATGTGACTCCAGAGCCACAGCAATATGGTTGATTCTCAACTGCCCTCTGAACAAGGTCAACTAGGAATGGGCAATAAATGCTGATGTGGAGATGCCGACGTTGGACTTGGGTAAACACAGTAAGAGTTTTAATAACACCAGGTTAAAGTCCAACAGGTTTATTTGGTAGCAAATACCATTAGCTTTCGGAGCGCTGCTCCTTCGTCAGATGGAGTGGAAATCTCACTCCACTCCATGTATCCATGTGTGGTGAGTAACTCTGTTCCTGACTCTGCAAAGCTTGTCCATGATCTACAGGGCACAATTAGGAACGTGATGGAATAGTCTCCCCTTGCCTGGATGAGTGCAGCTCCAATACTCGAGACCATCGAGGACAAATCAATCCAGTTGATTGGCATCCCGTCCACATGGAGAGGCGGTGGCCTAGTGGTATTATAGCTAAACTATTAATCCAGAAACTTGGCTAATGTTCTGGGGACCTGGGTTTGAATCCCACCACTGATGTGGAGATGCCGGCGTTGGACTGGGGCAAATACAGTAAGAGTTTTAACAACACCAGGTTAAAGTCCAACAGGTTTATTTCGTAGCAAGTACCATTAGCTTTCGGAGCGCTGCTCCTTCGTCAGATGGAGTGGAAATCTCACTCCACTCCATGTATCCATGTGTGGTGAGTAACTCCGTTCCTGACTCTGCAAAGCTTGTCCATGATCTCACCACACCACATATATCATTTCCACTCCATCTGACGAAGGAGCAGTGCTCCGAAAGCTAATGGCATTTGCTACCAAATAAACCTGTTGGACTTTAACCTGGTGTTGTTAAAAATCTTACTGAATAAATGCTGGCCTGCCAGCGATACCCGTGTCCCACAAATGAATGATGAATAAAACATTCACTCTCTCCACCACTGATACACAGTGGCAGCAGTGTGTACCATCTACAAGATGCACTGCAGGAACATACCAAGGCTCCTTAGGCAGCACCATCCAAACCCACGACCACTACCATCTGGAAGGACAAGAGCAGCAGATACATGGAAACATCATCACCTGGAAGTACCCTCCAAGCAACCCACCCTCCTGAATTAGAAATATAATGCTGTTCCTTCACTATAGCTGGGCCAAAATCCTGGAACTGCAGCAGTTCAAGAAGGCTGCTCACTACTGCCTTCTCAAGGGCAATTGATGGGCAATGAGTGCTGATCAAGCCGTATCCCATGAATAAATGAAAAAAAAAAGAAGTGCAAGCAGTCACCAGGATCATTAATGAGCATGTTAATTGTATCTTGAAGCAGTATTTCAGATATCTTGATGGATCATAGGGCTATCTTATTGTGTATCCCCAGCAGGATCTCCAAGATCATTGTTCACAGTATCCCCTGTATGAATTTATCATCCGGAAACGTAACATGGAGTATATGAAGGTAAAAGGGGACCGTTTATTTTTTTAAAATCCTAACAGAGCCAGAACCTGGCAATATAAGCCAGTTGTTGCTGAAGCAGTTTTGCAGTCAGATAGTCACATGTCTGGATATGGGTACAGTGTCTCCTGTATGAACTTCTGATTGCTCATCCTTTGGTCCATTAAAGTCTTATTCCTCACCATTAAAGCAAAATGTCCTGGAAGCAGTTGGGATAAAGTGGAATGTGATATAATAACCTGAAAATTGATGAGCCCATGCATCTTGTGCATCTTATCCAATTGATCGCCCTTTAAGTCCTTATCTTGAAATGGTCACATAGCTTTCATCTCACATGCAGCCCCTTGAGGGTGAGTAACACATATTATTTCTTACTGCTTCCTGCTGGCTCACCTGAGAAAGCATGTTGCCACATTTCCCCCCATTACAATAGTGACTGTACTTCAAAGGTACTTTGGTAGCTGTGAAGCACCTTGGGAAGTCCTGAGGTTCTGAAAGGTGCCATATATATGTTTAGATATATATGGCACTTGAAGATCCAAATCTTCCAGTCTGCAAGTGATTGTACTGCAGAGGTACCCTAAAAGATGTGCTGCACAGGGGACCCCTCCATGCGCTGACTACCCGGCAATTGCCTGGGAAGCTTCAATTTCAAAATAATAATGTTGAGGTGGGGAGGGCTACAAACAAACAAATAATGGATGCGTGCAAAAACGTAACGGCAATAATCATGGGGGATTTTAACCTGCATATTGATTGGCTGACTCAAGTTGGACGTGGTGGGATGGAGGAAGAGTTCTTAGAATGCTGTCGGGATAGTTTCCTTGAACAGTATGTTACAGGACCTATGAGGGAACGAGTTATCTTAGATCTGGTAATGTGTAACGAGACAGGTAGAATTAAGGATCTTCTTGTGAAGGTCCCTCTTGGGTCGAGTGATCACAATATGGTTGAATTTCTGGTGCAGATAGAAGGGGAGAAAGTAGGGTCCCAAACCAATGTCCTCTGCTTGAACAGAGGGGAGTACGATAGGATGAGGGCTGAATTGGCGAGGGTGGACTGGGAGAGCAGACTGGTAGGAAGGACAGCTGAGGAACAATGGAGGATTTTTAAGGAGATCTTTTTCAGTACCCAGCAACAATATATTCCGGTGATAAAGAAGGACTGTAAGAAAAGGGATAGCCAGCTGTGGATAGCGAAGGAAATAAAGGAGAGTATTAAATTAAAAACCGATGCGTATAGAGTGGCCAAAAATAGTGGAGACTTAGAAGATTGGGAAAGCTTTAAAAAACAACAAAGAATGACTCAGAAAGCGATAAAGAAAGGAAAGATAGATTATGAAACTAAACTAGCTCTAAACATAAAAAATAATAGTAAAAGTTTTTACAAATATATAAAAAGGAATAGAGTGGCTAGAGTGAATGTTAGACCCTTGGAGGACGAGAGGGGGGATTTAATAGTGGAAAACGAGGAAATGGCTGAGACTTTAAATAAGTTTTTTGTGTCGGTCTTCATGGTGGAAGACACAAATAGTTTACCGAATATTAACGATCGAGTGTTGGTAGGAGGAGAGGTACTCAATACAATTATTGTTACTAGAGAGGCAGTGCTTGGTAGACTAACGGGACTGAAGGTGGACAGGTCCCCGGGCCCGGATGGAATGCATCCCAGCGTACTGAAAGAAATGCCAGAGGTAATAGCGGATGCGTTAGTGGTTATTTATCAAAATTCACTGGACTCTGGGGTAGTGCCGGCTGATTGGAAAATGGCTACTGTTACACCGCTGTTTAAAAAAGGAAGTAGACAAAAAGTGGGTAACTACAGGCTGGTTAGCTTAACGTCTGTAGTTGGGAAAATGCTGGAATCCATCATTAAAGAAGAAATAGCAGGCCATCTGGATAAGAATGGTTCGATCAAGCAGACGCAGCATGGATTCATGAGGGGAAAGTCGTGTTTGACGAACTTACTGGATTTTTATGAAGCTGTGATGAGTGCGGTTGACGGAGGGGAACCGGTAGATGTGGTGTTTTTGGATTTCCAAAAGGCATTCGATAAGGTGCCTCACAAAAGGTTGCTGCAGAAGATTGGGGTACACGGAGTTGGGGGTAAAGTGTTAGCGTGGATTGGGGATTGGCTATCCAACAGGAAGCAGAGAGTTGGAATAAATGGGTGCTTTTCTGGTTGGCAGATGGTGACTAGTGGCGTGCCGCAGGGATCGGTACTGGGGCCTCAACTGTTTACTATTTACATAGATGATCTGGAGGAGGGGACTGAGTGTAGAGTATCAAAGTTTGCTGACGACACAAAGATAAGTGGGAAAGTGAATTGCGTGGAGGAAGCGGAAGGTCTGCAGAGAGATTTGAATAGGCTGTGAGTGGGCGAGGATCTGGCAGATGGAGTATAACATTGGCAAATGCGAGGTTATTCACTTTGGAAGATATAATAGCAAATTGGATTATTATTTAAATGGAAAAAAATTACAACATGCTACTGTGCAAAGGGACCTGGGGGTCCTTGTGCATGAGTCGCAAAAACTCAGTCTGCAAGTACAACAGGTGATCAGGAAGGCAAATGGGATGTTGGCCTATATCGCAAGGGGGATAGAATATAAAAGCAGAGATGTTTTGCTGCATCTGTACAGGGCATTGGTGAGGCCGCAGCTGGAATACTGTGTGCAGTATTGGTCCCCTTACTTGCGAAAGAATATATTGGCCTTGGAGGGAGTGCAGAGAAGGTTCACCAGGTTGATACCGGAGATGAGGGGTGTAGATTATGAGGAGAGATTGAGCAGATTAGGTTTGTACTCGTTGGAGTTTAGAAGGCTGAGGGGTGATCTTATAGAGGCATATAAGATAATGAAGGGGCTGGATAGGGTAAAAGTGGAGAGATTCTTTCCACTTAGAAAGGAAACCAGAACTAGAGGGTACAGCCTCAAAATATAGGGGGGTCAGTTTAGGACAGAGTTGAGGAGGAACTTCTTCTCTCAGAGGGTGGTGAATCTCTAGAATTCTCTGCCCACTGAAGTGGTGGATGCTACCTCGTTGAATATGTTTAAGTCACGAATAGATGGATTCCTGATCGGTAAGGGAATTAGGGGTTATGGGGATCAGGCGGGTAAGTGGAACTGATTCACTTCAGATCAGCCATGATCTTATTGAATGGTGGGGCAGGCTCGAGGGGTTAGATGGCCTACTCCTGCTCCTATTTCTTATGTTCTTATGTTCTTATAATTTCAAATGGGGAATTACCCTGCACCTGGAACTCTCCAAAACTCTGATTTTAAAGTTGGTTACTTAGCAGAATAGTTACTCAAAAAATGTTGGAAGGATTAAAATCAGTTCTAACTTCTGGGTAACTATACCACTAACTCCCTTGATCCCCCTCATACCTTGCCTACCACGTGCCTGACTACCCTCCCCAACTCTTTCTAGCCACACCTATCACTCGCCCCACCTCCTCACCCACTTACCTCAGACACTTGTCTTCATCTGAACTTGTCAAAGTGGCTGGGTCATTTAAACATAACAAAATACAGCAGCTACTGCGATTTAAAAAGGGGGCACAGCTTTAAAGTTTGTTCATTAGTGCAACAAGTAGGCTTACATTAACACTGCAATGAAGTTACTGTGAAAATCCCCTAGTGGCCACCAGTTCAGGCACACACAGGGAGAATTTAGCATGGCCAATGCATCTAACCAGCATGTCTTTCGAACTGTGGGAGGAAACCGGAGCGCCTGGAGAAAACCCTCACAGACACTGGGAGAACGTGCAAACTCCGCACAGACAGTGACTCAAGCTGCAAATCAAACTCGGGTCCCTGGCGCTGTGAGGCAGCACTGTGCCACTGTGCAGCCTACTTTGCTTCACCCAATGCTCTTACACTCCAAGGGAGAGAATCCAGGAGCAGCTATGATCCACATTTCTCAGCAGGCCTGGCTTGGTGGTCTGAATGGGAAGTGTGGGTCTTCAGTCTAAAGGAAGTAAATAGGAGTGAAATGCCAATCCATACTGATTGCCACTCCATGAAAGATTTGGCCCATTGTATCATGGGTAAGGGGAGTGCTCTGAAAGAATTCCCTGCTCATTCCCCTGAAGTTACAGCCCAAAGATGTGCGGGTTAGGTTGATTGGCCTCGGTAAATTGTCCCATAGTGTCAGGGGGACTAGCAGGGTAAATACATCGGGTTAGGAAATAGGGTCTGGGTGGGATTGTGGTTGGTGCAGACTTGATGGGCCAAATGGCCTCCTTCTGCACTGTAGAGATTCGATAATCGAAGCCAGCGTAAATTGCACAGAAAATCTAAGCTCTGCACTTGAGAACTGGTTCAAACCAGTTCTCTATTTAATTAATGGTAAGTAATGATCTATATTATACGCCAGCAGCTGCAAGGAAGATAATGTTCCAGGTGTTTGTCTACTGTCATCAGTGTATTAAACATTTCCCTTCCTTTTTTTGAAAAAAAAGGAAAAACATGACAGAACTGGTTAATGTATTTTCTGAAAACTATTTGTGTTATAACTTACAAACATGCTTTCAAAAAGTCTTTTCAGAATCCCCCAGTAATTATCCATTTACTGTAAACCATATTTTGTCATCTCTTTTTTTTAAAACTGGCTTACTTTAATTAAGCTAGCATGTTTATATCTAAACATAGTTCCTCTGCTTCAGTCGAGGTTTGATCAGTCTGCGTCTTGATGGTCTCTCCTCTTCCGTTTGAGCTGATGGTTCCTGTCTCTGAAGTTGTTTGGTTCGGGAGTGTGAATTATTGTTCCCTCTGTGGTTCCTGTTCTGCATCCAATTTTACTGACAACTCCAGGAATTGCCGCAGCTTTAAATAGCACACAGATATTAAGATTCTGTATGTTTTACAAGATGGATCTCAATTCAGTTGGGAAATTTCATTGTTTTCATAAATTCTCTACACCTGATTGCATCCAGATTGTTCTCCATTCCCTTCGACATTTCTGGATGTACATTGCCAATTAACCACCATCTCCTGCTTATATTCTCCACCTTACTACTTTTTCTTTGTCTAATTATTGTAATTGTCTTACCCCTTTTCTGTAATTGTACAGTGGTCAACTTACTCTCTTGCATCATTTTGAAACACCATCCATAATTCTTCACTTCCCACCACTGTAATATTTGATTCTTTGCTCCCCTCAGACTTTGCATTGGAAACAGAAACAAGCCCTTTTGTTGAAAGCTACCTTTAGTCAAACCATGTAAATTAAGGATCTCAATAACCTTCATTGGCTTTCTTCGGGAGAGACATTTTTTATTAAAAAGGATGTGGAACAGATTAGAGGTATGGGTGGTGGAAGAAGAAACCTTAATTTTCAAGAAGGACTTGAACAGGTTTTTGTCAACAAATGAGATTTGGGTTTATTTGAAAAGTATGAAGGGAATACTGTAGATGGATGAGCTAGATGGACTGAATGACTTCTGTCTGCAGCTGTTAACCTTTGTTGCCTTAACAGCATTTACTTTCTATGAGATTATTGCTATTGGAGAGGCATCATTTGCTAATTATGTTATTGCTCTAAAAACAATGAGCCGCCTCTTGCATCTTGTTCCAAAGAAAACAAAGCCAGGGCAAATAGTACTCCAGAGGGTGTGCAGGCCTAAACTAACATTACTGACAATGCCTGAGGTACTAACTTTATGCCATTTCTGTTTCACAAAGGATGCCATTGGTTGACTATATGACCTGCTTTGAGATGTCCACATGTTGTAGAGTGATGCCAGTGGGAATGAAGATGATCGTGGTCTTCAGATTTTACAGGTCTGGATTGTTCTAGGATGCATGGAAAACTTGTTTTGGGTCAGTCATTCTGCACCACAGCAGGTGACTTCCCTGTTCCACGGAGCCAGGGAGTTCATTCAATTTCGAATGTCTACAGTGGAGTAAAAGCAGGGAGCACTGAGCTTCAATAGAACTGCTGGCTTTCCCAAGGTGTTGGAAGTGATTGATGGAATGCCAGTGACAGAGAAGGCTTTTCCATCAGTTACATGTACAGAAAAAGCTTCTACTGCCTCGGTCTGCAATGTCCAGCTACACATCCTGCACATAAATGCTTATACCTTTATGGAAGTGGCCATCTTAAACTGCCAATCATTACGATCTTGACAGGATGTAATGCATTAGTCCCATGACTTGTGGTTAGTCTGCCAACAGCAACAGCGAGGTCAGTCACGTATATAGAATCTCCCAGTTAACAGTACTTGTTCAAATAAAGAACCGACATTAAATCTTCAAATAAAGAATCTACATTATTGTTTCACCAATCCTTGCGTATGATTGGTATGCTTGCGTTGAAAGGAAGAAGAATATTGCTTGGTGGCAGTATGGTTTTGAAGATTTGACTGTAAAATCAACAAGCATCAACCTTTCACACGCATTAGAAAAATAGAGCTGGTATGAAAGTGAAACAACTATCAAGACTTACTCTGAATGTGCACCCCTCATTGCACTGTGAAACCAACGTGGAATTACAATGCAGCAGACAAGTGTGGACAATTCCCCAGTCATCACTCATTGATACTCCCAGGAGTATATGATGCCTTGGTTTAAAAACAGGAAAAGACGAGAGATGTCCATGATTGGCATGCGAGTAATGAATTATCGAACCTGAACACCAGACAGAGTTTGAATTATCCAAATGAAGGTACCTGGAATTTAGTAAAAGTCATCAGTATATGCCCAAACCAAGATGAGATCAAGTATGGGTAACACATATCATGGCAGTGCAACAAAGCAGATGCCAAATCAGAACAATACCATAACTGGAAACACTGAATAATCCTATTGTAGCTACAACACTGTCAAAGACACCATACAAACAAAACACCCTTAACCACGGCACGGGCGTACAGTGGTTAGCACTGCTGCCTCACAGCTCCAGGGACCTGGATTCGATTCCCGGCTTGGGTCACTGTTTGTGTGGAGTTTGCACGTTCTCCCAGTGTCTGCATGGGTTTCCTCCGGGTTCTCCGGTTTCCTCCCACTTTCCAAAGATGTGCAGGTTAGGTGCATTGGCTATGCTAAATTGACCCTTAGTGTCCCGGGGTGCGTAGATTAGACAGATTAGCTGGGGTTACGGGATAGGGCCTAGGTGGGATTGTGCAGACTCGATGGGCCAAATAGCTGCCTTCTGCACTGTAGGGTTTCTATGATTTTATGATTTATATGAACATTCAAAATGTATAACAGATCCAGCAAATATCACCATGACTAAAGCTAAAAGGATAAGCAGATCACCAATGTTTCACAGCCTCGTAAATGTAGTGCTCTGTGTTAATGAGACTTTCAGGCACATTGATATTTTCTGTTGATTTCATGCAAATAGTTTGATTGTTTAAGTGTAAACCTTTAGTTTAGAAAAATGGAGATGCTATTAAATGATGTGCATACACCTTTAAGGAGAGGTATCTTCAACTATCAATTATTATTAGCTTGATAGAATGTGATGTATTAGTCCCAGGAATTGAAGTCAGTCTGCAAGCAGCAGCATTTGAAATCAGACGTGTGTGTGTGTGTCTGTGTGTATATATATATATATATATATATATTAGAGTCTCCCAGTTATCCAGTACATGTATATTGTCTTATCTTCAAGTAAAGATTCCACATTATATTTTCAATAATTCCTGCATTTGATTGATATGTTTACTTTGAAGAGAAGAAGAATGCAAGAATTAACAAATAGCTTGTCATGATGTATTCATTTAGCATAATAATAATTGGTATGATTGGGAATGGGGGACTGGAGGAAGGACGGACAAGGTTTACCCATGGCTGTGTGGCGTATTACCCCGTTTCACACCCTATAGATTGAAGCAGAGGGGCAATACAAGCTAATATGTGTGCCCATCAGGCAAATTCACACATCTGGGAAGTAGTTAAAGTTCAATGTCAAGGTTAGCTATCTAATCAATGTGCTGAAGAGCTGTTTCAATTGCAGGACAGATGTGGAGCCATGTTACAGTATTACCTTGGGAGAGTAGCGAGGATGTTTAGAGTGTTCTGTGCTCTACATAACTTGTAGACTACACTGTGACCAAAAGGTCAGGATCTCAAAACACAAGCAGATAAGCCACCTGGACTAACGATCCTGTGCTGAGGGAGCCAGAGGAAGAGGACATGACCCATCCACAGGAGGCATCGCTTTGCAATGGTGGGAATGTCAGAGTGTGGCTTGTGATGCAGGTTTATACACAATAAAAACACCTTCACCCTCGGAGGTCACAACCGGGCACTGATCTCAAATTTCAGTATTGTTTTCGTATAAAATTGTGAAAAAGCAAATTGTGCAAATTCTTGCTGCAATTGTATAGAGCCTTGGTTCGACTCTGCCTGGAGTATTGTGTCCAGTTTTGGCCTCTTTGTTGAGGGAATGATATACTTGCCATAGGGGGAATGCAACAGAGACTCACTGAACTAATCCCTGCGACGGTGGCATTGTCTTGTGAGGAGAAATTGAAGAAACTGGGCCTGTATCTTCCAAAGTTTCGAAGAATGAAAGGTGATCTCATTGAAACTTACACAATTCTTCAGGGTGTGAAAGGTAGATGCAGTTAGGATGTTTCCTCTGGCTGGCGAGTCTAGACAGTAAGAAGTTTAACAACACCTGGTTAAAGTCCAACAGGTTTATTTGGTAGCAAAAGCCACACAAGCTTTCGGAGCCTTAAGCCCCTTCTTCAGGTGAGTGGGAATTCTGTTCACAAACAGGGCATATAAAGACACAAACTTTGTGTTTACCCCAGTCCAACACCGGCATCTCCACATCATGGCGAGTCTAGAACCAGGGGACACAGTCTCAGAATAATGGTGGACCATTTAAGGCTGAGATGAGGAGAAATTTCTTCACTCAGAGGGTTGTGAGTTTTCCCAAGGAGGCTGTGAAAGATCAATCATTGAGCATGCTCAAGACAGAAATTGGTACATTGCTGGATATTGGTGACATCCAGGGATATGAGGATAGTGGGGAAATGGTATGCAGGTAGATGATCAGCCATGATCTGTCTGAATGGCAGAGCAGACTCGATGGGCTGAATGGACTGTTTTCTATGTTGACACAGTAAGAAGTCTCACAACACCAGGTTAAAGTCCAACAGGTTTATTTGGTAGCAAAAGCCACTAGCTTTCGGAACGCTGCCCCTTTGTCAGGTGAGTGGGAGTTCTGTTCACAAACAGGGTATAAAAAGACACAAGCTCAATTTACAAAATAATGGTTGGAATGCGAGTCTTTACAGGTAATCAAGTCTTAAAGGTACAGACAATGTGAGTGGAGAGAGGGTTAAGCACAGGTTAAAGAGATGTGCATTGTCTCCAGCCAGGACAGTTAGTGAGATTTTGCAAGCCCAGGCAAGTCGTGGGGTTACAGATAGTGTGATATGAACCCAAGATCCCGGTTGAGGCCGTCCTCATGTGTGCGGAACTTGGCTATCATTAACCCTGTGCTTAACCCTCTCTCCACTCACATTGTCTGTACCTTTAAGACTTGATTACCTGTAAAGACTCGCATTCCAACCATTATTTTGTAAATTGAGCTTGTGTCTTTTTATACCCTGTTTGTGAACAGAACTCCCACTTACCTGATGAAGGGGCAGCGCTCCAAAAGCTAGTGGCTTTTGCTACCAAATAAACCTGTTGGACTTTAACCTGGTGTTGCTGAGACTTCTTACTGTGTTTACTCCAATCCAACGCCAGCATCTCCACATCTTCTATGTTGACAACAGCTACAATAATTGTTTTTAAAAGTTAAACCACTCTGTAATTGTCAAGGAATCAACATAATAGAAATCATAGAAACCCTACAGTACAGAAAGAGGCCATTCGGCCCATCGGGTCTGCACCGACCACAATCCCACCCAGGCCCTACCCCATATCCCTACATATTTACCCGCTAATCCCTCTAATCTATGCATCCCAGGACACTAAGGGGCAATTTTAGCTTGTCCAATCAACCTAACCCGCGCATCTTTGGACTGTGGGAGGAAACCGGAGCACCCGGAGGAAACCCACGCACACACGAGGAGAATGTGCAAACTCCACACAGCATAAGAAATATATTTAAATAACAAGTGTTTCATTTAAATATGTATATATTATATAAATATATAAAAGTGTTTAGAAATTTGAAAAAAAGCACATTTTCAAAATTATAACTTTCATCAGTACGATCAAACACTTCAACAGCTGTAAACCTGAGTTCAGGCAGTCCAACACTGATTCTTTTCTGCAAAGTTTTACAACCCTTTTAGATGTAAATAACCACTTAACTGTTTCATACATATTATAATTATCATAAACAAAGCTTGTGCTTTGTCTGCGAAGCAACTAAAGGAGCTTCAGGTCAACATCTATTTCCAAGGAGGTGGGTGGGGTCTTATTGACAAATGACTAATCTCCTTGTTGTGCCTGAGTGTGGTGAGGTCATTGGGAAAGGGTGAAACTTCTCACATTGTCAGTTTCTTACCAACACTGCTCAGGTCACTGATTTGTTTTCATGCGGCGCTGCTCATTCATCAATTGATGTGGCACTCAGGGTCTCTGCCGACCTCTGTCCATGCCTCGACATGAGGGCTGGAAACTGCTTGCACCATCCTGCTATCTTATCTAGAAGTTCAATACCTTCCTTCAGGAATCAGTCATCTGTGAGAAGGGGAGAGGACTGATGCAGTGAATTAGTTCTAGAATCTGCAGGACAGTGAGCTGTGTCCAGTTTACCTTGAACTTCACAGCTGACTCTGATGGAAACATTCTTTCCTTTAACTTTAATAATCCTCCACCATACGACCCCCCCATGTCTCTACTTCAATTACATTTCAACCATTTTGAAATTGGTGCAGGGATGGGGCATGGTAAATATGGCGGATGCCCAGACCACCATCTTCCCTCCTACCTCTGACTATTATGAAGGATGGGTAAATGTCCATTAGACTGCCTGCTCAGAGGCCTTTTGAGATCGTTAACTGCCCAATTAATTGGCAATTAAGAACCTCAAACCATCTCCATTGCCATCAAATGCTGAGAAGTTGCAGGTGGGACAAAGTTCAAAGGTTTTTGAAAGATGGGAAGGGGGCAGTTCATCAATCAAATGATCTCCTGTGCTTTTCTCAAAAATGACCGCCCCCCCCTTCCATTCCACACTGCCTATCTTTCCCTCTGTGGCGGGATGAAGGTCAGATGGTCGTGTGTTAGTCAGGTTGTCAAGGGGTAATTGGGTCAGGAGGGGGCAAGTTGCATGGTGGGAGTATCCTTGAATCTTGTCAATGGTATAGTTGGGTGGTGAAAGGTAATTGGGAAGTCACGAGGAAGGGGGGGGGGGAAGTTACACTGTCGGAGGGGTAGTCGGATAGTCAGGGAATAGTACAATCAGGGAGGTAGTTGGGTAAGTTGGTTGGGCGGGGTTGGCAGAGGATCAGTAGTGGAGTCAGCCAGATGTTCGACCAGGTTTTAAACTGGCTAACATCAGTGTAAGTTACACAGGTCTGTCCTACATCTCCGACTCTAACTCACAGTTGGACACATTCACGGAGGGTCCCAGGCAGCAGGAAAATTGTCCATCAGAGGTTTAAACCTCTGCTGGACAATTCTCACTTAGCTCTGTGAATTAGGACTTCATGATGTGGAGATGCCACGTTGGACTGGGGTGAACACAGTAAGAGTTTTAACAACACCAGGTTAAAGTCCAACAGGTTTATTTGGTAGCAAATACCATTAGCTTTCGGAGCGCTGCTACTTCGTCAGATGGAGTAGAAATCTGCTCTCAAACAGGGCACAGAGACACAAAATCAAGTTACAGAATACTGATTAGAATGCGAATCCCTACAGCCAACCAGATCTTAAAGATACAGACAATGTGAGTGGAGGGAGCATTAAGCACAGGTTAAAAAGATGTGTATTGTCTCCAGACAGAACAGCCAGCAAGTCCAGGCAAGCTATGGGGGTTACTGATAGTGTGACATAAATCCAACATCCCGGTTTAGGCCGTCCTCATGTGTGCGGAACTTGGCTATCAGTTTCTGCTCAGCGACTCTGCGCTGTCGTGTGTCGTGAAGGCTGCCTTGGAGAACGCTTACCCGGAGATCAGAGGCTGAATGCCCATGACCGCTGAAGTGCTCCCCCACAGGAAGAGAACAGTCTTGCCTGGTAATTGTCGAGCGGTGTTCATTCATCCGTTGTCGTAGCGTCTCCATGGTTTCCCAATGTAGCATGCAGGACTTCCACAGGGGCACGATGTGCATCTTCTGTTCTATGTGTGGTCTCCAATGCTTTGCAAACCAGAAGCTTGGGCTTATGTAATGATACCACCTTTTCACAATATATTCACTCATTTAGTTTCTACCCACTGGGTTCGTTACTTCACAAAACATTCAACTTCAACATTCCTTCTGAAACTGATGACCTAATTAAGAAATCGCACTGGTAACCTGACATCTGATAGAAAGAACACATTTTTTCCAAATATTTGTTCACTTGCAACTATTTCTCATCAAAATCCACAGTGCCAATGCCAAGGCAGTATTTTCAGCCGACAGTTCTAACTGTGTAGCTCTTCCCTGGAACTTATTGCAAGTACCCCTCCCGCTACTGATCCAAACATCTTATGTACTTTTAACACTACAAATGTCAACATAATGTCTTGTAGCTGATCACTGGTCGGGCACAGAGATTTCATTAAATGATGATTCTATTACATAGTACGTATCTCTTAGATGTTCAATATATTTTTCTACAGCAGGCTGTGTTTTGCTTGATTGCATGATTGCATCATGAATTGAGGTGCATAATTTTCTATGATGGTAAAGTAGTGTTTGTACATTTATGGAAATATAACCGTTCTTCCTTAGGTATGCCACAGGATTGTTGGCAGGCACATAAGTGGCTATATATACAAGGCACAATGCTTTTCAGCTTGGGGAGATTCACCAATATTAAAATAAATATTGCTTGCTCTGCTGCTGTTGATGGTGGTCACAGTAAGAAGTTTAACAACACCAGGTTAAAGTCCAACAGGTTTATTTGGTAGCAAAAGCCACAAGCTTTTGGAGCCTTAAGCTCCTTCTTCAGGTGAGTGGGAATTCTGTTCACAAACAGGGCATATAAAGACAGAAACTCAATTTACAGAATAATGGTTGGAATGCAAATACTTACAGCTAATCAAATCTTAAAGGTACAAAGTTGTTGACATAAGAACATAAGAACATAAGAAATAGGAGCAGGAGTAGGCCGTCTAGCCCCTCGAGCCTGCCCCGCCATTCAATAAGATCATGGCTGATCTGACGTGGATCAGTACCACTTACCCGCCTGATCCCCATAACCCTTAATTCCCTTACCGATCAGGAATCCATCCATCCGCGCTTTAAACATATTCAGCGAGGTAGCCTCCACCACCTCAGTGGGCAGAGAATTCCAGAGATTCACCACCCTCTGGGAGAAGAAGTTCCTCCTCAACTCTGTCTTAAACCGACCCCCCTTTATTTTGAGGCTGTGTCCTCTAGTTTTAACTTCCTTACTAAGTGGAAAGAATCTCTCCGCCTCCACCCTATCCAGCCCCCGCATTATCTTATAAGTCTCCATAAGATCCCCCCTCATCCTTCTAAACTCCAACGAGTACAAACCCAATCTCCTCAGCCTCTCCTCATAATCCAAACCCCTCATCTCCGGTATCAACCTGGTGAACCTTCTCTGCACTCCCTCCAATGCCAATATATCCTTCCTCATATAAGGGGACCAATACTGCACACAGTATTCCAGCTGCGGCCTCACCAATGCCCTGTACAGGTGCATCAAGACATCCCTGCTTTTATATTCTATCCCCCTCGCGATATAGGCCAACATCCCATTTGCCTTCTTGATCACCTGTTGTACCTGCAGACTGGGCTTTTGCGTCTCATGCACAAGGACCCCCAGGTCCCTTTGCACGGTAGCATGTTTTAATTTGTTTCCATTGAGATAGTAATCCCATTTGTTATTATTTCCTCCAAAGTGTATAACCTCGCATTTATCAACGTTATACTCCACTTGCCATATCCTCGCCCACTCACTCAGCCTGTCCAAATCTCTCTGCAGATCTTCTCCGTCCTCCACACGATTCACTTTTCCACTTATCTTTGTGTCGTCTGCAAACTTCGTTACCCTACACTCCGTCCCCTCCTCCAGATCATCTATATAAATGGTAAATAGTTGCGGCCCGAGTACCGATCCCTGCGGCACGCCACTAGTTACCTTCCTCCAACCGGAAAAACACCCATTTATTCCGACTCTTTGCTTCCTGTCGGATAGCCAGTCCCCAATCTACTTTAACACACTACACCAACTCCGTGTGCCCTAATCTTCTTCAGCAGCCTTTTATGGGGCACCTTATCAAACGCCTTTTGGAAATCCAAAAACACCGCATCCACCGGTTCTCCTCCATCAACCGCCCTTGTCACATCTTCATAAAAATCCAACATGTTCGTCAAGCATGACTTTCCCCTCATGAATCCATGCTGCGTCTGATTGATCGAACCATTTCTATCCAGATGCCCTGCTATCTCCTCTTTAATAATGGATTCCAGCATTTTCCCTACTACAGACGTTAAGCTGACCGGCCTATAGTTACCCGCCTTTTGTCTCCTTCCTTTTTTAAACAGCGGCGTAACATTAGCCGTTTTCCAATCAACCGGCACTACCCCAGAATGCAACGAGTTTTGATAAATAATCACTAACGCATCCACTATTACCTCTGACATTTCTTTCAATACCCTGGGATGCATTCCATCCGGACCCGGGGACTTGTCCACCTTCAGTCCCATTAGTCTACCCAGCACTGCCTCTCTGGTAACATTAATCGTATTAAGTATTTCTCCTGCTGCCAACCCTCTATCGTTAATATTTGGCAAACTATTTGTGTCCTCCACCGTGAAGACCGACACAAAAAACTTATTTAAAGACTCAGCCATATCCTCATTTCCCACTATTAACTCCCCCCTCTCGTCCTCCAAGGGTCCAACATTCACTCTAGCCACTCTATTCCTTTTTATATATTTATAAAAACTTTTACTATCATTTTTTATATTAATTGCTAGCCTAGCTTCATAGTCTATCCTTCCTTTCTTTATCGCTTTCTTAGTCTCTCTTTGTTGTTTCTTAAATTTTTCCCAATCACTTGTTTCTCCACTATTTTTGGCCACTCTGTACGCAGCTGTTTTTATTTTAATACTCTCCTTTATTTCCTTCGTTATCCACGGCTGGTTCTCCCTTTTCTTACAATCCTTGTTTTTTGCTGGAATATATTTTTGCTGAGAACTGAAAAGGATCTCCTTAAAAATCCTCCACTGTTCCTCAGCTATCCTACCTGCCAGCCTGCTCTCCCAGTCTACCTTAGCCAATTCATCCCTCATCCTATCATATTTCCCTCTGTTCAAACAGAGGACACTGGTTTGGGACCAAACTTTCTCCTCTTCCATCTGAATCAGAAATTCGACCATATTGTGGTCACTAGACCCAAGAGGGTCCTTCACAATAAGATGACATGACATTGGCTACCTCAATTTCTCTACCTCTCTCTTAACTACCGCTCTCTGAACAATTAGTTCTTCTTTCCCTCAGGCCCATCCATACTATTAACATTGAAGTTTCTAATAATGGCATTGTTTTTGGTTGGAATGGTCCTTTACCCTGCGGATCTACAGTTGGCAGCCCCGCCTAGTTCCCCATGACCATGACCTCACCATAGAGCCATTATTCCCAGACCATTGCTGACCTCGTGTCTAGGAGAACTTCCCTCCATGGCCTCCAAGTTCATAGTCCATCAACCCTGCAAAACACGCTTCTCGCTCCATTTCAAGATCCAAAAACAAGACTCCCTTGGTTGGACCATCGTTCAGTCTGTCCCTGCCCATGGCTGTTTAACTTTCAAACTTTATTCTCCCCTTGTCCAATCTCTTCCTATCTACATTTGCAACTCTCCTGAAACCTTTCACCACTTTTCAATTTCCTGTCTTAACATCTCCTTTTCATCATGAATGCCCAGTCACACTATAATGTCCAAGACTCAAAACACTTCTTTGAGGTGAAAATCAATGTTATTGTACTACTTTCAATGTATATATTGTATTCACTGAATCTCAATTCCGTTGGAGAGATCAAATGCAGCTTAGGTGATTCCTTTGCTAAACACGTCCATTCACTCCTCAAGTATGATCCTGAGCTTCCAGTCCCTTGTCATTTTAATTGTCCATTCCACGCACATTCTGATCTCATTGATCTCAACCTCTTACACTATTCCAGTGAAGCTCAATGAAAACTCAAGGAATAGCACCTCAACTTTCCAGCAGAGGCTTCACAGCCTTCCACTGCAACACTGAGTTTGACAATGAGTTCAGCACTGTGTGTTCCTACATCACATAGACTGCAGAGATTCACCACCAACTTGTCAAGGACAATCAGACAAGAGGAGGTGATGGCCTAGTGGTATTAGAAACCATAGAAACCATAGAAACCCTACAGTGCAGAAGGAGGCCATTCGGCCCATCGAGTCTGCACCGACCACGATCCCACCCAGGCCCTACCCCCACATATTTACCCGCTAATCCCTCTAACCTACACATCCCAGGACTCTAAGGGATAATTTTTAACCTGGCCAATCAACCTAACCCGCACATCTTTGGACTGTGGGAGGAAACCGGAGCACCCGGAGGAAACCCACGCAGACACGAGGAGAATGTGCAAACTCCACACAGACAGTGACCCGAGCCGGGAATCGAACCCGGGACCCTGGAGCTGTGAAGCAGCAGTGCTAACCACTGTGCTACCGTGCCGTATTATTGCTAGACTGTTAATCCAGAAACTCAATTAATGTTTTGGGGACCTGGGTTCAAATCCCACACTGGCGGATGGTGGAAGTTGAATTCAGTAAAACGTTTTGGAATTAAGAATCTACTGATGAACACGAAACCATTGTTGGAAAAACCCATCTGCTTTGTTAATGTCCTTCAGGGATGGAAATCTGGCTTCCTTACCTGATCTGGCCTACGTGTAACTCCAGAAACACACACCAATGTGGTTGATTCTCAACTGCCCTCTGAAATAGGTCACTAAAAAGAGGGCAAGCTATTCAGTTGCATCAGTTGTTCAAGAAGGTAGCTCACACCATCTTCTCAAGAGCAATAAATGCTGACCTAGCCAGTGACACCCATGTCCCACAAATGAATTTTTAAAAATTAGAAATGGACAATAAATGCTGGTCTAGCCAGCGATGGCTGCATCCCATGAACAAATAAATAAAAAATAATCTCAGTTCATAATCATTTCTTTCATTTTTTCAGACAGCAAATGCTGTTAGTTTTTGTTTTATCTTCTTTCGTGGGATGTGAGCATCACTGAGAAGAGAAATCCCTAACTGCCCTTGAGAATTTTGTGGCGGTGAGTCACCTCTTAAACTGCTGCAGTTCAGGTCAACGGGGTAGGATATAAATATGGATGGTAATGGTGACATCTAGGATATTGGCTGGAAGATGTGATTCAGTGAGTATGACTATGTCAGGCTGATGCTTGACGAGTCTGTGAGACAACACTTTCAAATTTGGCAGACGCCCCCAGATATTAATGAGGAAGACTTTGCAGGGTCAACTGGGTTTGTGCTGTTGTTATTTTCAGAGTGGAGGTTGATGCCCGGTGTTGTGTCCAGTTTTATTCTTTTCCACTTTTCTCTAATGGGTTTTTTATATTAGAATTGTTTGCTGACCCATTTCAGAGGGCTGTTAAAAGTCAACATGTGCTGGAGTTGACTGACCAGGTAAGTCCTTCCCTTAAGGCCATTAATGAACTAGATCAGGTTTTTATCGCAGTCTCATATTTGGTGACTATTTCTGAGACTGTTTTTTCTCATTCCAGATTAACTAATTGAATTTAAATTCCACCAGCTCACATTTGAACTTGTTCCTGAGCCTCTGGGTCAACATTACCACAATGTTGCCATCATCCTGATGTGTTTGCTGTTGTTGTTTACAGCTCCTCTGGACCCATCATTTGTAACTTGACTTGTACCATCACCATCTTCTTTTGCCTTGCACCTTCATTGCTTTAGTCACACCTGTCATCTACCATATTACAGAGCTTTCCTTTTGTTCCTTCCTCCTCTCCCAACTTTCCGTACCTCCATACTGGTTTAAAACCTGTTATGTTTCTAACGTTTGCTCGTTTTGATGAAAGATCACCAAACCAAACCAATTGTTTCATTCTCCACTGACACTGCCTAACCTGCTGAATATTTCCAGCATTTTCTTTGTTAGATTTTTATCAGGCATGGTATTTTGATGCAATCATGCCACTTTTTGGCACAATTGAATGAAAAACTGGAAAATAGAGTAGATAGGGAGAAACTTTTTCCCTTGGTGGAGAGCTCAATGACCGAAGGGCCTTTTTCTGTGCTGTATGAATCTATGACGATAATAACCTCCAAAGTTCCCCATCTATTTTCCATCGGTGTATGGCTACAGTTTTGTCTTTTCTTTCTTCCTCATTTTTAGGTGCCCCCTCGCATTGGGCATCATTCACTGAGCAAAGTGAGTTTGTAGGTGCAGCTGCTATCCACTGCCTGTGGGATTCTCCATTTTCTGATGGCAACCAACTTAAACCCCAGCTAGTCATTAATGTGTTGTTCTTTGTGGAGAGCTTGCTGCACAAAAAATGGCTGCAGCATTTGGTACTGTATAAATTGAATGTCTTTCATTGGCCTTGGATCTTGAGCTTGTGAAAGGTGCTACATAAATACAAGTCTCACAATTTCTTTTCACTGCAACACCTGGCATTTCTGTCACAAACAGCCTATGCAGTGCATGCAAAGCAAATAAATAACTCAGATTGTTTGGGAGCTATAATTAGAAGTGACCTTTCCACTTATCTACAATTAGAAGTTGAGTGGAGCTGCTTTGAATCAAAAAATGGGGCATTTAGAAATTCAATTGATAAATTCACTCAAATGCCAAAAAAGTTTCAGTGAGGATTTGAAATGCCAATCTTTAAATAACATTGTTAATGGAAATGATTTATCTTAAGAGAAATACCTTCAGAATGTACAAATAAAATTACCATCACAGGAAATGACTTAAATTACTGGCCTCCAAAAATGTGTTTTTGATTTATCTATTTGTTTATTAGCATTTATAGCACAACTGATTTTGTGAAAATTTGCTCTAGCCTTTTCCCAGGCTGCTATTTAAAATGGAACACACAGAACAAAGAAAATTACAGCACAAGAATAGGTCATTCGGCCCTCCAAGCCTGCACTGACCATGTTGCCCAACTGAACTAAAACCCCCTATCCTTCCAGAGGCCATATCCCTCTATTTCCATTCTATTCATGTATTTATCCAGATGCCCCTTAAAAGTTACTATCATATCTGCTTCCACTACCTCCCGTGGCAGCGAGTTCCAGCACCCACCACCCTTTGTGTAAAAAAACTTGCCTCGTACATCTCCTTTAAATCTTGCCCCTTGTACCTTAAACCTATGCCCCCTAGCAATTGACTCTTCCACCCTGGGAAAAAGCTTCTGACTATCCACTCTGTCCATGCCCCTCATAATCTTGTAGACTTCTTTCAGGTTACCCCTCAACCTCCGTCATTCCAGTGAGAACAAACTAAGTTTCTCCAACCTCTCCTCATAGCTAATGCCCTCCATACTAGGCAATGTCCTGGTAAATCTTTTCTGTACCCTCTGAAAAGTCTCCACATCCTTCTGATAATGTGGCAACCAGAATTGAACATTATATTCCAAGTGCAGCCTGACTAAGGTTCTATAAAGCTGCAACATGACTTGCCAATTTTTAAACTCAATGCCCTGGCCGATGAAGGCAAGCATGCCGTATGCCTTCTTGACTACCTTCTCTACCTGCATTGCCACTTTCAGTGACCTGTGTACCTGTACACCCAGATCCCTCTGCCTATCAATATACTCTTAAGGGTTCTACCATTTACTGTATATTTTCAATCTTTATTAGATGCATTCCGTCACATTTGTCCAGATTAAACTCCATCTGCCATCTCTCCGCCCAAGTCTCCAACCGATCTATATCTTGCTGTATCCTTTGGTGGTCTTCATCGCTATCCACAAATCCACCAACCTTTGTGTCGTCCACAAAGTTACTAATCAATGGCCTGAATGTTATTGGTTGGACAGACAAGCCAATGTCGGGATCGGTGAGATGTCTGGCTCAGCAGCCTGCATGATACTGGAGATTTTAGCCATAGTAAGAGCCAATTGTAGGCCAGGAGTTGGTGGAGTCTGACATTGAAAGGTGGGGGAGCCGCCATTTCAAAGGCATGTGCACAGGATTCAGGCAGACTGAAGGGGCTGAAGAAGGGGAGACAACCGTGAGAGGGCGGGGGGCAATGTATAATTATAGAATCCTTACAGTGTAGAAGGAGTCCATTCAACCCTTTGAGTCTGCATCCATTCTCCGACAGAACACCTTACCCAGGCCCTATCCCCGTAACCCCACATATTTAAACCACTAATCCCCCTAAGAGTGCCCCATGGAAGTGACCGTAAGTGAGCAGTGTATGGACTTCCACTTTGAGCTTCACTGGGTGGCAAGTTGTTCACTACAGAAACTTTTAATCTTAAAAATCTTGACGTTCCATTTCAAATGACTCATGCATTTATTTTTATGCAACAGTTGACAGTGACCAGATGTGTAATCAAATGGACGGATTGTATATCAAAGTGACGATCTTGGCATTTAGTGCTGATGGGTACAAAGAGATGATAAAGGCCTCTTATGAATGAATGGTCAGCAAGGCCATTTCTTTGTTCAGTGGGCCCGTGCACTTTTCCTCATTTGAAACATCTGTAGAGAATGGCAAGTTCCTTGCTCCACATCTCACTGCCTGGTGAATTGTTCCTTGTGGCACCATCTTCATTAACTGGTACCTGTTGTGGCACCTCATGCTCATCCTCCACCTCAGAGGATGCCACTGAGTGTCTTTTCCCTGGCTCGACTGCTACCACCCCTTGGGAGTTCCACCTTGTACAATGCTCAGCAGGTGACAATAAGGTGGGGTCAGCAGTATGGGCCCTGTAAAAATAAACCTTGCCTTGCCTCCAGTGGCTGCTGTGGAATGGGGAAACATCCCTCCACCAGCATCACTTCACTCTGGCCCCAGTCTTCACAATGCCCCCAAACTTGATAGTGTCACTTCTTCAAGACAAAGTCTGAAGGCAGCTTTAAATTATATCTGTCCATTCACTCCACAACTCGACTACAACTAACAACTTGCCTTGTTTGAATAGGTGAGCCTCAACTTTGTGAACTGTTTGGAAGATTAGAAAAAGATGGTAAATACCTGATTTACTGAACATTTTAACAACAATGTGCCTGCCACATTGCTGTTTAACAACAATTCTATTTAACAACAATGTGCCTGCCACAGATCCATCCCACTGCCCGCAGCTTGGTTGTTGGGAGGAAAGTGTTGCTGAGCTGGTCCAGTTTTGCCTGCCCCCACCGCCCCCCCCCCCCCCCCCCCCCCATTCCAGTCCTCCCATTGCTATTTTACCATTCTCTCCTCTGCAAGGCTGGTAAAATTCTACCCTCTATTTCCATTTAAATAGTATAAATTATTTTTTAAAATTTCTTTTGTCTTGACTTTTTGACATCTTCAAAGATGGCCACTAAGCTTTTATGTTTAATCCTCGTGCTGGGATGTTCATCTCCAAAGCAAACAAGCACTATATGTTTCTTTCACCACAAAATAATCCCTCAGGTCGCAAGCACTTTTTACCCATGCACTTAAATAATTGTATTGTCTACACAGAGGTTGACATTATTAATGAGCTTTGGAATTTGAGATATTTGGCAACAGTCTTTTTCTCAAAGACAAACCACATCACTGTGCAATTGTTCTTGTATGTAAATGCCTGTGAAGCCAAGCCCTGCATTAAACTCATCCCTGTCACTGGTGGTCTCTCAAGGAACCGGTGCTTAGAAAGCCACATCCTTCTGATTTTATTTTTTGCCTGCTGAGAAGACCCCTCCAGGATAAACTTTTTTTTCAGAGTAAATTTATTTTATCAGCAGCGCTCGTTGATGCCATTGCAACTTTGTATTAATGAATGAATTAAAGGTTTCCGCCCACTCTCGCTAATGGTGCTGGTTTGCAAACAACCACCACATGTTGAAACCAAAGCTCTTGGCAAAGGTTTTTTCATGTTTTCTATTAAAGACAGAAGTTGCTGAAATAAGGCATTATTAATAGAAACAATCTGAGTGATTAAAAGCAGATTACCAGTCCTATCATCTTGATCAGATAGTCCTTACCACAGAGTCACCGTAGTCCTGTGTCAGGTGTCCCACAAGCTGTTGTGCTCAGGGCTAGCCCATAGCTACAGGATCAACCTCTTTTTGCTGTAATACTTTATGGCATCTACAATGTGATAATGGATGCACTACATCTGCAAAATTTATGTGGACTTGAGAATACCAGTGAACCACTAGTGTGAACAGTACACACATGGCTGGCGCAGACAGTTCTGGTGTGCTGCCAGAATTAAGTTCCCATATTCTCCCAATGCTCCATTAAAGTTAAGCATTAGTTTGATTGAAGTGGGTGAATTCCTATAAAGAACAGAGCAAAACTAATTTGTAAGGATGACCTCAGAGATTTACTGAACAACACCAGGAAAAAGAAAAAAAATGTTCTCCGGCCACTCACTTGCAAAGATTTTGAAAGCTCACAGAATATTGATTCCCTTTTTTCTGCTTCCAACTCTTGAGTGAGCGGCTATGTAGTTCCAGTATCTTCTGTCAAAAATAATCAAGAGTTTATGCCCAATCTTTGTGCTGGTGTTGTGTTCCAAAGAATATATGTGCTGTATCTTGCCCATTTTAAACACAGGAACAAAACAATACTAACCTATAACATTACAGCGCTCTGGTAGCCATTACCTCATGACAATAACATCCATTTATTTAGCACCTTTAAAATAGTGAAAACACACAAACATGTGGTGGCGTGACGGCACAGTGGCTAGCACTGCTGCCTCACAGCGTCAGGGACCTGGGTTCAATTCCAGCCTTGGGTGAATGTGGAGTTTACATGTTCTCCCTGTGTCTGCATGGGTTTCCTCCGGGTGCTCTGGTTTCCTCCCACAATCCAAAGATGTGCAGGTCAGGTTGATTGGTCATGCAAAATTACCCGTGGTGCCCCAAGATGTGTGGGTTAGGGGGATTAGCGGGGTAAATACGTGGGGTTCAGGGAGAGAGCCTGGGTAGGATGCTTTGTTGAAGAGTTAGTGCAGACTTGATGAGCTGATTGGCCTCCTTCTGCACTGTCGGGATTCTATTCTATTCTACTTCAGAGAATGGTATCAAACAACATTTGGCACCAAACCACATGATGAGATAAATAAGCTAAATACTGCGGATGCTGGAATCTGAATTGAAACAGAGAATGCTGGAAAAACTCAGTAGGTCTCGCAGCGTCTATCAGGAGAGAAAGCTCACTGATATTGTGACAGCCAACCAAATGTTCAGTTAAAGATGTAGCTTTTAACTACCATTTTAAAGGAGGAGAGAGAGGGTGGGGGGTGGGGGGGGTGGGAGGGTGGGGGGGTGGCGGGAGGGCAGTGGAGTTTGAGCTCGCTGGTGAAACCAACTGCTGAGCTGTAGGGCCGTTATTGCGCAGTCGCCTCAACATATTGGGAGATCTCCTGCCATCCACCCCCGCCACAGACAGAGTACCCCCCCCCCACTACTGATTGCATCCTGGCAGAGTTCCCTCTCTGCCCATCACCCGCCCCTTTCCCTCCCATCTTGGCAGAGCTACCTCCCTCCCTCCAATCGCTGCAGAGCTCCACCTGTCATTTGCTCCACCCCCCTCTGGCTCCTCCCCCTTAGCAATGTGGCACAATGGCGCCCCAAGAGCTCAGCAGCTGGCTTTACAAGTGAGCTCAGGCTCCATCCCCCACCACACCCCTGGTGAGAATCACATCCTGGCACATTTTTTGCACTAAGTGCCTTGAGATTGCGGCTCACCATAAAAACTGGAATGATTCTCTCCCGCTTTCTCACTGGTTCAGCACTTAAGAGTTTTTTTTTGTAAGGTTGTGCCCTCAGTCACTTTTTTGGGACAGAAGTGCGATTCTCACCAGTTTGGTGGTGGGATGGGGGTGAAGTCTAAGGTCGCCGGTGAAGTCAGCTGCAGACTGCTGGGGGCACCATTTGGCAGGCACCCCCAATCTCCCAGTGAACTGGGAAACCTCTTGCCACCCCCACCCTCCCCACAGACAACACTCCCCCCACCTCCCGCCCCCCTTCCACATGATAACACGGATCGCCAACATCAGAACCCTCCCAACAAATCCCCCATCACAACCGCTCCCAAGGTCCTCCCTGTCACCCCTCCCTGTGCTGGTCTCCCCCACCCCTTGCTGATCAACACCAACCCTTTGAACGCCCATATTCCTAACCCCTCTGCCGATCACTCCTTTTGCAAAACCCGTCTGCTGATCACCCCCCCCCCCATCTGCAAAGGCCCCCCCTTATCTGCAGGGCTTCCACGACCTCGCCCCCCCCATCTGCAGGACTCCGCCCCCCCTCCAATTCGCAGGGCTCCAACCGCCCCCCACATCCCCCCCCCCCCCCCCCCCCCCGCCATCTTCAGGGTTCAACCCCCCCCCCCCACCTGCAGGGTTCTCCCCCCTCCTCCCCCCCATCTGCAGGGTTCTCCTCTCTCCCCCCCCCCCCCCCCCCCGCCGCCACTACCTGCAGAGTTCCCCCCCCCTCCATTCTGTCGGGTTCTCCCGCTCTCCCCAACCCCCCATCTGCAGGGTTCTCTTCTCACCCCCCCCCCCCCACATCTGCAGGTCCTCTCCACGCCCCCACCCCCTCCCCGTCTGCAGGGTTCCCTCCCCCCCCCCCCAATCTGTAGGGTTCCCCACCCCCACCCCCCATCTGCAGGGTTCTCCCCCCACCCCCCCCGCCCCCCCCATCTGCAGAGTTCTCCTACTCCCCCCCACATCTGCAGGGTTCATCCCACCCCCCCCATCTGCAGGGTTCTCCCCCCCCCTGCAGTGTTCTCCCCCCCCCCTCCATCTGCAAGGTTCTCCCACCCCCCACATCTGCAGGGTTCCCTCCCCCCTGCAGTGTTCTCCCCCCCCCCCCACATCTGCAGGGTTCTCCCCCCCCCCCCCCCTGCAGTGTTCTCCCCCCCCCCCCACCCCATCTGCAGGGTTCTCCCCCCCCCCCCCCCGCCATCTGCAGTGTTCTCCCCCCTCCCCCTCCCACCTGCAGGGTTCTCCCCTCCCCTCCCCCCATCTGCAGGGTTCTCTCCCCCTCTCCTCCTCTCCCATCTGCAGGGTCTCCCCCATCTGCTGGGTTCTCACACCCCCCCCCCCCCTCATCTGCAGGGATCTTGCCCTCCCCCTAGCCCTCATCTGCAGGGATCTCACCCCCCCCGCCCCAATCTGCAGGGATCTCGCCCAGCGCCCCCCCCCCCAATCTGCGGGGATCTCCCATCCCCCCCTCACTTGCAGGGTTCTCTGCCAACCCCGCCCTCCCCCCACCCCATCTGCATGGTTTTTCTCCTTCTTCCCCCAGAGTGGTTGGGGTGTGGAATGGACTGCCTGCAGTGATAGTGGAGTCGGACACTTTAGGAACTTTCAAGCGGTTATTGGATAGTCACATGGAGCACACCAGAATGATAGGGAGTGGGATAGCTTGATTTTGGTTTCGGAAAAGGTTCGGCGCAACATCGTGGGCCGAAGGGCCTGTACTGTGCTGTACTGTTCTATGTTCTATGTTCTATGTTCATATGCAGGGTTCGCTCCCCCTCATCTGCAGAGCTCCCCGCTCCCCCTCTTGTCTCTCCTCCCCTGCCCATGGAGCTCCAACCACCCCTTGCAGAGCACCCCCTTGCCGCCCCCACATCATAGCCCTGCTCAGGCTCCACCTCCTCGGCACTGCCCAAGCAGGTATTGTGTCCAGTGGGCAGTTCCAGGTGGGTAGTGCCAAGGTACCTGCTAAGCACTACAAGGCTCGTACTGCCCATGTGCACTGCCTGGCCATGTCTCCGACCACCCAGAGGCTTCAATGGCCTCTAATCTCCGTGGTGAGGCCATCACATCTGATCTCCACTGCGATTCTTGCCGATTTGAGGACCGATTGGCAGGGAGGTAAGTGCAAGCGAGGCCCGACGATGCCATGTGGGACTTGTTAATGACATGCTAAGCATAATATTTCAATCAGCTTCATGCTCTTTTTGGGCTGGTCCCGCTGGTAAAATTGTGCCAGTCACTCTGCATACAGTGAGAAATCTGGGCAAACATTTTTTTTGTTCTGCACACAATCGGACCAGGAAAATCACGCCTGTGGTTTTTGCAGAGTTTAATGGAAGCCAGGAATGATGCCTGTGGCATCCACATTGGAAATTGGGTCATTGGCAAGAATGGATGGTGTCAAGGTTCTTTTAAAGAGCTCATTCACGCGCAAGGTGTCTTTTCTGCATATATGCTACAAAATACAATCCTATCAGTATGTAGAGGGTTCATGACAGACTCAGCATTGTTGGCATGGTTTGATTATGAACAATTTGGTGTCATGGGCTCCTTATTTAAAGTCACTGGCGCTCACATGAGGCCGTTTGTGAATGACTTGGTGCTATGTCTGTTTACAGTATGATGAGGTCCATGGTTATGATGGTGAGCATTTCACTCTTTTGAATGTGCCTGAGTCAAACTCAATGGGCGCAATCTTACAAAAAAAATTCTAAATGCCGAGGGAGTGAGAAAACAGGAGAGTTTCAGAACTGTTTTTTGGGCGGGTTTGAAAATGCAATCTCATGACACTCACTTTTTTGGAGAGAAGTGCAGTTTTCACCAGTTTGGGGGGGGGGTGGAGCCTAAACCCACCAGTGAACTGGGAGACCTCCTGACAGCCCACCCAGTCCCCTGTCTCGCTGCGCCCCCCCCCCCCCCCCCACCCCACGGACATCTCCTCCCAACCCCTGTGCCTGTGCCGGTACCCCACCTGACGATTGTCCCCTGTGCCAGTTTCCACCCTGCCAATCACTCCCCCCCCCCCCCCCCCTTCCCGGGCACTGCCCGATGTGCAGCCATGTCCCTGACCACCCGGGGCTACAATGGCCTCTGATCCCCCTGGCTAGGCCATCATGTCTAGTCTCCGCTGATGGAGACCAGCCGTGATTTCCGCCAGTGTGAGGTCCGACTGGTGGGTAGGTAAGTGTAAGTGAGGCCGGACAATACCATGTGGGACTCACTAATGACATGCTAATCATGTTATTAATACCTAAATCTCACCAGCAAAACAGAGCTGGTAAGATTGTGTGAGGCAAGAAACCAGACGCGGACTAGCATTCTGGCCACTCACACAATCTTAACACCTCGCCTTGCTAAACGACGGGCAGGACGAGATCGTAAAATCTCACCTATTGATGTTTATTTTCTCCCTTGTGGGGATTGGGCAGTCCATTGAGTAATTGTGGAGCATAAGATTCTTTAGATGGAAATATGTCACCATGGACTGGCTGATGTGTGATATTGGAGGACCTTATGAGAATCTATTTTGCACAAGGGCCCGTCAGGCAATGATCCCCTCCCATATGAAGTCAGCCTTGCCTACTTGCCATTGGCAGCCTCCTCATCTTCATCCATTTCGGAATCTTCTGAATGCACAAAGGCTTTTCTTCCTCCTCCTGCTCCCCACCTTCCTCCTTCTCCAAGGTTGGAACTCTGCCACGGTGTCAGCATCATTGATTTCTAGGGCCCTCTACTGTGCAGCATACACACACCACCACTATACCTTTGTTGGGGCATATTGCAGAGCTTTACCTGAATGATCAAGGCACCTGAAACACATTTTTAAAATGCCAATTGCCTGCTTGATAGTGCTCTTTGTGACAACATGGCAGCTCTTGTAGTGGCCTCTGCCTCCAATTGTGGGGTCCTCAAAGAGGTTGTTATCTAAGTTCTTAAGCGGTGGCCCTTGTTCCCTGGAACTCAATCATGGATCTGTATTCGTGACCAACAAAATGGAAGGAGTTGAGAACTCAAGAAGTCAGGAACCTTGCACTCACATGAAGGAAGACCTGTTGTGGTCACAAACCACCTGGACATGGATTGAGTGGAAGGACCTCCAGTTAACAAAGGTGTCCAAATGATGAGTTGGGGCATTTATAGCAACAAGGGTGCACCTGAAGGAAGCCTTCTAATTGGACGAAGCTCGTGACCCTCTGAGTTTGAGATGCCAAATCCACAGGGAAACGAATATGATTCCCCATGTGAATAAACAAGTTATTAGTTACAGCCTTAGGCAACTGTGTGCTGCTGACTGGCATATACCAGACGGGTCACCTGATAACCCCTGGAAAAATTCTGAGGTTTAGAAGCTGAAAGTGATGGTTACTTTCACAGCCACTGGCAGGGCATAAGGGTCAATGGATTGTGGCTTGGGTTGTTGCTGAACCATGCAACATACGTCTGTAACTGTCTCGCGGCTTAGCTGGGTTGCCTTTGACACTGGTTCTCTTGTGACGTTCAGATAGGGGGCGGAATCTTCTAGTCATTCACGCCCCATTGCTGCTGCAAGTCAGGATAGAGAATTTGGCACCCAGCCAAATCTCTAGTCACAGCAGCGGGACCAGAGAATCCTGCCAGGGCGAGCAGTCGAAGATTCCACCCAGGATGCTCTAGGTCTGTACACCAGTCTCACAGGGTATTACCTGGTTGTCCTGCCTCTCCTTCTCTTCCTTCCTGGTTCTGGAGCAGCAGCCACACCCTCCTGACCTTTTGTTCTTCCTCTGGTTCCAGCTGCTCACGATGACTGGCTTCTCTGGCCTTGATGTGTGAGGCTGTCATGCCCATTTTTATGTTCCTTCACACGAAACATTATGCAACTTCTCTGGCACAAAGTTCCTTCTGGCATCTGGTGCATGAGTCAGTAGGGGTAAAAATAATTGCCCTGTGACACCCGCAGTCTCACCTTCCTGCTGCCTTGAGTTAAGGTAATGAGTGTTGGAATTTGTTCTCGGGCTATGAATAAAATTTTAAGCAAATTCAACTGGGGTCCCCTTCCTCTCCTCTTCAGGTGAAGAAGAAGCAAGACTCTGAAAGCTTGTGCTACCAAATAAACATGTTGGACTTTAACCTGGTGTTGTGAGACTTCTTACTATGTAAAGAACTATCAGGTCCACTTTGCACACTTCATATTCCATGCTCCAGGGCTACTGAAATCCAACAGAGTGCAGGCAGCGGTCCATTTTAATGGCCTGTAAAAAAACGCCCCATTCCCACCTCTGTGAAAATTGGAATTGCTTGTTTGGGGGCAGGACTTGGGTTTCTTGGGCAGTGCCAGTATTTTCATCCTGAAAGAAGTGCTCTCCGCTGTGGTGGAGGTTGGAGCCCACATCTCTCCAGCCAGTCAGATTGACTGATCTATGCAGAATCAGCTGCAGTAGCATAGTGACTTTCTTATAAACTATTAATTCAGAGATCCGAAAAAATAATCTGACTATGTGAGTTAAGGCCTCTTAACAGCAAATAGGTTATTTAAGTTCCGTTAATTGAATAAATCCGGAGTAAAAATCTTGGGGGTGATTCTGCCAGCCCGCTGCACTGCTTTTGAAGCCAAGCAGGCCAGGAGACCCAAGCGGAAGCCATTTCATGGACTACCCACTGGGCACCATGACCTCTGTGAATCTCCGGCAGCCAGATTTCCGGCACCATTAGCTTTGCGCCGATTTCTGGCATGGAGTTGTATAAATTATGTAAATTCAAATTTAAATCTATTTTAAATATCATTAGCCGGGCTTCGGGCCTGAAGTCTCCAGGCCTGCTAGCCTCTTCTTCCCCCCCACTCCCTCGGCCAGGAGTGTTTCACTCCAGTGCGGTTTAATATAGCTCTCCACTTGCGGGGAGCTGGTGGCCCAACCCAGCTGGAGGCCCCTCAGAGGGTTGGGTGCCAGGGGGGCTGGGGTGTCCCCTGGACATTGCCACCTTGGCAGTGCCAGCCTAGACCCCTGGCACTGTCGGTGGCACGGTAGCACAGTGGTTAGCACTGCTGCTTCACAGCTCCATGGACCTGGGTTCGATTCCCGGCTTGGGTCACTGTCTGTGTGGAGTTTGCACATTCTCCTCGTGTGTGCGTGGGTTTCCTCCGGGTGCTCCGGTTTCCTCCCACAGTCCAAAGATGTGCGGGTTAGGTTGATTGGCCATTCTAAAATTGCCCCTTAGTGTCCTGGGATGCGTGGATTAGCGGGTAAAATATGTAGGGATATGGGGATAGGGCCTGGGTGGGATTGTGGTTGGTGCAGACTCGATGGGCCGAATGGCCTCTTTCTGTACTGTAGGGTTTCTATGATGATTTCTATGATGATTTCTAAGAGGCAAAGTGGCAATGCCTAGGGGTACCTTGGCACTGCCAACCAAGCATTGGGCAGTGCCAAGGGGTGGGGCAGGGCCTCTGGAGAGTGATTGGTAGAGGTGAAGGGTCCCGCTGCCACTCTGCAGAGGGATCACAAGTATAGGGAGACAGGCCAGCAATCAGGGCTGGGCATCGGGGTTGGGGGGGTCAGCCTGCAAGAGGAGGGGGTTGGGACTGCGGGGGGGTGTTGGGGCTGTGGGGGGCGGGGGGAACAGGGGAGATTGAGGCGGGTCGGGGGGTGTCAAGGCTGGCTCGGACATGTTTGGGGGGGCCAGCGATTGCGCTCTGGTGGGGTCAGAGGGCCAGCATTGCGGGGTCGTGGGGCCGGCCGGCAATCCGGAGGCCGGCATTGCAGGGCTACTATGCACGTGCCGATGTCGGCACTGACAGATCGGCGCATGCGCACTGGCCCACTCCGTGCCATGCTGCCAGCTTTTCCAGTGGGAAGAGGCCCAACCACAGATTTTTCGTGAGATTTACACTTGTTCACTTTGCAGTGCGCAGAGCGTGGGGAATTCATTTTGAAACTCCCACTGAAAGAAACAATGGGATTTACTCCAGTTTTTGCACGAATTCGACACTTAGGGGGGAATTTTACCATTTTGAGTCTAAGTGCCGAATCCGGGCGTCAAATAGATCCGCGCCTGGAATCCTCTTTGCAGCGCGCCCATATGCGTTTTGCCGGCTCCGGTCCGATCCGCACTGTGGGCGGGGCTTAGCGCAGTTCGAAAAAATCTGACAGAGCGCGCCCGGGCGCGAAAAAAAAAACAGAAAGCGGAGTGAGTGGCTCTCTGACGATCATCCTCTGGTCGGGGAGGGGGGGGGGGGGGGGGGGGAGGGGAGGGGGTGTGACGTATTCTCCCCTGGGGGGGGAGGGGGTGTGACATATCATCCCCTGGGGGTGGGGAGAGGGGGTGGTGACGTCTCATCCTCTGGTCGGGGGTGGGGGGGGGGGGGGGGGGGGGGGGGGGGTGGGGGGGGGGGGTTGGCTGCCAGTCTGCGGCCAATGCCTCCAGCCGGAGTGGACGTGCGGCCATGCCATCCCATGAAACCTTCAGGATGAAGCGATTCCTCGCTAAGAAGATGAAGCAGAACCGGCCGATTCCACAGTGTAAAGGGATACACCATCACTGGTACACTACCAGCCACAGCCATCTCTCCCGCTCTCTTGCCCCTGCAGGGAAGAGTAATCTATGGCTGGTAGTGTACCAGTGATTGTGCCAGGAGGCATCGGCCGCAGACCGGCAGCCAACCTCCCCCCCGCCCCCCCCGCCCTGCACCCAGAGGATCAGGCGGCACATCCCCTCTTCTCCCCCCCCCCCCCAGGGGATGATACATCACACCCCCTCCCACCCCCCCCCACCCCCCAGGGGATGAGATGTCACACCCCCTCTCCTCCGCCCAATCCCCCCCTGCCCCAACCAGAGGATGACTTGGGTCAGGGAGCCGTTGCAGTCTCTGACCCCGCTCTTCAGAGGCTGCAGCGGTGACTTCAGACCCTTTATTTTGCAGGTCGATTACAGCGCGGATGCGGATTGGGCCAGAAGACGGTAAAAGTGGGATTTGGCGGTAGAGTTGGGCGCGCGGTTCATTAAGTCGATTTAAATTCATGCAAATACGTTTAAATCGTCGGGCCACCCGATTTGGGTACGGGCCGGACCCACGCCCAGATCGGGTGTCAATAAAGGCGCGATCTGCTCGGAATTGGGTGCAGATCACGTTAAAGGCCCGACGCCCAACTTTACCGTGATTTCGTGCCCGAAAACAAGGGGCGCGAAGTTTTGGTAAAATCAGGCCCTGAGAATTTTTTTGTGAGAATAGCCCCCCTTGTGTCTGTCTTGGTGACCAGGCAACTGCCTGACAGTCTTAAAAACAGTTTAAAATCATGAGTTCACTGATGTCATTTCGGGAAGGAAACGTGCCATCCTTCCCAGGTCTACGTGTGACTCTGCATCCACAGCAATGTGTTTGACCCTTAACTGCTCTTTGAAATTGGATAGCAAGTCCTTCAGTTAGCAGCAGAACTTGGATGATATTCAGATTTGGGCTGACAAGTGGCAAGTAACACTCACATCACACAAGTATCAGGCAATGACCATAGAGTCATACAGCAATGCAGCACAGAAACAGGCCCTTTGGCTTAACCGGTCCATGCCAACCTGGTGCCTTCCCAGCTCGTCCCAATTGCCCGCGTTCAGTCCATGTCCCTCTAATCCTTTCCTATCCATGTACTTATCCAAATGCTTTTTAAATGTTGCTGTTGTACCTGCCTCAATCACTTTCTCTGGCAGCTCATTCCATATGAGCACCACCCTCTGCATAAAGAAGTTGCCCCTCCGGTCTCTTTTAAATTTTTCCCCTCTCACCTTACACCAATGCCCATTCGTTTTCAATTCCCCTACACTGGGAAAAAGAATGTGTGTCCATCCTATCGATACCCCTTATGATTCTATACACCTCAATAAGGTCACCGCTTGTTCTCCTGTGTTCCAAGGAATGAAGTCCGAGCCTGGCCAACCTCTCCCTATAACTCAGGCCCACTAGTCCCGGCAACACCCTCGTAAATCTTCTTTGCACTCTTTCCAGTTATCAATGTCTTTCCTATGACAGGGTGACCAAACCTGTACGCAATACTCCAAGTGCGGCCTCACCAACAACTTGCAGGTCAGAGGCTGGAAATCTTGCACAGAGTAATTTCACCTCCTGACTCCCCAAAGCCTGTCCACCATCTACAAGGCATAAGTCAGGGGTTTGATGGATTATTCTCCACTTTCCTGAATGAATGCAGCTCCAATAACACTCAAGAAGCTTAACACCACCCAGGACAAAGTAACCTACTTGCTTGGCACTCCATCCAGCACCATAAACATTCACTCACTCCACCATCGACTCTCAGTGGCAGAAGTGTATACCACCTACAATATGCACCACAGCAACTCACCAAGGCTGCTATGACAGCATCATCCAAACCATGACTTCTATCACCTAGAAGCATAAGGGCAGCAGATATATGAAAACACCATCACATGCAAATTCCCCTCAAAGCCACACACCATCCTAACTTGGAACTCTATCACTGATCTATCATTGATCCACTGGAGCAAGCTGAGAGGGGTGTTTGAAAGCAGCAGTGCTGGTAAGAGATTAATTGGATTAATTGAATTGTTTATTTATTTAATTAGTCAGCTAGTGTGTGTATTTTTTTGGCCTTTACTTTAACAGCAGTTTTTCAAGTTTAAAGTGAAAACTAGAAGTGGGCAGCAAAGGAGTCTGGGAAGGGTTTTTATTTTAACTTTAAAAGTCAGTTACCTGGGAGGTTCCCCCTCATTGATCCACTGGAGCAAGCTGAGAGGGGTGTTTGAAAGCAGCAGTGCTGGTAAGAGATTAATTGGATTAATTGAATTGTTTATTTATTTAATTAGTCAGCTAGTGTGTGTATTTTTTTGGCCTTTACTTTAACAGCAGTTTTTCAAGTTTAAAGTGAAAACTAGAAGTGGGCAGCAAAGGAGTCTGGGAAGGGTTTTTTAAGCGCGTGAAGTATAAAAGGTAGGCTGCAGTATACAGCGGGCAGCGTCGGGAGCGGGCAGTGGAGTGTGTGGGAAGCAGAGTGTGAGCTATAAGACTTTGGCTCACAGGGTTTAGGCAGAAAGGGCGAGCAGGGGTGAGTTGAATTCATTTTTGCCTGGTACTGGCAAGGTATCTCGAGGGGATGGGTGTGCAGGTACTGGCAAGGTATCTCGAGGGGATGGGTGTGCAGGCAGTGCAATGTTCCTCTTGCACTATGTTTGAGGTGAGGGACGACGACAGTGTCCCTACTGATTACACCTGTGGGAAGTGCACCCATCTGCAGCTCCTCCAAAACCGTGTTAGGGAACTGGAGCTGGAGTTGGAGGAACTTAGGATCATCAGGGACGCAGAGATGGCCATAGACACAAGCTTTAGGAATACAGTTACTCCGAGGATTGAAAACAGATGGGTGACGGTGAGAGGGGCTGGGAGGAAGCAGTCCGTGCAGGGATCCCCGGTGGTCGTTCCCCTTAGCAACAAGTATTCCGCTTTGGATACGGTTGAGGGGGATGACATACCAATGGTGAGCCGCAGTGACAGGATCTCCAGCACTGTGTCCGTCTCTGTGGCTCGGGAGGGAAAGGGGGAGAGCGGGAGGGCGATAGTTATTGGGGACTCGTTAGTTAGAGGGATAGATAGGAGGTTCTGTGGCAGCAAAAGAGACTCACGGATGGTATGTTGCCTACCGGATGCCAAGGTCCGTGATGTCTCAGACCGTGTTTTCCAGATTCTGAAGGGGGAGGGGAAACAGTCACAAGTCGTGGTGCACATTGGTACCAATGACATAGGTAAGAGAAGGGACGGGGATTTAAAGCAGGAATTTCTGGAGCTGGGCTGGAAGCTGAGAGCCAAGACGAAACATGTGGTCATCTCTGGTACGTTGCCGGTACCACGTGATAGCGAGTTGAGGAACAGGGAGAGAGTGCAGTTAAATATGTGGTTGCAGGGATGGTGTAGGAGGGAGGGTTTCAGATACGTGGATAATTGGAACACGTTCTGGGGAAGGTGGGACCTGTACAAACAGGACGGGGTGCACCTGAACCAGAGGGGCACCAATATCCTCGGAGGGAAATTTGTTACGGCTCTTCAGGGGGGTTTAAACTAATTTGTCAGGGGAGTGGGAAAGGGAGTTGTAGTCCAGAAGTCAGTGAGGGTGGTGAGGTATTGGGGAAGGTATCAGGGTCAAGGGTGGGTACTGGTAGACAGGAAGGTGGGTTGAAGTGTGTCTACTTCAATGCAAGGAGCATCCGGAACAAGGTAGATGAACTTGGGGCGTGGATTGGTACTTGGGACTACGATGTTGTGGCCATTACAGAGACGTGGGTAGAACAAGAACAGGAATGGTTGTTGGACGTTCCGGGGTATAGATGTTTCACTAAGTGTAGGGAAGCTGGTAAAAGAGGTGGAGGAGTGGCATTGTTAATCAAGGATAGTTTAACGGCTGCGGAAAGGCACTTCGTGGGGGATCTGCACACTGAGGTAATATGGGCTGAAGTTAGAAATAGGAAAGGAGCGGTCACGTTGCTAGGAGTTTACTATAGGCCCCCAAATAGTAATAGAGATGTGGAGGAAGAAATTGCTAAGCAGATTATGGATATGTGTGGGGGTCACAGGGTAGTTGTCATGGGGGACTTTAACTTTCCAAATATTGATTGGAACCTTTGTAGGTCAAATAGTTTGGATGGGGCAGTTTTTGTGCAGTGTGTGCGGGAGGGTTTCCTGACACAATATGTGGATGGGCCGACTAGAGGTGAGGCCACATTGGATTTGGTACTGGGAAATGAACCGGGCCAAGTGTTAGATTTGGTTGTGGGAGAGCAATTTGGAGATAGTGACCACAATTCGGTGTCTTTTGTTATTGCAATGGAGAGGGATAGCGCCGTACGGCAGGGCAAGGTTTACAATTGGGGGAGGGGTAATTATGATGCGATTAGGCAAGAATTAGGGGGCATAAGTTGGGAACAGAAACTGTCAGAGAAAGGAACTAATGAAAAGTGGAATTTTTTCAAGGAACAAATACTGGATGTCCTTGATAGGTATGTTCCTGTCAGGCAGGGAGGAAATGGCCGAGTGAGGGAACCATGGTTCACAAAAGAGGTGGAATGTCTTGTGAAAAGGAAGAGGGAAGCTTATGTAGGGATGAGGAAACAAGGTTCAGATGGCTTGATTGAGGGTTACAAGTTAGCAAGGAATGAGCTGAAAAAGGGGCTTAAGAGAGCTAGGAGGGGACATGAGAAGTCCTTGGCGGGTCGGATCAAGGAAAACCCCAAGGCTTTTTACTCTTATGTGAGGAATAAAAGAATGACCAGGGTGAGGTTAGGGCCGGTCAAGGACAGTAGTGGGAACTTGTGTATGGAGTCAGTAGAGATAGGCGAGGTGATGAATGAATACTTTTCTTCAGTGTTCACCAAGGAGAGGGGCCATGTTTTTGAGGAAGAGAAGGTGTTACAGGCTAATAGGCTGGAGGAAATAGATGTTCGGAGGGAGGATGTCTTGGCAGTTTTGAATAAACTGAAGGTCGATAAGTCCCCTGGGCCTGATGAAATGTATCCTAGGATTCTTTGGGAGGCAAGGGATGAGATTGCAGAGCCTTTGGCATTGATCTTTGGGTCCTCGCTGTCCACGGGGATGGTGCCAGAGGACTGGAGAATGGCGAATGTTGTTCCTCTGTTCAAGAAAGGGAATAGAAATGACCCTGGTAATTATAGACCGGTTAGTCTTACTTCGGTGGTTGGTAAATTGATGGAAAGGGTCCTTAGGGATGGGATTTACGACCATTTAGAAAGATGCGGATTAATCCGAGATAGTCAGCACGGATTCGTGAAGGGCAAGTCGTGCCTCACAAATTTGATTGAATTTTTTGAGGAGGTAACTAAGTGTGTTGATGAAGGTAGGGCAGTTGATGTCATATACATGGATTTTAGTAAGGCGTTTGATAAGGTCCCCCATGGTCGGCTTATGATGAAAGTGAGGAGGTGTGGGATAGAGGGAAAGTTGGCCGATTGGATAGGTAACTGGCTGTCTGACCGAAGACAGAGGGTGGTGGTCGATGGAAAATTTTTGGATTGGAGGCAGGTTGCTAGCGGTGTGCCGCAGGGATCAGTGCTTGGTCCTCTGCTCTTTGTGATTTTTATTAATGACTTAGAGGAGGGGGCTGAAGGGTGGATCAGTAAATTTGCTGATGACACCAAGATTGGTGGAGTAGTGGATGAGGTGGAGGGCTGTTGTAGGCTGCAAAGAGACATAGATAGGATGCAAAGCTGGGCTGAAAAATGGCAAATGGAGTTTAACCCTGATAAATGTGAGGTGATTCATTTTGGTAGGACTAATTTAAATGTGGATTACAGGGTCAAAGGTAGGGTTCTGAAGACTGTGGAGGAACAGAGAGATCTTGGGGTCCATATCCACAGATCTCTAAAGGTTGCCAGTCAAGTGGATAGAGCTGTGAAGAAGGCCTATAGTGTGTTAGCTTTTATTAACAGGGGGTTGGAGTTTAAGAGCCGTGGGGTTATGCTGCAACTGTACAGGACCTTGGTGAGACCACATTTGGAATATTGTGTGCAGTTCTGGTCACCTCACTATAGGAAGGATGTGGAAGCGCTAGAAGGAGTGCAGAGGAGATTTACCAGGATGCTGCCTGGTTTGGAGGGTAGGTCATATGAGGAAAGGTTGAGGGAGCAAGGGCTGTTCTCTCTGGAGCGGAGGAGGCTGAGGGGAGACTTAATAGAGGTGTATAAAATGATGAAGGGGATAGATAGAGTGAACGTTCAAAGACTATTTCCTCGGGTGGATGGAGCTATTACAAGGGGGCATAACTATAGGGTTCGTGGTGGGAGATACAGGACGGATATCAGAGGTAGGTTCTTTACACAGAGAGTGGTTGGGGTGTGGAATGGACTGCCTGCAGTGATAGTGGAGTCAGACACTTTAGAAACATTTAAGCGGTTATTGGATAGGCACATGGAGCACACCAGGATGATAGGGAGTGGGATAGCTTGATCTTGGTTTCAGATAAAGCTCGGCACAACATCGTGGGCCGAAGGGCCTGTTCTGTGCTGTACTGTTCTATGTTCTATGTTTCATCACTGTCGCTGAGACCAAATCCTGGAACTCTCTTTCTAACAGCATTGTGGATGTTAATCCTCCAGCAACTAGAAACCTGGGGAGATATGCCACCAATTTTAGCTTTTCATAAAATGCTTCCACTTTCAATGAAGAAGACAGCACCAAACAACGGGAGAGGGTAAATTTGCGAGCAGGTATAGCGATCTTGCATCCTTTGACCCCTTTCCAGAGTGGGGGAAGCAGTAGAAAAGAAACAAGAGGCTTTGCTCTAGCCCAGGGTTCTGCACAGCCTGAAGAATTGTAAATGATCTCCAGATCAGTAATGCTTTCTTGGGGAGGGATATTTGTTGTTATGAAGACATGGTGTTAATATTTTTCTTGTTTTTTATGTCTGCAAATATGGGAAAAGAAGCTGCATCAGGGCCCCATAATTGGAGTTTTGAAGTGCTTCATCTGGCACTTTATTCCAGATGATGGTTGATGGTTGTGCAAAAAATATCAAAATGGAGGAGAGAGTTCTTGGTCTGAAGTTATTGAATTCAGTGTTAAGTCCAAAAGGCTGTGAAGTGCCCAATCAGAGAATGAGGTGTTGCTCCTCCAGTTTGTGTTGGGCTTCACTGGAACGTTGCAGCAGGTCAAGGAAGGAAATGCAAGCATGAGCATCTTTCCCTGATCATGGAGTCAAATCAAATCAAATTGAATAGAATGATCATTAAACGGAATTGTGCCAAGAGCATTGGGGAGAGTAACAGAACAAAGAGATCTAGGGGTACATGTTCATAGCTCCTTGAAAGTGGAGTCACAGGTGGACAGAGTGGTGAAGAAGGCATTCGGCATGCTTGGTTTCATCGGTCAGAACATTGAATACAGGAGTTGGAATGTCTTGATGAAGTTGTACAAGACATTGGTAAGGCCACACTTGGAATACTGTGTGCAATTCTGATCACCCTATTATCGAAAGGATATTATTAAACTAGGAAGAGTGCAGAAAGGATTTACTAGGATGCTACCCGGACTTGATGGCTTGAGTTATAAGGAGAGGCTGAATAGACTGGGACGTTTTTCTCTGGAGCGTAGGAGGCTGAGGGGTGATCGTATAGAGGTCTATAAAATAATGAGGGGCACAGATCAGCTGGATAGTCAATATCTTTTCCCAAAGGTAGGGGAATCTAAAACTAGAGAGCATAAGTTTAAGGTGAGAAGGGAGAGATACAAAAGTGTCCAGAGGGGCAATTTTTTCATACAGAGGGTGGTGAGTATCTGGAACAAGCTGCCAGAGGTAGTAGTAGAGGCGGGTACAATTTTGTCTTTTAAAAAGCATTTAGATAGTTACATGGGTACGATGGGCATAGAGGGATATGGGCCAAATGCGGGCAATTGGGATTAGCTTAGGGGTTTTAAAAAAAAAGGGCGGCACTGACAAGTTGGGTCAAAGGGCCTGTTTCCATGCTGTAAACCTCTATGACTCTATGCCTCTATAACTATTTCAAGGAGGGAGGGGCACGTGAGGGAGGGGCACAGATGGGAGGCAGTACTCCTGTTTAGAACAGAGGCTGAAATTCCTTCTGAAAGAGCAGTGTTTCTTTCAACTGTGATTGTCAAGTGGAAGTTAACATTTACAACCTCCCACAGGAAAATCTGTTAGCTGCTGAATCTGGTGACCACACATTACCAGTGCCTGTAAAATTGACCACAATCAAATTTTTCACTTCAATACTCTTCCTGGATGCTACCAGCAATGTCTCCTAGTTAGCAGCTCAGAAATGGTCACCAATGTCTTGATTTTCAGGGCTGACAATTATGTTCCCTGGGATGACAGGGAATGGAAGGATACATGTGTCTGGCTGATCTCCTTCAACTGCAGGTACCATTGCTTGCACATACATGACCGTCCATGCACTAGAATAGCAACAAGGAGTTTTTATAAATACAAAAGAGATATTTTTCCATGAAAGCACAGCTGGTTTATGATCACAAGATTCAGGAAGCAGCCTTTAAGCGCTGGCTTGCAGGAGGTAAATAGATGTCCCCCATAAACTTGGTTCATAACATCTGTGAGAAACCTACCAATGAAACAGAGGAAACATAAGAGTGTCACTAGTAAGTTATCAAAATGTTGAAGGTGCCTGACTAAATCGGGAGATGCCTTTCATTAGTCACCAGCCAGGGTGTTCAGAATGCTAACAGTGTACTGCATTGTGTACAACATTGCACAGTTGTAAGGAATTTAAGGTGGGGGAGGAAGGGGCTCATTACTCATCTCTGAGTGAGGACAACATAGAGGAGATGAAGCAGGAGAATGAAGATAGCGTACCAATTATTAACCCATCTGCTTTCATTGATGCTAGGAAAACCTCATCCTTCCTATCCTAAAATGTTCACTTTGTGTGAACACAACAGATGAAATCTTGTGTCCACTCCCTCCATCAACACCAATCCAGCCCTTCCTTTGTACGAAACAAGAGTTCATTGCACTCTGCTCAGTGGGTTCCAGTATGTTTTGACATTCACCATGAAACAAGTGAAATGGTGATTTGGGCCTTGGGAAGCTATAATGTGGAGGAGATGGAGATGATGAGATGAGTATGCTTCCTATCACTGCTCCTTCTACATGATGATCCTGTATGGCTTCAGCACTGATACAAAGAACAAATAAAATTATGGCACAGGAACAGGCCCTTTGGCCTTCCAAGCCTGCACCAACCATGCTGCCCGACTGAACTAAAACCCTCTACCCTTCTAGGGACCATATCCTCTATTCCCATCCTATTCATGTATTTGTCGTGATGCCCCTTAAAAGTCACTAAAGAACAAAGAAAGTCACCAAAGAACAGAGAAAGTCACTCTAAAGAACAAAGAAAGGATGATGGAGAAAGGCTGCTCAGATCCTTGCCCTGACAGCTCAGGCACTTTAACCTATGATTTCTCAGGTTTGTATCGCCTGAGGGCCTTGTCAAAGGCTGCTCCATCTTCAGCTGGAGGGGAAGACTCGGCTATGAGGAGATGTGCAGATTAGGTGGTTTGGCCATTGCTACATTGCCCTTCAGTCAGAGGGTTTAGCAGGGTGAATACATGGGGTTCCGGGGATAGGGCCTGGGTGGGATTGTCATCAGTGCAGGCTCGATGGGCTGAATGGCCTTCTTCTGAACTGTAAGGATTCCACGGGATTCTATGAGATGGGCAGTGTGTCAGACACTGATTATGTGTTACCAATGGATGAGAAGTGGAAACATTTTAAGTGAAGTTCCCACCTCCATGTTTCTTTTTGTCTACACTCCTCTGCTGCTCCATTGCCTCAGCACACCTATCAGTCTGCTGCCGATTCCTGTAGTTGTGATCATGGACAGCATGGACTTATTTGAAAGCTGTGTTTAAAGCTCCGTGGAGGTGGATTCTCTCTCCATTGCACACATTCTCACTGTGTCACTAATTCACTAGCAGTTGAGTTCGGCACATCCATCCTGTCTACTAATGTGGAGTGTGTATGGCTTGTCTGTCAGGACTTTACGGAGTTGCTAATGCATATTTAGCATTCTTCTTCCCTGCCACCAATGTCTGAACAGTTGAGTTGTGGGCTTCCAGTATAAATCCAAATGACTATCTGACTAAACCCAACAAACATGATTATTTGCCGCATCCTGTGATGATACATCCTCAGAATGAATGAGGTCCTCAGAGTAATCATCATGTGGGTGTCTGTGGCAACTTGCTCTCCATGTGAAGGCCTGAAAGAGGAAAGGAAAGGTTATAACTTGGTAATATTGTGGCAAAGTCACAATCTTGACAATCAATCACTGTATTCAGTATTGCCACTATTCAGGCACTGATGAAATGCAATCTGTGTATGTGTGTCAGAGTAAGAAGTTTAACAACACCAGGTTAAAGTCCTTTAATTAAAGGACTTTAACCTGGTGCTGTTAAACTTCTTACTGTGTTTACCCCAGTCCAACGCCGGCATCTCCACATTACGTGTGTCAGATACAGTTATTATTTTCTGATCAGTTAGCTGCAAGTTCTCTGTATCGACAGCTGTGACTGAGAGGGTTGCAGATGTGTTGCTTATCTCTAGGATATCCTCCTCTGCATCTTTGAGTTATACTATTAGTGGCAGGCCACATCTAGTCCTCTGTCTTTCTTCCTCACGTTTTGCACCCCCTGCTCCAACAAACATGAACAAAACACATATCTGAGTGACTCAAGGTGAGGCACCTAGCGCATTTGGATGGGTGACTATGAGACAGATGCATGACATTACATAAGGATTAAGGTGAGTGGTAATGTTGGGGAGGTGATGAAGTGCATAGAAAATAAATGGTGTGAGGAGTTGATCAGATGGAGAATGCTTAGCAAGCAGAGTGAAAGAGAAAGAAGATAGCAACATTTGCAACTCACTTTTCGTGACTTGGCTTGTTCATTAAATGCTCCTGCGTTACACCCATAAACTGAACACAGCCTTCCTGCTGCTCACCTTCTCATCCATCTCCAACCATGACAGCAGCATTCCTCCTATTGCTGTGGAAATGTGTGACCACAATGCCCTGGACTGCACCCAACAGTAATTCCAACAAGGCATCATTAAATCTGGATATTGCTGCCCTTGTTCTATGTACACCTTCTATCCTGAATAATCTCCAATTCTCATTTGCATACTGTCCCAATGTAAGTAGCTGAGATTGGGTCATGCATGTACACATCATGGCCACTATGTAGCTTGGCATCGTAGTATCTGACCCACTCAGACTTCACTGTTGCCAGACAATTCCAGGCTCCTTCCACTGCATGGAAACCAGCTTCAGGTTCATCTCAGAACTAACTGTGACATAGAACATAGAAACCCTACAGTGCAGAAAGAGGCCATTTGGCCCTTTGAGTCTGCACCGATCACAATCCCACCCACAATCCCTACCCCCCTATTCCCACATATTTACCCGCTAATCCCTCTAACCTATGCATCTCAGGACACTAAGGGCAATTTTAGCATGGCCAATCAACCTAACCCGCACATCTTTGGACTGTGAGAGGAAACCGGAGCACCCGGAGGAAACCCACGCAGACACGAGGAGAATGTGCAAACTCCACACAGACAGTGACCCAAGCCGGGAATCGAACCCAGGTCCCTGGAGCTGTGAAGCAGCAGTGCTAACCACTGTGCTACCGTGCCGCCCCAAATGAAATCCTGCATAGGTCAAACGTTTTGATTATCACATTATACCACAGCAAAATTTACTCTTTCAATCTTCCTAGATATTTTGTGAACTATTCTCTGTTATATTTTATGTCCCCTGGTAACAATAACTGGAGAATGAAGATAGTTAAACAGTCTGTTCTCAGGTTTCCAGATCTGCATGGGAATGTCCTAATCAACCCGCCCATTCATTTCTCTCCATATTCACATGTGCAAAGAGCAAATCAATGCTTCTTCCTCAGACTGCTCAAATAAAGTTGGGCAGCTTATTCTGTAAGTATGTGGTGGGGCACATACTCTGCAAGCAAGAGTTGGCATTGCCAAATGTTGGACTTTGTATGTTCCGATTACTCGTACCCCAGATTCCTGAGTGAATGTATTCAGTCACTTCAAACTCAGTGAAATCCCCAAGCATTATAGAACACAGAACATAGAACATAGAAAAAATACAGCACAAACAGGCCCTTCGGCCCACAAGTTGCGCCGGTCATGTCCCTACCTACCTATAAAATGACACTTGTTATAGTTCAGATACAGTTGTTGAAATCTTCCTTCAACAATAATGTCTCGCAAGTAAGTTCACCAAAGCATCAGCATGATGATTTTTGTTTCCCGTCATCTATTTAATGGTTTCTCAGAAACACTGAGCTGAACAACTGTATATTCTGCAACCATTTCAACTGGCAGTAAATCTGACTCCTTGACAGTGCGATTAAATGGTCTGAATTTCCATTCTCATCATTTTTTTTCGATTTCCGCGGGTCAGAATTGGCAGCTGGCGGAGAGCTTTACGTGGCACATTTACTGTTGGGTTCACCTGTTACAGAGCAGAGTACAAATTAGTGCCAAATTTGAGGTCAATTTCACTCAGTTCTGGCCTTATGTTCAATGTGAGCTTGATTGAGACTGAACATGCACAAATCACTAAGGTCCATCACTGTTTGCGGAGAGGAATCTTTTATCTCTGCTGTCTGGGCTGATCTCCAAAGCAGGTCCCAGAGGTGGCAAGGACAATGTTTTAACAGATTGTGCCATCCAGTGCACCTGCAAGTCTTATTAAGTCTGCTTGTGTGGAGAGTGTAATAATTCCCAGTTCAGGTTCTGAATAACTAATGCCACTTACTGACAGGGACGATGAGTTCAAGTGCTCATGTCTCATTAACTGCGCAAGAACTTTGACATATCATAACACATTCTGTTACTTAATTATCTACTAAACAAATAGAACTAAATCAACTAAAAAGCTTTATCATCTTCCTGTAAAATTCTACCTCTAATAAATCTCAGAAGAGTATTGTGTTTCTACTTGTAGAGAAGTCAGGGCAATATTTATGTTAATTACAGAGGGAAGCAGATGCTTACAGATGTCGTACAGGTGATGAGACCTGTGACCAGGTGTTTCATACCTACAGTCCTACACCCATACATCTCTATTTATAACTATAAAAACACAGCACTTTTGAATGGTGTGTATGTTTTGCAGCCCCAGGAGTCATTAAATACCCACATCTAATACTCTGTACAAAACAACATAGTTAGCAGAGATCTTTTTTATCACTAAGATTTTCTTTGTGGAAATGCTGTGAAATTTAAGATTATTAAAGATTTTGGGGGAGTGGAAGAGGAAAATATATTTCATCTGGGAGGAGAAATTTGGTTACAGGAGGTGGCATGACTCCTGGGGCTGCAAAACATACACACCATTCAAAAGTGCTGTGTTTTTATAGTAATAAATAGAGATGTATGGGTCTGGGACTGTAGGTATGAAACACCTGGTCACAGGTCTCATCACCTGTACGACATCTGCATAAACTTAAATTTAGAGAGGTGGACTATTAGTGGTAACTAATACTTCTTCACCAAGAAGGGTCGTGGAAATACAAACCTCTCTTTCCCCCAGTTGAAAATATCAAAACCGAGTTTGGTAAAATTTTGTTAGGTATGGGTATTAAAGAATATGAAACTGAGACAGGTTAAATTAAGTTGAGATACAGATCGACCATGATCTGACTGAATGGGGAGCCAAATGACCTCCTGCTGCTCCTATAGTGCTCTCAGTGTGCACTGTGCAGCTCTATGGGAAATGCAGTTTGATTTGGTCACTACCGAATTAGGACTGGGAAGAGAGTCTGTTCACTGAAGGACAATACTGTCACTCTCGTCCCAGAATTAGAGAGAAGAATTTTATAAATTTATGAGGAAGGAGAAATAATTAATGGAGTGGCACTCAGATGTTTTTACAGCAAAGTAGCTCTTAGCAAAGATTAATCTTGTTTCTGGTTAATGTCCTTCTCTTGACTGTGGTGGGTTGTCTGTTATGACAAGGTAAAGAGCAGTTTAACTTAAGCAGGTTATAATAACATGCTAAAACGTCAGTTTTAATTACAAAACTCTATTTTTTCCACAGGAATAAAATGTAAATTTCGTACCAACTAGTTATTCTGTATTCTTGAAAATCATGAGAATGGAGGATGGGGTGAGAACCTGAAAATGCCTACATGTCTATAATGCTTTCTTAAAACAGGAACAATTGGATGGAGGCCATGTAAAAAGCACATGGTGTGACAATCAACCTCAGTGCGATGAGGTATTTCTTTCGACACCAATCAAGTAAACGAACTCAAATTAACTTAGGGACAAAGTAAAAGGGGCGGCTCCCCAAAAGGAAGGGGGGAACAGCCCGAACCAAAATCAAAGTCGAAAGGAAACTTAAAACGTCAAACCAAAAGGTGATTATCGGGGTCGATAATACACCCCAGCCCCTGCGGCGCCCAGCGGTCGCGGAAGGCGTCAACCGCGCCCGTGGACACCGCATGCTCCCTCTCCAGAGACACCTGGCTGCGAATGTAGCCGCGGTAGAGGGGCAGACAGTCAGGATGGACGGCCCCGTCGATCGCCCGCTGCCTGGACCTATTGACGGCGCGTCTTGCCAGGCCCAGGAGCAGGTTCACGAGGAGGTCGGCATCCCGACCCGCCCCTCTCCACACCAGGTGCCCGTAGATCAGGAGCGTGGGACTGAAGTGCAAACAAAACATCAGTAAAAGGTGTTTGAGGAAACCAAAAAGGGTGTGCAGCCTAAAACACAGAACGTAGACATGGTCCACGGACTCCACGAGGCCACAGAAAGGGCAGTCTCGGGAGCCCGTGTACCGGAAAAACCTACGGTTGCACGGCACTGCTGCGTGCTGCACCCTCCACCCCAGGTCCCCGAGATAATTGGGGGAGATCCCTCCGTAGAGGGACCTCCACTGGGGACCTCCGCCGCCCGGCGGCAACAAGGCCCGCCAAGGTGTATCCGGGCGACGGGCGAGGACGCGGTAATGAAAGGTGTGCAGCAGCAGCCCGTACAGGAAACGCCTCCGCGCGGTGGAAAAGGGCACGGAGGGCATTTCCGCGAGTCGGCACACGCAGTGGGGCACCTGACCCGGGGGGGGGGGAGGTCTAGGCTTCGGGCCAATGTGAAATTCCGTCCGAGCAGGGGAACGCTCGGGCGGGATCCCACCGCACGCCTGCGCCGCCTCTAGACCGCGTGCGCACTCGGGGCCGAGCACGACCGTCCTAAGGTCTTGGATGGCTTTGGCCGCGCGCCGGACGGTCACCCCTGCGCGCTCAGCCAGCACGTCGGGGCTCATCCAGCCCGCTCCTCCGCCATCCAGCACGTCCCCGATCCTGGTCACCCCGGCGTCCACGGCCCTCCTCTCCGGCCAGCCACCTGAAGTCGTAAGGCTGGAGGTGCGGATTCCTGAGCAGCGGCTCTCGCACGAGAGCCGCTACTCCTGACGGGGGAGAGCTGCGTCGCGAGGCGACCGTGTTCCAGACCGTGAGGAGGTCCTGGTAAAAGACGGGCAACTCCCGCAGAGAGGTGGGAATACGCCCCAGGTTGATGTGCAGGAGCTGCACGTCGTAATTGAGGCCGTGCAAGTGGCGGAAAAAATACGTCGCCATCGCACGCCATCGTGGAGGAGGCTCGACGTAAAGGTATCGCTGCAGGGTCTGGAGGCGGAAGGTCGCTAGCTGCGTGCGGAGGCACACCAGACCTTGTCCGCCCTCCTCAATCGGGAGATGCAGCACCTCGGCAGCGACCCAGTGCAGTCGGTTGTCCCAGAAAAACCGCACGAGGGCTTTCTGCAGTGCGATGAGGTAGCTCTTTCGGCACCAATCAAGTAAACGAACTCAAATTAACTTAGGGACAAAGTAAAAGGGGCGGCTCCCCAAAAGGAAGGGGGGAACAGCCCGAACCAAAGTCAAAGTCGAAAGGAAACTTAAAACGTCAAACCAAAAGGTGATTATCGGGGTCGATAATACACCCCAGCCCCTGCGGCGCCCAGCGGTCGCGGAAGGCGTCAACCGCGCCCGTGGACACCGCATGCTCCCTCTCCAGAGACACCTGGCCGCGAATGTAGCCGCGGTAGAGGGGCAGACAGTCGGGATGGACGGCCCCGTCGATCGCCCGCTGCCTGGACCTATTGATGGCGCGTCTCGCCAGGCCCAGGAGCAGGTTCACGAGGAGGTCGGCATCCCGACCCACCCCTCTCCGCACCAGGTGCCCATAGATCAGGAGCGTGGGACTGAAGTGCAAACAAAACATCAGTAAGAGGTGTTTGAGGAAACCAAAAAGGGTGTGCAGCCTAAAACACAGAACGTAGACATGGTCCACGGACTCCACGAGGCCACAGAAAGGGCAGTCTCGGGAGCCCGTGTACCGGAAAAACCTACGGTTGCACGGCACTGCTGCGTGCAGCACCCTCCACCCCAGGTCCCCGAGATAATTGGGGGAGATCCCTCCGTAGAGGGACCTCCACTGGGGACCTCCGCCGCCCGGCGGCAACAAGGCCCGCCAAGGTGTATCCGGGCGACGGGCGAGGACGCGGTAGTGAAAGGTGTGCAGCAGCAGGCCGTACAGGAAACGCCTCCGCGCGGTGGAAAAGGGCACGGAGGGCATTTCCGCGAGGCGGCACACGCAGTGGGGCACCTGACCCGGGGGGGAGGTCTAGGCTTCGGGCCAATGTGAAATTCCGTCCGAGCAGGGGAACGCTCGGGCGGGATCCCACCGCACGCCTGCGCCGCCTCTAGACCGCGTGCGCACTCGGGGCCGAGCACGACCGTCCTAAGGTCTTGGATGGCTTTGGCCGCGCGCCGGACGGTCACCCCCGCGCGCTCAGCCAGCACGTCGGGGCTCATCCAGCCCGCTCCTCCGCCATCCAGCACGTCCCCGATCCTGGTCACCCCGGCGTCCACGGCCCTCCTCTCCGCCAGCCACCTGAAGTCGTAAGGCTGGAGGTGCGGATTCCTGAGCAGCGGCTCTCGCACGAGAGCCGCTACTCCTGACGGGGGAGAGCTGCGTCGCGAGGCGACCGTGTTCCAGACCGTGAGCAGGTCCTGGTAAAAGACGGGCAACTCCCGCAGAGAGGTGGGAATACGCCCCAGGTTGATGTTCAGGAGCTGCACGTCGTAATTGAGGCCGTGCAAGTGGCGGAAAAAATACGTCGCCATCGCACGCCATCGTGGAGGAGGCTCGACGTAAAGGTATCGCTGCAGGGTCTGGAGGCGGAAGGTCGCTAGCTGCGTGCGGAGGCACACCAGACCTTGTCCGCCCTCCTCAATCGGGAGATGCAGCACCTCGGCAGCGACCCAGTGCAGTCGGTTGTCCCAGAAAAACCGCACGAGGGCTTTCTGCAGTGCGATGAGGTATGAATGCTACCTTGGGAATTTGGTGCAGATGGGAAGCTCTCTGGTAATTGAGATTAGTAGCTTTTTTTTCGGCACCAATCAAGTAAACGAACTCAAATTAACTTAGGGACAAAGTAAAAGGGGCGGCTCCCCAAAAGGAAGGGGGGAACAGCCCGAACCAAAGTCAAAGTCGAAAGGAAACTTAAAACGTCAAACCAAAAGGTGATTATCGGGGTCGATAATACACCCCAGCCCCTGCGGCGCCCAGCGGTCGCGGAAGGCGTCAACCGCGCCCGTGGACACCGCATGCTCCCTCTCCAGAGACACCTGGCCGCGAATGTAGCCGCGGTAGAGGGGCAGACAGTCGGGATGGACGGCCCCGTCGATCGCCCGCTGCCTGGACCTATTGATGGCGCGTCTCGCCAGGCCCAGGAGCAGGTTCACGAGGAGGTCGGCATCCCGACCCACCCCTCTCCGCACCAGGTGCCCATAGATCAGGAGCGTGGGACTGAAGTGCAAACAAAACATCAGTAAGAGGTGTTTGAGGAAACCAAAAAGGGTGTGCAGCCTAAAACACAGAACGTAGACATGGTCCACGGACTCCACGAGGCCACAGAAAGGGCAGTCTCGGGAGCCCGTGTACCGGAAAAACCTACGGTTGCACGGCACTGCTGCGTGCAGCACCCTCCACCCCAGGTCCCCGAGATAATTGGGGGAGATCCCTCCGTAGAGGGACCTCCACTGGGGACCTCCGCCGCCCGGCGGCAACAAGGCCCGCCAAGGTGTATCCGGGCGACGGGCGAGGACGCGGTAGTGAAAGGTGTGCAGCAGCAGGCCGTACAGGAAACGCCTCCGCGCGGTGGAAAAGGGCACGGAGGGCATTTCCGCGAGGCGGCACACGCAGTGGGGCACCTGACCCGGGGGGGAGGTCTAGGCTTCGGGCCAATGTGAAATTCCGTCCGAGCAGGGGAACGCTCGGGCGGGATCCCACCGCACGCCTGCGCCGCCTCTAGACCGCGTGCGCACTCGGGGCCGAGCACGACCGTCCTAAGGTCTTGGATGGCTTTGGCCGCGCGCCGGACGGTCACCCCCGCGCGCTCAGCCAGCACGTCGGGGCTCATCCAGCCCGCTCCTCCGCCATCCAGCACGTCCCCGATCCTGGTCACCCCGGCGTCCACGGCCCTCCTCTCCGCCAGCCACCTGAAGTCGTAAGGCTGGAGGTGCGGATTCCTGAGCAGCGGCTCTCGCACGAGAGCCGCTACTCCTGACGGGGGAGAGCTGCGTCGCGAGGCGACCGTGTTCCAGACCGTGAGCAGGTCCTGGTAAAAGACGGGCAACTCCCGCAGAGAGGTGGGAATACGCCCCAGGTTGATGTTCAGGAGCTGCACGTCGTAATTGAGGCCGTGCAAGTGGCGGAAAAAATACGTCGCCATCGCACGCCATCGTGGAGGAGGCTCGACGTAAAGGTATCGCTGCAGGGTCTGGAGGCGGAAGGTCGCTAGCTGCGTGCGGAGGCACACCAGACCTTGTCCGCCCTCCTCAATCGGGAGATGCAGCACCTCGGCAGCGACCCAGTGCAGTCGGTTGTCCCAGAAAAACCGCACGAGGGCTTTCTGCAGTGCGATGAGGTATGAATGCTACCTTGGGAATTTGGTGCAGATGGGAAGCTCTCTGGTAATTGAGATTAGTAGCTTTTTTTTCGGCACCAATCAAGTAAACGAACTCAAATTAACTTAGGGACAAAGTAAAAGGGGCGGCTCCCCAAAAGGAAGGGGGGAACAGCCCGAACCAAAGTCAAAGTCGAAAGGAAACTTAAAACGTCAAACCAAAAGGTGATTATCGGGGTCGATAATACACCCCAGCCCCTGCGGCGCCCAGCGGTCGCGGAAGGCGTCAACCGCGCCCGTGGACACCGCATGCTCCCTCTCCAGAGACACCTGGCCGCGAATGTAGCCGCGGTAGAGGGGCAGACAGTCGGGATGGACGGCCCCGTCGATCGCCCGCTGCCTGGACCTATTGATGGCGCGTCTCGCCAGGCCCAGGAGCAGGTTCACGAGGAGGTCGGCATCCCGACCCGCCCCTCTCCGCACCAGGTGCCCGTAGATCAGGAGCGTGGGACTGAAGTGCAAACAAAACATCAGTAAAAGGTGTTTGAGGAAACCAAAAAGGGTGTGCAGCCTAAAACACAGAACGTAGACATGGTCCACGGACTCCACGAGGCCACAGAAAGGGCAGTCTCGGGAGCCCGTGTACCGGAAAAACCTACGGTTGCACGGCACTGCTGCGTGCAGCACCCTCCACCCCAGGTCCCCGAGATAATTGGGGGAGATCCCTCCGTAGAGGGACCTCCACTGGGGACCTCCGCCGCCCGGCGGCAACAAGGCCCGCCAAGGTGTATCCGGGCGACGGGCGAGGACGCGGTAGTGAAAGGTGTGCAGCAGCAGGCCGTACAGGAAACGCCTCCGCGCGGTGGAAAAGGGCACGGAGGGCATTTCCGCGAGGCGGCACACGCAGTGGGGCACCTGACCCGGGGGGGGAGGTCTAGGCTTCGGGCCAATGTGAAATTCCGTCCGAGCAGGGGAACGCTCGGGCGGGATCCCACCGCACGCCTGCGCCGCCTCCAGACCACGTGCGCACACGGGGCTGAGCACGACCGTCCTAAGGTCTTGGATGGCTTTGGCCGCGCGCCGGACGGTCACCCCCGCGCGCTCAGCCAGCACGTCGGGGCTCATCCAGCCCGCTCCTCCGCCATCCAGCACGTCCCCGATCCTGGTCACCCCGGCGTCCACGGCCCTCCTCTCCGCCAGCCACCTGAAGTCGTAAGGCTGGAGGTGCGGATTCCTGAGCAGCGGCTCTCGCACGAGAGCCGCTACTCCTGACGGGGGAGAGCTGCGTCGCGAGGCGACCGTGTTCCAGACCGTGAGCAGGTCCTGGTAAAAGACGGGCAACTCCCGCAGAGAGGTGGGAATACGCCCCAGGTTGATGTGCAGGAGCTGCACGTCGTAATTGAGGCCGTGCAAGTGGCGGAAAAAATACGTCGCCATCGCACGCCATCGTGGAGGAGGCTCGACGTAAAGGGTCTGGAGGCGGAAGGTCGCTAGCTGCGTGCGGAGGCACACCAGACCTTGTCCGCCCTCCTCAATCGGGAGATGCAGCACCTCGGCAGCGACCCAGTGCAGTCGGTTGTCCCAGAAAAACCGCACGAGGGCTTTCTGCAGTGCGATGAGGTATGAATGCTACCTTGGGAATTTGGTGCAGATGGGAAGCTCTCTGGTAATTGCGATTAGTAGTCATACTCTTGACTTCAATCTCGAAAGCTGCAAATTGATTAAGGAACCTAGTTAACAGGAAGTGCCTGGAAGTGGCAGTTATCAAACAATGGAAAGTAAATTTGTGTTAATTGCTGTAGCACAAAGCTAAATTAGCAGTTGCAACTTGGGTGTGAGTCATCAGCTCTATAAAAGTAGACATTATTTGCTATCACAGTGTGGGATGAGGCCTGAGCATGACAAGGCATGAGAGGTAACCTGACTATGAGTGAGGCAGGAATGGGACTTTAGAATGTAATGATGGAGGAGCCTTGCAATTGTCCAACTGGTTTGAGCTTCTTTCAACTTGTGTGAAAAAGAGCAGGGACTGCTAGGAGGATGAGAAAACTGACCATGGCACCATGGTGCAGGAAGGCATCAACTGAGAGTGTGGGGGGGGGGGTGTAAAAAGAAATGCACTTGTGGGTGGGGAAAGTAAAGTTAAGGGATAGATACTGTTCTCTGTGGCTGAGAGTTGAGTCCAGAAGGGTGTGTTGCTAAGGTTAAGGACATCCCCTCAGGGTTAAGGACATCCCCTCAGGGTTGGAAAGGAACTTGGTGTGGGAGGGGAAGGATCCAGTTATCATGGTCCATGTGGGTAGCAATGACATAGAAAGAGGTTCTACTGAGGGAGTATGAGCAGCTAGAGGCTAAATTAAAAAAACAGAACCACAAAAAAATCTCTGGATTATTACCCAAGCCGCGAGAAATTTATCATAGGGTAAATAAGATTAGAGATTTGAATGCTGTGGCTCATGAATTGGTATGGGAGAATGGAATTTCTCCCATTCAAGGGGCACTGGAATAAATATTGGGAAAAGTGAAAGTAGTACCATTGAGACAGCTTTCACCTCAACTGGATTGGGATCAGTGATTTTGAATCTGAAAGCACAAAGTGACCCCCAAATACTTTTCCTTTCTTCATATCCTTCTGAAATGTCAATTATCTTGAATATTCAAGTCCTAACCTTGGTCATTTTGCACCATGCCTCTGCAATGGCTATCATAGTCATTTATTTCTATTTGTGCTAGCAATTCATCCATCCTGTTATGAATGCTGCATACATGTAAAGTCTTCCATTGTTTCTGTTAAGTATCTCACACATATTGTCATCCCAATTGAGATCAATTTGAATGCCGATTCCTAATAGTTTATTGCACTCTTATTGCACAATCTTAGCGTTGTCTAAGTTGATGACTTAAGGAGATGTTTCATAACTCTCAACCCAGATCTATGCCATTGAAATAGAAGATCTCTACAAGAAAGATGCACCATTTCTGGCTAACTCAGTAAGTTAAGTAATGTCACTGGATTAGAAATAATGGTTTGCTGGAAAAGAACTTGAATATTGATGAAAAAAGACATGTTGAAGTTTTTTGTCTTGCACTTGTCAGTACAATCACAAGAATACTGATGTCAGGGAAAACAACAATGTTATACTGAATGAGAAAAGAGTGATGATAATATGAAAAGATCTATAACACCGTAATGATTAGTGGTAGCCCAGAAGATTAGGAAAATTTTGAAACCAGCATAGATGACTGAAAAAGAAAGGTAGAAATTGGAGCATGAGAGAAAGCAAACAATAAGCATACAAATAGACAGTAAAAGCTTTGACAAGTATATAAATAGGAAGAGAGTAGCTAAAGTATGCATTGGTCCCTTGGAGGATGAGACTGCGGAATTAATAATGGGAAACAAGCAAATGACAAAGACTTTAAACAAGTATTTTATATCTATTTTCACAGTAAAAGATATCGCAAGCATCCCAAGAACAGTAGACAATCTAGAGGCAAAGGGGATGCAGAACATAAAACAATTATAATCCACAGGTGGATAGGGTCGTAAAGAGTGCCTTTGGTACATTGGCCTTTATAAATCGGAGTATCGAGTATAAAAGTTGGAATGTTATGGTAAGGTTATATAAGGCATTGGTGAGGCCGAATTTGGAGTTTTGTGTACAGTTTTGGTCACCTCGTTACAGGAAGGATGTAAATAAGATTGAAAGAGTGCAGAGAAGGTTCACAAGGATGTTGCCGGGACTTGAGAAGCTGAGTTACAGAGAGAGATTGAATAGGTTGGGACTTTATTCCCTGGAGCGTAGAAGATTGAGGGGAGATTTGATAGAGGTGTATAAGATTTTGATGGGTATAGATAGAGTGAATGCAAGCAGGCTTTTTCCGCTGAGGCTAGGGGAGAAAAAAACCAGAGGGCATGGGTTAAGGGTGAAAGGAGAAAAGTTTAAAGGGAATATTAGGGGGGGGCTTCTTCACGCAGAGAGTGGTGGGAGTGTGGAATGAGCTGCCAGATAAAGTGGTAAATGCGGGGTCACTTTTAACATTTAAGAAAAACTTGGATGGGTTCATGGATGAGAGGGGTGTGGAGGGATATGGTCCAAGTGCAGGTCAGTGGGACTAGGCATAAAATGGTTCGGCACAGACAAGAAGGGCCAAAAGGCCTGTTTCTGAGCTGTAATTTTCTATGGTTCTATGGTTCTAGAGAAAAATACTAAGAAAACTAAAGAGATTTAGAGGAAAGACAGTGGCATAGTGATAATGTCACTGGATTACAAATAGTGGTTTGGTAGTACAGAACTTGAATATTGATGAAAAAAGACATGTTAACGTTTTTTGTCTTGCATTTAAATCCGGACAATCACAAGAATATCAATGTCAGGGAAAACAATAATGTTATACTGCAGAGGCATTGCTATGGAGAATGCACCCGTTAATGGTGACTAATAGTTAACTGCCAAACATTGTTTGAAAATTTAAACCAGGCAGCTTGACTCTGGTCAAGGCATTACCCTGTGGAATGAACCAATGAATAGTTATCACTTATTTTGTTTAGCTGAAACAGGTTCAATGTGTGCACCTGTTCATTCTGTCTGCAAAGAGCAGGGCTCTGTGTATTAATATATGTAGCCTCCAGTACACACACATGTGCAAGCCCATCTGACATTTTTAAATTGCTTGTCAGTGTTATTCTTAGCATATTGTGGATCAATTAGCAAATGTTGTCCAATCGCAGAATCCCATCTAATATTGGAGACTGTGTTTTGATTTTTTTCAAGCTGTTCACAGTCTGTAACTTGCTCATTGTGAACAGCGGCTGGGACATGCTGTTTGAAATGGTCTGCTGGTCCTTGGGACGTATGGCTTACGTACCTAGCATCTCACTGGCAATGAAATTCATATCACACATTACTCAATTGTGCGATAGAACCTCTTTTTGACTTAATGTCAGCATCACATTGCTAAAAAATCCTGATTGTGCTAAAACTTTCACTGTAAACCAATTTAAGAATGTAAATCGGATTCGCAATGTGGTTTGCTTACCTGTGCTAGAAGCTAGGGAAGAGAAGTCCAAAGGCAAACAACCTTCTGAAAAAAGAAATTCCTCCTCATCTCTGTCTTACATAGGAGACCCCTTATTTTTAAATTGTGTCCCCTAGTCCGAGATTCCTTCCTGAGAGGAAATATCCTGATGTGGAGATGCCGGCGTTGGACTGGGCTAAACACAGTAAGAAGTCTAACAACACCAGGTTAAAGTACAACAGTTTTATTTGGTCGCAAAAGCCACTAGCTTTCGGAACAGGCTGTCCCTTCATCAGGTGGGTGGGGGTTCTGATCACAAACAATCTGTTTGGCAGAAAGGCACAAAGTGTGAAGATGTTCCTTCTGAGTCAGAAGGACAGGCGGCTGGGTCATTCAATATACTCAAAACTGAGTTAGACAGATTTTTGATTTACGAGGGGTTAATACTAATGGGAGTCAGGCAAGGGGGTTACTGGCTGTGAGAAACAGGCAGGAATGTGGACTTAACACCAGAATAAGAGCATCTATGATCTTATGGAATGGCAAGATTTGATTTGATTTGATTTATTATTGTCACATGTATTAACATACAGAGAAAAGCATTGTTTCTTGCACGCTATACAGACAAAACATACCGTTCATAGAGAAGGAAACGAGAGAGTGCAGAATGTAGTGTTACAGTCATAGCTAGGGTGTAGCAAAAGATCAACTTAATGCAAGGTAGATCCATTCAAAAAGTCTGACAGCAGCAGGGAAGAAGCTGTTCTTGAGTCAGTTTCTCTGACTTCTGTATCTTTTTCCCGAAGGAAGAAGGTGGAAGAGAGAATGTCCGGGTGCGTGGGGTCCTTAATTATGCTGGCTGCTTTGCCAAGGCAGCGGGAAGTGTAGACAGAGACAATGGATGGGAAGCTGGTTTGCGTGATGGATTGGGCTACATTCACGACCTTTTGTAGTTCCTTGTGGTCTTGGGCAGAGCAGGAGCCATACCAAGCTGTAATACAACCAGAAAGAATGCTTTCTATGGTGCATCTGTAAAAGATAGGCCAAATGGTCTACTCCTGCTTCTATTTCTTAAGATCTTATGAGCCTTGATTTTCCCACAGGGATATTTTCAAAGCAATGGGTTTCATCACTGTGCTGCACTGATGAGATTGGGACAAGCTCAATTGTTGCAACAGCCTATCTTGGAAACTATTCAAATGTTCGAATACTGACCTTTGGAGATGCACTCAGCACAGTATTTAGCAAGAAGTAAACTGTTATAATATTGCTAGTTTTTAAAAAATTTCAGAAAATGCGATGGAAAAAATATATTTCGCATCGATAATGAAATTTAGTTTCTACTATATGGAATTTCACCACGGGAGCCCTAACTCCTCTCATGCATGTCTCCAGACACATCTTGAGACAATACGCATCTTTTTAGCCTGTCTTGATGCTCTCTCCACTCACGTTGTTTGTATCTTAAAGACTTGATTAGCTGTAAGTATTCGCATTCCAACCATTATTCATGTAAATTGAGTCTGTGTCTTTATATGCCCTGTTTGTGAACAGAATTCCCATTCACCTGAAGAAGGGGCTTGGAGCTCCGAAAGCTTGTGTGGCTTTTGCTACCAAATAATCCTTTTGGACTTTAACCTGGTGTTGTTAAACTTCTTACTGTGTTTACCCCAGTCCAACGCCGGCATCTCCACATCATGTTTGCCAGCAATGCCCATATCCTATGAAAGAATGAAGCAAAAAAAAAACACCACTCCCCACTTGTTTTTCCCATTTTCCCCGCCCCAGACAACCCCACCCACCCTGCCACTACAGCCACCAATCATTAGCATCTGCACTTGTGTCTCTCACTCCATTCCTCTGTGCACCCCACGTGTCTAGATGTGTACCAGGTTTCCACATCAAATCAACCCATCAATTAATCAGAACAGTGTAGATAATCAAAAACTACATTGACTATTGTAGATATTAATATAGAATCGGGCCCTTCAGTCCAAACAGTCAATATGTTGTTTATGCTCCATAAGACCCTTTGACACCACCACCCCTCTCACTGTAACCCTTAACAGCATAACCTTCTATTCCTGTCTCCTTCATATACATTAATGCCTATGCTATTCACATTACCTGCTCCAGGTGATAGTGAGTTCCACATTCTCTGAGTTTCTGAGTAAAGAGGTTTTTCGTGGATTTCTTATTGGATTTATTCATGACTACGTTGATTAATGGCCTCTAGTTTTAGACTCCCCAGCAAGTGGAAATATTAGGTGAGAAATTAGGCTCACTAACATTCATTTTTTCAGTGCTGTGAGTGGCACGGTGGTTCCAAAAATGGTGTCTGTGTACACATTTGACCCGAAGCACATAGACGCCATGTAGGTCAAGACATTAACACCCATGCACACAACAGCTGCCGGTAGTAAGCAGAACAGGTAGACCATGATGCTAATCAGCGTGCAATGATTTGATACTGGCTCTGCCATTTTACACCTCAGTGCTCCAGCTAACACCCTCGCTTAAGGTCTCACAGCAGAACACATTAAACAGCAAAATGGGCTTCTCACCAGTGCTTTTTAATGAGATCATCAGTTATTTACATGCTCGTCTCAGCTTGATTTCTTCTGGCTGTTGCTACCATTCTATTTGTTTATTGTGCTTTCTATAGTTCTTTCAACTTGCAAAGGTTTACAAGGGAATGACGTGACAGGTACCCAAGTACTTTTTTGTTAACTTCACAAATCCGTTGCTCCCAGATTACTCGGGTTTCTTTATGGATTGAGCAGAGACTATGCTGAATAGCACAAACTGTGAAAAGGGTGGTGGCAGGGGTGAGGGAGGGGGGTGGATTGTGGGGGAGTAAAGAAAGCATCCTAGCAGGAGACCATAGCCAGGATTTTATGATCCCTCCCTCCCGGGGGATATTGTGGTCCCATCAAAGTAAAAGGCAATTTAAATAACCCGTCACATCCAATGGGGAGAGACGCACCATGGCGGGGCTGTAAAATCCTGGCCCATATCTACTCAGGGTGTTCAGGGTAAGATTTATTTATTCAGGGTAAGATTTATTTGCACCTCAAGGAGAAAAATATAAATCATAGAAACTTCCAGCACAGAAAGAGGCTGTTTGGATCATCGTACTTGGGCTGGTTCTTTGAAAGAACACTTGTGATTAGTCCCATTTCTTCACCCCTTGTCCATAAACCTGTAAGTTCTTCGTCCTCAAGTATATGAGAAACCTTTATTAAAAATTACTTATGGAATCAGCTTTCAATGCCTTTTTAAAGGTAGAATATTCCAGATATCTGAAGGAAAACAATTTTCTTCATCTCACTCTCGACCTTTTGTTAATGATTTTAAGCTTTCCTCTATTTAGTTTATCCAAACCTCTCATCATCTTCCCATGACTCTTAACTCCCTTGTCCACGAAGAATCTGTCCAAAGGCCATGAATTAAAGTCAATGACCCAGCTTCCACTGCTTTCTGGGCAAGATAATTCCATTTGCTAATCACCCTTTGAGAGAAAACAATTCTCCTCATCTCCATCTTAAAAGGGAGACCTCTTATTCTTAAACAGTGTTCACTAGTTCTAGTCTGCCTCATAAGTGGAAACATCCTCCTGGTACGGACCCTGTCAAATCTCCTCAGGATCTTATCTGTTTCAGTAAGATCTCATTCTTCTAAACTCTGATGGGTAACAAGCCCAACCTGTTCAACCTTTTTTCACAAGATAAGCCCCTAATCCTAGGAATGAATTGAGTGAACCTTTTCTGTACTGCTTCTAAAGCAATTAGATTCTTTTTCAAATAAGGAGACCAAAAATGTACATAATATTCTCGATGTAGTCTCACTAAGATCCTGCACAGATGCAGTAAAATTTCCCTATTTTTATATTCCATTCCCCTTACAATAAATGACAACATTCAATTTGCCTTCCTAATCACTTGTTGTATCTACATGCTAGCTTTTTGTGACTCATGTGCCAAGAAAGCCTGTACTGCAGAGTTCCGCAATTTCTCTCCATTTAAATAATATGCTACTTTTCTATTCTTCCTGCCAAAGTGGACAGGCTCACATTTTCCCACATTATACTTTATCTGCGAAATGTTTGCCCACTCACTTAACCTGTCTCTATCCCTTTGCAGACGCTCTACCTTCTCTTGACAACTTATTTTCCTATCGATCTTTGTGCCCCTAGCAAATCTGGCCACCATATATTTGGTCCCTTCATCCAAATCATTGCTGTAGATTATAAATAATTGAAGCCCCAGCATTGATCCCTGTGGCACTCCATTGTTTACAGCTTGCCAACCCAAAAACAACCCATTTATCCCAAATATTTGCTTCCTTTTAGCTAACCAATTATTGATCCATGATAATATGTTAGTCCCGACACTACGTAATCTTATGCTACGTAGTACCTTTGATATGGTATCTTATCAAATGCCTTCCACAAATCCAAGTGCACCATACCCACAGGTTCCTCTTTATCAATCTTGCTTCTTACCTACTCAAAAAATGCTAAGAAATTATTTTAAATGATTTCCCTTTCACAAAGCCATGTTGATTCTGTCTGATCATATTATAATTTTCTGAGTATCCAGTGACAACCTTCTAAGCAATGTATTCTAGCAATTTTCATATGACAGATGTTAGGCTAACCGGTCCATATTTTTCTGCTCTCTGTCTCCCGCCTTTATTGAATAAATGTGTTGCATTGCTATTTTCCAATCCATTGAGACCTTTCCACAATCTGAGGAATTTTGAAAGATTATAACCAATGCATTGACCATCTCTGCAGCATTTTAAGAGTATTTTAGTCTTTTAAGAGCCTAAGATGATGGCCATCTGGTTTTGGGGATTTGCCAGAATTTAAATCTAATAGTTTCCCCAGTACTTTTTCCATGGTGATGGTGATTGTTTTCAGTTGCTCCCTCCCACTCACCTCTTAATTTTCAATTATCTTTGGAGAGTTTTCAACTCTTCGACATTGAAGACAAACACAACTGTTCATTGCTTCTGCATTTCCTTGTTATCCCTTCTTAATTATGGGCAGCACAGTGGTTAGCACTGCTGCCTCACAGTGCCAGGGACCCAGGTTCAATTCCGAGCTTGGGTGACTGTCTGTGTGGAGTTTGCATGTTCTCCCTGTCTCTGCGCGTGTTTCCTCTGGGTGCTCGGTTTCCTCCCACACTCCAAAGATGTGCAGGTTGGGTTGATTAATCATGCTAAATTGCCCCTTAGTGTCAGGAGGCGTTAGCAGAATTAAAATGTGGGGCTATGGGGATAGGGCCTGGGTGGGAAAGTTGTTGGTGCAGGCTCGATGGGCTTCTGTACTGTAGAATTCTAATTAATTCCCAGACTCACTCTCTAGAGGACCAAGACTGGCTTTAGTTGTTCTTTTCCTCTTGAAATAATTGTAGAAACACTTACTATCTGCTTTTAAATTATTAGCCAGCTTTCTCTCACACTTTTTCCTCTCCCTCTTTACAAAGAACAAAGAACAGTACAGCACAGGAAACAGGCCCTTCGGCCCTCCAAGCCTGTGCCACTCCTTGGTCCAACTAGACCAATCGTTTGTATCCCTCCATTCCCAGGCTGCTCATGTGACTATCCAGGTAAGTCTTAAACGATGTCAGCGTGCCTGCCTCCACCACCCTACTTGGCAGCGCATTCCAGGCCCCCACCACCCTCTGTGTAAAAAACGTCCCTCTGATATCTGAGTTATACTTCGCCCCTCTCACCTTGAGCCCGTGACCCCTCGTGATCGTCACCTCCGACCTGGGAAAAAGCTTCCCACTGTTCACCCTATCTATACCCTTCATAATCTTGTACACCTCTATTAGATCTCCCCTCATTCTCCGTCTTTCCAGGGAGAACAACCCCAGTTTACCCAATCTCTCCTCATAGCTAAGACCCTCCATACCAGGCAACATCCTGGTAAACCTTCTCTGCACTCTCTCTAACGCCGCCACGTCCTTCTGGTAGTGCGGCGACCAGAACTGGACGCAGTACTCAAATGTGGCCTACCCAGCGTTCTATACAGCTGCATCATCAGACTCCAGCTTTTATACTCTATACCCCGTCCTATAAAGGCAAGCATACCATATGCCTTCTTCACCACCTTCTCCACCTGTGTTGCCACCTTCAAGGATTTGTGGACTTGCACACCTAGGTCCCTCTGTGTTGCTATACTCCTGATGACTCTGCCATTTATTGTATAACTCCTCCCTACATTATTTCTTCCAAAATGCATCACTTTGCATTTATCCGGATTAAACTCCATCTGCCACCTCTCCGCCCAATTTTCCAGCCTATCTATATCCTGCTGTATTGCCCGACAATGTTCTTCGCTATCCGCAAGTCCAGCCATCTTCGTGTCATCCGCAAACTTGCTGATTACACCAGTTACACCTTCTTCCAAATCATTTATATATATCACAAATAGCAGAGGCCCCAGTACAGAGCCCTGCAGAACACCACTGGTCACAGACCTCCAGCCGGAAAAAGACCCTTCGACCACTACCCTCTGTCTCCTATGGCCAAGCCAGTTCTCCACCCATCTAGCCACTTCTCCTTGTATCCCATGAGCCTTAACCTTCTTAACCAACCTGCCATGTGGGACTTTGTCAAATGCCTTACTGAAATCCATATAGACGACATCCACGGCCCTTCCTTCATCAACCGTTTTTGTCACTTCCTCAAAAAACTCCACCAAATTTGTAAGGCACGACCTCCCTCTTACAAAACCATGCTGTCTGTCACTAATGAGATTGTTCCGTTCTAAATGCACATACATCCTGTCTCTAAGAATCCTCTCCAACAACTTCCCTACCACGGACGTCAAGCTCACCGGCCTATAATTTCCTGGGTTATCCCTGCTACCCTTCTTAAACAACGGGACCACATTCGCTATCCTCCAATCCTCAGGGACCTCGCCCGTGTCCAAAGAAGCGACAAAGATTTCCGTTATTATTTTTTAGTCATTATTTGCTAGTTCTTAAAATTAGACCACTCTTCTGACCTACACTTAAGCTTTACAGATTTGTACACTGTGCAAATGTTTCAATTTTATACTATCCTTAGCTTCCTTATTTAGCCATGGATGATGCATCTTTCTCAGAGATTTTCTTTCTCACTGAGATAAATCTTTGCTGAGAGTTATTAAATATCTCTTTTAAAGTCTGCCAGAGTATCTCTACTGTCCTTTTAACCTTGTTTCCCAATATACTTTAGCTAATTCTGTTTTCATACCTTTGTAATCATCTTTACTCAAGTTTGAAACATTAGTCTCAGATTCAGACTTCTCCCTTTCTAGTAGTATGACTGACTACTTTAGAAAGTTTTGAATTACCTGAAAACTTTATTATGCTGCTCCCATCACCGAAGTCTGGATCAGTTTATAGAAATTGCAAAGAGTTACGGATGCAAAACTGATTGTGGGGAAATACCACTGCAAACCAACTCTCAGCCTCAAAAACATTCTTTGCATCCTGTTGCTGAGTCAAATCTGTGTCCATGCCTCCACTTTCACCTTAGTTCCATGGGTTTCCACTTTCTAATTAAACCTCCTGTGTGACTGCCTTCAGAAAGTGTGTATGACCAACATCTACTGTACTACCTTGATCAATTTTCTCTGTTACCTCATCAATTAATTCAAGCAAGTTAATCAGACAAAATTTATTTTTAACAAAGTAGCATTGCTGCCTTCCAGTGCCAGGGACCTTGGTTTGATTCCTGCCTTGGGTGACTGTCGGTGTGGTGTTCGCACATTCTCTCCGTGTCTGTGTGAGTTTCTTCCAGGTGCTCCAGTTTCCTCCCACAGTTCAACGATGTTCATAGAAACATAGAAGGTAGGAGCAGGAGGAGGCCATTTGGCCCTTTGAGCCTGCTCCGCCATTCATTACGATCGTGGCTGATCATCCAACTCAATAGCCTAATCCTGCTTTCTCCCCATAACCTTTGATCCTAGTAGCCCCAGTGCTATATCCAGCCGCCTCTTGAATACATTCAATGTTTTGGCATCAACTACTTCCTGTGGTAATGAATTCCACAGGCACACCACTCTTTGGGTGAAGAAATGTCTCTTCACCTCCGTCCTAAATGGTCTACTCTGAATTCTCAGACTGTGACCCCTGGTTCTGGACTCCCACACCATCAGGAATATCCTCCCTGCATCTACCCTGACTAGTCCTGTTAGAATTTTATAAGTCTCTGAGATCCCCCCTCATTCATCTGAACTCATGCGAAAACAAACCTAACCTGGTGAATCTCTCCTCATACATCAGTCCTGCCATCCCCGGAATCAGCCTGGTAAACCTTCGCTGCACTCCCTCCAGAGCAAGAACATCCTTCCTCAGAAAAGGAGACCAAAACTGCACACAATACTCTAGGTGTGGCCTCACCAAGGCCCTGTATAATTGCAACAACACATCCCCGCTCCTGTACTCGAAACCTCTCGCAATGAAGGACAACATACCATTTGCCTTCTTTACCACCTGCTGCACCTGCATGCTTACCTTCAGTGACTGGTGCACAAGAACACCCAGGTCCCGCTGCACACTCCCCTCTCCCAATTTACAGCCATTCAGGTAGTAATCTGCCTTCTTGTTTTTGCTTCCAAAGTGAATAACCTCATATTTATCCAAATTATACCACATCTGCTATTAATTTGCCCACTCACTCAACCAGTCCAGATCATTTTGAAGGATCTCTGCATCAGTGTCATAGCTCACCCTCCCAACCAACTTGGTATCATCTGCAAATTTTGAGATGTTACATTTTGTTCCCTCATCCAAATCATTAATATATATTGTGAATAGCTGGGGTCTCAGCACCAATCCCTGTGGCACCCCACTAGTTACTGCCTGCCAATTGAAAAGCACCCATTAATTCCTACTCTTTGTTTCCTCTCTGCCAACCAGTTTTCTATCCATCTCAATACAGTTCCCCCAATCCTATGCACTTTAATCTTGCACGATAATCACTTGTGCGGGATTTTATCAAACACTTTCTGAAAGTCCAAATATACCACATCAACTGGTTCCCCCTTGTCAATTCTACTAGTGACATCTTCAAAGAATTCCAACAGATTTGTCAAGCATGATTTCCCCTTCATAAATCCATGCTGACTCTGTCTGATCCTGTCACTGTTTTCTAAATGCTCTGCTATAAAGTCCTTGATAATGGATGCAAAAATTTTCCCCACTACCGACATCAAGTTTACTCACCAAGTTCGGATTAGGTTGATTGGCCATGCTAAATTGACCATAATCGCGGTGGGATGAGCAGGGTAAATATGTGGGGTTATGGGAATAGGGTGGGATTGCTGCCGGTGGGCCGAATGGCCTCCTTCTGTACTGTAGGGATTCTATGATTCAAATCCATATTGGCTCTCATTGACTAACCCATGCCTTTCCAAATGAAAGTTTACTTTTTCTCCAATAATGGTATCCAATAACTTACCCACATTGAAATACGCTGACTGGCCTATAGTTTCCTGGTTGATCCCTCTCACCTTTCTTGAATAGTGATAAAACAACAGCTGTCTCCTAGTCATCTGGCATTACCTCTGCATGTGGAGATGCCGGCGTTGGACTGGGGTAAACACAGTAAGAAGTTTAACAACACCAGGTTAAAGTCCAACAGGTTTATTTGGTAGCAAAAGCCACACAAGCTTTCGAGGCTCTGAGCCCCTTCTTCAGGTGAGTGGGAATTCTGTTCACAAACAGAACTTATAAAGACACAGACTCAATTTACATGAATAATGGTTGGAATGCGAATACTTACAACTAATCCAGTCTTTAAGAAACAAAACAATGGGAGTGGAGAGAGCATCAAGACAGGCTAAAAAGATGTGTATTGTCTCCAGACAAGACAGCCAGTGAAACTCTGCAGGTCCACGCAACTGTGGGAGTTACAAATAGTGTGACATGAACCCAATATCCCGGTTGAGGCCGTCCTTGTGTGTGCGGAACTTGGCTATCAGTTTCTGCTCAGCGACTCTGCGCTGTCGTGTGTCGCGAAGGCCGCCTTGGAGAACGCTTACCCGAATATCAGAGGCCGAATGCCCGTGACCGCTGAAGTGCTCCCCAACAGGAAGAGAACAGTCTTGCCTGGTGATTGTCGAGCGGTGTTCATTCATCCGTTGAATGAACACCGCTCGACAATCACCAGGCAAGACTGTTCTCTTCCTGTTGGGGAGCACTTCAGCGGTCACGGGCATTCAGCCTCTGATATTCGGGTAAGCGTTCTCCAAGGCGGCCTTCGAGACACACGACAGCACAGAGTCGCTGAGCAGAAACTGATAGCCAAGTTCCGCACACACAAGGACGGCCTCAACCGGGATATTGGGTTCATGTCACACTATTTGTAACTCCCACAGTTGCGTGGACCTGCAGAGTTTCACTGGCTGTCTTGTCTGGAGACAATACACATCTTTTTAGCCTGTCTTGATGCTCTCTCCACTCCCATTGTTTTGTTTCTTAAAGACTGGATTAGTTGTAAGTATTCGCATTCCAACCATTATTCATGTAAATTGAGTCTGTGTCTTTATAAGTTCTGTTTGTGAACAGAATTCCACTCACCTGAAGAAGGGGCTTAGAGCCTCGAAAGCTTGTGTGGCTTTTGCTACCAAATAAACCTGTTGGACTTTAACCTGGTGTTGTTAAACTTCTTACTGTGATTACCTCTGCATCCAATGAGGAATGGGAGATTATTTCTACCTGTACATTTTTCAGCAACCAAGAATATATTCCATCCAGATCGTGACTTGGCAATGTTCCTTTTTTCCAATTTGTTCATAGGATTTGAGCAGTGTTCACGAGACCACTATTTGTTGCCCATCCTCAATTGTTTCTGGAGGTGGTGGTCAGCAGTCTTCTTGAACCATGTATTCCATGGAGGTACACACATATTATTGTTAGAAAGAGAATTCCAAGATTTTAACCCAGTGACAGTGAAGGAATATATTTCGACATCAGGATGCAGTGTGGTTTAGAGGGGAACTTGACGGTCGTGGTCATCTCACACATTTGCTGCTGTTGTCCTTTTAGATGGTCAGGGTCATGGGATTGGAAGGTGCTGTGAAAGGAGCTTTGGTCAGTTTCTGCAGTGCATTGTGTAGATGGTACACACTGCTGCCACTGTGCATCTGTGGTGGAGGAAGTGGATGCTTAAGATAGGTGTCAATTAAGTGGCTGCTTTTTCCTGGTTGATGTTGAGCTTCTTGAATGCTGTTGAAGCTTCACTTATCCAGGCAAGTGGGAGGTATTACATCATATTCCAGACTTCTGCCTTGTAGATGAGGAAAAGGCCTTGGGGAATCAGGAGACGTGTTACTCACTGCAGAATTCCCAGCCCCTAGCCTAATCTTTTAACCATAGTTTTTATGTGGCTATTCCAATTAAGTTTTTGTTCAGTGGTAACCTTTCCAGGATGTTGACAATGGGGGATTCAATGATGATAATTCCATTGAATTATTGATGGTTATATGCTGCTTTGTTGGAGCTAGTCATTGCCTGGCATTGCATAAATGTTACTTGCCACTTATCAGCCTGTATCTGAATGTTGTCAAGGTCTTGCTGCATGCAGACACAGATGCTTCAGTATCTGGTGCTAAACATTGTGTAATCATCAGTGAACATCCGTACTTCAGATCCTATGATGTGGGAAGGCCATTGATGAAGCAGCTGAAGATGGATGGTCCTGGGACATTACCCTGAGGAGGTCCTACATGTGCTGAAGCTGAGAGGATTAGTTTCCAACAAGCACATTCATCTTCCTTTATTCCAGGTGTGAATCCAGTGGAGAGCTTTCCCTCTGACTCCCATTGACTTCAATTTTACTCGAACAAAGAACAATACCGCACAGGAACAGACCCTTGGGCCCTCCAAGCCTGCACCGATCACGTTTACCTATCTAAGCCAACCACTTATATCCCTCTATTCCCCGTTTGTTCATATGCCTATCAAGATAAGTCTTAAATGTGGCTAACGTAACTGCCTCAATCTCACTCAGCAGTGCATTCCAGGCCCCCACCACCCTCTGTGTAAAAAAAACTTCCCCCGCACATCTCCACTGAACCTTTCCCCCCTTATTTTGAACTTGTGCCCCCTTGTAATTGTGATTTCTGCCCTGGGAAAAAGCTTCCAAATGTTCACCCTATCTATACCTCTCATAATTTTATAAACTTCTTTCAGGTCGCCTCTCAGCCTCTGTCTCTCCAGCGAGAACAATCCCAGTTTATTCAATCTTTCCTCATAGCTATTGCCCTCCATACCAGGCAACATCCTGGTAAACCTTTTCTGCGCTCTCTCCAAAACCTCCATGTCCTTCTGGTAGTTTGGTGACCAGAGTTGGACACAGTATTCCAAATGTGCCGAACCAACATTTTATACAACTGTAACATAATTTGCCAACTTTTATACTCGAACACCCGTCTGATGAAGGCAAGCATGCCATATGCTTTCTTCACCTTTTCCACCTGTGCTGTCATTTTTAAGGATCTGTGGACCTGTACTCCCAGATCTCTGTGTGTCTATGCTCCTGATTGTTCTGCCATTTATTTTATAGCTCCCACCTGAATTGTATCTACCAAAATGCATCACCTCACATTTGTCCGGATTAAATTCCATCTGCCACTTATCTGCCCAATCTTCCAGTCTACCTATGTCCTGCTGTATTCTCTGACAATCTTCATCACTATCTGCAACTCTGCCAATCTTAGTATCATCCGCAAACTTGCTAATCAAACCAGCTACGTTTTCTTCCAAGTCATTTATATATATATTACAAACAGAAGAGGTCCCAGCACTGATCCCTGTGGAACACCACTAGTTACAGACCTTCATTCAGAAAAACACCCTTCCACCACTACCCACTGTCTTCAATGGCCAAGCCCGTTCTGAATCCATCTAGTTAGTTCACTGCTGATCTTCTCCACTGAAGTCTGATGTCAAGCTCACTGGCTTACAATTATCCGGGTTATCCTTCCTATCTTTCTTAAATAACAGAACAACATTGGCTATCTTCCAATCCTCTGGTACCTCACCAGTGGCCAACAAAGAAACAAAGATTTCTGTTAGAGGTCCAGCAATTTCATCTCTTGTCTCCCTCAGTAATCTGGGATAGATGCCATCTGGCCCTGGGGATTTGTCTATCTTAATGCTTTTCAATTCACACTTCAACCCTCGTAATGATAACTTGTTCTAAAGAGTTTACACACCCTTCCAAGACACCATCAATCGACGTATCCCTCATCTTTGTGAATACTCATGCAAAGTACTCATTAAAGATCTCACCCACTTCCTTTGGTTTGGCACATAATTTCCCTCCTTTGTCCTTAAGTGGATCAACTCTTTCTCTATCCATCCTCTTCCTAATATATGCATAAAATGCCTTGGGATTCTCCTTAATCCTGTCTGCCAAGAACGTTTCGTGAACCCTTCTTGCCCTCCTAACTCCCTGTTTGAACTCTTTTCTACTTTCCCTGTATTTTTCAAATGCTTCATCTTTTTTTAATTGCCTCGACTTCATGTATGCATCCTTTTTCTTTTTGACTAGACTCACAATTTTCCTGGTCATCCACGGTTCCTGAATCCTGCCTTCCCCGTCCTTCCTTTTCATAGGCACATGCCTGTCCTGCACTCCTATCAACTGCTCCTTAAAAGACTCCCACATGCCAAATGTGGATTTACCCTCAAACAGTCTCTCCCAAACAACAGCCTCCAAATCCTGCCTAATCCGGTTGTAGTTAGCCTTCCCCCAATTTACACTTTAACTCTAGGACAACACTCGTCCTTTTTCATCAGTATCCGAAAGCTTACGGAATTGTGGTCACTGTTCGCCTCATGTTCCCCCACTGTTGATGACCTGGCCGGGCTCATTCCCTAGTACTAGTTCAAGTATAGCCCCCTCTCTAGTCAGACTATCCATGTATTGTTCCAAAAAACCTTCCTGGACATACTTAACAAATTCCTCACCATCTGAACCCTTAGCCCGAAGGGATTTCCAGTCAATATGAGGAAAATTAAAGTCTCCCACAAAAACAACCCTATTATTTCTACATCTGTCCAGAATCTGCTTACATATCCATTCCTCAACTTCTCGTGGGCTGTTGGGAGGCCTGTAGTACACCCTATCATAGTGACTGCCCCCTTCCTGTTTCTGAGTTCTACTCACAGTGTCTCATTACATGATTCTTCCAAAGTGTCCTCCCTCTGTACAGCTGTAATATGTTCCCTAACCAGTATTGCAACTCCCCCACCTCTTTTACCTTCCCCTCTGTCTCGCCTAAAACATTTAGACCCCAGAATATTTAGCTGCCAGTCCTGTCCCTCTTTTAACCAAGTCTCAATTATCGCAACCACATCCAAGTTCCGTGCAAGAATCAAGGCTCTGAGTTCATCTGTCTTACCTGTTATATTCCTTGCATTGAAGCAGATGCACTCAAGACCCTCGGGCCCATTGAGTTCAACCTCCCCCAATCTGCTCTTCCTCTTAGCTAGTCTGGCCTTGGTACCATGCTCATCCCCAGTCTCTACACCTACTGTTCTGATTCCCACCCCTCTGCCACATTAGTTCAAACTCACCCGAACCATACTAGCAAACCTCCCAGCCAGGATGAATTGAGATGAATCATCCACTCGACTCGTCTGGTTGAAAATGCTTCAACCTTTTGCACTAATATGCTGGGTTCCCCCATCACTGAAGGTGAGGATATTTGTGGAGCACCCTCCTCCAATGAATTGTTATTTGTCCATAACTATTCATGACTGGATGTGGCAGGACGGCAGAGCTTTGTTCTGATCTGTTGGTTGTGGAATCACTTAACTTTGCCTATCACATGCTGTTCAGGCTGTTTGACAAGCATGTATTCCTGTGTTATAGTTTCACCAGGTTGGCACCTCATTTTTAGGTATGCTTGGTGCTGCTTCTGAAATATTCTCCTCTACTCCTCCTTGAACCCCAAGATTTATCACCTGGCTTGATGATAATGGCAGACTATGAAACATACCAGGCTATGTAGTTACAGATTGTGGTTTTGCTGCTCCTAATTGCCCACATTGCTTCATGGATGCTCAGCTTTAAGCTGTTAGATCTGTTCTGAATCTATCTCATTTAGCACAGTGGTAATGCCATACAACACAATAGAGGGTATCCTCAGTGTGAAGATGGGGCTCTGCCTCCACAGAGTTAAGAAATGGTCACTACCACTACTGCTAGGGGCAAAGGGTAGGTTGGTGAGGATGAGGTTTATTAGATGTTATCTCTCACCTCTTGTTGTCTAGCAGGTATATTCTTGAGCCCTCAGCCAATTTGGACAGTAATGGTGCTACTGAGCCACATTGGGTGATGGGGATTGAAGTCCTCCACCCAGAGTACATCCTGTGCCCTTGCTACCTACAATGCTCCTTCCAATTCATGTTAAGCATGGCAGAATATTGATAGGTGTTAATCAGCAGGGGTTTTCTTTGCTTGTGTTTGATCTGATGCAATGCAACTTCATGACTTTAGAACTTTATGTTGAGGACTCAAAGAACAAAGAACAAAGAACAGTACAGCACAGGAAACAGGCCCTTCGGCCCTCCAAGCCTGTGCCGCTCCTTGGTCCAACTAGACCAATCGTTTGTATCCCTCCATTCCCAGGCTGCTCATGTGACTATCCAGGTAAGTCTTAAACGATGTCAGCGTGCCTGCCTCCACCACCCTACTTGGCAGCGCATTCCAGGCCCCCACCACCCTCTGTGTAAAAAACGTCCCTCTGATGTCTGAGTTATACTTCGCCCCTCTCAGCTTGAGCCCGTGACCCCTCGTGATCGTCACCTCCGACCTGGGAAAAAGCTTCCCACTGTTCACCCTATCTATACCCTTCATAATCTTGTATACCTCTATTAGATCTCCCCTCATTCTCCGTCTTTCCAAGGAGAACAACCCCAGTCTACCCAATCTCTCCTCATAGCTAAGACCCTCCATACCAGGCAACATCCTGGTAAACCTTCTCTGCACTCTCTCCAATGCCTCCACGTCCTTCTGGTAGTGCGGCGACCAGAACTGGACGCAGTACTCCAAATGCGGCCTAACCAGCGTTCTATACAGCTGCATCATCAGACTCCAGCTTTTATACTCTATACCCCGTCCTATAAAGGCAAGCATACCATATGCCTTCTTCACCACCTTCTCCACCTGTGTTGCCACCTTCAAGGATTTGTGGACTTGCACACCTAGGTCCCTCTGTGTTTCTATACTCCTGATGACTCTGCCATTTATTGCATAACTCCTCCCTACATTATTTCTTCCAAAATGCATCACTTCGCATTTATCCGGATTAAATTCCATCTGCCACCTCTCCGCCCAATTTTCCAGCCTATCTATATCCTGCTGTATTGCCCGACAATGCTCTTCGCTATCCGCAATTCCAGCCATCTTTGTGTCATCCGCAAACTTGCTGATTACACCAGTTACACCTTCTTCCAAATCATTTATATATATCACAAATAGCAGAGGTCCCAGTACAGAGCCCTGCGGAACACCACTGGTCACAGACCTCCAGCCGGAAAAAGACCCTTCGACCACTACCCTCTGTCTCCTATGGCCAAGCCAGTTCTCCACCCATCGAGCCACTTCTCCTTGTATCCCATGAGCCTTAACCTTCTTAACCAACCTGCCATGTGGGACTTTGTCAAATGCCTTACTGAAATCCATATAGACGACATCCACGGCCCTTCCTTCATCAATCGTTTTTGTCACTTCCTCAAAAAACTCCACCAAATTTGTAAGGCACGACCTCCCTCTTACAAAACCATGCTGTCTGTCACTAATGAGATTGTTCCGTTCTAAATGCACATACATCCTGTCTCTCAGAATCCTCTCCAACAACTTCCCTACCACGGACGTCAAGCTCACCGGCCTATAATTTCCTGGGTTATCCCTGCTACCCTTCTTAAACAACGGGACCACATTCGCTATCCTCCAATCCTCAGGGACCTCACCCGTGTCCAAAGAAGCGACAAAGATTTCCGTCAGAGGCCCAGCAATTTCCTCTCTCGTCTCCCTGAGCAGTCGAGGATAGATGCCATCAGGCCCTGGGGCTTTGTCAGTTTTAATGTTCCCTAAAAAACCTAACACTTCCTCTCTTGTAATGGAGATTTTCTCTAACGGGTCAACACCTCCCTCCGAGACACTCCCGGTTAACACGCCCCTCTCCTTCGTGAATACCGATGCAAAGTATTCATTTAGGATCTCCCCTATTCCCTTGGGTTCTAAGCATAATTCCCCTCCTTTGTCCCTGAGAGGTCCGATTTTCTCCCTGACAACTCTTTTGTTCCTAACGTATGAATAGAATGCCTTAGGATTCTCCTTAATCCTGCCTGCCAAGAACATCTCGTGCCCTCTTTTTGCCCTTCTAACTCCCCGTTTGAGATCTTTCCTACTCTCTCTGTATTCCTCCAGAGCTCCATCTGTTTTCAGTTGCCTGGACTTAACGTACGCCTCCCTTTTCATTTTAATCAGATCCTCAATTTCCCTGGTTATCCACGGCTCTCGAATCCTACCTTTCCTATTTTTCCTTTTTACAGGCACATGCCTATCCTGCAGCCTTATCAATAGTTCCTTAAAAGACTCCCACATGCCAGACGCGGACTTACCCTCGAACATCCTCTCCCAATCAACATCCACCAATTCCTGCCTAATCCGGCTATAGTCAGCCTTCCCCCAATTTAGCACCCTGCCCGTAGGACAGCACTCATCCTTGTCCATTACTATCCTAAAGTTAACAGAGTTGTGGTCACTATTTGCCACATGTTCCCCTACCGAAACTTTGACGACCTGACCGGGCTCATTTCCCAGAACTAGGTCCAGTATAGCCCCCTCTCTAGTCGGGCTATCTACATACTGTTCCAAAGAACCTTCCAGTACGCATTTTACAAATTCCTCCCCGTCCGGTCCCCCAGCTCTAAGCACATTCCAGTCTGTGCCAGGGAAATTAAAGTCCCCCACTACAACAACCCTATTTTTTCTGCACCTATCCAGAATCTCCTGACATATCCTTTCCTCCACTTCCCGTGGGCTGTTGGGTGGTCTGTAGTACACCCCCAGCATAGTGACTGCACCCTTCCTGTTTCTGAGTTCCACCCACAGCGACTCAGTACATGACCCCTCTAAGTTGTCTACCCTCTGCACCGCGGTAATATGCTCCTTAACTAATATCGCTACTCCCCCACCTTTTTTAGCCCCTCCTCTGTCTCGCCTAAAACACTGATACCCCGGAATATTCAGCTGCCAGTCCTGTCCTTCTTTTAACCAAGTTTCCGTCACCGCAACCACATCCAAATTCCACACAAGCATTAAGGCCCTAAGTTCGTCTGTTTTACCCGTTACACTCCTCGCATTGAAGCAGATGCACTCCAGACCTCCAGGTCCAGTCAGGTCCTCCTCCTCCAGAGTGCTCCTCTTCTTAGCTAGCCTTGCCCTGGCCCCCAGCTCGACCCCAGCCTCAGTATTTACTGACCTCCTGTTTTGTTCCCCACCCCCCTGCCACACTAGTTTAAATCCTGCCGAAACACTCTAGCAAAACTCCCAGCCAGGATATTTGCTCCCTTCCAGTTAAGGTGTAACCCATCCTTTCTGTACAGTTGCCATCCTGACTTGAAGATTTCCCAGTTATCTATGAATTTAAAACCCTCCCTCTTGCACCAGTCCTTTAGCCACGCGTTCAACTGTAGAATCTCCCTGTTCCGAGCCTCACTTGCACTAGACACCGGGAGCAGTCCAGAGATTGCTACACTGGAGGTCTTACTTTTTAGCCTAGCACCCAACTCCCTGAATTTCTCTCGTATGACCCCCCTGCTCTTCCTACCTACATCATTTCCCCCAATGTGTACAATCACATCCGTTTGACTACCTTCCTTTTTAAATATGCTTCCTACCCTCTCGGAGACATCCAGTACCCCGGCACCAGGGAGGCAGACTACCATCCTGGATTCTCGTTCAGTCCCACAGAAGCGCCTGTCCGTGCCTCTAACTATTGCGTCCCCCACAACTATCGCTCTCCTAAACCCTTCTTTCCCTTCCGGACCCCTGAGCCTGTCTCCGTGGAGGCGATCTGGTCCTCGTGGCTTACCCCTGTAGGGTCATCCCCCTCCACAGAATCCAAAACAATATACCTATTGTGGAGGGGGACAACCACAGGGGATCCCTCCACAGACTGCTCACTCCCTTCCCTTCTCCCATCTGTTGCCCATCCCTTTCTTTTATGGGAGACTGCCACTGGGGTGCTTTCTGGCACATCACCCTTCTGACTATTACCCCTCCTAACCGTGACCCACGTGTCTTCCTTCCGAGACCCTGGTGTCACTACCTGACTATAACTTTTATCTATGACTCTCTCATTTTCCCGAACTAAACTGAGTTCATCGAGCCTCAGCTCCAGCTCCCTTACACGATCCTTCAGGAGATGCAGTTCCACACATCTGGCACAGATATGGACTTCAGGGAGGCAAGTTGTCTCCAGGAACTCCCACATCCCACACCGAATGCAGTATACTGGCCTCCCACTCATACCAGCCATGTCCTTTTTAGTTTTGGGGATAAAACAAAAAGGGGGTGTAACCAAAGAAAAACAAACAAACAACCTTCCTCGCCGAAGCCCTGTGAGCCAAAGCCCTTATAGCTCTCACTCTGTCCCCTGCTCACTCCGCTGCCCGCTAATGACGCTGCCCGCTCAAAGGTGCGGCCTACTTTTAAACCCTCCAAAATCTTCCCAGGCTGCTGCTGGGCCTATTTCCTGTTTAGAAAAAAAACCTCCGATTTTTTTCACTAATTTAACTGAAAAATAATTAAATAAATTAGTGCACAAACAAGCTCCCTTACCCTCAGCCTGCTCCCTCCTGACTGTATATCATTGTGCTGCCACCCCTGGTGGGTCTGTCCTGCTAAAGGGACAGGACATACCCAGGTTTGTGAAGTAATGAGTCAACCACATTGTTGTGGATCTGGAGTCACATGTAGGTGAAACCAAATCCCAAATAAGAGACTGCTAGCTAAAGTTTAACATCCAGGAATTGAAGGCAAATTATTTTTCTTTTTTGAACTAAATGGAAAGAAACAGAGTCAGGATTAGAGGAAGTACCCCAATTGGCAGAATTTGACTAATGGTGTCTCTCAAAGATCTGTGTTTGGACCTCAACTATACACTGTATTCATCAGCAACTTAGATGATGGGAAAGTCACATACCCAAATTTGCTGATAACACAAAGATCGGCAGCATTGTAGACGGAGGTATACAATTGTAGAGATTTAGATAGATTAAATGAATGGCCAAAACTATGACAAATAGATTTTGATGTAGAAAAATGTGAAGTGATCGACTTTGAAACTAAAAGGTGTTCAGGCACGGCTGGTGGTAAATATCGAGCCGTTCAAATCCCAGAAGCAAACATGAAATAACTGCCCCATATTTGATTTTTTTTACCAATTTATATACTATGTGGAGAGCTTTTGAAATCCAGAAATTATATTCCGGCCTACTTGTGATGATTTTATGGTAAATGTTTATTAAGGAATAGTAAAAAATAGAATTACACTTTATCACAGCAAAGGCTGTACCAATACTTTAAAACAGTTCAGCACAATCTTAATTTATCCACCTTCGGAGCTAACCTCCCCTGTATCTGTTCAGCAACTTCAGATAGATTTTAAAACCTATGACAGTCCCGTAATGTTTCACCACATGGTGCCTTTAATTTGCCTTGTGGTGCCCACTGAGGACAACAGTGGGTTTTTCAGATCTGGCTTTGTTCATACTGCTGGCTGAGAGTTGATCAGCAATACCTGCTCTCTGTTAAGATCTGAAACAGCTCATCCCATAAGTTTCAGTCTCTCCTTAAATATGTTCCTTCCCTTTGATTTCTCCATTGTTCTCTCCCAGAATTGATTAGCTTTATTTATTTACTTTAACTTTTAGAATTTAAAAGAAAAGTAAACTCACTTGATCCATACTTTATCTGTGGCATACTTTGAACCACAACAACCCATTCAAATCTACTCCTGTAAACATCTTTACTAAATTACCTTGCATAAACATCTTCTTGAAATATTTCTAGGTTCAATACCATATTAAACCTACAGTTCAGGTGCACACAGTTGGTCTTTCCCTTGCTTTGATTACCACTCACATACCCCTATAGTTTAAAAATATGACAAGAACATTATCAACAAAAAATACAATTTCTTGGGCTTTCCTGACAAAAGTATAGTAGGGTATTTTCTAAATTGTGAAAAGCCAGAAACAGTGGAGGTGCAAAGAGACTTGGGGTCCAGGTATATAGATCATGGAAATGTAATGAGCAAGTACAGAAAATAATCAAAAAAGCCAATGAAATGCTCGTCTGTTATATCTAAAGGAACAGCAAGGAGGTAAAAGTCATGCTTCAGCCACACAAAGTGCTGGCCAGAGTGTGCCTGGAGCAGATCTGAGTATCACATCTTAGGATGGATGTATTGGCCTTGAAAGAGTGTTATGTAGATTTACTGCACTTATATGTAGATTCCAAGAGTTAAACTATGAGGGGAGATGAAAAAAACGAGGATTGTATACCCTGGAATTTAGAAAGTTAAGGGGCAATTTGTTTAATGTTTTCAGGATATCAAGAGAACAGGTAGGGTAGATGGTGATGCACTATTTCTGCTAATTGAGGTGTCAAGAAGTATGGAGCAAAGTTTAAAAATCACAGCCAAACCATGAAGGAAATAAATTAGGAAATGTTTTCATGAAGGGTGGTAGAGTTTTGGAATTCTGAGGTAATTGATGCTGGATCAATTATTAATTTTGAAATTAATTATAGTGGAATTAATTATAGCCAAATTTCATGATGGATATGGGGCATGTGGTAAACCACTGTTAAGTTATTGCCTGTGTGTGTGTGACATGCTTGGACACGCCCCTGCCGGCCCTGCCTGAGACTCCTCCCCCCGGGTATAAAGGTGACTGCTCCCACCCCCCCTCGTCAGTCACCGGACCAGTTCCGACCAGTTCATCAGCATGCGTGTGCTCCAAGTCTTTCTTTTGTGAATAAAAGCCTGTTTGTTTTCGCGTACTCACTAGTCGTCTCATAATTGATAGTGCATCAATTTTATTCACAAAAGAAAGTTGGGATGGAGCAGATATTGAAACCCAATAAGTTAGAACTGGATCCTCAAGCTGTAGGAGCCTCTAATAGCTTCGACCACTGGCTGCGATGTTTCAAAACTTTCCTCACCGCCTCCGCCTCAGTTGTCCGGACCGAAGAAGACAAGCTACATGTGCTCCACGCCCGGGTAAGTGATCAGGTATTCTCAATGATCCGAGACACGTAAACTTACGAGGTTGCGATCGAACTTTTAAAAGGCCAGTACAGCAAACAAACTAATGTGATCTACGCCAGACATCTTCTGGCTACTCGCAGACAACAGCCAGGAGAATCGGGCGACCAATTCCTACTTGCGTTGCGAGCACTTGGCAGGGCCTGCAACTGCGAGGCCGTAACAGCCGCCCAAAACACGGAGGACTTAATTAGAGACGCCTATGTCACGGGTTTCAGGTCAAACTATATCCGACAACGACTCCTGGAACAGGGTGGGCTGGACCTACAAAAGATTGTAGCGCTTGCCGACTCGTTAGAGGTGGCCTTCCGTAATCTCGAGGCCTACACCCCCGACCACGGGGACGCATCATGGACACCGCAGTCGCCGCCACCTCTGTACTCGGGAGGGCCGCAGGCCTATGCCACGCCACGTCCCACCAATGACCCGACCGCTGCGGCAGTCTCTGGAGGCCCGAAGTGCTACTTCTGCGGCCTGGGGAAGCACCCCCGACAACGCTGCCCAGCGAAGGATGTGACCTGCTCTGGGTGTGGAAAGAAGGGCCATTACGCGAAGGTGTGCAAGGTAAAGTCAACCTCCAAGCCCAGTAGTGCCGCGTGCGACCCGCCATCTTGGACGCCTTCAGCCGCGTGTGAGCCGCACGGGCCACCATTTGGATGCCTTCAGCCGCGTGTGAGCCGTGCGGGCCGCCATTTTGGATGCCTTCAGCCGCGTGTGAGCCGCGCGAGCTGCCATCTTGGACGCCATCAGCCGCGTGGGGGCTGTGCGGGCCGCCATCTTGGACACCATCAACCACGTGGGGGCTGTGCAGGCCGGCATCTTGGACGCCTTCAGCCACGCCGCAAGATCCAACGGTGGCTTCGATTCCGCTGGACCAATCCAGGCCTCACCAACTCGCCAGGTCCATGATGGACATCGAGGTAAATGGTTGCACTACAACCTGTTTATTTGACTGTGGGAGTACGGAGAGCTTTATTCACCCTAACACAGTGAGTCGCTACGCCCTCTCAGTACTGCCAGTGAAGCGAACGATCTCCATGGCTTCAAAGTCCCACTCGGTGGATCTCCTCGGTACTGCGTGGCGACCCTGACTGTACGGGGCACAGTGTACAAAAACATCAGGCTCCTCGTGCTGCCACAACTCTGCGCTGCCGTGCTCCTGGGCTAGATTTCCTGTGTCACCTTAAGAGCGTCACCATGGAGTATAATGGGCCTTTTCCCCCGCTCTCTGTTTGCAATCACCAGTTCTTAGATCGCCCACCGCGCACCACCTGCAGCCTCTTGACCCTTAAAGTCGCCCCTCCCTCGCTGTTTGAAAATCTCACCCCCGATTGCAAGCCCATCGCCACCAAGAGCAGACGGTACAGTGCGGGAGACAGAGCTTTTATCAGGTCCGAAGTACAACGGCTCCTGGGGGAGGGGATCATCGAGGCCAGTACCAGCCCCTGGAGAGCCCAAGTAGTCGTTATTAAGACTGGGGAGAAACATCGCATGGTCATTGACTACAGTCAGACCATTAACTGATACACGCAGCTGGACGCGTACCCCCTTCCCCGCATATCTGACATGGTTAATCAGATTGCGCAATATCGGGTGTTCTCCACCATCGACTTAAAATCTGCATACCACCAGCTCCCTATCCGCCCGGAAGGCCGCCAATATACTGCCTTCAGGGCGGATGGCCGCCTCTATCACTTCCTTAGGGTCCCCTCCGGCGTCACCAACGGGGTCTCGGTTTTCCAGTGTGAGATGGACCAAATGGTACACCAGAACGGGCTGTGGGCCACCTTCCCGTACCTGGATAACGTCACCATCTGTGGCCATGATCAGCAGGACCACGACGCCAACCTCCACAAATTCCTCCACACCGCCACTCTCCTAAATCTGACCTATAATAAGGAGAAGTGTGTATTCCACACATGCCGCCTCGCCATCCTTGGTTGTGTTGTGGAAAATGGGGTCATTTGTCCCGATCCCGACCGCATGCGTCCCCTCCTGGAACTTCTCCTCCCCAACAGCCTCAAAGCACTGAGGAGATACCTGGGCTTCTTCTCGTATTACGCCCAGTGGGTCCCCAATTATGCGGATAAAGCCCGACCGCTCATCAAATCCACCTCTTTTCCCCTGACAGCAGAGGCCCGCCTGGCCTTCGACCGCATCAAAGCAGACATCGCAAAGGCCACGATGCATGCTGTAGACGAATCCATCCCGTTCCAGGTGGAGAGCGATGCGTCTGATTTCGCCCTAGCCACCACCCTTAACCAGGCGGGCAGACCCGTGGCCTTCTTCTCACGAACCCTCCAAGGCCCTGAAATTCGACACTCCTCTGTCGAAAAGGAGGCCCAAGCCATAGTGGAAGCTGTACGGCACTGGCGCCACTACTTAGCTGGTAAACGATTCACCCTACTCATGGGCCAACGGTCAGTTGCGTTCATGTTTAACAACACACAGCGGGGCAAGATCAAGTCTTTCTTTTGTGAATAAAATTGATGCACTATCAATTTTATGAGACGACTAGTGAGTACGCGAAAACAAACAGGCTTTTATTCACAAAAGAAAGACTTGGAGCACACGCATGCTGATGAACTGGTCGGAACTGGTCCGGTGACTGACGAGGGGGGGGTGGGAGCAGTCACCTTTATACCCGGGGGGGAGGAGTCTCAGGCAGGGCCGGCAGGGGCGTGTCCAAGCATGTCACACACACACAGGCATTCCAGGTAGAGAATCGAGCTTTCCACCTACAATTACGACATCTTATACCGGCCCGGGAAGCTCAATGAGCCCCCAGACGCCCTGTCCCGGGGAATATGTGCCAACGCACAAATAGACCAATTGCAGACTCTCCACAACGACCTCTGCCACCCGGGGGTCACCAGGTTCTTTCACTTCATTAAAGCCCGTAACCTGCCCTACTCCATTGAGGAAGTCAGGTCTATAACCAGACACTGCCAGGTCTGCGCAGAGTGCAAGCCGCACTTCTATCGGCCAGACAGAGCACACCTCGTAAAGGCCACCCGCCCTTTCGAGCGCCTAAGCGTCGACTTCAAAGGCCCCCTCCCCTCTTCTGACCGCAACATATACTTCCTCAACGTCATTGACGAGTATTCACGTTTCCCTTTCGCTATCCCCTGCCCGGATATGACCTCGGCCACGGTCGTCAGGGCCCTGCACAGCCTCTTCACCCTGTTCAGTTTCCCTAGCTATATCCATAGCGACCGGGGATCCTCCTTTATGAGTGATGAGCTGCGACAGTACCTGCTCTCCAAAGGCATAGCCTCGAGTAGGACCACCAGCTACAACCCCAGGGGGAACGGACAGGTAGAGAGGGAGAACGCGACAGTCTGGAAGGCCGTTTTACTAGCTCTGAGGTCTAAAGGTTTTCCAATCACCCGCTGGCAAGAGGTCCTCCCTGATGCACTACGCTCGATTAGATCACTCCTTTGCACAGCTACCAATGCTACCCCTCACGAAAGGATGTTTGTTTTCCCCAGGAAGTCCTCCTCAGGGACCTCACTACCGAGTGGCTGACGTCCCCAGGCCCTGTCCTGCTCCGGAAGCACGTGAGGACCCATAAGTCGGACGCCCTGGTCGAAAGGGTCCAGCTCCTCCACGCTAACCCCCAATACGCCTATGTGGCGTACCACGACGGGCGGGAGGACACGGTCTCTATTCGAGACCTGGCACCCGCAGGTGCCCCAGGGATCACGACGACTCACAACCCCACACCCCAACCCCCGTATACAGCACGCCTGAGCCCCAGGAGCCGCCACCACGCACCCGACAGCCGGAAGGGACCACAAACGACTCGAGCGGCTACGGCCTGGCGCCTGAACCAACACTGCGACCACCGGAACCGACACCACAACCGGCACTACGGCGGTCGCAGCAGCAGATCAAGCCCCCAGAGAGACTGAATTTGTGAATATTGTTCCACCCACCTCATCCCCGCCGGACTCTTTTTAAAAGCAGGGGGTGAATGTGGTAAACCACTGTTAAGTTATTGCCTGTGTGTGTGTGACATGCTTGGACACGCCCCTGCCGGCCCTGCCTGAGACTCCTCCCCCCCCCGGGTATGAAGGTGACTGCTCCCACCCCCCCTCGTCAGTCACCGGACCAGTTCCGACCAGTTCATCAGCATGGGTGTGCTCCAAGTCTTTCTTTTGTGAATAAAAGCCTGTTTGTTTTTGCGTACTCACTAGTCATCTCATAATTGATAGTGCATCAGGGCAAAGGAGTTGACCAGTAGGTCAACCATAATCTTGCTGTTTGGCAGAAAAGGCTCGAGAGACTAAATTGCTTGCTCATATTCCTGTGTTCCTAAATTCCCTCTCTTTTAGTGTAACCTTCAAAACATCTGCTTCCTTTGTGAAGATAGCTGCAAAATTCATATATCGTTGTTTAACATTCTTATATCGTTGTCAGGGAAAGGCACTAATGAAAAGTGGAACTTTTTCAAGGAACAAATACTGTGTGTCCTTGATAGGTATGTCCCTGTCAGGCAGGGAGGAAATGGCCGAGTGAGGGAACCATGGTTCACGAAAGAGGTGGAATGTCTTGCAAAAAGGAAGAAGGAAGCTTATGTCGGGATGAGGAAATGTAAGAACTCACCAAGACTCCTTAGACAGTAGCTTCCAACCCCATGGCCACTACCATCAACCACCACAAGGCTACAACAATAGCAGCTGGGGAAGACGATTGGAGGCTGGTGAAAAGGTTTGGGTAAAGAATTACGCCAATGCTCCCACATGGTTACCAGGAACAATGCACTCTAGGACGGGACCATCCTGAAAAAACATCTGGTTCAGGTGCAGGCCTCAGAATCACAGTTCGTCCAGGAGCCAATTATGCCAAGCAGACCAATAACCAAGGGGAGTCCTCCCAGGCCGGCCAGCCCCGATTCTCTGTCACCCGTAGTTAAAACCTCAGAGTCCAAAATGGACACCGGGGATGAAGCCATGGCCATTTCTCTGCCACGCAAGGAAGGGAGTGAACCAGAACTCCAGCGTTCACGTTGTAGGAGACGGGGGCCTGTTAGATATACTCCTCCCATGTCAGACACCGAGTTGGAGGATCCGGACCCAGTGCTGAAACATCGCAAGCGACCCATGAGTATTGCAAAATGCTGAGGTTCCTCAGACTTAGTGGAGGATTTTACTGAGGCTCATGAGGTTGGCCTCTTGGAGTATGAGCTCCCTGATTGAAGTCATAATTGCCTGTCCAATCAGGGAGATTCACCTATATATAAATATGGGAGTGTCAAGTCCACTGGCATTCCTAATTCTGACTTTGTACCTGAAGCATTCTAGGAGTGGAACAGAGTTTGTAAAGGAATTTGGTGAAGGGACACTGGCCTCTGAGGAGTTATTTCAGAAGACTTAGATAGTATAAATGGAAAATTATGATTCTGTACTGCTCTGCAGAGGGACCTGGGTGTCCTTGTGCATGAATTACAAAATGTTGGTTTGCAGGTACAGCAGGTAATTAAGAAGGCAAATGGAATTTTGTTCTTCATTGCTCGAGGGATGGAGTTTAAAAACAGAGAGGTTAAGTTGTAGCTGTATAACGTGCTGGTGAGGCCACACCTGGGGTACTGTGTACAGTTTGGTCTCCTTACTTGAGAAAGAATATACTGGCATTGGAGGGGGTGTAGAGGAGATTCACTAGGTTGATTCCAGAGTTCAGAGGATTGTCTTATGAGGAGAGACTGAGTAGACTGGGACTATATTCATTGGAATTCAGAAGAATGAGGAGAGGTCTCACAGAGACATATAAGATTATGAAGGGAATAGGTAAGATAGAAGCAGGGAGGTTGTTTCCACTGGCAGGTGAAACTAGAACTAGAGGGCATGGCCTCAAAATAAGGGGAAGCAGATTTAGGATTGAGTTGAGGGGGAACTTTTCCACCCAAAGGGTTGTGAATCTGTGGAATTCCCTGCCCAGTGAAGCAGTTGAGGCTACCTCATTGAATGTTTTAAGGTAAGGATAGATACATTTTTGAAGAGTAAAGGAATCAAGGGTTATGGTGAGCGGGTGGGTAAGCGGAGCTGAGTCACGAAAAGATCAGCCATGATCTTATTGAATGATGGAGCAGGCTTGAGAGGGCCAGGTGGCCTGCTCCTGCTCCTAGTTCTTATGTTCTTATTCCTCTGGAGAGTTAGTGACGGAGTTATTTAACATTCTTAGTACAAATGAGGAAAAGGTATAGGATAAAATTCTTTATGCAGATAGTTCCTAGAATAGTTGTTTTCACAGAGAGTGACCAAGGCAAGGACCATTTGCACCTTTCAAAGAAAAATGATGAAAATTTGAATGAGAGGATGACACATTGAGCAGTACAGTGGGATTATTTTAAAATTGTTCTCTGAAACAACTGGCACTGACACGATGGGCCAACTGATTTCCTTCTGTGCAATAAAATTCCAAGGCCCAATCTATCTATGCTTACATAGCACATTGTTTGAATGGTAATAGTTCAAAGAAAAGATAAGCCTAATCATGACAAACTTAACTGAAGTTTACCTGGAAGCCCGTGCAGCTCTCTAGAGTGTGGTCTGGGTCACCCACTTCAAGACAATACTGGAAGATTTTTACCTGCAGCAGGATGAATGAACACAGCTCAAACTTCTTCATTGCACATACATCAACCCCCATAAACATAGAAAATGTTAAAAGAACCACAATAGTTGCACATCATCATTTGTAAATTTACTAGAAGTTCTTCTGGTCTGCTGATGCAACTTTGGCAGAAATCCCAGAATCGCAGCACGAACAGATTCTCTGTAGACGAGTTCAGCCAAATGCCAGTTTCCCACCACCAAGGAAGCTCATACTCCACGAAGCCCATGGAGAGATTTATTAATGATCCCCCGTGGCCTTTGTGGTCATCATAACATCCTTCCCCCCTTGGACCTGTGTCTCTCCCCGCACCCCGACAGTAAGAAGGTCCTTCCTGTCCCTTAGTGGTCCGGTGAAAGCGAGGAAAGATCAGGCAGCGTAAATCAAACAGGAGACTGTAGTTTCCAGTGGGAGCATTGCAGAGTTACCAATGGAGGTTCCTCCTCAGGTTCTATTTCAGCCTCGAGGCCCACTTTTTCAGCCTCAATCTCTGAGTTACTAGCTTCACTATCCAGACGGGCTAGCGCAGAGTCAAGCTCGAGCTGAGGACTGACACTGACAGCGGCCATCTTCGTGGCCGGTACTGAGGCAAGCTCAGGCATGGGCTCCCTGGCTCTGAGATGGTCCAAGTGCTTCTTTAAGGCTTTACCCTGGACTTTGACTTTATAAGATACTGGTTCGGTTTTCTCCATAATGGTCCCAGTGATCCAACTGGAACCATCTCCGAGGATTCTCACGTGAACCAGATCACCTGTTGTGAAAGTTCTTTCTGTCCTTGCAAAACCGTAATTTCTTATTTGGTTTTCTTGTTGGGACTCCCCCCTCTCCACCAAGTTTGGGAATAGCGGGTTTAATCTGATATGAAGCTGCCATCCCATTAACAGCTCTGCCAGGGCAACACCTGTTGTTGTTTGCGGTGTGGTTCTATAATCGAACAAAAATTGTGCCAGCGTGGTCTCTATGGATGCCACCAACTGTTTCTTCATGCCATTTTTGAAGGTTGAAATGCCTATTCTGCCAGTCCATTTGACGATGGGTGATGAGATGCAGTTCGGACATATCAGATACCATTGGAGAGCACGAAGTTCTGGAAATCACCGCTAGCAAACGCCATGCCGTTACCAAAAAAACAGACTTGCAATATTCCATTTATACTGAAGTTTTGTCCTAATTTTTCGATCGTAGCCTGAGATATCGTGGAGCCTATGCGGTGCATCTTTAACTTCTTGGAGTGTGCAGCTACCATGATTAAAAACATAGAACCCATAAAGAGCCCCGTAAAAGTCACATGTACACACACCCATCACTTACAAAGCCACTCCCACGGGTGTAGAGAAGCCGAGGGTGGGAGTTTTTGATTTTCCTGCCACAGGTCACATCGTTTCACCAAGTCTGTGACGTCAGAATTAAGACTGAGCCACCAGACTGCTAGCCACCATTTTCATTTTTGATACTCCTGGGTGGCCATTATGTAGTTCCATTAATATTGGACATTGTTCTGGGGTGGAACAATTACTCGGGACCCCCAAAGAATGATCCTATGCTCAGCATGGGTTCATCTTTCTTAAGAAGGTAGGGTGGAAGGGTGTGTTTCTGAATGGAGGGCTGTGACAAGTGGCATGCCTCAGGGATCAGTGCTGGAACCTTTGCTGTTTGTAATATATATAAATGATTTGGAGGAAAATGTAACTGGTTTGATTAGTAAGTTTGTGAATGACACAATGGTTGGTGGGCTTGAGGATAGCGGTGAGGACCATCAGAGAATAGGGCAGGATATAGATCGGTTGAAGACTTCGGCGGAGAGGTGGCAGATGGAGTTTAATCCAGACAAATGTGAGGTAATGCATTTTGGAAGGTCTAACAAGTAGTGGGAACTTGTGTATGCAGTCAGTAGAGATAGGAGAGGTGATGAATGCTTTTCTTCAGTGTTCACCAAGGAGAGGGGCCATGTTTTTGAGGAAGAGAAGGTGTTACAGGCTAATAGGCTGGAGGAAGTAGATGTTCGGAGGGAGGATGTGCTAGCGGTTTTGAATAAACTGAAGGTCGCTAAGTCCCCTGGGCCTGATGAAATATATCCTAGGATTCTTTGGGAGGCAAGGGATGAGATTGCAGAGCCTTTGGCTTTGATCTTTGGGTCCTTACTGTCCACGGGGAGGGTGCCAGAGGACTGGAGAGTGGCGAATGTTGTTCCTCTGTTTAAGAAAGGGAATAGAAATGATCCTGGTAATTATAGGCCGGTTAGTCTTACTTCGGTGGTTGATAAGTTGATGGAAAAGGTCTTTAGGGACGGGATTTATGACCATTTAGAAAGATGTGGAATAATCCAGGATAGTCAGCACAGATTCGTGAAAGGCAAGTCGTGCCTCACAAATTTGATAGAATATGTTGAGGAGGTAACTAGGTGTGTTGATGAAGGTAGGGCAGTTAATGTCATATACATGGATTTTAGTAAGGTGTTTGATAAGGTCCCCCATGGTCGGCTTATGATGAAAATAAGGAGGTGTGGGATAGAGGGAAAGTTGGCCGATTGGATAGGTAACTGGCTATCTGATCGAAGTAAGAAGTTTAACAACACCAGGTTAAAGTCCAACAGGTTTATTTGGTAGCAAAAGTCGCACAAGCTTTCGGAGCCCCAAGCCCCTTCTTCAGGTGAATGGGAATTCTGTTCACAAACAGGGCATATAAAGACACAAACTCAATTTACATGAATAATGGTTGGAATGCGAATACTTACAGCTAATCAAGTCTTTAAGATACAAACAATGTGAATAGAGAGAGCATCAAGACAGGCTAAAAAAAGATGTGTATTGTCTCCAGACAAGACAGCCAGTGAAACTCTGCAGGTCCAGGCAACTGTGGGGGTTACAAATAGTGTGACATGAACCCAATATCCCGGTTGAGGCCGTCCTCATGTGTGCGGAACTTGGCTATCAGTTTCTGCTCAGCGACTCTGCGCCATCGTGTATCGTGAAGGCCGCCTTGGAGAACGCTTACCCGAATATCAGAGGCCGAATGCCCGTGACCGCTGAAGTGCTCCCCAACAGGAAGAGAACAGTCTTGCCTGGTGATTGTCGAGCGGTGTTCATTCATCCGTTGTCGCAGCGTCTGCATGGTTTCCCCAATGTACCATGGCTCGGGACATCCTTTCCTGCAGCGTATCAGGTAGACAACGTTGGCCGAGTTGCAAGAGTATGTACCGTGTACCTGGTGGATGTTGTTCTCGTGTGAGATGATGGCATCCGTGTCGATGATCCGGCATGTCTTGCAGAGGTTGCTGTGGCAGGGTTGTGTGGTGTTGTGGTCACTGTTCTCCTGAAGGCTGGGTAGTTTGCTGCGGACAATGGTCTGTTTGAGGTTGTGCGGTTGTTTGAAGGCAAGAAGTGGGGGTGTGGGGATGGCCTTGGTGAGATGTTCATCTTCATCAATGACATGTTGAAGGCTCTGGTGGAGATGCCATCATCTCACGTGAGAACACCATCCACCAGGTACACGGTACATACTCTTGCAACTCGGCCAACGTTGTCTACCTGATACGCTGCAGGAAAGGATGTCTCGAGGCATGGTACATTGGGGAAACCATGCAGACGCTGCGACAACGGATGAATGAACACCGCTCAACAATCACCAGGCAAGACTGTTCTTTTCCTGTGGGGAGCACTTCAGCGGTCAAGGGCATTCGGCCTCTGATATTCGGGTAAGCATTCTCCAAGGCGGCCTTCATGACACACAACGGCACAGAGTCGCTGAGCAGAAACTGATAGCCATGTTCCGCACACATGAGGACGGCCTCAACCGGGATATTGGGTTCATGTCACACTATTGTAATCCTCACAGCTTGCCTGGACCTGGAGAGTCTCACTGTCTGGAGACAATACACATCTCTTTAGCCTGTCTTGATGCTCTCTCCACTCACATTGTTTGTACCTTAAAGACTTGATTAGCTGTAAGTATTCACATTCCAACCATTATTCATGTAAATTGAGTTTGTGTCTTTATATGCCCTGTTTGTGAACAGAATTCCCACTCACCTGAAGAAGGGGCTTGGGGCTCCGAAAGCTTGTGTGGCTTTTGCTACCAAATCAACCTGTTGGACTTTAACCTGGTGTTGTTAACCTTCTTACTGTGTTTACCCCAGTCCAACGCCGGCATCTCCACATCATATCTGATCGAAGACAGAGGGTGGTGGTGGATGGAAAATTTTCGGACTGGAGGCAGGTTGCTAGCGAAGTGCCACAGGGATCAGTGCTTGGTCCTCTACTATTTGTGATTTTTATTAATGACCTAGATGAGGGGGCTGAAGGGTGGCTCAGTAAATTTGCTGATGACACCAAGATTGGTGGAGTAGTGGATGAGGTGGAGGGCTGTTGTAGACTGCAAAGAGACATAGATAGGATGCAAAGCTGGGCTGAAAAATGGCAGATGGAGTTTAACCCTAATAAATGTGAGGTGATTCATTTTGGTAGGACAAATTTAAATGTGGATTACAGGGTCAAAGGTAGGGTTCTGAAGACTGTGGAGGAACAGAGAGATCTTGGGGTCCATATCCACAGATCTCTAAAGGTTGCCACTCAAGTGGATAGAGCTGTGAAGAAGGCCTATAGTGTGTTAGCTTTTATTAACAGGGGGTTGGAGTTTAAGAGCCGTGGGGTTATGCTGCAACTGTACAGGACCTTGGTGAGACCACATTTGGAATATTGTGTGCAGTTCTGGTCACCTCACTATAAGAAGGATGTGGAAGCGCTGGAAAGAGTGCAAAGGAGATTTACCAGGAAGCTGCCTGGTTTGGAGGGTAGGTCTTATGAGGAAAAGTTGAGGGAGCTCGGGCTATTCTCTCTGGAGCGGAGGAGGTTGAGGGGAGACTTAATAGAGGTTTATAAAATGATGAAGGGGATACTTAGAGTGAACGTTCAAAGGCTATTTCCTCGGGTGGATGGAGCTATTACAAGGGGGCATAACTCTAGGGTTCATGGTGGGAGATATAGGAAGGATGTCCGAGGTAGGTTCTTTACTCAGAGAGTGGTTGGGGTGTGGAATGGACTGCCTGCAGTGATAGTGGAGTCAGACACTTTAGGAAAATTTAAGCGGTTATTGGATAGGCACATGGAGCTCACCAGGATGATAGGGAGTGGGATAGCTTGATCTTGGTTTCAGATAAAGCTCGGCACAACATCGTGGGCCGAAGGGCCTGTTCTGTGCTGTACTGTTCTATGTTCTATGTTAACCATGTCCTCTGCATCTACAAGAAGATTTTCCTTTGGTCCTTAATAGGCCAAACTCTTTCCTCAGCAAACTGTTTATATTTTATATATTTATAAAATATTTTAGGATTTGATTTCATAGAACCATAGAACCATAGAAAATTACAGCTCAGAAACAGGCCTTTTGGCCCTTCTTGTCTGTGCCGAACCATTTTATGCCTCGTCCCACTGACCTGCACTTGGACCATATCCATTCACACCCCTCTCATCCATGAACCCGTCCAAGTTTTTCTTAAATGTTAAAAGTGACCCCGCATTTACCACTTTATCCGGCAGCTCATTCCACACTCCCACCACTCTCTGCGTGAAGAAGCCCCCCCTAATATTCCCTTTAAACTTTTCTCCTTTCACCCTTAACCCATGCCCTCTGGTTTTTTTCTCCCCTAGCCTCAGCGGAAAAAGCCTGCTCGCATTCACTCTATCTATACCCATCAAAATCTTATACACCTCTATCAAATCTCCCCTCAATCTTCTACGCTCCAGGGAATAAATTCCCAAACTATTCAATCTCTCTTTGTAACTCAGCTTCTCAAGTCCCGGCAACATCCTTGTGAACCTTCTCTGCACTCTTTCAATCTGGCGGCACGGTAGCACAGTGGTTAGCACTGCTGCTTCACAGCTCCAGGGTCCCGGGTTCGATTCCCGGCTCGGGTCACTGTCTGTGTGGAGTTTGCACATTCTCCTGGTGTCTGCATGAGTTTCCTCCGGGTGCTCCGGTTTCCTCCCATAGTCCAAAGATGTGCGGGTTAGGTTGATTGGCCATGCTAAAATTGCCCCTTAGTGTCCTGAGATGCGTAGGTTAGAGGGATTAGCGGGTAAATGTGTAGGGATATGGGGGTAGGGCCTGGGTGGGATTGTGGTTGGTGCAGTCTCGATGGGCCAAATGGCCTCTTTCTGCACTGTAGGGTTTCTATGATTTCTATGAAAATTCTATCAGGGTCATAATTTGAGGATAAGGGATAATCCTTTCGGGCGGCACGGTAGCACAGTGGTTAGCACTGCTGCTTCACAGCTCCAGGGACCTGGGTTCGATTCCCGGCTTGGGTCACTGTCTGTGTGGAGTTTGCACATTCTCCTCGTGTCTGCGTGGGTTTCCTCCGGGTGCTCCGGTTTCCTCCCACAGTCCAAAGATGTGCGGGTTAGGTTGATTGGCCATGCTAAAATTGCCCCTTAGTGTCCTGGGATGCGTGGATTAGTGGGTAAAATATGTAGGGATATGGGGGTAGGGCCTGGGTGGGATTGTGGTCGGTGCAGACTCGATGGGCCGAATGGCCTCTTTCTGTACTGTAGGGTTTCTATGATTTCTATTTACATGTTGCCTATAAATGCCTCATTTCATGTTGCCTATAAATCTTTCCTTGTAACCCTCTTCACCGCTCATATCAACCTCTTCCCAATTCCTCCCATGATTTTTATTGTCTTCTTGATTCTGTCGGAATCTGTTTCTGACATTTGTCCCAAGCCTCTGCTTTTTTGTTTCATCTTAACTTTTGTTTCCTTTGCCATCCAGGGCACACTATTTTTGAATATATTGGATGGTACTGAAATATCTCTTACCTGATTTAAAAAAAAAATCTTTCCTGGGATGTGGGTGTCACTGGATTTGTTGCTCATCCCTAACTGCCCTTGAGCTGAATGATTTGCTTGGCCACTTCAGAGGGCAATTAAAATTCAAGCACATTGCTGTGGGTCTGGAGTCACATGTAGGCTAAACCAGGTAAGGACAGCATATTTCCTTCCCTGAAGGATGCATGTACTCATTGGCACCCAGCACAAAGTGGACACCCACTGACCTTGCAAAGCCGCTTACGCACTCTGCCTCCCTCTTTCTGACCAGAGAGATGGTTCTGTACTCCTCTCTCTTGGCAGGAAGAGTATCAGGTGACTGCCATGTACAGCAGGGAGTGGCAAACTGGGAAATCTTAGAGATGTGGAAGATCAGAAGGATCTTGGGGTCCGAGTTCATAGGACGCTCAAAGCAGCTGTGCAGGTTGAGGCTGTGGTTAAGAAAGTGTATGGTGTACTGGCCTTCATCAATCGAGGAATTGAGTTTAGGAGTCGTGAGATAATGTTGCAGCTATATAAGACCCTGGTCAGACCCCACTTGGAGTACTGTGCTCAGTTCTGGTTGCCTCATTACAGGAAGGATGTGGAAGCCATAGAAAGGGTGCAGAGGAGATTTACAAGGATGTTGCCTGGGTTGGGGAGCATGCCTTATGAGGATAGGTTGAGTGAGCTCGGCCTTTTCTCCTTGGAGAGACGAAGGATGAGGGGTGACCTGATAGAGGTGTATAAGATGTTGAGAGGTATTGATCGAGTGGATAGTCAGAGGCTTTTTCCCAGGGCTGAAATGGTTGCCACAAGAGGACACAGGTTTAAGGTGCTGGGGAGTAGGTGCAGAGGAGATGTCAGGGGTAAGTTGTGTAATGGCTCCTTTATCACATTTACTATTTTCTCATCCGGTCCCTGCAAATATTGGGATATTTCCTATTTTACTTCTTGATTAGGATCATTAAGGATGTTTTCACTGAAATCTGCTAATTGTTGCAGCCACAATTCCAACCTCAGAGTATGGTGCGGACTGTATTGCCGGTGACTGTGAAGGTAAACACAGTTATGAACTTTAATGCATCTGGTTGTTTCCAGGTGGGTGCTGGAGACATCAGCTATGAGTTGCAGTTTTCCATTCAGAGCCGCACAATGGTTTTCTGAATTTAACTATTCATAGGGCTGTATTTTCCCACAGGCATCGAGAACTAACATCAGGACCACTGGCGGGCGGATCCTGAGCCAGCACATCTCAGCAGCATGTCCATCTCAATGGATGGAGAGAAATTTGTTGACTTCATTCAGTATGTGGATGGCCCAACTAGAGAGGGGGCAAAACTTGACCTTCTCTTGGGAAATAAGGAAGGGCAGGTGACAGGAGTGTTAGTGAGGGATCACTTTGGGACCAGTGACCATAATTCCATTAGTTTTAAGATAGCTATGTAGAATGATAGTTCTGGCCCAAAAGTTAAAATTCTAAATTGGGGCAAGGCCTATTTTGATGGTATCAGACAGGAACTTTCAAAAATTGATTGGGGGAGTCTGTTGTCAGGCAAAGGGATGACTGATTAGTGGGAGGCTTTCAAAAGTGTGTTAACCAGAGTTCAAGGTAAGCACACTCCTTTTAGAGTGAAGGGCAAGGCTGGTAGAAGTAGGGAATCCTGGATGGCTTGGGATATTGAAGCCCTGGTCAAAAAATAGGAGGCACAGGACATGCAGAGGCAGCTGGGATCAAGTGGATCCCTTGAAGAGTATAGAGGGTGTTGGAGTAGAGTTAAGAGAGAAATCAGGAGGGCAAAAAGGGGACATGAGATTGCTTTGGCAGATGAAGCAAAGGAGAATCCAAAGAGCTTATACAAATATATAAAAGGCAAAAGAGTAACCAGGGAGAGAATAGGGCCTCTTAAGGATCAACAAGGTCATCAATGTGCAGAGCCACAAGAGATATGTGTGATCCTAAATGAATATTTCTCATCAGTATTTACTGTTGAGAAAGGCATGGATGTTAGGGAACTTGGGGAAATAAATAGTGATATCTTGAGGTGTGTAAATATTACAGACAAGGAGGTGCTGGAAATCTTAAAGCATCAAGATAGATAAATCCCTGGGATCTGATGAAGTGTATCCCAGGACGTCATGGGAGATTAGGGAGGAAACTGCGGGTCCCCTGGCAGAGATATTTGAATCATCGACAGACACAGTCAGGTGCCTGAAGATTTGAGGGTGGCAAATGTTGTGCCTTTGTTTAAGAAGGGCTGCAGGGAAAAGCCTGGGAACTTCAGGTCGGTGAGCCTAAAATCTGTAGTGGTTAAGTTGTTAGAAGATATTCTGACAGACAGGATCCACAGGCATTTAGAGAGGCAAGGACTGATTAGGGACAGTCAGCATGGTTTTGTGAGTGGAAAATCATGTCTCACAAATTTGATTGAGTTTTTTGAAGGGGTAACCAAGAAGGTCGAAGAGGACAGTGCAGTTGATGTTGTCTACGTGGACTTTAGCAAGGCCTTTGACAACATACCGCATAATGGGTTGTTGCATAAGATTAAATCTCATGGGATCCAGGGTAAGGTAGCCAAATGGATACAAAATTGGCTTGATGACAAAAGACAATGTGGTTGTAGAGAGTTGTTTTTCAAACTGGAGGCCTGTGACCAGCGGTGTGCCTCCGTGATCAATGTTGGGTCCACTGTTGTTTGTCATTTATATTAATGATTTGGATGAGAAATTAGGAAGCATGGTTAGTAAGTTTGCAGATGACACCAAGATTGGTGGCATAGTGGACAGTGAAGAAGGTTATCTCAGATTGGGATGGGATCTTGATCAATTGGGCTAGTGGGCTGATGAATGGCAGATGAAGTTTAATTTAGATAAATGTAAGGTGATGCATTTTGGTAGTTCGAACCAGGGCAGGACTTACTCAGTTAATAGTAGGGCACTGGGGAGAGTTATGGAACAAAAAGATCTAGGGCTACATGTTCATAGCTCCTTGAAAATGGAGTCACAGGTGGATAGGGTGTGATAGGCTAAGAAGGCATTCAGCATGCTTGGTTTCATTGGTCAGAACATTGAATACAGGAGTTGGGATGTCTGGTTGAAGTTGTACAATGATGTGGAGATGCCACCGTTGGACTGGGGTAAACACAGTAAGAGTTTTAACAACTCCAGGTTAAAGTCCAACAGGTTTATTTGGTAGCAAATGCCAGTTGTAAAAAGTTGTACAACACATTGGTAAGGCCACACTTGGAATACTGTGTACAATTCTGGTCAGATTAGTATAGAAAGGCTATTAGTAAACTAGAAAGAGTGCAGAAAAGATTAATAGGATGCTGCCAGGACTTCATAGTTTGAGTTGTAAGGAGAGGCTGGATAGACTGAGACTTTTTTTCCTGGAACGTAGGGGACTTAGGGGTGATCTTATAGAGGTCTATAAAATAATGAGGGGCATAGATAAGATAGATAGTCAATGTCTTTTCCCAACGGAAGGGAATCTAAAACTAGAGGGCATAGGTTTAAGGTGAGAGGTCCAGAGGAGCAATTTTTTTCACACAGGGTTGTGAGCGTCTGGAACGAGTTGCCAGAGGCAGAAGTAGAGGCGAGTACAATTTTGTCTTTTAAAAAGCATTTAGACAGTTACATGGGTAAGATTGGTATGGAGGGATATGGGCCAAACACAGGCAATTGGGACTAGCTTAATGGTAAAAACTGGGCAGTAAGGATAAGTTAGGCCAAAGGGCCTGTTTCCATGTTGTAAACCTCTCTGACTCTATGTGAAGCTTTGTATTCACTGTCCAGTTAAGGTCAGTGGATGGGACAGAGATGAAGGAGGTTCAATGAAAGAGCTCACAGGACTGGCTGAGCAGCAATCCCACTGGGATAATGAATGCTGCAGAGATAGAAATTGAGCACAAAATAAAGGTGCTCTTGAAAGACTGGAGAATGTCCCATAACAAAGAAGGTCCAGAGTTGTCAAGGCCATCAGTGGGGAGGGGGAACCCAAGCGGAAGCATGAGGAGGAAGATGGGGAAGAGGAGCAGGAGGGGAAAGAAGAGAATAAGGTGGAGGAAACGGAGGGAAGGGAAACAATTTAGCCACTGCTTCTCTATCAGGCTGCCCTTGAAGAACTGATTCAAATGGGATGGGCGAGGGGCGGGTGGGGGAAGAAAGTGATGGTGGAATAGTGATAATGTCACTAATCTAACAATCAAGGCTATGCTCTGGGAATATGGGTTCAAATCCTACCAGAGCAGCTGGTGGAATCTAAATTCAATTAATTATCCAGCATTGAAAGTTAGTCCAGGTAATGCTGACCATGAAATTATCATCAATTGTTCGAAAAACCCATCTGGTTCACTCTGCAATTCTTACCTGGTCTGGCCTCCAAGTGACTCTCAACTACCCTCTGAAATATAGAAGCATAGAAGATAGGAGCAGGAGGAGGCCATTACGATCATGGCTGATCATCCAACTCAGCAGCCTAATCCTGCTTTCTCCCCATTACCTTTGATCCCATTTGCCCCAAGTGCTATATCTAGCTGCCTCTTGAATGCATTCAATGTTTTGGCATCAACTAATTCCTGTGGTAATGAATTCCACAGGCTCACCATTCTTTGGGTGAAGAAATGTTTCCTCACCTCCGTCCTAAATGGTCTACCCTGAATCCTCAGACTGTGACCCCTGGTTCTGGACTTCCCCACCATTGGGAACATCCTCCCTGCATCTATCGTGTCTAGAACTGTTAGTAATTTATAAGTCTCAGTGAAATCCCCCCCTCATTCATCTGAACTCCAGCGAAAACAATCCTAACCTAGTCAACCTTTCCTCATACATCTGTCCCACCATCCCCGGAATCAGCCTGGTAAACCTTCGCTGCACTCCCTCGAGAACAAGAACATCCTTCCTCAGAAAAGGAGACCAAAACTGCACACAATGCTCTAGGTGTGGCCTCGCCAAGGCCCTGTATAATTGCAACAACACATCCCCGCTCCTGTACTCGAAACCTCTCGCAATGAAGGCCTTCTTTACCATCTGCTGCACCTGCATGCTTACCTTCAGTGACTGGTGCACAAGGACATCCAGGTCCTGCTGCAGACTCCCCTCTCCCAATTTACAGCCATTCAGGTAGTAATCTACCTTCTTGTTTTTGCTTCCAAAGTGAATAACCTCACATTTGTCCAAATTATACTGCATCTGTCATTGATTTGCCCACTCACTCAACCTACCCAGATCATTCTGAAGGATCTCTGCATCCTTGTCACAGTTCACCCTCCCACACAACTTGGTATCATCTGCAAACTTTGAGATGTTACATTTTATTCTCTCATCCAAATCATTAATATATATTGTGAATAGCTGGGTTCCAGCACCGATCCCTGTGGCACCCCACTAGTTGCTGCCTGCCAATTTGAAAAGCACCATTAATTCCTACTTTTTGTTTCCTCTCTGCCAACCAATTTTCTATCCATCTCAATACACTTCCCCTAATCCCATGCGCTTTAATCTTGCACAATAATCTCTTGTGCAGGACTTTGTCAAACGCTTTCTGAAAGTCCAAATATACCACATCAACTGGTTCCCCCTTGTCAACTCTACTAGTTACACCTTCAAAGAATTCCAACAGATTTGTCAAGCATGATTTCCCCTTCATAAATCCATGCTGATCCTGCCACTACTTTCTAAATGCTCTGCTATAAAGTCCTTGGTAATGGATTTGAGAATTTTCCCGACTACCGATGTTAAACTTACTGGTCTATAATTCCCTGTTTTCCCTCTACCTCCCTTTTGAATATTGGAGTGACATTCGCTACCCTCCAATCTGCAGGAACTGTTCCAGAGTCTATAGAGTCCTGGAAGATGACCACCAACGCATCCACTATTTCTAGAGCCACTTCTTTAAGTACTCTGGGATGTAGATTATCAGGCCCTGAGGATTTATCCAGCTTCAATCCCATCAACTTTCCCAACACCATTTCTCTACGAATATTGATCTCCCTCAGTTTGTCCCTCTGACTAAATCTTGCATTCTCCAACATTTCTGGCATCTGATTTGTGTTCTCTTTTGTGAAGACAGAACAAAAGTATGTATTCAGTTGCTCAGCCTTTTCTTTGTCCCCTATTATACAGTCCCCCATTTCTGTCTGTATAGGATCTACATTTGTCTTCACCAACCTCTTTCTCTTCACGTATCTGTAGAAACTCTTGGTGTCAGTCTTTATGTTCCCTGCAAGCTTACTTTTGTACTGTATTTTCCCCTTCTTGATCAATCCCTTGGTCCTTCTAAACTGCTCCCAATCCTCAGACCTATTATTTTTCTTGGCCAATCTGTATGCTTCTTCCTTAGATCAGATACTCTCTCTAATTTCCTTTGTAAGCCATGGATTGGCCCTCTTATCCATTTTGCTTTTGTGCCAGACAGGAATAAACAGTTGCTGCAGTTCCCCCATGTGTTCCTTGAATGGTTGCCATTGCCTATCCACTGTCATCCCTTTAAGTAACTCTCCCCAATCGATCAAGGCCAACTCACGCCTCATTTCCTCATAGTTTCCTTTATTAAGATTCAGCACCCTAGTCTCCGAATCAACGACTTCACTCTTCAACTTGATAAAAAATTCTATCATGTTATGATCGCTCATCCCCAAGGAGTCTCGTACAGCTAGATTGGCAATGATTCCCTTCTCATTACACAGCACCCAGTCTAAGATGGCTTGATCTCTAGTTGGTTCCTCCACAAATTGGTCAAGAAAACCATCCCGTATACATTCCAGGAATTCCTCCTCTGCAGCATTGTGGCTAATTTGATTTGCCCAATCTGTGTGTAGATTAAAATCACCCATGATCACTGATATTCCCTTATCACATGCATCACTAATTTCGTATTTAATGCCACTCTCAACATCACCACTGCAGTTTGGGGGTCTATATATGACACCCACTAATTTTTTTTGCCCCATGGTATTTCTCAACTCTACCCATCCAGACTCCATGTTGTCAGAGCTAATATTCTTTCTCACTATTGCGTTAATTTCCTCTTTAACCAGCAGTGCCACTCCACCACCTTTTCCTTTATGCCTGTCCTTCCTAAATATTGAATACCCTGGGACATTCAGTTCCCATCCCTAACCTCCGTAATCCCAATTATATCGTACCAGTTTATATCAATCTGTGCGATTAGTTCATCCATTTTATTGCAAATGCTCCACACATTAAGGTAAAGAGCCTTCAAGCTTGTCTTTTTAACATTGTTTGTCTCGCTCCCAATATTTTTCTCTATAGCCCTGTTTGAATTTTGTCCTTGGTTTCTCTGCCAACCATTTTTCTTATTCCCTTTTCTACCTTTTGTTTTTGTCCTTGCTCCCTCCTTTTCTGACTCCTTACATAGGTCCCCATCCCCCTGGCATATTCATTTAAACCCTCCCCAACCGCTCTAGCAAACAATCCCCGAGGACATCAGTCCCAGTCCTGTCCAGGTGTAACCCGTTTGTACAGGTCCCACCTCCCCCAGAACCAGTCCCAATGCCCCAGGAATCTGAAACCCTCCCCCTGACACCTTCTTTTCAGCCATATATTTATCCAATATATCCATTTCTACTCTGACAAGCATGTGGCACCGGTAGTAATCCTGAGATCACTACCTTTGAGGTCTGATTTCTTAACTTTCTTCCGAGCTCCCTGTATTCTGCTTTTAGGAACTCATCCCTTTTTTACCTATGTCGTTTGTACCAATAGAACATAGAACAGCACAGCACAGTCCAAGCCCTTTGGCCCTCGATGTTGTGCCGAGCTTTGTCCGAAACCAAGATCAAGCTATCCCACTCCCTATCATTCTGGTATGCTCCATGTGCCTATCCAATAACCACTTGAAAGCTCCTCAAGTGTCCAACTCCACTATCACAGCAGGCAGTCCATTCCACACCCCAACCACTCTCTGAGTAAAGAACCTACCTCTCTGAGTAAAGAACCTACCTGAGTAAAGAACCTACCTCCTCCTATATCTCCCACCATGAAACTTATAGTTATGCCCCCTAGTAACAACTACATCCACCCGAGAAATAGTCTTTAAACGTCCACTCTATCTATCCCCGTCATCATCTTATAAACCTCTATTAAGTCGCCTCTCAACCTCCTCCACTCTAAAGAGAAAAGCCCTAGCTCCCTCAACCTTTCCTCATAAGACCTACCCTCCAAACCAGGCAGCATCCTGGTAAATCTCCTCTGCACTCTTTCCAGCGCTTCCACATCCTTCTTATAGTGAGGTGACCAGAACTGCACACAATATTCCAAATGTGGTCTCACTAAGGTTCTGTACAGTTGCAGCATAACCCCACGGCTCTTAACCTCAAACCCCCTGTTAATAAACGCTAACACAGTATAGGCCTTCTTCACGGCTCTATCCACTTGAGCGGCAGAGATCTGTGGATATGAACCCCAAGATCTCTCTGTTCCTCCACATTCCTCAGAACCCTGCCGTTGACCCTGTAATCCGTATTTAAATGTGTCCTCCCAAAATGAATCAGCTCGCACTTATCAGGGTTAAACTCCATCTGCCATTTTTCGGCCCAGCTCTGCATCCTATCAATGTCTCTTTGCAGCCTACAACAGCCCTCCACCTCATCCACTACTCCACCAATCTTGGTGTCATCAGCAAATTTACTGACCCACCCTTCAGCCCCCTCCTCCAAGTCAATGATAAAAATCACAAATAGCAGAGGACCCAGCACTGATCCCTGTGTATACCGCTGGTAACTGGTCTCCAGTCTGAAAATTTTCCATCCTCCACCATCCTCTGTCTTCTATGAGATGATGTGGAGATGCCGGCGTTTGACTGGGGTAAACACAGTAAGGAGTCTAACAACACCAGGTTAAAGTGCAACAGGTTTATTTGGTAGCAAACGCCACTAGCTTTCGGAGCAGCGCCCTGAAAGCCAGTGGCGTTTGCTACCAAATAAACCTGTTGGACTTTAACCTGTTGTTGTTAGACTCCTGACTGTGTTCTATGAGATGGCCAGTTACTTCTCCAATCGGCCAAATTTCCCTCTATCCCACACCTTCTTACTTTCTTCATGAGCCGACCATGGGGAATCTTATCAAACGCCTTACTAAAATCCATGTATACGACATCAACTGCTCTACCTTCATCTACACACTTAGTTACCTCCTTCAAGAATTCAATCAAATTTGTGAGGCAAGACTTCCCCTTCACGAATCCGTGTTGACTATCCCGGATTAAGCTGCATCTTTCCAAATGGTCATAAATCCTATCCCTCAGGACCCTTTCCATTAACTTACCGACCACCAAAGTAAGACGAACCAGCCTATAATTGCCAGGGTCATTCCTAATTCCTTTCTTGAACAGAGGAACAACATTCGCCACTCTCCAGTCCTCTGGCACTATCCCCATGGATAATGAGGACCCAAAGATCAAAGCTAAAGGCTCTGAAATCTCATCCTTTACCTCCCAAAGAATCCTAGGATATATCCCATCTGGCCCAGGGGAATTATCGACCCTCAGGGTTTTCAAAATTGCTAATACACCTTCCCTCAGAACATCTACCTCCTCCAGCCTGTCAGCCTGTATCTCACACTCATCCTCAAAAACATGGCCCCTCTCCTTGGTGAACACTGAAGAAAAGTATTCATTCATCGCCTCTCCTATCTCTTCTGACTCCATGCACAAGTTCCCACTACTGTCCTTGACTGGCCCTAACCTCACCCTGGTCATTCTTTTATTTCTCACATAAGAGTAAAAAGCCTTAGGGTTTTCCTTCATCCGACCCGCCAAGGACTTCTCATGCCCCCTCCTAGCTCTCCTAAGCCCTTTTTTAGCTCATTCCTTGCTACCTTGTACCCCTCAAGCGACCCAACTGAACCTTGTTTTCTCATCCTTACATACGCTTCCTTTTTCCTCTTGACAAGACATTCAACCTCTTTTGTGAACCATGGTTCCCTCACTCGGCCATTTCCTCCCTGCCTGACAAGGACACTCAGTATTTGTTCCTTGAACAAGCTCCACTTTTTATTTGTGCCTTTCCCTGACAGTTTCTGTTCCCGTCTTATACTCCCTAATTCCTGCCTAATCGCGCCATAATTACCCCTCCCCCAATTATAAACCTTGCCCTGCCGTAAGGCCCTATCCCTTTCCACTGCAATAATGAAAGACACCGAATTGTGGTCACTCTCTCCAAAGTGCTCTCCCACAACCAAATCTAACACTTGGCACAGTTCATTACCCAGTACCAAGTCCAATTTGGCCCCACCTCTTGTCGGCCTATCCACATATTGTGTCAGGAAATGCTCCTGCACACAGTGTACAAAAACTGCCCCATCCGAACTATTCGACCTATAAAGGCTCCAATCAATATTTGGAAGTCACCCATGACAACTAACCTGTGACCTCCACACCTATCCATAATCTGCTTTGCAATTTTTTCCTCCACATCTCTATTACTATTTGGGGGCCTATAGAAAACTCCTAACAACATGACCGCTCCTTTCCTATTCCTAGCCTCAGCCCATATTACCTCAGTCGGCAGATCCTCCTCGAACTGCCTTTCTGCAGCCGTTAAACTATCCTTGATTAACAATGCTACTCCTCCACCTCTTTTACCACCTTCCCGACTCTTACTGAAACATCTATACCCCGGAACTTCCAATACCCATTCCTGTCCCTGTTCTAGCCATGTCTCCGTAATGGCCACAACATCATCGTCCCAAGTACCAATCCACTCTCCAAGTTCACCAACTTATTCCGGATACTCCTTGCATTGAAGTAGACACACTTCAACCCACCTTCCTGTCTGCCGGTACACTCCTGCGACCTTGATACCCTCCTCAGTACCTCACTACACTCAACACTGGCTACTGGACTACAGCTCGTTTTCTCATCCCCCTGACAAATTAGTTTAAACCCCCCCGAAGAGCTGTAGCAAATTTCCCTCCCAGGATATTGGTGCCCCTCTGGTTCAGGTGCAAACTGTCCTGTTTGTACAGGTCCCACCTTCCCCAGAATGTGCTCCAATTATCCATGTAGCTGAAACCCTCTCTCCTACACCATCCCTGCAGCCACGTGTTTATCTGCACTCTCTCCCTGTTCCTCAACTCGCTAGCACATGGCACCGGCAACACACCAGAGATGACAACATGGTTTGTCCTGGCTCTCAGTTTCCACCCTAGCTCCATAAATTCCTGTTTTAAATCCCCGTCCCTTCTCTTACCTATGTCGTTGGTACCGATGTGTACCACGACTTGTGACTGTTCCCCCTCCCCCTTAAGGATCCTGAAAGCACGGTCCGAGATGTCACGGACCCTGGCACCCGGGAAGCAACATACCATCCGTGAGTCTCTTTCGCTGCCACAGAACCTCCTATCTGCCCCTCTAACTGTTGAGTCCCCAATGACTATTGCTCTCCTGCTCTCCCCCCTTCCCTCCTGAACCGCAGGGACGGACTCAGTGCTGGAGATCCGGTCACCGTGGCTTACCACTGGTAGGTTGTTCCCCTCAACAGTATCCAAAGCGGAATACTTGTTGCCGAGGGGAACGACCACAGGGGATCCCTGCACTGACTGCTTCCTCCCAGCCCCTCTCACTGTCACCCATCTATCTTCCTTCTTCGGAGTAACTACATCCCTGAAGCTTCTATCTATGGCCACCTCTGCCTCCCAAATGATCCGAAGTTCATCCAGCTCCAGCTCCAGTTCCCTAACGTGGTTTTTGAGGAGCTGGAGATGGGTGCACTTCCCACAGATGAAATCAGCAGGGACACTGACGGTGTCCCTCACCTCAAACATTCTGCAGGAGGAACATTGCACTGTCTTCCCTGCCGTCCCCTCTAGATAACTTGCGGATAAAACAAGAGAAAGAAAGAAAGAAAGAGCTTACCTGATATTCACTCACCCCCTTTAGTTTAGAGAAAAAAAAGCCTACCTGCTCTCACTCCGAGTCCGCGTACTGTTCGCCCTCCCCCTTCAGAAATGGTCTAGTAAGCCTCCCAGTTCAAGGGCAATGAGGGATGGACAACAAATGCTGGCCTTGCCAGAGACACCCACATCCGAGGAATGAATAAAGAAGAAAATGCAATATCAGTCAGCCTGATTCCCTATTCACCAACAGTAGTACTATATTCATTAGCTTCCCTCTGCTACTGCACATCACATTGTCCACTTGACCACAATGCAAAGTAACATCAATTAAACATTTCAAACTAAATTTAGAAATGAGATCATTGCCTATAAACATTAAATAAATTCCCTTTGTGCCTGCCATCCTATTTGACGCCCTCTGCAGATATATAATAGAATAGAAACCCTACAGCACAGAAAGAGGCCATTTGGCCCATCGAGTCTGTACCAACCACAATCCCACCCAGGCCCCTACATATTTACCCATTAATCCCTCTAACCTACGCATCTCAGGACAGTAAGGGGCAATTTTAGCACAGCCAATCAACCTAACCCGCACACCTTTGGACTGTGGGAGGAAACCGGAGCAACCGGAGGAATCCCACGCAGACACGAGGAGAATGTGCAAACTCCACACAGACAGTGACCCAAGCCGGGAATCGAACCCGGGACCCTGGAGCTGTGAAGCAGCAGTGCTAACCACTGTGTTACCGTGCCGCCCCGATATTCCATTGGTTGATGGAAGGCTGCTGCCTTTCAGTTGGGGAGACTATAAATGGCTTTGGAGGAGGAGTTTGAGCAGTTCTAAGGCAAGGAGGCAGTGCTTCAGACTGAACCAGTTTGGCACACGCAGCAGCAAGCTGGGCTGGCTGATTGATAAACAGCAAGGAAACTGGGGGAGTGGCAGGGGTGGGAGGATAAATGCTGTCATCCTGAGAGAGGGCAGTACGTTGTGCCCCATGGAATTCTGTCATTTCCCCCTCGTACTTGTAATCAATTGGAGGACACATCGTTGAACTGCTGGGACACCCTGCAAGTCCCAATGAACTCCAGTACCCGTGGTCATGATGGTGGCAGACTGAACATGCATGACAGTAAGCTGACCGGGCATGATTTTGGTCTGGGTTTTCAGTCAGACTCTTGGTGGAAGCTGTACGTGCTTCAATGGAAACTGAGACATCAAGCATTGGCCCCCATTATTAGGTCTGCAAGTATATTGATGGGATGACAACCACTTCCATAACATTTTCTTGATTCAGTATGTGCCAAGTTGGTGCCAGGCTCTGCCGTGCTCCTTGACATTGATCACAGACTTTCTGGTAGGCTTCTTAAGGCACCAAGTGTTCGTTTTGTGTACACTTTCAGGATGCTTTTGGAACCTGGCTCATTTAAGATTTCACCTGAGTCCTCTGCAGAATATGTGTGCGACCTTATCCTCCTGCAAACTAGTACCTGCACTATCATTATCCCTTGCACCTATATATTTGCTGTTTCATCACATGCAGACCACACCCCCCCCCCCCCCCCCACCCCCCCAACCCCCATCACACTATCCACGAGGATAGTGGCTTTGTCAGTACCTGAACTGGAGGCTGAATGTGTGAAATCAAGTGATGTAATATCTTTATCATCATTTTTCTCTTCGTGTTTCTTTACTGCCGAGCCTCTGATTCTGATTGAAAAATGTTGTGTGGGGAAGCGAGAAAAAAATAGAGGCATGCATATACCAGCTGCAGCTTGCAAATCAAGAGAGGGTGTGAGTTGAGGACAAAGTACAATGTGAGGAGGAGGCTTATGTACGAGGATTCCATCATAGAAACATAGAAACATAGAAAAACTACAGCACAAACAGGCCCTTCAGCCCACAAGTTGTGCCGAACACATCCCTACCTTCTAGACCTACCTATAACCTCCATCCTATTACGCTCCATGTACTCATCCAGGAGTCTCTTAAAAGACCCTATTGAGTTCGCCTCCACCACCACTGACGGCAGCCATGTACCTGGTAGATGGTGTCACCATCTACCAGGTACACGGTACCTACTCTTGCAACTCGGCCAACGTTGTCTACCTGATACGCTGCAAGAAAGGATGTCCCGAGGCATGGTACATTGGGGAAACCATGCAGACGCTACGACAACGGATGAATGAACACCGCTCGACAATCACCAGGCAAGACTGTTCTCTTCCTGTGGGGGAGCACTTCAGCAGTCACGGGCATTCAGCCTTGGATCTTCAGGTAAGCGTTCTCCAAGGCGGCCTTCACGACACACGACAGCGCAGAGTCGCTGAGCAGAAACTGATAGCCAAGTTCCACACACATGAGGATGGCCTAAACCGGGATGTTGGATTTATGTCACATTATCAGTAACCCCCACAGCTTGCCTCCTGGACTTGCAGAATTTCACAAGCTGTTCTGCCTGGAGACAATACACATCTCTTTAACCTGTGTTGAATGCTCCCTCCACCCACATTGTCTGTACATTTAAGACCTGGCTGGCTGTAGAGATTTGCATTCTAATCAGTATTCTGTAATTTGATTTCTGTGTCTGTGCCCTGTTTGAGAACAGATATCCACTCCATCTGACGAAGGAGCATTGCTCCGAAAGCTTATGGTATTTGCTACCAAATAAACCTGTTGGACTTTAACCTGGTGTTGTGAGACTTCTTACTGTGCTTACCCCAGTCCAACGCCGGCATCTCCACATCATGGCCTTCAATAATGGGCAGCATTGCCTCCTCCATGGGAGTTAGAATACATAGCCATGCCTGTTCCCCTCAGAGCCTCACATCAGTGATGGGTAAGTTGTTGGAAGGTATTTTGAGAAACAGGATCTACAGGCATTTAGAGATGCAAGGACTGATTTGGGACAGTCAGCATGGCTTTGTGAATGGAAAATCATGTCTCACAAATTTGATTGAGTTTTTTGAAGGGGTAACCAAGAAGGTAGATGAGGGCAGCGCAGTTGATGTTGTCTACATGGACTTTAGCAAGGCCTTTGACAAGGTGACCGCATGGTAGGTTGTTGCATAAGGTTAAATCTCACGGGATCCAGGGTGAGTATCTAAATGGATACAAAATTGGCTTCTTGACAGAAGCCAGAGAGTGGTTGTAGAGAGTTGTTTTTCAAACTGGAGGCCTGTGACCAGCGGTGTGCCTCAGGGAAGTGCTGTGCCCACTGTTATTTGTCATTTATATTAATCATTTGGATGAGAATATAGGAGGCATGGTTAGTAAGTTTGCAGATGACACCAAGATTGGTGGTATAGTGGACAGTGAAGAAAGTAATCTCCAATTGCAACGGGATCTTGATCAATTGGGCCAGTGGGCTGGAGAATGGCAGATGGAGTTTAATTTAGACAAATGCAAGGTGATGCATTTTGGTAGATTGAACCAGGCAGGACTTATTCGGTTAATGGTAAGGTACTGGGGAGAGTTACAGAACAAAGAGATCTAGGGGTACATGTTCATAGCTCCTTGAAAGTGGAGTCACAGGTGGACAGAGTGGTGAAGAAGGCATTTGGCGTGCTTGGTTTCATCGGTCAGAACATTGAATACTGGAGTTGGAACGTCTTGTTGAAGTTATACAAGACTTTGGTAAGGCCAGACTTGGAATAGTGTGTGCAATTCTGGTCACCCTATTATAGAACATAGAACAGTACAGCACAGAACAGGCCCTTCAGCCCACGATGTTGTGCCGAGCTTTATCTGAAACCAAGATCAAGCTATCCCACTCCCTATCATCCTGGTGTGCTCCATGTGCCTATCCAATAACCGCTTAAATTTTCCTAAAGTGTCTGACTCCACTATCACTGCAGGCAGTCCATTCCACACCCCAACCACTCTCTGCGTAAAGAACCTACCTCTGATATCCTTCCTATATCTCCCACCATGAACCCTATAGTTATGCCCCCTGTAATAGCTCCATCCACCCGAGGAAATAGTCTTTGAACGTTCACTCTATCTATCCCCTTCATCATTTTATAAACCTCTATTAAGTCTCCCCTCAGCCTCCTCCGCTCCAGAGAGAACAGCCCTAGCTCCCTCAACCTTTCCTCATCAGACCTACCCTCCAAACCAGGCAACATCCTGGTAAATCTCCTCTGCACTCTTTCCAGCGCTTCCACATCCTTCTTATAGTGAGGTGACCAGAACTGCACACAATATTCCAAATGTGGTCTCACCAAGGTCCTGTACAGTTGCAGCATAACCCCATGGCTCTTAAACTCCAACCCCCTGTTAATAAAAGCCAACACACTATAGGCCTTCTTCACAGCTCTATCCACTTGAGTGGCAACCTTTAGAGATCTGTGGATATGGACCCCAAGATCTCTCTGTTCCTCCACAGTCTTCAGAACCCTACCTTTGACCCTGTAATCCACATTTAAATTAGTCCTACCAAAATGAATCACCTCACATTTATCAGGGTTAAACTCCATTTGCCATTTTTCAGCCCAGCTTTGCATCCTATCTATGTCTCTTTGCAGCCTACAACAGCCCTCCACCTCATCCACTACTCCACCAATCTCAGCAAATTTACTGATCCACCCTTCAGCCCCCTCCTCTAAGTCATTAATAAAAATCACAAAGAGCAGAGGACCAAGCACTGATCCCTGTGGCACTCTGCTAGCAACCTGCCTCCAGTCCGAAAATTTTCCATCCACCACCACCCTCTGTCTTCGATCAGATAGCCAGTTACCTATCCAATCAGCCAACTTTCCCTCTATCCCACACCTCCTTACTTTCATCATAAGCCGACCATGGGGGACCTTATCAAACGCCTTACTAAAATCCTTACTAAAATAGAAAGAATATTATTAAACTGGAAAGAGTTCAGAAAAGATTTATTAGGATGCTACCGGGACTTTATGGTTTGAGTTATAAAGGGCGGCACGGTAGCACAGTGGTTAGCACTGCTGCTTCACAGCTCCAGGGACCTGGGTTCGATTCCCGGCTTGGGTCACTGTCTGTGTGGAGTTTGCACATTGTCTGCGTGGGTTTCCTCCGGGTGCTCCGGTTTCCTCCCACAGTCCAAAGATGTGCGGGTTAGGTTGATTGGCCATGCTAAAATTGCCCCTTAGTGTCCTGAGATGAATAGGTTAGAGGGATTAGTGGGTAAAATATGTAGGGATATGGGGGTAGGGCCTGGGTGGGATTGTGGTCGGTGCAGACCTGATGGGCCGAATGGCCTCTTTCTGTACTGTAGGGTTTCTATGATTTCTATGAGAGGCTGGATAGACTGGGACTTTTTTCTCTGGAGCGTAGGAGGCTGAGGGGTGATCTTACAGAGGTCTATAAAATAATGAGGGGTACAGATCAGCTAGATAGTCAATGTCTCTTCCCAAAGGTAGGGGAGTCTAAAACTAGAGGGCATAGGTTTAAGGTGAGAGGGGAGAGATACAAAAGTGTCCAGAGGGGCAATTCTTTCACACAGAGTGGTGAGTGTCTGGAACAAGCTGCCAGAGGTAGTAGTAGAGGCGGGTACAATTTTGTCTTTTAAAAAGCATTTAGATAGTTACATGGGTATGATGGGAATAGAGGGATATGGGCCAAATGCAGGCAATTGGGACTAGCTTAGCGGTTTAAAAAAAAGGGTGGCATGAACAAGTTGGGCCGAAGGGCCTGTTTCCATGCTGTAAACCTCTATGACTCTCTGACTCGGTTAGTTGATGCTGCCTTCAGTTGTGCACCACACTCTACTGCAAGAGGGAGGAAATTTTGTCAGTGAGCGTTGTGCAATTTGTTTGGGTGATGTAGCTGCTATGGTTGAATAGCTGGCAGCATGTGCAACCTGTCAGATGTGGTTGCAAAGCTTGTCTAATACTAATTGTGTTCGGATAAGGTGAAGCATATGCATGTTGGGTATCAGTCCTGGATAATAGAAATAGAGAAGAATGTCAGTGTTTTTGCATGTGTACACACACACAAACACACCCGCACACAGCAAATTTCAATTGCTGTCACTTTATTTTAACTGACGCTATGTTGACACTTCTTTTAGTTAGAGTTGGTGTGAGGTCCTAAGGAGATGACTGAGTAACCAGATCTGTGTTATGTGACTGCACTATAACCTGTTTCAATATTCTAGCCGGAGGATTGAATATCATTTCATATATAACAGCTGATAGGACAGGCTGTTGTTTTGAAGCACTCCAAGTGCACAAAGGAACAGAAAAAAACAACATTGGTACTCTTCTGTCACTGGCTATAACCATCATGTAATTATATGGTCCACTTAATTACAGCACCTACAAATGACAGAATGAATTCCTAGCTAATGATGGTGGCGATTTTGCACGTTTATTTTTAAGCAAAGGAAGTACTGTTTATGCATGTTATGTTCAAAATTTACAGTTAAAGGAATACAAAGATAAAAGAAAGCTGCAACTTCTGACCTTGAGTTTTTAAAGCCTTTTCCATCCTTCTGTAATTTGTACGTACTGTACACCGATAAACATATTCACACTAATGTAATTACTTTCCCTCATTCATTTGACCAGGACCTCATTAATTAATAACCTCTGAGAACTATAGCACTTTTGTTGAAACCTAACAAATCTGCAACAAACTGTAAATATAACTGCTTATAACACAGCTCTGCTCCAAGAAATAATTGATATCCATGATGAGTTACTTCTCTCTCTTGGTTATTTTCATTGTCCTCATGTGAGTCTTCAAAAGTTACAGCATTGCTGCACTTTGAAGGATTTGTAGGCCACTTTGAAAGTTCCCTACCTTCACCCTCGTTCGTACACTAGCCTACACTTTCAAACTTGTTGGGTGCGATTTTCCCACCCCACTATGCTGGTCGACTAGCATAGTGGGGCGGGAAATTTGAACGGGAGGCCAAAAATGGGAATCGCACCTGGCGTCCGACTGGTCGCAATCTTTTATTGACATAATCAGGCCACTTTTATTGACATAATCAGCCTCACACCAGAAAACAGTGCGAGACTGATTTTAATATGCATTAGCTGATTTAAATGTGTTTATCACACTCCAGATGCAATTGTCCAGGCTCTCTTAGGTTTCCAACCTCGCCGTTGAATGTTTCTAGTAACGGGGACCAGATGTGATGACCTCACTGGTGGGACTGGAGGCTGTTAAGGCCAACCTAGGAGGTTGGGGGCAGTGCCCCTTGGGTAGTGCTAGTCTGAGACCCTGGCAGTGCCAACCTAGCACCCTGGCACTTTATGACATAGAGGGCCGTCATTCTCCAAGACCACTCATTTCTACTTCCACAACAATTCCTGTTCCACAACGATGTCCTCCTACTGTGAGCTAAAATAGAAGCCTGCACTTCATGCTCAACCATCCTGATTCAGTGGTGCCTTTCAATCTGAAGATTGTAGATTGAAGAACCACACTGGATGTTTGAAAACATAAACCCAAGAAACCTTCAATGTTACATTGGATGACTCCTGCACTGTTGAGTAAGCTATATTTTAGATAAAACATTAAAGCAACATTAAACTTTAAATCTGTGCTCTCAGCTGGATGTAAAAGATCACATGGTATTGTTTAAGGATGTGGAGATGCCGGCGTTGGACTGGGGTAAACACAGTAAGAAGTCTCACAACACCAGGTTAAAGTCCAACAGGTTTATTTGGTAGCAAAGGCCACTAGCTTTCGGAGCGCTCGCTGCTCCTTCGTCAGCACAGCTCCTTCAGTCTCACTAACTGTCCCGGCTGGAGACAATACACATCTCTTTAACCTGTGCTTAACCCTCTCTCCACTCACTTTGTCTGTACCTTTAAGACTTGATTACCTCTAAAGACTTGCATTTCAACCATTATTTTGTAAATTGAGTTTGTGTCTTTATATGCCCTGTTTGTGAACAGAACTCCCACTTACCTGACGAAGAAGCAGCGCTCCGAAAGCTAGTGGCTTTTGCTACCAAATAAACCTGTTGGACTTTAACCTGGTGTTGTGAGACTTCTTACATTGTTTAAGGAGCCATTGTTCTCATCCCTCAGTGGGTAAAACCTGCAAGCATCGACTAGGTGCTGGAAAGTAGGATTGAAAAGAGCAACAAATCTTTTTTTTCTCTAATTTTGGCCATTGCAGATGCGATGGGCTGAATGGCCTAGTCAAAAGGAAAAAGGAAGCATACGATAAGTCTAGGCATCTAAAAACTGACAAAGCCCTTGAGGAATATGGTGAAAGTAGGAAGGAACTTACACATGGAATGAGGAGGGCTAAAAGGAGCCATGAAATGTCTTTAGCAAACTGGAGAATCCCAAGGATTTTTATGCATATATTAGGAGCAAGAGGGAAGAGGATAGCAACAGAGAGAATAGGCCCACTCAAGGACAATTGAAAGAAGTTGTGCATGGAGCAATAAGAATTGGGTGGGATCCTTAATAAGTACTTTGTATCAGTATTCACCAAGGAGAAGGACATGATGGATGTTGAGGTCAGGGATGGGTGTGTGAACGCTCTAGAGAACGTCAATATATTGCAGGAGGAAGTGTTAGAACATAGAACATAGAACATTACAGCGCAGAACAGGCCCTTCGGCCCACGATGTTGCACCGACCAGTTAAAAAAAAACTGTGACCCTCCAACCTAAACCAATTTCTTTTCGTCCATGAACCTATCTACGGATCTCTTAAACGCCCCCAAACTAGGCGCATTTACTACTGATGCTGGCAGGGCATTCCAATCCCTCACCACCCTCTGGGTAAAGAACCTACCCCTGACATCGGTTCTATAACTACCCCCCCTCAATTTAAAGCCATGCCCCCTCGTGCTGGATTTCTCCATCAGAGGAAAAAGGCTATCACTATCCACCCTATCTAAACCTCTAATCATCTTATATGTTTCAATAAGATCCCCTCTTAGCCGCCGCCTTTCCAGCGAAAACAATCCCAAATCCCTCAGCCTCTCCTCATAGGATCTCCCCTCCATACCAGGCAACATCCTGGTAAACCTCCTCTGCACCCTCTCCAAAGCCTCCACATCCTTCCTGTAATGTGGGGACCAGAACTGCACACAGTACTCCAAGTGCGGCCGCACCAGTGTTGTGTACAGTTGCAACATAACGCTACGACTCCTAAATTCAATCCCCCTACCAATAAACGCCAAGACACCATATGCCTTCTTAACAACCTTATCTACTTGATTCCCAACTTTCAGGGATCTATGCACACATACACCTAGATCCCTCTGCTCCTCCACACTATTCAAAGTCCTCCCGTTAGCCCTATACTCAACACATCTGTTATTCCTACCAAAGTGAATTACCTCACACTTCTCCGCATTAAACTCCATCCGCCACCTCTCGGCCCAACTTTGCAACCTGTCTAAGTCTTCCTGCAAACTACGACACCCTTCCTCACTGTCTACCACACCACCGACTTTGGTGTCATCAGCAAATTTGCTAATCCACCCAACTATACCCTCATCCAGATCATTAATAAATATTACAAACAGCAGTGGCCCCAAAACAGATCCCTGAGGTACACCACTTGTAACCGCACTCCATGATGAATATTTACTATCAACCACCACCCTCTGTTTCCTATCCGCTAGCCAATTCCTGATCCAATTTCCTAGATCACCCCCAATCCCATACATCTGCATTTTCTGCAGAAGCCTACCATGGTGAACCTTATCAAACGCCTTACTAAAATCCATATATACCACGTCCACTGCCTTGCCCCCATCCACCTCCTTGGTCACTTTCTCAAAAAACTCAATAAGGTTAGTAAGGCACGACCTACCTGCCACAAAACCATGCTGACTATCACCTATCAATTCATTACTCTCCAAATAACTATAAATCCTATCCCTTATAATTTTTTCCAACATCTTGCCGACAACAGAAGTGAGACTCACCGGTCTATAATTCCCGGGGAAGTCTCTGTTCCCCTTCTTAAACAATGGGACAACATTCGCTAACCTCCAATCTTCTGGTACTATACCAGAGGCCAACGACGACCTGAAGATCAGAGCCAGAGGCTCTGCAATCACTTCTCTTGCCTCCCAGAGAATCCTTGGATAAATCCCATCCGGACCAGGGGATTTATCTATTTTCAGACCCTCCAGAATATCCTGCACATCCTAAATTGCATCCTAAGCATCCTGAGCATCCTAAATTGCATTAAGGTAGACAAGTCCCCGGGGCCAGATGGGATCTATCCCAGGCAAGGGAAGAAATAACTGGGGACTTAACCAACATCTTCACATCCTCTTTGACCACAGGCGAGGTTCCAGAGGACTGGAAAGTAGCCAATGTTGTTCCCTTGTTCAAGAAAGGAAGCAGGGATAACCCATAAATTATAGGCTGGTGAGCCTGACATCAGCGGTGGGGAAGCTTTTGGAGAAGATACTGAGGGACAGGATATTTTGATTTGATTTGATTTATTATGTCACATGTATAAACATACAGTGCAAAGTATTGTTTCTTGCACCCTATACAGACAAAGCATACCATTCATAGAGAAGGAAACGAGAGAGTGCAGAATGTAGTATTACAGTCATGGCTAGGGTATAGAGAAAGATCAACTTAATGCAAGGTAAGTCCATTCAAAAGTCTGACAGCAGCAGGAAAGAAGCTGTTCTTGAGACGATTGGTATGTGACCTCAGACTTTTGTATCTTTTTCTCGAAGGAAGAAGGTGGAAGAGAGAATGTCTGGGGTGCGTGGGGTCCTTAGTCATGCTGGCTGCTTTGCCGAGGCAGCGGGAAGTATAGACTGAGTCAATGGGTGGGAGGCTGGCTTGCTTGATGGATTGGGCTATATTCACGACCTTTTGTAGTTCCTTGCAGTCTTGGGCAGAGCAGGAGCCATACCAAGCTGTGATACAAGCAGAAAGAATGCTTTCTATGGTGCATCTGTAAACGTTGGTGAGAGTCGTAGCTGACATGCCAAATTTCCTTAGTCTTCTGAGAAAGTTGGATATAGGCATATTTGAAAGAAAATGGACGAGTTAATGACAGGCAGTGTTGTTGGTCATGTCTCACCAACTTGATTGAGTTTTTTTGAAGAGGTGACAAAGATAATTGATGAGGAAAGGGCTGTGCGTGTAGTTTTTATGGACTTTAGTAAGGCCTTTGACAAGGCAGACTGGTCAGAGGGTACAACAGGATATTGATAGATTGGAGACTTGGGCACAGAAATGGCAGATGGAGTTTAATCCAGACAAGTACAAGGGGATGCATTTTGGAGGATCAAACTTAGGTTTGAATTATACTGTAAATGGCAGAATCCTTAGGAACATTAACATACAGAGAGATCAGAGCATGCAGGTGCACAGTTCCCTCAAAGTGGCAACACAGGTGACCAAGGTGATTAAGAAGGCATATGGCACGTTTGCCTTCATCGGCCGGGGCATTGAGTACAAGAGATGGGAAATCATGTTGTAGAATCAGAATCACAGAATACTACAGTGCAGAAGAGGACCTTTGGCCCATCGAGTCTGCACCGACACATGAAATGCCCTGACTTGCCCACCTAATCCCACTTGTCAGCACTTGGCCCATAGCCTTGAATGTTATGGCGTGCCAAGTACTCATCCAGGTACTTTTTAAAGGATGTGAGGCATCCCGCCTCCACCACCTTCCCAGGCAGTGCATTCCAGACTGTCACCACCCTCTGAGTAAAAAGGTTTTTCCTCAAATCCCCCCTAAACCTCCCACCCCTCACTTTTAACTTGTGTCCCCTCGTAACTAACCCTTCGACTAAGGGGAACAGCTGCTCCCTGTCCACCCTGTCCATGCCCATCATAATCTTGAAACCTCAATCAGATCGCTCCTCAGTCTTCTCTGCTCCAACGAAAACAACCCAAGCCTATCCAACCTCTCTTCATAACTTAAATGTTCCATCCCAGGCAGCATCCTGGTACCCCCTCCAGTGCGTTCACGTTCTTTCTATAATGTGGCGACCAGAACTGCACACAATACTCCAGCTGTGGCCTCACCAAAGTTCTATACAACTCCATCATGACCTCTCTGTTTTTGTAATCTATACTCGATTGATAAAGGCGAGTGCGCCATATCCCTTTTTCGCCATATGCCTTTCCACCTTCAGAGACCTGTGGACAAACATGCCATAGGGCCCTTTGTTCTTCGGAACTTCCCAGTGTCAGTCCATTCATAGTATACTTCCTTGTCAAATTACTCCTTCCAAAGTATATCACCTCACACTTTTCAGGGTTAAATTCCATCTGCCACTTATCTGCCCATTTGACCATATCGTCTCTATCTTCCTGTAACCCAAGACACTCAACCTCACTGTTAACCACCCGGCCAATCTTTGTGTCATTGGCAAATTTACTGATCTTACCCCCCACATAGTCATCTGTGTCATTTATATAAATGACAAATAATAGGGGGGCCCAGCACAGATCTCTGTGGTACACCACTGGTCACTGGCCTCCAGTCACTAAAGCAGTCGTCTGTCACCACCCTCTATCTCCTACCGCTATGATGTGGAGATGCCGGCGTTGGACTGGGGTAAACACAGTAAGAAGTTTAACAACACCAGGTTAAAGTCCAACAGGTTTATTTGGTAGCAAAAGCCACACAAGCTTTCGGAGCCTTAAGCCCCTTCTCCAGGTGAGAAGTCCAACAGGTTTATTTGGTAGCAAAAGCCACACAAGCTTTTGGAACCTTAAGCCTGAAGAAGGGGCTTAAGGCTCCGAAAGCTTGTGTGGCTTTTGCTACCAAATAAACCTGTTGGACTTTAACCTGGTGTTGTTAAACTTCTTACTGTGTCCTACCGCTATGCCAATTATGAATCCACCTTGTCAGATCACCCTGTATCCCATGTGCATTAGCCTTCTTGCTAAGTCTCCCATGTGGGACTTTGTCAAAGGCTTTGCTGAAATCCATGTAAACTACATCAACCACACTACCCTCATCCACACACTTGGTTACATGCTCAAAAAATTCAATCAAATTATCTAGGCATGACCTCCCTCTGACAAAACCATGCTGACTGTCCCTGATCAAACCTTGCCTTTCCAAGTGAACAACAAGAACAAAGAACAAAGAACAATACAGCACAGGAACAGGCCCTTCGGCCCTCCAAGCCCACGCCGCTCCCCGGTCCAGGATTGAATCCTGAATCCAGGATCCCCGCCCAATTTTCCAGCCTATCTACATACCAATATCCTATCCACCGAGCTGTCCCTCACAGCTACGATGCTTTGTTCATTACAACCTATTAACTCACCCCCACCCCCCCATTCCAGACCTCTCCTTCAGAATCTCCTCCACTAGTTTTCCAACCACAGACGTAAGACTCACTGGTCTGTAGTTCCCTGGATTGTCTCTACAACCTTTCTTAAATAGTGGGACCACATTAGCTGTTCTCCAGTCCTCTGGCACCTCCCCGGTCGCCAGGGCATTTCTGAGGAACCTTTCTGTTTCTGTTTCATGACCCCAGGACTTCCTGAAGTGCTTTAGAGCCAATTCATACTTTAAAAGTATTGTAATTTAGGCAAATACAGCAACCAATTTGCTCACAGCAAGATTCCCCAAACATCACAGAACCAAAGCAAGGTTACGGTGCAGAAAAAAAAAGTACAGCACAGGAATAGTGCCAAGGCTGTGCCAATCATGATGCCTTAACTAAACTAAAAAAAAAACCTTCTGCCCTTGCTTGGTCTGTATCCCTCTATTCCTTCCCTATTCATGTATCCATCCAGGTGTTGCTAATGTGCCTGCTTCTACCACCTCCTCAGGCAGTGCATTCCAGGCACCCACCACTCTGCGTAAAAAACTTCCCCTGCACTTCTCCCTTAAAATGTCCTCCTCTCACCTTGAACCTGTGCCCCCTTGTAATTGACATTTCCACCCTGAGAAAAAGCCTCTGACTCTCCACCCTGTCTATGCCTCTCATAATTTTGTAGACCTCTATCAGGTCTCCCATCAGCCTCCATCAATCCAGTGAAAACAATCCTAGTTTATTCAACCTATCCTCATAGTCAATGTCTTCAAGACCAGGTAACATCCTGGTGAACCTTCTTTGCACTCTCTTCTAAGTTTCCCCGTCCATCTGGTAGTGTGGTGACCCGAAGTGCATGTCCAAAATATTGCTGTTAACATCCTGCCCTTCACTAGGTTCCTCAAGCAGTCATTTAATTTGTTTTTGAGCCCTTCTTACTGATTCATATCGTTCATACATGCCTTTTAGAGTCATAGAGGTTTACAGCATGGCCCTTCGGCCCAACTTGTCCATGCCACCCTTTTTTTTAAACCCCTAAGCTAGTCCCAATTGCCCACATTTGGCCCATATCCCTCTATACCCATCTTACCCATGTAACTATCTAAATGCTTTTTAAAAGATAAAATTGTATCCGCCTCTACTACTACCTCTGGCCAGACAATCACTACCCTTTGTTTGAAAAGATTGCCCATCTGGACCTTTTTGTATTTCTCCCTTCTCACCTTAAACCTACGCCGTCTAGTTTTAGACTCCCCTACCTTTGGGAAAATATATTGACTATCTAGCTGACCTACGCCCGTCATTATTTTATAGACCTCTATAAGATCACCCCTCAGCCTTCTGCGCTCCAATGAAAAAAGTCCCAGTCTATCCAGCCTCTACTTATAGCTCAAACCATCAAGTCCCGGTAGCATCCTAGTAAATCTTTTCTGCACTCTTTCTAGTTTAATAATATCCTTTCTATAATAGGGTGACCAGAACTGTACACAGTATTCCAAGTGTGGCCTTCCCAATGTCTTGTACAACTTCAACAAGACGTCCCAACTCCTGTATTCAATGTTCTGACCAATGAAACCAAGCATGTTGAATGCCTTCTTCATCACTCTGTCCACCTGTAACTCCACTTTCAAGGAGCTATGAACTAGTACCCCGAGATCAGTTTGCTCTGTAACTCTCCCCAATGCCCTACCATTAACTGAGTAAGTCCTGCCCTGGTTTAATCTACCAAAATGCATCACTTCGCATTTATCCAAATTAAACTCCATTCGCCAGCCCACTGGCCCAATTGATCAAGATCCCGTTGCAATCTGAGATAACCTTCTTCACTGTCCACTATGCCACCAATCTTGGTGTCATCTGCAAACTTATTAACCATGCCTCCTATATTCTCATCCAAATCATTAATATAAATGACAAATAACAGTGGACACAGCACCGATCCATGAGGTACACCGCTGGTCATAGGCCTCCAGTTTGAAAAACCTTTCTCTGTCTTCTGTCAAGAAGCCAATTTTGTATCCACTTACCTACCTCACCCTGGATCCCGTGAAATTTAACCTTATGCAACAACCTACCATGCGGTACCTTGTCAAAGGCCTTGCTGAAGTCCATGTAGACAATATCAACTGCACTGCCCTCATCTACCTTCTTGGTTACCCCCTTCAAAAAACTCCATCAAATTTGTGAGACATGATTTTCCACTCAAAGCCATGCTGACTGTCCCTAATCTGTCCTTGTGTCTCTAAATGCCTGTAGATCCTGTCTCTCAAAATACCTTCCAACAACTTACCCAGGCACGGTAGCACAGTGGTTGGGGCGGCACGGTAGCACAGTGGTTAGCACTGCTGCTTCACAGCTCCAGGGACCTGGGTTCGATTCCCGGCTTGGGTCACTGTCTGTGTGGAGTTTGCACATTCTCCCCGTGTCTGCGTGGGTTTCCTCCGGGTGCTCCGGTTTCCTCCCACAGTCCAAAGATGTGCGGATTAGGTTGATTGGCCATGCTAAAATTGCCCCTTAGTGTCCTGAGATGTGTAGGTTAGAGGGATTAGCGGGTAAATGTGTAGGGATATGGGGGTAGGGCCTGGGTGGGATTGTGGTCAGTGCAGACTCGATGGGCCGAATGGCCTGTTTCTGCACTGTAGGGTTTCTATGATTTCTATGACCACAGATGTGAGACTCACTGGCCTTCTTAAACAAAGGCACAACATGTGCCACTCTCCAATCTTCAGGCACCTCACCTGTGACTATCGATGATTCAAATATCTCTGCTAGGGGACCCGCAATTACCTCCCTAGCCTCCCACAACGTCCTGGGATACACTTCATCAGGTCCCAGGGATTTATCTATCTTGATGCACTTTAAGACTCCAGCACCTGCTTCTCTGTAATATGTACACTCCTCAAGACATCACTATTTATCTCCCCAAATTCCCTAAAATCCATGCTTATCGCAACAGTAAATACTGATGTGAAATATTCATTTAGGATCTCACCCATCTCTTGTGGATCCACACATAGATGGACCTTGTTGATCCTTAAGAGGTCCTACTCTCTCCCTAGTTATTCTTTTGGCCTTTATGTATTTGTACCTTTTTATTTTATGTATTTTTTGAATTACCCTACCCTACCCTACCCTCCAACATTTCCACCTTTATAGTCTGTCCTAAACCCTTCATTTCTCTGCTTGCCATTGCATCATCCTTCCATGTCTGAGCTTTCTGAACTGGATGATTTGAAACACCCTGTCTGTTTTGCTCCACCTTGGCTTCTCTTTTAACATTTAAAAACCTTGTCTAACCTACTTATTTGACTATCATTTTGCTTATCATAGAATCATAGAATCCCTACAGTACAGAAAGAGGCCATTCGGCCCATCGAGTGCACTGACCATAATCCCACCCAGGCCCTACTCCCATATCCCTACACATTTATCCACTAATCCCTCTAACCTACGCATCTCAGAACACCAAGGGCAATTTTTTAGCATGGCCAATCAACCTAACCCGCACATCTTTGGACTGTGGGAGGAAACCGGAGCACCCGGAGGAAACCCACGCAGACACGAGGAGAATGTGCAAACTCCACACAGACAGTGACCCAAGCAGGGAATCGAACCCAGGTCCCTGGAGCTGTGAAGCAGCAGTGCTAACCACTGTGCTACCGTGCCGCCCCACCTCTCCTCATCTCCCATTGCTTCTCAGTTTCCATTTTTACACCTCTAAAAAGTGTTTCAAGACATTTTTCACCCAGGGTGTGATGTAAATTGCACAGTCCTTAATGGTTATTAATCAGATACATATTGAAGTGTACAGAATAGGTTGTAAAGGTTTCTTGTTTTTTGCTTAACAGTTAGCATCATCATGGAGCGAGTACATGAAGATAATGAGACTGAAAATAATAGCATATATGTACCACAAAGAAGAACAATCCAATCTAGCACAATCTTATCCCAAGACAAGGTACAAAAGAGCCAAAATCAGTCCTGTCCACCTGTCCAGAACAGAAATTCCTGATCCTCAAGAAATCCACAAGAATGTTTCACTACACCAACAGCATTGAGATGTTAAACTGAGAATTAAGCCCCTTAGAATGTGGAGCTCATTACCACAAGGAATGGTTGAGAGTGGGTGGAGGCTTAGCTAAAGCAGTAATAACAACATGACTGTTGGACTGAATAATCTTTTTCTGTATTGTGTTATAAAGATAAGGACATAATTTTCCCTTAACCACCCCACAATAACCAAACCCTCCCACACGCTGTTGCTGGGGACCATACAAGATCCCCGCTGGTGTGGCCCTCCACTGGTAGGGTCAGAAACATTAGTTAGCCCAGACAATTGCGTCCCAGGCTCGCTATTTGCATATTGTAATCAGTCTTGCGCTGCTCCCCGGCGTGAGGCTGATTACGTTGAAAACACCCACTGACATTTCCTGGTCCACTGCGCTACTCGAGCAGTGCAGCAGGTCGGGAAAACCACCCCTGTGCTTTCTAAAAGAAAAATATGCAATTTCTTATGCCTCTTTCTGGCTTCATTTTAATAAGCTGGAGTCTTATTAAGACAATAGGGCACTGATAGCCGGCCATAATACTCAAGTTGCCTTCTACCCAACTGGTGTGTAAGGGGAACAAACGCTAAAATTCTCCTGAGAAGCATGAAAGTCCCCATATCCTGTTGATTTTCACATTACCTTGAAGCTCATCAAGTTTCAGAGATGAGCCATCAACATATAATTAATTACCTGTTCTACAAAATAATGACACGATAATAGAATTCTTCTGGCATATATAGCCAGCAAGGCTTTTGAGAACTATTCATCACATCAGAGAGAGCAGCAGAGATGAAACACCCTCTCTCTCTCGGAAATATTGTGCATGGATATTGCAGAGTAACCATCCCAAAAAAGAGGAAACTTACTGCAAACTAAGATCTTTTGGGGATAAAAGGTGGAAATCTATTCCATATAGCTGAACCCAGGAAAACAACTGAACAAAATAGCAGCAAGATAGAATCACTCCATCTAGACCAACCAACTGTATACTTCCTTGGTTATTTATTTATTTTTCTCATGAAATGTAAAAATCTTGAAGTCTATCAGTTTTGAATAAACGGAAGGTCGATAAGTCCCCTGGGCCTGATGAAATGTGTCCTAGGATTCTTTGGGAGGCAAGGGATGAGATTGCAGAGCCTTTGGCTTTGATCTTTGTGTCCTCACTGTCCACGGGGATGGTGCCAGAGGACTGGAGAGTGGCGAATGTTGTTCCTCCGTTTAAGAAAGGGAATAGAAATGACCCTGGTAATTATAGACCGGTTAGTCTTACTTCGGTGGTTGGTAAATTGATGGAAAAGGTCCTTAGGGATGGGAATTACGACCATTTAGAAAGATGCGGATTAATCCAGGATAGTCAGCACGGATTCGTGAAGGGCAAGTCGTGCCTCACAAATTTGATAGAATTTTTTGAGGAGGTAACTAAGTGTGTTGATGAAGGTAGGGCAGTTGATGTCATATACATGGATTTTAGTAAGGTGTTTGATAAGGTCCCCCATGGTCAGCTTATGATGAAAGTAAGGAGGTGTGGGATAGAGGGAAAGTTGGCATATTGGATAGGTAACTGGCTATCTGATCGAAGACAGAGGGTGGTGGTGGATGGAAAATTTTCGGACTGGAGGCAGGTTGCTAGCGAAGTGCCACAGGGATCAGTGCTTGGTCCTCTGCTCTTCGTGATTTTTATTAATGACTTAGAGGAGGGGGCTGAAGGGTGGATCAGTAAATTTGCTGATGACACCAAGATTTGTGGAGTAGTGGATGAGGTGGAGGGCTGTTGTAGGCTGCAAAGAGACATAGATAGGATGCAAAGCTGAGCTGAAAAATGGCAAATGGAGTTTAACCCTGATAAATGTGAGGTGATTCATTTTGGTAGGACTAATTTAAATGTGGATTACAGGGTCAAAGGTAGGGTTCTGAAGACTGTGGAGGAACAGAGAGATCTTGGGGTCCATATCCACAGATCTCTAAAGGTTGCCACTCAAGTGGATAGAGCGGTGAAGAAGGCCTATAGTGTGTTAGCTTTTATTAACAGGGGGTTGGAGTTTAAGAGCCGTGGGATTATGCTGCAACTGTACAGGACCTTGGTGAGACCACATTTGGAATATTGTGTGCAGTTCTGGTCACCTCACTATAAGAAGGATGTGGAAGCGCTGGAAAGAATGCAGAGGAGATTTACCAGGATGCTGCCTGGTTTGGAGGGTAGGTCTTATGAGGAAAGGTTGAGGGAGCTAGGGCTGTTCTCTCTGGAGCGGAGGAGGTTGAGGGGAGACTTAATAGAGGTTTATAAAATGATGAAGGGGATAGATAGAGTGAACGTTCAAAGACCATTTCCTCGGGTGGATGGAGCTATTACAAGGGGGCATAACTATAGAGTTCATGGTGGGAGATATAGGAAGGATATCAGAGGTAGGTTCTTTACACAGAGAGTGGTTGGGGTGTGGAATGGACTGCCTGCAGTGATAGTGGAGTCAGACACTTTAGGAAAATTTAAGCGGTTATTGGATAGGCACATGGAGCACACCAGGATGATAGGGAGTGGGATAGCTTGATCTTGGTTTCAGATAAAGCTCGGCACAACATCGTGGGCCGAAGGGCCTGTTCTGTGCTGTACTGTTCTATGTTCTATGTTCTATCCTTATATTCTACCATCTGTACCAGTTTGTTTGCGTGTGTGTGTGTGTGTGTTTTAGAAAGACATATGAATGAGGGTTACGATTTACATAGTTTTTTAAATTCAAGAAGTAGGGTCAATAAACTTAATTTGTTCTTTGATTTAAACTCAGAAAACATATCTGATTTGTTCATTATAATCTGCAAGTGTACACAGTGGGACTCCTGCATTATTGGCTAAATGGTAAAGCCAATGGAGTGAATTTGTACCCATGTTCACATGGTTGTAACAGCTGAACGTTCTATGCAAAATGCATAGCGCTGTAGAACGCTGGAACCAAATAACATATTGGCAAGAATGAAGGCAATGCAAAAGACTGAATAAAATTTTCAGTACACATGTACAGTAGATAAAACAAACAGAAAACAGCATGGCGACAGACTGGATAAGGAGCAGTTATGAAATCCATTCTCACTCAGTGATTTATCTCTTGTTAAACCACCATACCTCACCTTTTAGTCTATAATCATTTTATGACGATTGACATAGTTTTCTCACTCTATTACACCCGAGTGATATAAACTCACAGCGATAACTATTGGACACACTGTCAACCATGATTCAAGTTTAATGGATGAATCAATGAACTCAAGCAATTGGGATGAAATTAATGTATTGTTAATTACAGTATTAGTATAATGAACTGAACTGACCAGAAACAAAGTCAGCAAATCCAACTTTTGGGTATCACTTGCATTTTCATTTGTTTCTGACAAAATTTGCATCATTGCAATTGGTTTTATACTGAAGAAAAGGCTTACTGACCACACATTCCATTATTCTTTAAGCACAATATTGGGAATAATTCTCCCATAGTTTCTAATAGTTTTAATTAATAATGCATCATGTGTCATGATGGGACAGAGCCTTCTGCTATTAAACACTCAATCATAATCCTTTGCTCTTCCCATGTTCAAAGACAAAGTTATAATGTTTAACTTGTGAATGAAAACAACATCTAATGGTCCATAAAACTTGCTGTGTATTGGAATATCAAGACAGCCTTAGCTGGAATATAAACAGAATATCACACAGTGTGCAGGAACATTGCAATTCCTCTATCACTCATGATAACTCAATCATGCCTATAATCACCATGAACTGCATTTCTTTCCCACTCATAAAGAACATGATCAAATGTGAGAATGGAAGAACAGACTCTATGCCTGTTTAAATATAATTATAACTGAAGTGATACAAACACATTCAAAGATCGGTTAATTCTTGGTGTAAGCAAGTTGTCCAGAACGCTGATTTATCATGTAAGGTAATTCATGGCCTGGTCAGTTTTGTTACCCACCAATTACCTGTGTGAAAAGTTCCAGAGTAAAGCAAAGCTATCTGTGAAATGGAAGCCCAATGTTAGGAGTCTAGCACTGCCAGCCTTTATAAACTGGATAACTATTTGGAAAGTGGTATTTATTCACATCGGAAACACTCTGCGGAATGGTCTCATGCATGTCACTTGTCATCTGGCTGAAAGTGGGGGAGGGGGCACAAAGTTGGGGGGTGGGTGGAGATAAGCAGGGGCTTGACAATGAGCCAATTCCTCAAAATATCTACACATCCCTGGATTCCTGTTCAGTCCCTTAAAGAATTACCTGATATGGTGGCATAGTGGTTATCTGACTGGACTATTAATTCAAAAGGCTAGCCCATTGATCTGGAGACATGAGTTCAAATCCTGCCATTGCCACTGAGGAAGTTAAATTCAGAAAACTAAATAAATGAGAATAAAAAGCCATTATGATAGTGGTGACCATGAAATGACTGGATTAAGGTGAAAACCCATCTGGTTCACTTAGGCCCTTAGAGAATAGAAAGTCCTTACTTGGTGTGGCTTATGTTAAAGTTAAAAGTTAAAGTTTATTTATTAGTCACAAGTAAGGCTTACTGCAGTGAAGTTACTGTGAAATTCCCCTAGTCGCCACAATCCAGCACCTATTTGGGTCAATGCACCTAACCAGCATATCTTTCAGAATGAGGAAGCCATGATGTGGAGATGCCAGTGTTGGACTGGGGTAAGCACAGTAAGAAGTTTCACAACACCAGGTTAAAGTCCAACAGGTTTATTTGGTAACAGGAGCTTTCGGAGCGCTGCTCCTTCATCAGGTGAGTGGGAGTTGGGTTCAGAAACAGGGCATATATCGACACAAACTCAATTACAAGATAATGGATGGAATGCAAGTCTTAACAGGTAATCAAGTATTTACAGGTACAGAAAATGCGAGTGGAGAGAGGTTTAATCACAGGTTAAAGAGGTGTGAATTGTCTCAAGCCAGGGCAGTTAGTGAGATTTTGCAAACCCAGGCAAGTCGTAGGGCTTACAGATAGTGTGACATAGAACATAGAACATAGAACATAGAACATTACAGCGCAGAACAGGCCCTTCGGCCCACGATGTTGCACCGACCAGTTAAAAAAAAAAACTGTGACCCTCCAACCTAAACCAATTTCTTTTCGTCCATGAACCTATCTACGGATCTCTTAAACGCCCCCAAACTAGGCGCATTTACTACTGATGCTGGCAGGGCATTCCAATCCCTCACCACCCTCTGGGTAAAGAACCTACCCCTGACATCGGTTCTATAACTACCCCCCCTCAATTTAAAGCCATGCCCCCTCGTGCTGGATTTCTCCATCAGAGGAAAAAGGCTATCACTATCCACCCTATCTAAACCTCTAATCATCTTATATGTTTCAATAAGATCCCCTCTTAGCCGCCGCCTTTCCAGCGAAAACAATCCCAAATCCCTCAGCCTCTCCTCATAGGATCTCCCCTCCATACCAGGCAACATCCTGGTAAACCTCCTCTGCACCCTCTCCAAAGCCTCCACATCCTTCCTGTAATGTGGGGACCAGAACTGCACACAGTACTCCAAGTGCGGCCGCACCAGAGTTGTGTACAGTTGCAACATAACGCTACGACTCCTAAATTCAATCCCCCTACCAATAAACGCCAAGACACCATATGCCTTCTTAACAACCTTATCTACTTGATTCCCAACTTTCAGGGATCTATGCACACATACACCTAGATCCCTCTGCTCCTCCACACTATTCAAAGTCCTCCCGTTAGCCCTATACTCAACACATCTGTTATTCCTACCAAAGTGAATTACCTCACACTTCTCCGCATTAAACTCCATCCGCCACCTCTCGGCCCAACTTTGCAACCTGTCTAAGTCTTCCTGCAAACTACGACACCCTTCCTCACTGTCTACCACACCACCGACTTTGGTGTCATCAGCAAATTTGCTAATCCACCCAACTATACCCTCATCCAGATCATTAATAAATATTACAAACAGCAGTGGCCCCAAAACAGATCCCTGAGGTACACCACTTGTAACCGCACTCCATGATGAATATTTACTATCAACCACCACCCTCTGTTTCCTATCCGCTAGCCAATTCCTGATCCAATTTCCTAGATCACCCCCAATCCCATACATCTGCATTTTCTGCAGAAGCCTACCATGGTGAACCTTATCAAACGCCTTACTAAAATCCATATATACCACGTCCACTGCCTTGCCCCCATCCACCTCCTTGGTCACTTTCTCAAAAAACTCAATAAGGTTAGTAAGGCACGACCTACCTGCCACAAAACCATGCTGACTATCACCTATCAATTCATTACTCTCCAAATAACTATAAATCCTATCCCTTATAATTTTTTCCAACATCTTGCCGACAACAGAAGTGAGACTCACCGGTCTATAATTCCCGGGGAAGTCTCTGTTCCCCTTCTTAAACAATGGGACAACATTCGCTAACCTCCAATCTTCTGGTACTATACCAGAGGCCAACGACGACCTGAAGATCAGAGCCAGAGGCTCTGCAATCACTTCTCTTGCCTCCCAGAGAATCCTTGGATAAATCCCATCCGGACCAGGGGATTTATCTATTTTCAGACCCTCCAGAATATCCTGCACATCCTCCTTATCAACTGTAATACTGTCTATTCTACTCCCTTGCAACCCAGTGTCCTCCTCAGCTATATTCATGTGAACACCGAAGAGAAATATTGGTTCAATGCTTCACCAATCTCCTCCGGTTCCACACATAACTTCCCTCTGCCATCTATAACTGGCCCTAAACTTGCCCTAACCAACCTTCTGTTCTTGACATACCTATAGAACGCCTTAGGATTCTCTTTAACCCTATCCGCCAAAGTCTTCTCATGTCCCCTTTTAGCCCTTCTAAGCTCGCTCTTCAACTCCCTCTTAGCCAATCTAAAGCTTTCTAGTGCACTACCCGAGTGCTCACGTCTCATCCGAACATAAGCCTCCTTTTTCTTTTTAACCAACAAAGAAACTTTTTTGGTGCACCACGGTTCCCTAGCCCTACCAATTCCTCCTTGCCTGACAGGGACATACCTATCACAGACTCGCAGTAGCTGCTCCTTGAAAAAACTCCACATGTCGGACGTTCCCAGTCCCTGTAATCTCCTAGTCCAACCTATGTTTCCTAATTCTCTCCTAATAGCCTCATAATTACCCTTCCCCCAGCTAAAACCATTGGCCCGAGGTTCATGCCTATCCCTTTCCATCACTAAGGTGAACGTAACCGAATTGTGGTCACTATCACCAAAATGCACACCAACTTCCAAGTCTAGCACCTGGTCTGGCTCATTTCCCAGCACCAGATCCAATATAGCCTCACCTCTAGTTGGCCTGTCTACATACTGAGTCAAAAAACCTTCCTGCACGCTTTGAACAAAAACTGACCCCTCTAACGAGCTAGAGCTATAACAATTCCAGTCAATATTAGTCAAGTTAAAATCCCCCATAACAATTGCCCTATTACTTTCACTCCTAAGCAGGATTGACTCCGCAATCCTTTCCTCAACCTCTCTAGAACTTTTAGGAGGTCTATAAAAGACTCCCAACAGGGTGACCTCTCCTCTCCTATTTCTAATCTCCGCCCATACTACCTCAACAGATAAGTCCTCATCAAACCTCCTCTCTGACACTGTGATACAATCTCTGACCAATAATGCTACCCCTCCCCCTCTTCTACCTCCTTCCCTACTTCGACTAAAACATTTGAACCCCGGGACCTGCAGCATCCATTCCTGCCCCTGCTCTATCCATGTCTCTGAAATAGCCACAACATCGAAGTCCCAGGTACTGATCCACGCTGCAAGTTCACCCACTTTATTGCGAATACTCCTGGCATTGAAGTATACACATTTCAAACCCTGCTCCACCCCACCTCTGCAATGCCGTGCATTGCAGTCCCCATCCATGCATCCCTCACTTTCAGCCCCACTACTCAGGATCCCTCCCCCCCCCCGAATCAGTTTAAACCTCCCTGCATGGCCTTAGCAAATTTACCCCCCAGGATATTGGTCCCCTTCTGATTAAGGTGTAGACCATCCTTCTCATAGAGGTCACACCTTCCCCAGTACGATCCCCAATTGCTTAAGTACCTGAACCCCTCCCTCCTGCACCATCCCCTCAGCCATGAATTCAAACCTTCCCTCTCCCTATTCCTCTCTAAACTATCCCGTGGTACAGGCAAGAGTCCAGAGATAACCACTCTGTCAGTCTTGGCCTTTAGTTTCCACCCCAACTCCATAAATCCCTGCCTAATATCCCCTTCCCCTATCCTCCCTATGTCGTGTCCCCCCACATGTACAATAACTTGTGGTTTATCTCCCTCCCCCCTAAGAGTCCTGAATACCCTGTCAGACACATCCCGGACCCCAGCCCCTGGTAGGCAACACACCAACCCTGAGTCCCTACCTTTAGTTCCGACCCTCCTATCTGTCTCCTTAATTGTGGAGTCCCCAATCACAAGGCCCAGTCTTTTACAGCCCCTAACCACCTGAGCTTTCTCACTCGGCTCACCCCCAGAGATCTGCTCTCTATGCTCAGTTGATTCCTCCTCAACTGTAGCCTCCAGCACCGAAAACCTATTATGGAGGGGAACCGCCCCAGGGGATTGTCTTCCCGATTGCTTCTTACCCCTCCTCCTGGCATTGACCCAAGCCTCATTTCTAGGAGTTACTATTTCTCTATAACTCCTATCAACTTCCACCTCCGCCTCCCGAATTATGCGGAGTTCCTCTACCTCCCCCTCCAGCTCCTTTACACGCTCCTCCAGAAGCTGCAATCTAATGCACTTCTTACAACTAAAATCTCCTGAAACACTACTGGATTTCCTCACCACATACATCCCACAGGAGATGCAGCATACTGCCTGAACTGCCATCCCTGAAGCCATTACCAGCAAGAAAAAAAGAAAACAAAAAACTTCCCCACACTTCCCCAACTGTCACTCTCCACTGCAGCCCGAGCAACACTCCCTCACTGAGACACCAACTGTCACTCTCCACTGCAGCCCGAGCAACACTCCCTCACTGAGACACCAACTGTCACACTCTACTGCAGCCCGAGCAGCACTCCCTCACTGAGACACCAACTGTCACACTCTACTGCAGCCCGAGCAGCACTCCCACAGTGAGACACCAACTGTCACTCTCCACTGCAGCCCGAGCAGCACTCCCACAGTGAGACACCAACTGTCACTCTCCACTGCAGCCCGAGCAGCACTCCCTCACATAGTTTGGGGGCTGTCACCATACTTGGCCCGGTCTGGATTTTGAAGGGATAACTAAATTGACAAACACAAATGCAATGATCGATAGTTTGTCAATGATTGCAGTGCTTCTGATGAGAACCCCTACATTGAGGGTCATGTGATGCCCCTGCAACACAGTTTCATCTAATGTTGCAGTGGCTAAATCATCTGGATGTGGAGATGCCGGCGTTGGACTGGGGTAAACACAGTAAGAAGTTTAACAACACCAGGTTAAAGTCCAACAGGTTTATTTGGTAGCAAAAGCCACAAATAAACCTGTTGGACTTTAACCTGGTGTTGTTAAACTTCTTACTAAATCATCTGGACCAGATGGACTACACACCAGGGTTCTAAAAGAGATAGCTGAGGAAATTGTGGAGACATTGGTGTGATCTTTCAGGAATCACTGGAGGCAGGGAATGTCCCTGAGTACTGGAAAGTAGCTAATGTAACACCGCTGTTTAAGAAGGGAGGGAGGCAGCAGATGGGAAATTATAGGCCAGTTAACCTGACTTTGATCATTGGCAAGATTTTAGAGTCCATTATTAAAGGTGAGATTGTGGAGTACTTGGAAGTGCATGATAAAATAGGACTGAGTCAGCACGGCTTTGTCAAGGGGAGGTCATGTCTGATAACTCTGTTACAGTTCCTTGAGGAGGTAACAAGGAAGTTAGATAAAGGAGAACCAGTGGATATGAGTTATTTAGATTTCAGAAGGCCTTTGCCAAGGTGCCATGTAGGAGACTGTTAAATAAGAGTCCATTGTGTGAAGGGTAAGATCCTGGCATGGATAGAGGATTGGCTGACTGGCAGGACACAGTAAGAAGTCTCACAACACCAGGTTAAAGTCCAACAGGTTTATTTGGTAGCAAATAAATTTTGCTACCAAATAAACCTGTTGGACTTTAACCTGGTGTTGTGAGACTTCCTACTGTGTTTACCCCAGTCCAACGCCAGCATCTCCACATCATGTCTGGCAGAAGGCAGAGACTGGGGATAAAGGGGCCTTTTTCAGGATGGCATCTGGTGTGCCTCAGGGGTCAGTGCTGGATCACAACTTTTCACAATATATACTAACAATTTGGAAGAAGGAACTGAAGGCATTGTTGTGAAGTTTGCAGATGATACAAAGATATGCAGAGAGACAGGTGGTATTGAGGAAGCGGGAGGCTGTAGAAGGACTTGGACAGGTTAGGAGAGTGGACAAAGAAGTGGCAGATAGAATACAATGTGGAAAAGTGTGAGGTTATGCACTTTGGAAGAAGGAATGGAGGCAGAGACTATTTTCTAAATGGGGAAATGCTTCGGAAATCAGAAACACAAAGGGACTTGGGAGTCCTTGTTCAAGATTCTTTTAAAGTTAACGAGCAGATTCAGTCGGCAGTTAGGAAGGCAAATGCAATGTTAACATTCATGTCTAGAGTGCTAGAATACAAGAGCAGGGATGTACTTCTGAGGCTGGGTAAGGCTCTGGTCAGACTCCATTTGGAGTACTGTGAGCAGTTTTAGGCCCCATATCTAAGGAAGGATGTGCTGGCCTTGAAAAGGGTCCAGAGGAGATTCACAAGAATGATTCCTGGAATGAAGAGCTTGTCGTATGAGAAATGGTTGAGGACTCTGGGTCTGTACTCGTTGGAGTTTAGAAGGATGACGGGAGATCTTATTGAAACTTACAGGATACTGCGAGGCTTGGATAGAGTGGATGTGGAGAGGATGTTTCCACTGGTAGGAAAAACTAGAACCAGAGGGCACAACCTCAGGCTAAAGGGACAATCCTTTAAAACAGAGATGAGGAGGAATTTCTTCAGCCAGAGAGTGGTGAATCTGTGGAACTCTTTGCCGCAGAAGGCTGTGGAGGTCAGGTCATTGAGTGTCTTTAAGATGGCGATAGATAGGTTCTTGATTAATAAGGGGATCAGGAGTTATGGGGAAAAGGCAGGAGAATGGGGATGAGAAAAATATCAGCCATGGTTGAATGGTAGAGCAAACTAGATGGGCCAAAGTGGCCTAATTCTGCTCCTATGTCTTATGATCTTATCTTATGGCTCTCAGCATCTGCCTACTCGCTGAATTCTCTTTTATATTCATTCATGAGATGTGCTGCTGCCTATGTAACCCATCCCTAATTGCATTTGAGAAGCTGTTGGTGAGCTGCCTTCTTGAACTGTTGCAGTCCATGCGGTGTAGGTCCACCCACAATGTTTTTGGGGAAGGAGTTCTAAGATTTTGACCCAGTGACAGTGAAAGAACACCACTATAGTTCCAAGTCAGGCTGGTGTCAAGACTTGGAGGGAAACTTCTGTCCTTCCAGGTGATAGAGGTCATAGGTTTGGGAGGTGCTGTCGAAGGAGCCTTGTTAAGTTGCTGCAATGCATTGGTGGTACGTTGGCGCAGTGGTTAGCACTGTTGCCTCACAGCACCAGGGACCCAGGTTCGATTCCCAGCTTAGGTCACTGTCTGTATGGACATTGCACATTCTCCCTGTGTGTGTGTGGGTTTCCTCCGGGTACTCCAGTTTCCTCCCACAATCCAAAGATGTGGGGGTTAGGTGGATTGGCTATGCTAAGTTGCCCCTTAGTATCAAGGGGACTAGCTAGGGTAAATGCATGGGGTTATGGGGATAGGGCCTGGGTGGGATTGTGGTCGGTGCAGACTCGATGGGCCAAATGGGCCCACTTCTGCACTGCAGGATTCTATGATATATATTGTCGCAAGCCAAGCCTGGTAGATATGTCCTTTAAGACAAGGCCAATTCGGTCGGTAGTGGTGCTACCGAGCCACTCTTGATGGTAGGCATTTAATTCTCCCATCCAGAGTACATTCTGTGCCATTGCCATCCACAGTGCTTCTTCCAAGTGATATACAAAATGGAAGAGCACTGTTTGATCAGCTGAGGGAGGATGGTCGATGATAATCCTGGTGATTTCCTTGACCAGTTTTGACCTGAATCAGAATCAATGTTGAGGGCTCCCAAGGCCACTCCCTCCCAACTATATACCACTGTGTCACCATCTCTCATAGAAATCATAGAAACCCTACAGTGCAGAAGGAGGCCATTCGGCCCATCGAGTCTGCACCGACCACAGTCCCACCCAGGCCCTACCCCCACATATTTACCCGCTAATCCCTCTAACCTACGCATCCCAGGACTCTAAGGGGCAATTTTTAACCTGGCCAATCAACCTAACCCGCACATCTTTGGACTGTGGGAGGAAACCGGAGCACCCGGAGGAAACCCACGCAGACACGAGGAGAATGTGCAAACTCCACACAGACAGTGACCCGAGCCGGGAATCGAACCCAGGACCCTGGAGCTGTGAAGCAGCAGTGCTAACCACTGTGCTACCGTGCCGCCCTGATGGGTCTATCTTTATTGTTGGGACAGGGCATATGTAGGAATGGTAATGGAGAGTCTGAAATGTTGTCTATTCTGTCAGACTGATGTTTGGCTAGTCTGTGGGATAGCTCTCCCACTTTTGGCTCAAGTTCCCAGATGTTTGAGAGGTGAACTTTGCAGGGTCAAGGGTAGAGTGTGCTTTTGTCATGTTCAGTGGCTAGGTTAATGCCGATTGGCTGTCCAGTTTTCTTCTTATTCAGCCTTTTCATAGTGCTTTGATTCAACTGAATTCATGGCTTGCTGCTTAAGTGTCAACCATGCTGTGGGGTGGCACAATAGCACAGTGGTTAGCACTGCTGCATCATAGCGCCAGGGGACCTGGTTCGATTTCCACCACGTTCCCCCCGTCTCCACGCGGTTTTTCTCCGGGTGTGCCAGTTTCCTCCCACATTGAGCAGAATTGCTGAGAAGAAACTGATAGCCAAGTTCCGCATACATGAGGACGGCCTCAACTGGGACCTTGGGCTCATGTGGAGAGTGACAGTTGGTGTCTCACTGAGGGAGTGTTGCTCGGGCTGCAGTGGAGAGTGACAGTTGGGGAAGTGTGGGGAAGTTTTTTGTTTTCTTTTTTTCTTGCTGGTAATGGCTTCAGGGATGGCAGTTCAGGCAGTATGCTGCATCTCCTGTGGGATGTATGTGGTGAGGAAATCCAGTAGTGTTTCAGGAGATTTTAGTTGTAAGAAGTGCATTAGATTGCAGCTTCTGGAGGAGCGTGTAAAGGAGCTGGAGGGGGAGGTAGAGGAACTCCGCATAATTCGGGAGGCGGAGGTGGAAGTTGATAGGAGTTATAGAGAAATAGTAACTCCTAGAAATGAGGCTTGGGTCAATGCCAGGAGGAGGGGTAAGAAGCAATCGGGAAGACAATCCCCTGGGGCGGTTCCCCTCCATAATAGGTTTTCGGTGCTGGAGGCTACAGTTGAGGAGGAATCAACTGAGCATAGAGAGCAGATCTCTGGGGGTGAGCCGAGTGAGAAAGCTCAGGTGGTTAGGGGCTGTAAAAGACTGGGCCTTGTGATTGGGGACTCCACAATTAAGGAGACAGATAGGAGGGTCGGAACTAAAGGTAGGGACTCAGGGTTGGTGTGTTGCCTACCAGGGGCTGGGGTCCGGGATGTGTCTGACAGGGTATTCAGGACTCTTAGGGGGGAGGGAGATAAACCACAAGTTATTGTACATGTGGGGGGACACGACATAGGGAGGATAGGGGAAGGGGATATTAGGCAGGGATTTATGGAGTTGGGGTGGAAACTAAAGGCCAAGACTGACAGAGTGGTTATCTCTGGACTCTTGCCTGTACCACGGGATAGTTTAGAGAGGAATAGGGAGAGGGAAGGTTTGAATTCATGGCTGAGGGGATGGTGCAGGAGGGAGGGGTTCAGGTACTTAAGCAATTGGGGCTCGTACTGGGGAAGGTGTGACCTCTATGAGAAGGATGGTCTACACCTTAATCAGAAGGGGACCAATATCCTGGGGGGTAAATTTGCTAAGGCCATGCAGGGAGGTTTAAACTGATTCGGGGGGGGGGAGGGATCCTGAGTAGTGGGGCTGAAAGTGAGGGATGCATGGATGGGGACTGCAATGCACGGCATTGCAGAGGTGGGGTGGAGCAGGGTTTGAAATGTGTATACTTCAATGCCAGGAGTATTCGCAATAAAGTGGGTGAACTTGCAGCGTGGATCAGTACCTGGGACTTCGATGTTGTGGCTATTTCAGAGACATGGATAGAGCAGGGGCAGGAATGGATGCTGCAGGTCCCGGGGTTCAAATGTTTTAGTCGAAGTAGGGAAGGAGGTAGAAGAGGGGGAGGGGTAGCATTATTGGTCAGAGATTGTATCACAGTGTCAGAGAGGAGGTTTGATGAGGACTTATCTGTTGAGGTAGTATGGGCGGAGATTAGAAATAGGAGAGGAGAGGTCACCCTGTTGGGAGTCTTTTATAGACCTCCTAAAAGTTCTAGAGAGGTTGAGGAAAGGATTGCGGAGTCAATCCTGCTTAGGAGTGAAAGTAATAGGGCAATTGTTATGGGGGATTTTAACTTGACTAATATTGACTGGAATTGTTATAGCTCTAGCTCGTTAGAGGGGTCAGTTTTTGTTCAAAGCGTGCAGGAAGGTTTTTTGACTCAGTATGTAGACAGGCCAACTAGAGGTGAGGCTATATTGGATCTGGTGCTGGGAAATGAGCCAGACCAGGTGCTAGACTTGGAAGTTGGTGTGCATTTTGGTGATAGTGACCACAATTCGGTTACGTTCACCTTAGTGATGGAAAGGGATAGGCATGAACCTCGGGCCAATGGTTTTAGCTGGGGGAAGGGTAATTATGAGGCTATTAGGAGAGAATTAGGAAACATAGGTTGGACTAGGAGATTACAGGGACTGGGAACGTCCGACATGTGGAGTTTTTTCAAGGAGCAGCTACTGCGAGTCTGTGATAGGTATGTCCCTGTCAGGCAAGGAGGAATTGGTAGGGCTAGGGAACCGTGGTGCACCAAAAAAGTTTCTTTGTTGGTTAAAAAGAAAAAGGAGGCTTATGTTCGGATGAGACGTGAGCACTCGGGTAGTGCACTAGAAAGCTTTAGATTGGCTAAGAGGGAGTTGAAGAGCGAGCTTAGAAGGGCTAAAAGGGGACATGAGAAGACTTTGGCGGATAGGGTTAAAGAGAATCCTAAGGCGTTCTATAGGTATGTCAAGAACAGAAGGTTGGTTAGGGCAAGTTTAGGGCCAGTTATAGATGGCAGAGGGAAGTTATGTGTGGAACCGGAGGAGATTGGTGAAGCATTGAACCAATATTTCTCTTCGGTGTTCACGCAAGGGGACATGAATATAGCTGAGGAGGACACTGGGTTGCAAGGGAGTAGAATAGACAGTATTACAGTTGATAAGGAGGATGTGCAGGATATTCTGGAGGGTCTGAAAATAGATAAATCCCCTGGTCCGGATGGGATTTATCCAAGGATTCTCTGGGAGGCAAGAGAAGTGATTGCAGAGCCTCTGGCTCTGATCTTCAGGTCGTCGTTGGCCTCTGGTATAGTACCAGAAGATTGGAGGTTAGCGAATGTTGTCCCATTGTTTAAGAAGGGGAACAGAGACTTCCCCGGGAATTATAGACCGGTGAGTCTCACTTCTGTTGTCGGCAAGATGTTGGAAAAAATTATAAGGGATAGGATTTATAGTTATTTGGAGAGTAATGAATTGATAGGTGATAGTCAGCATGGTTTTGTGGCAGGTAGGTCGTGCCTTACTAACCTTATTGAGTTTTTTGAGAAAGTGACCAAGGAGGTGGATGGGGGCAAGGCAGTGGACGTGGTATATATGGATTTTAGTAAGGCGTTTGATAAGGTTCACCATGGTAGGCTTCTGCAGAAAATGCAGATGTATGGGATTGGGGGTGATCTAGGAAATTGGATCAGGAATTGGCTAGCGGATAGGAAACAGAGGGTGGTGGTTGATAGTAAATATTCATCATGGAGTGCGGTTACAAGTGGTGTACCTCAGGGATCTGTTTTGGGGCCACTGCTGTTTGTAATATTTATTAATGATCTGGATGAGGGTATAGTTGGGTGGATTAGCAAATTTGCTGATGACACCAAAGTCGGTGGTGTGGTAGACAGTGAGGAAGGGTGTCGTAGTTTGCAGGAAGACTTAGACAGGTTGCAAAGTTGGGCCGAGAGGTGGCGGATGGAGTTTAATGCGGAGAAGTGTGAGGTAATTCACTTTGGTAGGAATAACAGATGTGTTGAGTATAGGGCTAACGGGAGGACTTTGAATAGTGTGGAGGAGCAGAGGGATCTAGGTGTATGTGTGCATAGATCCCTGAAAGTTGGGAATCAAGTAGATAAGGTTGTTAAGAAGGCATATGGTGTCTTGGCGTTTATTGGTAGGGGGATTGAATTTAGGAGTCGTAGCGTTATGTTGCAACTGTACACAACTCTGGTGCGGCCGCACTTGGAGTACTGTGTGCAGTTCTGGTCCCCACATTACAGGAAGGATGTGGAGGCTTTGGAGAGGGTGCAGAGGAGGTTTACCAGGATGTTGCCTGGTATGGAGGGGAGATCCTATGAGGAGAGGCTGAGGGATTTGGGATTGTTTTCGCTGGAAAGGCGGCGGCTAAGAGGGGATCTTATTGAAACATATAAGATGATTAGAGGTTTAGATAGGGTGGATAGTGATAGCCTTTTTCCTCTGATGGAGAAATCCAGCACGAGGGGGCATGGCTTTAAATTGAGGGGGGGTAGTTATAGAACCGATGTCAGGGGTAGGTTCTTTACCCAGAGGGTGGTGAGGGATTGGAATGCCCTGCCAGCATCAGTAGTAAATGCGCCTAGTTTGGGGGCGTTTAAGAGATCCGTAGATAGGTTCATGGACGAAAAGAAATTGGTTTAGGTTGGAGGGTCACAGTTTTTTTTTTTAACTGGTCGGTGCAACATCGTGGGCCGAAGGGCCTGTTCTGCGCTGTAATGTTCTATGTTCTATGTTCTATGTTCTATGTCACACTATCTGTAAGCCCTACGACTTGCCTGGGTTTGCAAAATCTCACTAACTGCCCTGGCTTGAGACAATTCACACCTCTTTAACCTGTGATTAAACCTCTCTCCACTCGCATTTTCTGTACCTGTAAATACTTGATTACCTGTTAAGACTTGCATTCCATCCATTATCTTGTAATTGAGTTTGTGTCGATATATGCCCTGTTTCTGAACCCAACTCCCACTCACCTGATGAAGGAGCAGCGCTCCGAAAGCTCCTGTTACCAAATAAACCTGTTGGACTTTAACCTGGTGTTGTGAAACTTCTTACTGTGCTTACCCCAGTCCAACACTGGCATCTCCACATCATGGCTTCCTCATTCTGAAAGATATGCTGGTTAGGTGCATTGACCCAAATAGGTGCTGGATTGTGGCGACTAGGGGAATTTCACAGTAACTTCACTGCAGTAAGCCTTACTTGTGACTAATAAATAAACTTTAACTTTTAACTTTAACATAAGCCACACCAAGTAAGGACTTTCTATTCTCTAAGGGCCTAAGTGAACCAGATGGGTTTTCACCTTAATCCAGTCATTTCATGGTCACCACTATCATAATGGCTTTTTATTCTCATTTATTTAGTTTTCTGAATTTAACTTCCTCAGTGGCAATGGCAGGATTTGAACTCATGTCTCCAGATCAATGGGCTAGCCTTTTGAATTAATAGTCCAGTCAGATAACCACTATGCCACCATATCAGGTAATTCTTTAAGGGACTGAACAGGAATCCAGGGATGTGTAGATATTTTGAGGAATTGGCTCATTGTCAAGCCCCTGCTTATCTCCACCCACCCCCCAACTTTGTGCCCCCTCCCCCACTTTCAGCCAGATGACAAGTGACATGCATGAGACCATTCCGCAGAGTGTTTCCGATGTGAATAAATACCACTTTCCAAATAGTTATCCAGTTTATAAAGGCTGGCAGTGCTAGACTCCTAACATTGGGCTTCCATTTCACAGATAGCTTTGCTTTACTCTGGAACTTTTCACACAGGTAATTGGTGGGTAACAAAACTGACCAGGCCATGAATTACCTTACATGATAAATCAGCGTTCTGGACAACTTGCTTACACCAAGAATTAACCGATCTTTGAATGTGTTTGTATCACTTCAGTTATAATTATATTTAAACAGGCATAGAGTCTGTTCTTCCATTCTCACATTTGATCATGTTCTTTATGAGTGGGAAAGAAATGCAGTTCATGGTGATTATAGGCATGATTGAGTTATCATGAGTGATAGAGGAATTGCAATGTTCCTGCACACTGTGTGATATTCTGTTTATATTCCAGCTAAGGCTGTCTTGATATTCCAATACACAGCAAGTTTTATGGACCATTAGATGTTGTTTTCATTCACAAGTTAAACATTATAACTTTGTCTTTGAACATGGGAAGAGCAAAGGATTATGATTGAGTGTTTAATAGCAGAAGGCTCTGTCCCATCATGACACATGATGCATTATTAATTAAAACTATTAGAAACTATGGGAGAATTATTCCCAATATTGTGCTTAAAGAATAATGGAATGTGTGGTCAGTAAGCCTTTTCTTCAGTATAAAACCAATTGCAATGATGCAAATTTTGTCAGAAACAAATGAAAATGCAAGTGATACCCAAAAGTTGGATTTGCTGACTTTGTTTCTGGTCAGTTCAGTTCATTATACTAATACTGTAATTAACAATACATTAATTTCATCCCAATTGCTTGAGTTCATTGATTCATCCATTAAACTTGAATCATGGTTGACAGTGTGTCCAATAGTTATCGCTGTGAGTTTATATCACTCGGGTGTAATAGAGTGAGAAAACTATGTCAATCGTCATAAAATGATTATAGACTAAAAGGTGAGGTATGGTGGTTTAACAAGAGATAAATCACTGAGTGAGAATGGATTTCATAACTGCTCCTTATCCAGTCTGTCGCCATGCTGTTTTCTGTTTGTTTTATCTACTGTACATGTGTACTGAAAATTTTATTCAGTCTTTTGCATTGCCTTCATTCTTGCCAATATGTTATTTGGTTCCAGCGTTCTACAGCGCTATGCATTTTGCATAGAACGTTCAGCTGTTACAACCATGTGAACATGGGTACAAATTCACTCCATTGGCTTTACCATTTAGCCAATAATGCAGGAGTCCCACTGTGTACACTTGCAGATTATAATGAACAAATCAGATATGTTTTCTGAGTTTAAATCAAAGAACAAATTAAGTTTATTGACCCTACTTCTTGAATTTAAAAAACTATGTAAATCGTAACCCTCATTCATATGTCTTTCTAAAACACACACACACACACACGCAAACAAACTGGTACAGATGGTAGAATATAAGGATAGAACATAGAACATAGAACAGTACAGCACAGAACAGGCCCTTCGGCCCACGATGTTGTGCCGAGCTTTATCTGAAACCAAGATCAAGCTATCCCACTCCCTATCATCCTGGTGTGCTCCATGTGCCTATCCAATAACCGCTTAAATTTTCCTAAAGTGTCTGACTCCACTATCACTGCAGGCAGTCCATTCCACACCCCAACCACTCTCTGTGTAAAGAACCTACCTCTGATATCCTTCCTATATCTCCCACCATGAACTCTATAGTTATGCCCCCTTGTAATAGCTCCATCCACCCGAGGAAATGGTCTTTGAACGTTCACTCTATCTATCCCCTTCATCATTTTATAAACCTCTATTAAGTCTCCCCTCAACCTCCTCCGCTCCAGAGAGAACAGCCCTAGCTCCCTCAACCTTTCCTCATAAGACCTACCCTCCAAACCAGGCAGCATCCTGGTAAATCTCCTCTGCATTCTTTCCAGCGCTTCCACATCCTTCTTATAGTGAGGTGACCAGAACTGCACACAATATTCCAAATGTGGTCTCACCAAGGTCCTGTACAGTTGCAGCATAATCCCACGGCTCTTAAACTCCAACCCCCTGTTAATAAAAGCTAACACACTATAGGCCTTCTTCACCGCTCTATCCACTTGAGTGGCAACCTTTAGAGATCTGTGGATATGGACCCCAAGATCTCTCTGTTCCTCCACAGTCTTCAGAACCCTACCTTTGACCCTGTAATCCACATTTAAATTAGTCCTACCAAAATGAATCACCTCACATTTATCAGGGTTAAACTCCATTTGCCATTTTTCAGCTCAGCTTTGCATCCTATCTATGTCTCTTTGCAGCCTACAACAGCCCTCCACCTCATCCACTACTCCACAAATCTTGGTGTCATCAGCAAATTTACTGATCCACCCTTCAGCCCCCTCCTCTAAGTCATTAATAAAAATCACGAAGAGCAGAGGACCAAGCACTGATCCCTGTGGCACTTCGCTAGCAACCTGCCTCCAGTCCGAAAATTTTCCATCCACCACCACCCTCTGTCTTCGATCAGATAGCCAGTTACCTATCCAATATGCCAACTTTCCCTCTATCCCACACCTCCTTACTTTCATCATAAGCTGACCATGGGGGACCTTATCAAACACCTTACTAAAATCCATGTATATGACATCAACTGCCCTACCTTCATCAACACACTTAGTTACCTCCTCAAAAAATTCTATCAAATTTGTGAGGCACGACTTGCCCTTCACGAATCCGTGCTGACTATCCTGGATTAATCCGCATCTTTCTAAATGGTCGTAATTCCCATCCCTAAGGACCTTTTCCATCAATTTACCAACCACCGAAGTAAGACTAACCGGTCTATAATTACCAGGGTCATTTCTATTCCCTTTCTTAAACGGAGGAACAACATTCGCCACTCTCCAGTCCTCTGGCACCATCCCCGTGGACAGTGAGGACACAAAGATCAAAGCCAAAGGCTCTGCAATCTCATCCCTTGCCTCCCAAAGAATCCTAGGACACATTTCATCAGGCCCAGGGGACTTATCGACCTTCCGTTTATTCAAAACTGATAGACTTCAAGATTTTTACATTTCATGAGAAAAATAAATAAATAACCAAGGAAGTATACAGTTGGTTGGTCTAGATGGAGTGATTCTATCTTGCTGCTATTTTGTTCAGTTGTTTTCCTGGGTTCAGCTATATGGAATAGATTTCCACCTTTTATCCCCAAAAGATCTTAGTTTGCAGTAAGTTTCCTCTTTTTTGGGATGGTTACTCTGCAATATCCATGCACAATATTTCCGAGAGAGAGAGGGTGTTTCATCTCTGCTGCTCTCTCTGATGTGATGAATAGTTCTCAAAAGCCTTGCTGGCTATATATGCCAGAAGAATTCTATTATCGTGTCATTATTTTGTAGAACAGGTAATTAATTATATGTTGATGGCTCATCTCTGAAACTTGATGAGCTTCAAGGTAATGTGAAAATCAACAGGATATGGGGACTTTCATGCTTCTCAGGAGAATTTTAGCGTTTGTTCCCCTTACACACCAGTTGGGTAGAAGGCAACTTGAGTATTATGGCCGGCTATCAGTGCCCTATTGTCTTAATAAGACTCCAGCTTATTAAAATGAAGCCAGAAAGAGGCATAAGAAATTGCATATTTTTCTTTTAGAAAGCACAGGGGTGGTTTTCCCGACCTGCTGCACTGCTCGAGTAGCGCAGTGGACCAGGAAATGTCAGTGGGTGTTTTCAACGTAATCAGCCTCACGCCGGGGAGCAGCGCAAGACTGATTACAATATGCAAATAGCGAGCCTGGGACGCAATTGTCTGGGCTAACTAATGTTTCTGACCCTACCAGTGGAGGGCCACACCAGCGGGGATCTTGTATGGTCCCCAGCAACAGCGTGTGGGAGGGTTTGGTTATTGTGGGGTGGTTAAGGGAAAATTATGTCCTTATCTTTATAACACAATACAGAAAAAGATTATTCAGTCCAACAGTCATGTTGTTATTACTGCTTTAGCTAAGCCTCCACCCACTCTCAACCATTCCTTGTGGTAATGAGCTCCACATTCTAAGGGGCTTAATTCTCAGTTTAACATCTCAATGCTGTTGGTGTAGTGAAACATTCTTGTGGATTTCTTGAGGATCAGGAATTTCTGTTCTGGACAGGTGGACAGGACTGATTTTGGCTCTTTTGTACCTTGTCTTGGGATAAGATTGTGCTAGATTGGATTGTTCTTCTTTGTGGTACATATATGCTATTATTTTCAGTCTCATTATCTTCATGTACTCGCTCCATGATGATGCTAACTGTTAAGCAAAAAACAAGAAACCTTTACAACCTATTCTGTACACTTCAATATGTATCTGATTAATAACCATTAAGGACTGTGCAATTTACATCACACCCTGGGTGAAAAATGTCTTGAAACACTTTTTAGAGGTGTAAAAATGGAAACTGAGAAGCAATGGGAGATGAGGAGAGGTGGGGCGGCACGGTAGCACAGTGGTTAGCACTGCTGCTTCACAGCTCCAGGGACCTGGGTTCGATTCCCTGCTTGGGTCACTGTCTGTGTGGAGTTTGCACATTCTCCTCGTGTCTGCGTGGGTTTCCTCCGGGTGCTCCGGTTTCCTCCCACAGTCCAAAGATGTGCGGGTTAGGTTGATTGGCCATGCTAAAAAATTGCCCTTGGTGTTCTGAGATGCGTAGGTTAGAGGGATTAGTGGATAAATGTGTAGGGATATGGGAGTAGGGCCTGGGTGGGATTATGGTCAGTGCACTCGATGGGCCGAATGGCCTCTTTCTGTACTGTAGGGATTCTATGATTCTATGATAAGCAAAATGATAGTCAAATAAGTAGGTTAGACAAGGTTTTTAAATGTTAAAAGAGAAGCCAAGGTGGAGCAAAACAGACAGGGTGTTTCAAATCATCCAGTTCAGAAAGCTCAGACATGGAAGGATGATGCAATGGCAAGCAGAGAAATGAAGGGTTTAGGACAGACTATAAAGGTGGAAATGTTGGAGGGTAGGGTAGGGTAGGGTAATTCAAAAAATACATAAAATAAAAAGGTACAAATACATAAAGGCCAAAAGAATAACTAGGGAGAGAGTAGGACCTCTTAAGGATCAACAAGGTCCATCTATGTGTGGATCCACAAGAGATGGGTGAGATCCTAAATGAATATTTCACATCAGTATTTACTGTTGCGATAAGCATGGATTTTAGGGAATTTGGGGAGATAAATAGTGATGTCTTGAGGAGTGTACATATTACAGAGAAGCAGGTGCTGGAGTCTTAAAGTGCATCAAGATAGATAAATCCCTGGGACCTGATGAAGTGTATCCCAGGACGTTGTGGGAGGCTAGGGAGGTAATTGCGGGTCCCCTAGCAGAGATATTTGAATCATCGATAGTCACAGGTGAGGTGCCTGAAGATTGGAGAGTGGCACATGTTGTGCCTTTGTTTAAGAAGGCCAGTGAGTCTCACATCTGTGGTCATAGAAATCATAGAAACCCTACAGTGCAGAAACAGGCCATTCGGCCCATCGAGTCTGCACTGACCACAATCCCACCCAGGCCCTACCCCCATATCCCTACACATTTACCCGCTAATCCCTCTAACCTACACATCTCAGGACACTAAGGGGCAATTTTAGCATGGCCAATCAACCTAATCCGCACATCTTTGGACTGTGGGAGGAAACCGGAGCACCCGGAGGAAACCCACGCAGACACGGGGAGAATGTGCAAACTCCACACAGACAGTGACCCAAGCCGGGAATCGAACCCAGGTCCCTGGAGCTGTGAAGCAGCAGTGCTAACCACTGTGCTACCGTGCCGCCCCAACCACTGTGCTACCGTGCCTGGGTAAGTTGTTGGAAGGTATTTTGAGAGACAGGATCTACAGGCATTTAGAGACACAAGGACAGATTAGGGACAGTCAGCATGGCTTTGAGTGGAAAATCATGTCTCACAAATTTGATGGAGTTTTTTGAAGGGGGTAACCAAGAAGGTAGATGAGGGCAGTGCAGTTGATATTGTCTACATGGACTTCAGCAAGGCCTTTGACAAGGTACCGCATGGTAGGTTGTTGCATAAGGTTAAATTTCACGGGATCCAGGGTGAGGTAGGTAAGTGGATACAAAATTGGCTTCTTGACAGAAGACAGAGAAAGGTTTTTCAAACTGGAGGCCTATGACCAGCGGTGTACCTCATGGATCGGTGCTGTGTCCACTGTTATTTGTCATTTATATTAATGATTTGGATGAGAATATAGGAGGCATGGTTAATAAGTTTGCAGATGACACCAAGATTGGTGGCATAGTGGACAGTGAAGAAGGTTATCTCAGATTGCAACGGGATCTTGATCAATTGGGCCAGTGGGCTGGCGAATGGAGTTTAATTTGGATAAATGCGAAGTGATGCATTTTGGTAGATTAAACCAGGGCAGGACTTACTCAGTTAATGGTAGGGCATTGGGGAGAGTTACAGAGCAAACTGATCTCGGGGTACTAGTTCATAGCTCCTTGAAAGTGGAGTTACAGGTGGACAGAGTGATGAAGAAGGCATTCAACATGCTTGGTTTCATTGGTCAGAACATTGAATACAGGAGTTGGGACGTCTTGTTGAAGTTGTACAAGACATTGGGAAGGCCACACTTGGAATACTGTGTACAGTTCTGGTCACCCTATTATAGAAAGGATATTATTAAACTAGAAAGAGTGCAGAAAAGATTTACTAGGATGCTACCGGGACTTGATGGTTTGAGCTATAAGTAGAGGCTGGATAGACTGGGACTTTTTTCATTGGAGCGCAGAAGGCTGAGGGGTGATCTTATAGAGGTCTATAAAATAATGACGGGCGTAGGTCAGCTAGATAGTCAATATATTTTCCCAAAGGTAGGGGAGTCTAAAACTAGACGGCGTAGGTTTAAGGTGAGAAGGGAGAAATACAAAAAGGTCCAGATGGGCAATCTTTTCAAACAAAGGGTAGTGATTGTCTGGCCAGAGGTAGTAGTAGAGGCGGATACAATTTTATCTTTTAAAAAGCATTTAGATAGTTACATGGGTAAGATGGGTATAGAGGGATATGGGCCAAATGTGGGCAATTGGGACTAGCTTAGGGGTTTAAAAAAAAGGGTGGCATGGACAAGTTGGGCCGAAGGGCCATGCTGTAAACCTCTATGACTCTAAAAGGCATGTATGAACGATATGAATCAGTAAGAAGGGCTCAAAAACAAATTAAATGACTGCTTGAGGAACCTAGTGAAGGGCAGGATGTTAACAGCAATATTTTGGACATGCACTTCGGGTCACCACACTACCAGATGGACGGGGAAACTTAGAAGAGAGTGCAAAGAAGGTTCACCAGGATGTTACCTGGTCTTGAAGACATTGACTATGAGGATAGGTTGAATAAACTAGGATTGTTTTCACTGGATTGATGGAGGCTGGAGGCTGATGGGAGACCTGATAGAGGTCTACAAAATTATGAGAGGCATAGACAGGGTGGAGAGTCAGAGGCTTTTTCTCAGGGTGGAAATGTCAATTACAAGGGGGCACAGGTTCAAGGTGAGAGGAGGACATTTTAAGGGAGAAGTGCAGGGGAAGTTTTTTACGCAGAGTGGTGGGTGCCTGGAATGCACTGCCTGAGGAGGTGGTAGAAGCAGGCACATTAGCAACACCTGGATGGATACATGAATAGGGAAGGAATAGAGGGATACAGACCAAGCAAGGGCAGAAGGTTTTTTTTTTAGTTTAGTTAAGGCATCATGATTGGCACAGCCTTGGCACTATTCCTGTGCTGTACTTTTTTTTTCTGCACCGTAACCTTGCTTTGGTTCTGTGATGTTTGGGGAATCTTGCTGTGAGCAAATTGGTTGCTGTATTTGCCTAAATTACAATACTTTTAAAGTATGAATTGGCTCTAAAGCACTTCAGGAAGTCCTGGGGTCATGAAACAGAAACAGAAAGGTTCCTCAGAAATGCCCTGGCGACCGGGGAGGTGCCAGAGGACTGGAGAACAGCTAATGTGGTCCCACTATTTAAGAAAGGTTGTAGAGACAATCCAGGGAACTACAGAACTACGAAAAGAAATTGGTTTAGGTTAGAGGGTCACAGTTTTTTTTTTTAACTGGTCGGTGCAACATCGTGGGCCGAAGGGCCTGTTCTGCGCTGTAATGTTCTATGTTCTATGTTCTATGTTCTATTCACAATCAACCTGACAGTGGCTGTTCGCCTCATCAATCTGAGTATTAAATACTGTCTAGAATAGATGGAAAACTCTTTACCCTCAGGCAGGTGTACAGCTCTTTGGTATAACTATTCCAATACATTTAGGGAGTCAAATACATTTCTGCTCATGTACCCTGCCATGTATTTTTATCTATTCAGATAAAAGTTCTGTGGCCTGTTCAGTTGGCGTCTCCACTGGGAAAATGATGAAGGTGACTTGGTGTCAGACAAGTGTTTTATGTGTGTACAATCTGCTGGTTTGGAAACATCCCATGTGGCTGGGAAGGATCCTGATGTATGGAAACGTTTTAATTCTTTGATAACTTTCACAACTTGGGGAAGAGTCATTTCATTCTTTAATATTTTCTGCAAATCAGAAGGTTTAAGAACTTTATGATTGTTATACAACTGAAGAGAGTAACTTCAACACAAAATATTTGTCCACTTTTTTGTTAACAGAAAAGATAAATATATATTTTCCTTCCAGGCTCAGAAATTGCTCCAATGACTTGCATTGCAGGGTGGTCCCTATTTATCACCAAGTGGTTGTTTGTAAATATCAAAGTCAGTCTTCAGACCAGCCCAGAACGCAGACTGGTATAGAAATGAAAAGAATCACTTGGAATGCTTGCTAGATACTCTATGACATATGTTACTGAACAACTCCTGTTGGGAACAGAAATAGTGTGTAACCATGGGAGAGAAAATACTTCACTAAAACCATGATACCTCCCAACAGGCAAGAAGAACCCTGTAATTTATTTTTAAATATGGTGTGTAAGGGTTTGCTCAGGACAGAAAGTGCTCATTCCATATGTCATTCCCTCCTTGTTCAATGACTAATTTCACAGAATTTTATAGAAACCCGACAGTTCAGAAGGAGGACATTCAGCCCATTCAGTCAATACTGACCACAATCCCACCCAGCCCCTATCCCCATAGCCCCATTTATTTACCCTGCTGGTCCCCCTGACACTAAGGTTCAACTTAGCATAGGCAATCCACCTAACCTCAGACTAATGTTTGAACACAGATCACTTATATTGTGACCTTGAAGGAGAAGTGGCAACAAAGTCACTTTAACATTTGCCTCCGCCCTAACTCCAATGATAAGTTCACTAATTTGAGATCACAAGAGCTTAACCAACTCAGGCAGCCTCAGGCAATCATATTTCGGGTAAATAAAACCAATCTTTAAATGACGATTTGTTAGACAGTAATCTTAGGGGCCTCTTACAGAATCTGCCCCATGCCACCCATGTTTTTCTTCTAACTGCATGGAACACAACAGGAAAGGGAAGTTAAACTTTCCTGAAAGTTAAACTGGCATGTGCTGAATTTTGATAGGAAAGCAGTGACATTGTCTGAAGTATGGAAGGAGCAGTGAAGGTTCAAGAACAGTGGGCAATTAGCTATTTCTGCAGTGTTTTGGGGATAGTTGGCAAACTTGAGTCTAAAATGAATATGTACAATGAGATTGCATTAAAAAAAATTGATTAATTAATTACTCAGCGAAGGTCGAACCAAATGTAAACTAATAGGAAATAAAGCACGCTAATGCAAGGAATACAGTGACTATAGAATCAAAGAGCCCAGGAGTGGCCATTTGCCTCATTGTGTCTTTGGACCAATGAGGCCCACTCCCCACCAATCGGACCCATTCCCCACCAATCAGGTCCACTCCCCACCAATCGGACCCATTCCCCACCAATCGGGCTCACTCCCCGCCAATAGGGCCCATTCCCCACCAATCGGGCTCACTCCCCTCCAATAGGGCCCACTCCCCACCAATCAGGTCCACTCCCACCAATCGGGCCCACTCCCCACCAATCGGACCCATTCCCCACCAATCGGGCTCACTCCCCTCCAATAGGGCCCATTCCCCACCAATCGGGCTCACTCCCCTCCAATAGGGCTCACTCCCCTCCAATCGGGCCCACTCCCCACCAATCGGGTCCACTCCCCACCAATCGGGCCCACTCCCCTCCAATAGGGCCCACTCCCCTCCAATAGGGCCCACTCCCCTCCAATCGGGCCCACTGCCCTCCAATCGGGCCCACTCCCCTCCAATCGGACCCACACCCCACCAATCAGGCCTACACTCCACCAATCAGGCCCACACCTCACCAATCAGGCCCACACCCCACCAATCAGGCCCATACCCCACCAATCAGGCCCATAGCCCTCCAATTAGGCCCACACACCTTGAATCAGGCTCACTTCCCACCAATCAGGTCCACTTCCCACCAATCAAGCCCACTTCACACTAATCAGGTCCACCACCCACCAGTCAGGCCCACAACCCATCAAGCAGGCCCACTCCCCACCAATCAGGTCCATTTCCCACCAATCAGGCCCACTCCCCACCAATCAAGCCCACTTCACACGAATCAAGCACACTCCACACCAATCAGGTCCATTTCCCACCAATCAGGCCCACTCCCCACCAATAAGGCTCACGCCCCACCAACCAGGCCCATTCCCCACCAATCAGGCCCACCAATCAGGCCCACTCCCCACCAATCAGTCCCACTCCACACCAATCAGGACCGACTCTACACCAATCAGGACCCACTCCACACCAATCAGGCCCACTCCCCTCCAATCAGGATCATACCCCTGCAAGCAGGCCCTCTTCTGTCCAATCGAGCCCTCTCCCCTCCAATCGGGCCCATGGCCCTCCAATCAGACCCACTACCCTCCAATCAGACGCACTCCCCTCCAATCGAGCCCACTCCCCACCAAACAGCCCACTCCCTTCCAATCAGGCCCATTCTCCACCAATTGGGCCCACTCCTCTCCAATCAGGCTCACTCTCCTTCAATTGGGCCCACTTCCCACCAATCGGGCCCACCCCCCTCCAATCAGGCCCACTCCCCACCAGTCAGGCCCACTCCCCACCAGTCAGACCACACCCTACCAATCAGGCACATTCATCTCCAACCAGGCCTACTCCCCAATAACCACGCCCACTACCCTCCAATCAGGCCCACTTCCCACCTGTCAGGCCCAAACCCCACCAATCAGGCCCACCTCCCACCAATCAGGCCCACCCCCCACCAATCAGGCCCACCCCCCACCAATCAGGCCCACCCCCCACCAATCAGGCCCACTCCCCACCAATCAGGCCCACTTCACATCATTCAGGCCCATTCCTCTCCAATCAGGCCCACTCCCCACCAACCAGGCCTACTCCACACCAATCGAGCCGACTCCACACCAATCGGGCCCACACCCCACCAATCGGGCCCACTCCCCACCAATCGGGCCCACTCCCCACCAATCGGGCCCACTCCCCACCAATCAGGCCCACTCCCCACCAATCAGGCCCACTCCCACCAGTCAGGCCCACACCCCACCAGTCAGGCCCACTCCCCTCCAACCAGGCCCACAGCCCACCAATCAGACCCACTCACAATAATCAGGCCCACTACCCACCAATCGGGCCCACTCCCCACCAATCGGACTCACTGCCCAACAATCGAGCCCACATCTCACAAATGGGCCCACTCCCCATCAGTCAGGCCGACTCCCCACCATTCAGACCCATTCTCCACCGATCAGGCCCACTCCTCAATAACCATGCCCACTACCCTCCATTCAGGCCCACTTCCCACCAATCAAACCCACTCCCCTCCAATCGGGCCCACTCCCCTCCAATCGGGCCCACTCCCCTCCAATCGGGCCCACTCCCCTCCAATCGGGCCCACTCCCCTCCAATCGGGCCCACTCCCCTCCAATCGGGCCCACTCCCCTCCAATCGGGCCCACTCCCCTCCAATCGGGCCCACTCCCCACCAGTCAGACCCACACCCCACCAATCAGGCCTACACTCCATCAATCAGGCCCACACCTCACCAATCAGGCCCATACCCCACCAATCAGGCCCATACCCCACCAATCAGGCCCATAGCCCTCCAATCAGGCCCACACACCTTGAATCAGGCTCACTCCCCACCAATCAGGTCCACTTCCCACCAATCAAGCCCACTTCACACTAATCAGGTCCACCACCCACCAGTCAGGCCCACAACCCATCAAACAGGCCCACTCCCCACCAATCAGGTCCATTTCCCACCAATCAGGCCCACTCCCCACCAATCAAGCCCACTTCACACCAATCAAGCACACTCCACACCAATCAGGTCCATTTCCCACCAATCAGGCCCACTCCCCACCAATAAGGCTCACGCCCCACCAACCAGGCCATTCCCCACCAATCAGGCCCACCAATCAGGCCCACTCCCCACCAATCAGGCCCACTCCCCACCAATCAGGCCCACTCCCCACCAATCAGGCCCACTCCACACCAATCAGGACTCACTCCACACCAATCAGGACCCACTCCACACCAATCAGGCCCACTCCCCTCCAATCAGGATCATACCCCTGCAAGCAGGCCCTCTTCTGTCCAATCGAGCCCTCTCCCCTCCAATCGGGCCCATGGCCCTCCAATCAGACCCACTACCCTCCAATCAGATGCACTCCCCTCCAATCAAGCCCACTCCCCACCAAACAGCCCACTCCCTTCCAATCAGGCCCATTCTCCACCAATTGGGCCCACTCCTCTCCAATCAGGCTCACTCTCCTTCAATTGGGCCCACTTCCCACCAATCGGGCCCACCCCCCTCCAATCAGGCCCACTCCCCACCAGTCAGGCTCACTCCCCACCAGTCAGACCACACCCTACCAATCAGGCACATTCATCTCCAACCAGGCCCACTACCCTCCAATCAGGCCCACTTCCCACCTGTCAGGCCCAAACGCCACCAATCAGGCCCACCCCCCACCAATCAGGCCCACCCCCCACCAATCAGGCCCACCCCCCACCAATCAGGCCCACTTCACATCATTCAGGCCCATTCCTCTCCAATCAGGCCCACTCCCCACCAACCAGGCCTACTCCACACCAATCGGGCCTACTCCACACCAATCGGGCCCACACCCCACCAATCGGGCCCACACCCCACCAATCGGGCCCACTCCCCACCAATCGGGCCCACTCCCCACCAATCGGGCCCACTCCCTACCAATCGGGCCCACTCCCCACCAATCAGGCCCACTCCCCACCAATCAGGCCCACTCCCCACCAATCGGGCCCACTCACCACCAATCGGGCCCACTCCCCACAAATCGGGCCCACTCCCCACCAATCAGGCCCACTCCCCACCAATCAGGCCCACTCCCCACCAATCAGGCCCACTCCCACCAGTCAGGCCCACACCCCACCAATCAGACCCACTCACAATAATCAGGCCCACTACCCACCAATCGGGCCCACTCCCCTCCAATAGGGCCCACTCCCCACCAATCGGACTCACTGCCCAACAATCGAGCCCACATCTCACAAATGGGCCCACTCCCCACCAGTCAGGCCGACTCCCCACCATTCAGACCCATTCTCCACCGATCAGGCCCACTCCTCAATAACCATGCCCACTACCCTCCATTCAGGCCCACTTCCCACCAATCAAGCCCACTCCCCTCCAATCGGGCCCACTCCCCTCCAATCGGGCCCACTCCCCTCCAATCGGGCCCACTCCCCTCCAATCGGGCCCACTCCCCACCAGTCAGACCCACACCCCACCAATCGGGCCCACTCCCCACCAATCAGGCCCACTCCCACCAATCAGGCCCACTCCCACCAATCAGGCCGCCACTCCACCAATCAGGCCCACTCCCCACCAATCAGGCCCCCACTCCACCAATCAGGCCCACTCCCCTCCAACCAGCCCCACAGCCCACCAATCAGACCCACTCCTCACCAATCAGACCCATTTCCCGCCAATCAGACCCACTCCCCACCAATCAGGCCCACTCCCTACCAATCGGCCTACTCCCCACCAATCAGGGCCCACTCCCCTCCAATCAGGCCCACTCCCAACCAATCGGGCCCACTCCCCACCAATCAGGCCCACTCCCTACCAATCAGGCCTACTCCCCACCAATCAGGGCCCACTCCCCTCCAAACAGGCCCACTCCCACCAGTCAGACCCACACCCCACCAATCAGACCCATTTCCCACCAATCAGACCCACTCCCCACCAATCAGGCCCACTCCCCATCAATCAGGCCCACTACCCTCCAATCAGGCCCACTTCCCACCAATCAAGCCCACTCACCTCCCAATCGAGCGCACTCCCCACCAATCAGACCCACTCCCCATCAATCGGGCCCACTCCCCATCAATCGGGCCCACTCCCCATCAATCGGGCCCACTCCCCATCAATCGGGCCCACTCCCCATCAATCGGGCCCACTCCCCATCAATCGGGCCCACTCCCCTCCAATCGGGCCCACTCCCCTCCAATCGGGCCCACTCCCCATCAATCGAGCCCACTCCCCATCAATCGGGCCCATTCCCCTCCAATCGAGCCCACTCCCCACCAGTCAGGCCGACTCCCCACCACTCAGACCCACTCACTCCCCACCAATCAGGCCCACTCCCCAATAATCACGCCCACTACCCTCCAATCAGGCACACTTCCCACCAATCAAGCCCACTCCCCTCCAATTGGGCCCAAATCCCTCCAATCCGGCTCAAACCTCTCCAATCAGGCTCACTCCATAAGACCATAAGACATAGGAGCGGAAGTAAGGCCATTCGGCCCATCGAGTCCACTCCACCATTCAATCATGGTTGATTTCCCTCCAATCAGCCCCAAGCTCCACTAATCAGGCCCACACCTCTCCAATCACGCTAATCCCCATCCAATCAGGTCCACTCCGCACCAATCAGGCCCACACCCACCAATCAGACCCACTCCCCACTAATCATGCCCAGTCCCCTCCAATCAGGCCCACTCCTGACCAATCAGGCCTGCTCTCCACCAATCAGGCTCACTCCCCTCCAATCAGGATCACACCCCACCAATCAGGCCCACTTCCCTCCAATTGGCCCATTCCCCACCAATCGGGCCCACACTCCTCCAATTGGGCCTGCTCCCCTCCAATTGGGTCTGCTCCACTCCAGTTGGGCCCATTCCCCTCCAATCAGGCCCACTCCCCACCAATCGGGCCCACTCCTGTCCAATCAGGCCCATTCCACATCATCTGGATGAGAGTATAGCCGACATGCTTAGGAAGTTTGCAGATGACACCGAGATTGGTGGCATAATGGATAGTGAAGGTTATCTCAGATTGCAACAGGATCTTGATCAATTGGGCCACTGGGCTGATGAATGGCAAATGGAGTTTAATTTAGATAAATACGAAGTGATGCATTTTGGTAGATTGAACCAGAGCAGGACTTACTCAGTTAATGGTAGGGCATTAGGGAGAGTTACAGAACAAAGAGATCTAGGGGTACATGTTCATAGCTCCTTGAAAGTGGAGTCACAGGTGGACAGAGTGGTGAACGATGCATTCGGCATGCTTGGTTTCATCGGTCAGAACATTGAATACAGGAGTTGGAACGTCTTGTTGAAGTTATACAAGACATTGGTAAGGCCACACTTGGAATACTGTATGCAATTCTGGTCACCCTATTATAGAAAGGATATTATTGAACTAGAAAGCGTGCAGAAAAGATTTACTAGGATGATACCGGGACTTGATGGTTTGAGTTATAAGGAGGGGCTGGATAGACTGGGACTTTTTTCTCTGAACGTAGGAGGCTGAGGGGTGATCTTATAGAGGTCTATAAAATAATGAGGGGCACAGATCAGCGAGATAGTCAATATCTTTCCCAAAGATAGTGGTGTCTAAAACTAGAGGGTATAGGTTTAAGATGAAAGGGGAGAGATGTAAAAAGGTCCAGAGAGTGGGGGATGTCTGGAACAATCTGCCAGGGTAGTAGAGGTGGGTACAATTTGTCTTTTAAAAAGCATTTAAACAGTTACATGGGTAAGATGGGCATAGAAGGATATGGGCCAAATGGGGGTAATTGGGACCAGCTGGGGTTTAAAAAAAAGAGTGGCATAGACACGTTGGGCCGAAGGGCATGTTTCCATGCTGTAAACCTCTATGACTCTAATCAGGCCCACTCTCCAACAATCAGGCCCACTCCCCTCCAATTAGGCCCACTCCTCTCCAATCAGGATCACACCCCACCAATCAGGCCCGCTCTCCACCAATCAGGCCTACGCCCCACCAATCAGGCCCACACCTCTCCAATCAGGCCCACACCTCTCCAATCAGGCCCACACCTCTCCAATCAGGCCCACACCTCTCCAATCAGGCCCACACCTCTCCAATCAGGCCCACACCTCTCCAATCAGGCCCACACCTCTCCAATCAGGCCCACACCTCTCCAATCAGGTCCACCTCCATCCAATCGGGGCAACTCCCCTCCAAACGGGCCCACTCCCCACAAATTGGGCCCATGCCCCACCAATCAGACCCACTCCCCACCAATCAGGCCTGCACCCCTCCAATCAGGCCCGCTGCCCACCAATCAGGCTCACTCCCCTCCAATCAGGCCCACTCCCCACCAATCAAGCCCACTTCCCACCAGTCAGGCCCATTCCCCTCCAATCAGGCCCCCTCTCCTCCAATCAGGCCTGCACCCCTCCAATCAGGCCCACTGCCTTCCAATCAGGCCCATTCCCCACCAATCTGGCCCACTCCCCACCAATCTGGCCCACTCCCCTCCAAGCAAGCCCACTCCCCTTCTCCCTCCTCAGCCTGTTCATACCCCTCATAATCTCATACACCTTCATCATGGCCCCCCTCAGCCTTCTCTGCTCTAGTGAAAACAATCAAAGTCTATCTAATCTCTCCTTATAGCTCAAATGCTCCATCCCAGGCATTACCCTGATGAACCTCCTTTGGACCCCCTCTAGTGCTATCACATTCTTCCTATAGTGAGGTGACCAGAACTGCACACCGTACTCCAGCTGTGGTCTAATCAACACTCTGTACAACTCCAACATTACCTCCTTGCTATTATATTCTATGCCACGACCGATGAAAGCAAGTGTCTCATATGTCTTAACTATCCTATTCATGTGCTGTGCCGCCTTCAGGAATCTATGAATAATTACCCCAAGATTAATTTGTTCCTCTGAGCTTCCTCGTGTCCTGCCATTCATTAAATACTCCCTCACCTCGTTTCTTGTTCTGAAGTGCATCACCTCGCACTTATCAGGGTTAAATACCATCTGCCACTGCTCTGCCCATCAGACCAACCCACCTATATCTTCCTGTAACCTACCACCATCTTCTTCACTATTAACCAATCTTGTTGTCGTTGGCAAACTTATTTAACATTCCCCCCACATTTTTGTCCATATAATTTCTGTACATAACAAACAATAAGGATCCCAGTACTAATCCTTATGGTACACTGCTGGACACCATCCTCCAATCACTCAAACAGCCTTCTACCACTATCCTTTGTGTCCTATTATCAAGATGTGGAGATCGTATCGGGCAATGGGACCCTGTGCGAGAACCTCTCCGGCTATGTCGAGGGCATCCTGAAACCCATTGTACAAAGAACCCCCAGCTTTTGTCGCGACACGACGGACTTCCTACAGAAACTCGGCACACATGGAGCAGTTGAACCAGGAGCGCTCCTCGTCACAATGGATGTCTCAGCACTCTACACCAGCATCCCCCATGACGATGGCATTGCTGCAACGGCCTCAGTGCTCAGCGCCAACAACTGCCAGTTTCCAGATGCAATTTTACATCTCATCCGCTTCATCCTGGACCACAATATCTTCACCTTCAACAACCAGTTCTTCATCCAGACACACGGAACAGCCATGGGGACCAAATTTGCACCTCAATATGCCAACATCTTCATGCACAGGTTCGAACAAGACTTCTTCACCGCACGGGACCTTCAACCGGTGCTATACACTAGATACATCGATGACATTTTCTTCCTTTGGACTCATGGTGAACAATCACTGAAACAACTCTATGATGACATCAACAAGTTCCATCCCACCATCAGGCTCACCATAGACTACTCTCCGGAATTGGTTGCATTCTTGGACACGCGCATCTCCATTAAGGACGGTCACCTCAGCACCTCACTGTACCGCAAGCCCACGGATAACCTCACGATGCTCCACTTCTCCAGCTTCCACCCTAAACACGTTAAAGAAGCCATCCCCTACGGACAAGCCCTCCGTATACACAGGATCTGCTCGGATGAGGAGGATCGCAACAGACACCTCCAGACGCTGAAAGATGCCCTCATAAGAACAGGATATGGCGCTAGACTCATTGATCAACAGTTCCAACGCGCCACAGCGAAAAACCGCACCGACCTCCTCAGAAGACAAACACGGGACACAGTGGACAGAGTACCCTTCGTTGTCCAGTACTTCCCCGGAGCGGAGAAGCTACGGCATCTCCTCCGGAGCCTTCAACATGTCATTGATGAAGACGAACATCTCGCCAAGGCCATCCCCACACCCCCACTTCTTGCCTTCAAACAACCGCACAACCTCAAACAGACCATTGTCCGCAGCAAACTACCCAGCCTTCAGGAGAACAGTGACCAAGACACCACACAACCCTGCCACAGCAACCTCTGCAAGACGTGCCGGATCATCGACACAGATGCCATCATCTCACGTGAGAACACCATCCACCAGGTACACGGTACATACTCTTGCAACTCGGCCAACGTTGTCTACCTGATACGCTGCAAGAAAGGATGTCCCGAGGCATGGTACATTGGGGAAACTATGCAGACGCTGCGACAACGGATGAATGAACACCGCTCGACAATCACCAGGCAAGACTGTTCTCTTCCTGTTGGGGAGCACTTCAGCGGTCACGGGCATTCGGCCTCTGATATTCGGGTAAGCGTTCTCCAAGGCGGCCTTCGCGACACACGACAGCGCAGAGTCGCTGAGCAGAAACTGATAGCCAGGTTCCGCACACACAAGGACGGCCTCAACCGGGATATTGGGTTTATGTCACACTATTTCACATAAATATTTCTGCTTTTTTCCTCCTGAGTCTTTATCATGCGATCCTAGAATCAGAATTTATGTCACACTATTTGTAACTCCCACAGTTGCGTGGACCTGCAGAGTTTCACTGGCTGTCTTGTCTGGAGACAATACACATCTTTTTAGCCTGTCTTGATGCTCTCTCCACTCCCATTGTTTTGTTTCTTAAAGACTGGATTAGTTGTAAGTATTCGCATTCCAACCATTATTCATGTAAATTGAGTCTGTGTCTTATAAGTTCTGTTTGTGAACAGAATTCCCACTCACCTGAAGAAGGGGCTCAGAGCCTCGAAAGCTTGTGTGGCTTTTGCTACCAAATAAACCTGTTGGACTTTAACCTGGTGTTGTTAAACTTCTTACTCCTATTATCAAGCCAGTTTCTGATTCATTTCACCAAGGTTCCCTGAATTCCATGTGCTGTAGCCTTCTCAATCAAAGAACAAAGAACAAAGAAAATTACAGCACAGGAACAGGCCCTTCGGCCCTAAAAGCCTGCACACACCATGCTGCCTGATTGAACTAAAACCCTTCCAGGGACCATATCCCTCTATTCCTATCCTATTCATGTATTTGTCAAGACACCCCTTAAAAGTCACGATCGTATCTGCTTCAACTACCTCCCCCAGCAACGAGTTCCAGGCACCCAGCACCCTCTGTAAAAAATCTGCCTCGTGCATCTCCTTTAAACCTTGCCCCGCACACCTTAAACCTGTGCCCCCTAGTAATTGACTCTTCCACCCGAGGAAAAAGCTTCTGACTATCCACTCTGTCCATGCCTCTCATAATCTTGTAGACCTTTATTAGGTCGCCCCTCAACCTCCATCGTTCCAGTGAGAACAAACCAAGTTTCTCTAACCTCTCCTCATAGCTGATGCCCTCCATACCAGGCAACATCCTGGTAAATCTTTTCTGTACCCTCTCCAAAGCCTCCACATCCTTCTGGTAGTGTGGCGACCAGAATTGAACACTATATTTCAAGTGCGGCCTAACTAAGGTTCTATAAAGCTGCAACATGACTTGCCAATTTGTAAACTCAATGCCCCAGCTGATGAAGGCAAGCATGCCGTATGCCTTCTTGGCTGCCTTCTCCACCTGCATTGCCACTTTCAGTGACCTGTGTACCTGAACACCCAGATCCCTTTGCCTGTCAATACTCCTAAGGGTTCTGCCATTTACTGTATATTTCCTATCTGTATTAGACCTTCCAAAATGCATTACCTTACATCAGTCTCCCATGTGAGACCTTGTCAAGAGCTTTGCTAAAATCCATATAAACTACATCAACTGACCTTCCCTTATCCACACACTCAATCACATTTTCTAAAAGTTTTATCGATTTTTTTAGGCATGACCTCCATCTGACAAAGCCATGCTGACTATCCCTAATTAACTCATGCTTTTCCAAGTGGAGATCAATTCTCGCCTTCAGAATTTTGTCCACTAGTTTCCCTACCACTGACGTGGAACTCACCAGTCTGTAATTTCCTGGTTCATCTCTACAATCCTTCTTGAAAAGTGGAACCACATCAGCAAGATAAAAATGAACACAATACTCCAGATGCGGCCTCACCAATGTCCTGTACAACTGCAGCATAACTTCCCAACTTCTATACTCAATGCCCTGACTGATGAAGGCCAGCACGCCAAAAGCCTTCTTCAATGCCCTATCTACCTGTGACCATGCACCTGAACTCCAAGGTCCCTCTCTTCGTGGTCCTCAGGTCCTACTATTCACCATGAAAGTCCTACCGTGATTTGATTTTCCAAAATGCAATACCTCACAATTATCTGTTTTGAACTCCATTTGCCATTTCTCGGCCCACTTCCCCAGCTGATCAAGATCCTGCTGCAATTTTTGATGCCCTTTCTCACTGTCTACAATACCAACTATTTTAGTGTCATCTGCAAACTTACTGATCGAGCCTTGTACATTCTCATCCAAATCACTGATATAGAAAAAAAATAGCAATGGGCCCAGCACTGACCTCTGAGGCTCACCACTAGTCACAGGCCTCCAGTCCAACAGCATCCTTCCACCATTACCCTCTGTTTCCTACCATCAATTTTATATCCAATTTGCCACTACTGTTCTTCACTAACACAATGTGGAGACCATTGAAGCTTCCTGGGTGGTCAGGAGCAGTGCCCATGTGGTGGTGCCCACTGGACACCCTGGCAGTGGCCATCAGGCACCCCGGTAGTGGGCACTAGGCACACTGGTGGTGCCAGTTGGGCACGCCCAGTGTGCCAGGAGTAGTGCCGGGGGGGGGGGTTGGGGGGTGGAGGAGGGGGCATGATTGGGGGGGGAGTCGGGGGGGCTTTGCGAGGGGGATCATGCAGGGGTGGATTGAGGAGGGGTGCCATGACAGAGGGAACATGTCGTGAATTGGGTCCTGATGCCTGTTGGGGGTGAGAGAGGTCTCCCAGTGCACTTTGAGATCGGAGTGCTTTTGTGAATTGGTGCCTGAGGTCTCTGCAGCCAGCGCACCGGTGTAGTTAGGCCCTGCCTCTCTCTGTACCGGTGCAAATCTTCCAACTCTCCAAAAAAGCAGCTGAGTGTCAAACAATTGCGATGCGGAACGTGCCTGAGAGACCGGAGCGATTAACCCCATTTTTCATAGCTGTTCTGACACTTAGAGATTTTTTGGGAAAACTCCATCCATTAAGTGTCAGGGTTGACATCTTGTTCACCTCAGTCTGCAGGTTTGTGCCTCAGCTACAAGATTGTATCAGTGCCAAGGCTAGTAACATTGACGCAGTTCAAGGCAATGACAGCGGCTTGTTGTTTGCGAGTGGGAGCTTAGCCATCTTTTCCTGGGTTTCCATTAATCTATTATATCCATCATTCCACAGAGAGAGGGAACAAACAAAACTGGAGCTTGGGCTCAATGCTGCCTTGCTGATGGTGCTCATGGAATGGAGCAGAGGAAGGGCCTAGCGCTGCTGAGTGCAGCCTCACGAGGAGACCCCACATGAGGTCAAGGGTCCAGGGAGCCCCAGCAAGAATGTTGGATAAGGAGGTTAGCCCAATACCACGGAGGTGGCTCGCTCAAACAAAGGGTCTCCTAGCTGCAGAAGAGCGAGAGATAATGTTGCACATGTCTGCACTTGCCCAGAGATCCAGTGGATCACATCTGCTACATTCTGTGGGAGGATCTAATGCCCCATGGAGTGGGAGGACATTCAGTGCCTGTGACCCTGAAGTTCACCATCACGCTCAATTTCTCTAACTGCAGCTCCTTCCAGGAATCCATGGTGAACCTGTGTGGCAACTCGCAGACCTCCACACATTAATGCATCAATGCTGTCTGTCGTTAGGGTCATTATATGAGGTTTTTCACACTTGATGAAGATAGCCAGGCTGCTAGATTTAATAGTTGTTCAGCGATCTTAGTCTTTCCGTGAGTGCAGGGTGCAATCGACTGCATGCATGTGGCTTTGAGGGCTCCATGGCATCAATGCCTGATGTTCATCAACTGGAGAGGATTCTACTCCATCGATGTTCAACTCGTGTGAGATTATCAGAAGCACATAAAGCACATTAGTGCCACGTACCCTGGAAGGTGCCGTGACTCATACATCCTGAGTCATTCCCAGATGTTTCACATATTTAAAGGGCCTCAACGATTACAGGGATGGCTGTTTGGGAATAAGGGACTTTCGGTCAAATTATGGCACATATCACCCCTGCATTATCCTCAGAGTGTCTCCGAGGAGAGGGACAATGAAGCACATGGCTCTACACAATCATAATCGAGCAGACCATTTTGCTCCTGCACCTTTTGCCCATAGCCTTAAGTCTGTGTCCTCTAGCCCCTTATACCATTCTCGAATCCTTCTTTGTCCACCTTTCCCTAAACTTGTCACCATCTTGTACATCTTGATCAAATCTTCCCTCAGTCTCCTTTGCTCCAAGGAGAACAAACCGAGCTTCTCTACGCCAACTTTGTGGCTTTAATCCTTCACCTCTGGAACCATTCAAGTAAATCTCTTCTGCCTCAGGGCCTTCACATCCTTCTGAAATATGGTGACCAGAACTGGGTGCAATACTCTAAATGTGGCTTAACCAGAGCTTCCTAAAGGTTCAGCATACCTTCCCTGCTCTTGTACGCAATACCTGTATATATGAAGCACAAGATGTATAAGATTTTGATGGGTATAGATAGAGTGAATGCAAGCAGGCTTTTTCCGCTGAGGCTAGGGGAGAAAAAAACCAGAGGGCATGGGTTAAGGGTGAAAGGAGAAAAGTTTAAAGGGAATATTAGGGGGGGCTTCTTCACGCAGAGAGTGGTGGGAGTGTGGAATGAGCTGCCGGATAAAGTGGTAAATGCGGGGTCACTTTTAACATTTAAGAAAAGCTTGGACGGGTTCATGGATGAGAGGGGTGTGGAGGGATATGGTCCAAGTGCAGGTCAGTGGGACTAGGCATAAAATGGTTCGGCACAGACAAGAAGGGCCAAAAGGCCTGTTTCTGAGCTGTAATTTTCTATGGTTTTCTATGGTTCTAAGATCCCATATGCTTTGCTAGCTACTCTCGCAATATGTCCTGCTACCTTCAAAGACCTATGCACATAAACCCTCAGGCCCCTCCATCCCTGCACACTCTTTCAAACTGTTCCATTTAGTCTAAAAGCAAAATGCTGTGGATACTGGAATCTGAAACAAAAACAAAAGATGTTGGAACATCTCAGCAAGTCTGTCAACATCTATGGGGAGAGAGTAGAGACAATGTTTTGAGTCAGGATGATCTTTCTAAGCATAATCAACCTTTCTAGTACATCCTACCTATCAATGTCCACTCTAACCATTACCTCTACTTTGTCAGCATCCTTTTCATTAGTAATAAGTACTTTTGTGTTAGTGTTTAAGTGTAATTGTAACCCCTTATTAAGACTATTCTGAATCAGGCGTACTCCTCAGATAGTCACTCTCATTTAAGATTGGGAAAGACAGGCCTCAAAGAAACTGAAGTAAGTTTGAAGAACTGAACCAACTATACCTGAAGGAAAGGAACCACCAGATATTACCATCCCCCAGATAGCCTTTTAAACATATTTTTACTGGATTATAATGACCAGGATATTATAAGAGTTTGGGTATCCCTCCTCAGCAATGTCTTTCTCCACTGAGGAGTGTACAGAGATGGGATTTTGAGTTTGGATACAGAAGACAATATACTTTTAAAATTATATAAAAGTTTATTAAAGAACCAAACATATAATTCACTTTTGGTGGTAATTCAATCGCAACATTGACAGTTCTTGGAAAATTAAGTATAATCTTGTTTCTATTAGAGAATTCAAGTCTTCTTAATGTTACAGAGAGAAATTTAAAATATCCATCCATATTTAAAGTAGTATTTATTTTCAATCCCCAAGTAGAAAGCTATTGAGTCTAGAAAGATACCTTTATCGTCACTACACTGCAGTAACTATGTCATTACCTTGAAAGATGCTGAGGTGAATCCAATTAACCTAAAAATCCTATTGTGTGGTTCCAATACTTACACCATACAAGAAATGAACTACTAAGAAGCATGTTGAAAACTCATGCTGGACAACATCCTTTGTTTTTATTAACATACTTCATTTAGTTAACATCCTTCAAGCAAATAGGACACTGAGAGGTGCAGATAGTGGTCACAACACTGAGTTTCCAGGATTTAGTTGATGAGCTATTCAGGGCCATCCTTAAGGTTATCCATTGTTAGATTGTGGTATTTTGGAATTTATCAGTGCTTTGCTGTGGTGATGTAGAGGCCGGCTCCTGTTTTTTCAGGACCACCCTATGTTAGAGGATACAACATATCCTATGCTATAGGATGTTGATGTCCTTGAGCACACATTTAGGCCCAGGCATGTTTATAAACTTATGAACTTTTTCGTCCAGCAGTTGAACTCTGCTTTATTTTAAATCACTACTTCATAGGAGAATCACCATTTTAATTTTATAACTCTGCATTTACAGCTGTGTTCCTTCACACATAACATGTCATAATGTCTCCTGCATCCTTCAAACTATCTGGTGAAAACACCAGCACCAGCTATATTAACCCAACATCATTTAATAGAATGAAGGACTTGTATTTATATTGTCCCTTTCACAATCCCAGGACATCCCAGACATTTTGCAGCTAATATGTTGCAGTCACTGTTAACGTAAGAAATATGGCAGCCAATTTACACAGCATTATCAACAAACAGCATTGTGGTAATAACCAGAAAATCTATTTCAGTGTTGTTGGTTGAGAGATAAGTATTGACCAAGGCAGTTCGAAGAACTTCCTGTCAGGAGATCTTTTATATCCACCTGGGAGAATAGACTCCACTTAACGTCTGTTAATGAGTTTGAAGACAGGATGCTGAGTGAGTCACACTGCATGGGGGTGATTCTCCCAAAGGTGCTGAATTGGCGAGAAAACTGGTCTAGATCACTGTTTCTTCAGTGCAACTTCAGACACGAATCTCTGCACTCTGTGCAATGCAGAGGTCACAATCGTAAATATCATTAGAACCCCAGGGTTGTGGGATTATTCACGCTGGAGGCTGACAGCTCCAGAACTCTGCGCATGTGCAGTGGCCCCGATCTGTCAGTCTCCCTGTTTGGTGACCAGCGATTGAGCTGGCCAGCCCAGGACACCGCAGTGCTGCCCCTCCAGCCCCCCCCCCCCCCCCGCAATGGCCCGATCGTGGCCTCCACGACAATTCCTGGGCCAACCCAACCCCCCCACCCCGCCCTGGAGCGCCCCGATGTCCAGCCGCCCGCACCCAGCAGTGGTGATTCCCCCCGATAATCACATGTAAAATAGATTTAAAATATATTAAAAACAGATTTAAATCACTTACCTCTCTTATTGCCGGTTTCCAGCGCAGTCCCGACTGCGACTGTTCCCTGGCTCTGGGAGATGTGTATGCGTCGGGAACGCATGTGCGAACCCGGCGAAATGGTCGACACACGATTCTCCAGACCGGACCCGCTAGAAAATTTGCGGGTCGCAATGGGAGAATTGCCCCCATGTGTGCAGAGCACTTAGGGAGCTGCTGAGGTTTGGGGAAGAACCTCAGAGAACTTCTCATTTAAGACCGCTGTATTTAAAGCACAACCATGTAATTAAGTCATTTTTTAGGGTATCTTCGCAGACACATTGTTTTTCCCTTTGGGGAATAGTGATGGAAGGATTCCTGAACTGATTATCAGCCCGTTGAACCATGTTATGAATGCTCCTTCTGTGGCCAACAAGTGCTGGTGTTGGACCTGAACTCAGAGCTTCTGGTCCAGAGGTGCCACAAGACCTCCGACTGAAACCATTGGGGTCCCTATAAAGAGAACAAAGAAAGGTACAGCATAGGAATAGGCCCTTCGGCCCTCCAAGCCTGTGCTGATCATGATGCCCTGACTAAACTGAAAAAAAAACCTTACTCGGTCCATATCCTTTTATTCCCTCCCTATTCATGTACCATCCAGATGCCTCTGTTGCTGATGTGCCTGCTTCCACCGCCTCCTCTGGTAGTGTGTCCAGGCGCCCACCACTCTCTGTGTGCAAAACTTCCCCCGCACATCTCCCATAAACTGTCCCCCTTTCACCTTGAACCTGTGCCCCCTTGGAATTGACACTTCCACACTGGGAAAAAACCTCTGACTATCCACCCTGTCTATAATTTTGCAGACCTCTATTAGGTCTCCCCCCAGCCTCCATCTTTCCAGTGAAAAGAACCTACAAAGTGCTGGTAGGAAGGTAAAGGGGTCCATTAGCCATATATGTGACCTTCTCCAGAAAGGTCAAGGCACTCTAGGCTATTGAAGTGCAGAAATATGCTAGCTATAAGTGATGTTGTAGAAATTCCATGAACATACATTTTCTCTAAACTAAAATTGGTAAAGCACAATGAGCGGCACGGTAGCACAGTGGGCGGCACGGTAGCACAGTGGTTAGCACTGCTGCTTCACAGCTCCAGGGACCTGGGTTGGATTCCTGGCTCGGGTCACTGTCTGTGTGGAGTTTGCACATTCTCCTCGTGTCTGCGTGGGTTTCCTCCGGGTGCTCCGGTTTCCTCCCACAGTCCAAAGATGTGCGGGTTAGGTTGATTGGCCATGCTAAAATTGCCCCTTAGTGTCCTGAGATGTGTAGGTTAGAGGGATTAGCGGGTAAAATATGTAGGGATATGGGGGTAGGGCTTGGGTGGGATTGTGGTCGGTGCAGACTCGATGGGCCGAATGGCCTCTTTCTGCACTGTAGGGTTCTATGATTCTATGATTCTATGAATAAAGTGCTGAATATCTTGTTTTCTATTGGTTTGATCATGGGCCTGGCTGTTTGACCGTTGAAATGCAATGCATTTGCAATGCAGCGAGAGGTAAATAGAAACATAGATGAAGTAGTATTTTCTATATATTTATTCAACATTTAAGATTAAGATTGCTGAACCCTGTCCCAAAATTAAAATGTTGGCCAGATTAATTTACCAGAAAAACAACAATCCTTGAAGCTCAATGCTAGATGCTGGGCACTAATATGTTGAAAGTATACTCTTAGTGTAATGTACTTGGCTCAGGTATAATATTGCATTAAAGATAATTATAGCTAAACCAAGCCTGCCAAAAGAACACAAATACACTGTTGTGTTTATTTGGATGAATACTTGAACTTTCAAACAACACCACCATAATTATAATTTTGGATAACTTAAAGATCATGTATCATGTTAGTTGTTTTTGTATTCAGCTGAATGTTTCACCATGGCGCTCCCTGCTTGTGAAGGCTGAAGTGTTCCATTACCATTATACAGAGTTTACATTGAAACCTTCTTATAACACATCCTGTTTTGTTTGTGAACGATCATGCGTATATATAATGAACAGGAATAAATTGATCTCATTCAACTCTGATTGGTAGCTATGTAACAGAACATCAATATTTGATAAAATCTGATGTTCATAAGCAGTCAGTAGGATGTGATTGGCACCCTTCATTGTCCAATAGAGTCTGAGAATTCTTCTAAAGTGGCTCCTGTACAAGATGGCAGCAATATTCGAGACCTTGGTAGTGACATACAGGGTGATAAGTTTCTCTTTTCTGATGATACCTGGTTCCCAATTTTAAGTGAATGGTGGCCTCACTCTTACTAATGATCTATTAGAATGGTTGAATCTTTCTCTTATGAATAGTTAGTTCAGTCATGGTAATGGTTTGGAAAATGCTAATATCTGTTTCAATTTTGGCAATTAACATGTTCGTCTTCATTTCATAGAATCTACAGCACGGAGCCCAAACTGGTTCATGACAACCAAACTGGTCCATGACAACCAAAATGCCCATCTAAGCTAACCCCATTTCCCTGCATTTGGCCCATATCCCTCTAACCTTTCCTATCCATGTATCTGTCCAAATGCCTTTTAAATGTTGTCAATGTTCCTGCATCAACTCCTCCTCCAGCAGCTCATTCCACATAAGTACCACCTGCTGTGTAAAAAGATTGCTCCTCAGGTTCCCATTATTACTTTCCTCTTTTAACTTAAACCTATGCCCTCCATTTCTTGATTCCCCAATCCTGGGAAAAAGACTGAGTGCATTCACCCTATCCATGCCTCTCATGATCTTATACACTTCTATAAGATCACCCCTCAGTCTCCTACCCTCCAATGAAAAAAGTCCTAGCCTGCCCAATCTCTCCCTATAGCTCAGTTCCTTGAATCCTGGCAACATCCTTTTAAATCTCTTCTGCACTCTCTCCAGTTTAATTACACCTCTCCTATAGCAAGATGACCAAAACTGAATACAATACTCCAGATGCGGCCTCACCAACATCCTGTACAACTGCAACATAACTTTTCAACTTTTATACTCAATGCCCTGGCTGATGAAGTCCAGCATATCAAAAGCTTTCTTCGCTGCCCAATCACCTTTAGAGAACCATGCACCTGAACTCCAAGGTCACTCTGTTCCATGATACTCCCTCAAGTCCGACCATTCACCGTGAAAGTTCTATCTTGATTTGCCTTTCTGAAATGCAACACCTCACATTTATCTGTAATGAACTCCATTTGCCATTTCTCGGCCCACTTCCCCAGCTGATCAAGATCCTGCTGCAAATTTTGATAACCTTCCTCATTGCCTACAATACCACCTATTTTACTGTCATCTGAAAACTCACTGATCAAGTCTTGTACATTCTCATCTAAATCATTGACATAGGTAGCAAACAGCAATGGGCGCACCACCACTAATCACAGGCCTCCAGTCCAACAAGCATCCTTCCACCATTACTATCTGCTTCCTACCATCAAGCCAATTATATATTCAATTTGCTAGCTATCTCTGGATTCCATGTGATCTAACCTTCCAGAATAGCCTACCATGTGGAATTTTATCAAAGGCCTTAGTGAAGTCCATATAGACTACGTCAACCGCCCTGCCCTCATCAACCTTCCTGGTCACTTCATCAAAGAAATCTAACAAATCTGTAAGGCATAATCTCCCATGCATAAATCCGCGCTGACTACTCTTAATCAAATCCTGTCTTTCCAAATGCCTGTATATCTTATCCCTCAGAATTCTGTCTAGTAACTCAGTATGTAGACAGGCCAACTAGAGGTGAGGCTATATTGGATCTGGTGCTGGGAAATGAGCCAGACCAGGTGCTAGACTTGGAAGTTGGTGTGCATTTTGGTGATAGTGACCACAATTCGGTTACGTTCACCTTAGTGATGGAAAGGGATAGGCATGAACCTCGGGCCAGTGGTTTTAGCTGGGGGAAGGGTAATTATGAGGCTATTAGGAGAGAATTAGGAAACATAGGTTGGACTAGGAGATTACAGGGACTGGGAACGTCCGACATGTGGAGTTTTTTCAAGGAGCAGCTACTGCGAGTCTGTGATAGGTATGTCCCTGTCAGGCAAGGAGGAATTGGTAGGGCTAGGGAACCGTGGTGCACCAAAAAAGTTTCTTTGTTGGTTAAAAAGAAAAAGGAGGCTTATGTTCGGATGAGACGTGAGCACTCGGGTAGTGCACTAGAAAGCTTTAGATTGGCTAAGAGGGAGTTGAAGAGCGAGCTTAGAAGGGCTAAAAGGGGACATGAGAAGACTTTGGCGGATAGGGTTAAAGAGAATCCTAAGGCGTTCTATAGGTATGTCAAGAACAGAAGGTTGGTTAGGGCAAGTTTAGGGCCAGTTATAGATGGCAGAGGGAAGTTATGTGTGGAACCGGAGGAGATTGGTGAAGCATTGAACCAATATTTCTCTTCGGTGTTCACGCAAGGGGACATGAATATAGCTGAGGAGGACACTGGGTTGCAAGGGAGTAGAATAGACAGTATTACAGTTGATAAGGAGGATGTGCAGGATATTCTGGAGGGTCTGAAAATAGATAAATCCCCTGGTCCGGATGGGATTTATCCAAGGATTCTCTGGGAGGCAAGAGAAGTGATTGCAGAGCCTCTGGCTCTGATCTTCAGGTCGTCGTTGGCCTCTGGTATAGTACCAGAAGATTGGAGGTTAGCGAATGTTGTCCCATTGTTTAAGAAGGGGAACAGAGACTTCCCCGGGAATTATAGACCGGTGAGTCTCACTTCTGTTGTCGGCAAGATGTTGGAAAAAATTATAAGGGATAGGATTTATAGTTATTTGGAGAGTAATGAATTGATAGGTGATAGTCAGCATGGTTTTGTGGCAGGTAGGTCGTGCCTTACTAACCTTATTGAGTTTTTTGAGAAAGTGACCAAGGAGGTGGATGGGGGCAAGGCAGTGGACGTGGTATATATGGATTTTAGTAAGGCGTTTGATAAGGTTCACCATGGTAGGCTTCTGCAGAAAATGCAGATGTATGGGATTGGGGGTGATCTAGGAAATTGGATCAGGAATTGGCTAGCGGATAGGAAACAGAGGGTGGTGGTTGATAGTAAATATTCATCATGGAGTGCGGTTACAAGTGGTGTACCTCAAGGATCTGTTTTGGGGCCACTGCTGTTTGTAATATTTATTAATGATCTGGATGAGGGTATAGTTGGGTGGATTAGCAAATTTGCTGATGACACCAAAGTCGGTGGTGTGGTAGACAGTGAGGAAGGGTGTCGTAGTTTGCAGGAAGACTTAGACAGGTTGCAAAGTTGGGCCGAGAGGTGGCGGATGGAGTTTAATGCGGAGAAGTGTGAGGTAATTCACTTTGGTAGGAATAACAGATGTGTTGAGTATAGGGCTAACGGGAGGACTTTGAATAGTGTGGAGGAGCAGAGGGATCTAGGTGTATGTGTGCATAGATCCCTGAAAGTTGGGAATCAAGTAGATAAGGTTGTTAAGAAGGCATATGGTGTCTTGGCGTTTATTGGTAGGGGGATTGAATTTAGGAGTCGTAGCGTTATGTTGCAACTGTACACAACTCTGGTGCGGCCGCACTTGGAGTACTGTGTGCAGTTCTGGTCCCCACATTACAGGAAGGATGTGGAGGCTTTGGAGAGGGTGCAGAGGAGGTTTACCAGGATGTTGCCTGGTATGGAGGGGAGATCCTATGAGGAGAGGCTGAGGGATTTGGGATTGTTTTCGCTGGAAAGGCGGCGGCTAAGAGGGGATCTTATTGAAACATATAAGATGATTAGAGGTTTAGATAGGGTGGATAGTGATAGCCTTTTTCCTCTGATGGAGAAATCCAGCACGAGGGGGCATGGCTTTAAATTGAGGGGGGGTAGTTATAGAACCGATGTCAGGGGTAGGTTCTTTACCCAGAGGGTGGTGAGGGATTGGAATGCCCTGCCAGCATCAGTAGTAAATGCGCCTAGTTTGGGGGCGTTTAAGAGATCCGTAGATAGGTTCATGGACGAAAAGAAATTGGTTTAGGTTGGAGGGTCACAGTTTTTTTTTTTAACTGGTCGGTGCAACATCGTGGGCCGAAGGGCCTGTTCTGCGCTGTAATGTTCTATGTTCTATGTTCTATGTTCTAACTTACCCACAACAGATGTTAGGCTTACCGGCCTATAATTCCCAGGTTTTTCTTTGCAGCCTTTCTTAAATAAGGGCACGACATTTGCTCCCCTCCAGTCTTCTGGTACCTCAGCCGTGGCTAACAATGATGCAAATATCTCAGCCAGGACTCCTGCAATTTCTTCCCTAGCCTCATGCAGTATTCTTGGATATACCTGGTCAGGGCCAGGAGATTTATCCGCCTTCATACATTTTAATACGTCCATCACCTCCTCTACTGTAATGCGAGCTGTCCCTAATATATCACCACTAACTTTTCCAGGTTCCCAAGTCTTCATGTCTTTCTCCATGGTAAACACAGAGGAGAAATATTCATTGAGAACCTCGCCCATCTCTTGTGCTTCAAAAAATATGTCTCCATTTTGGTCCTTGAGGGGTCCTATTCTCTCTCTCATTATTCTTTTTCCTTTAATATACTTAAAGAATCCCTTTGGATTCATCTTAATGCTCTCAGCCAAAGCTACCTCATGCCCCCTTTTTGCCCTCCTGATTTCCTTCTTGAGTATACTCCTGTATTCCCTGTACACCTGCAGGGAATCCCTTGATTCCAGCTGCTTGTACCTGAGCCATGCTGCCTTCTTTTTCCTGGCCAAAACCTCAATGTGTTTTGTCATCCAAGGTTCCCTATCCTGCCACCTTCAAGGATTTGTGGACTTGCACACCTAGGTCCCTCTGTGTTTCTATACTCTTGATGGCTCTGCCATTTATTGTATAACTCCTCCCTACATTATTTCTTCCAAAATGCATCACTTTGCATTTATCTGGATTAAATTCCATCTGCCATTTCTCTGCCCAATTTTCCAGCCTATCTATATCCTGCTGTATTGCCCGACAATGCTCATCGCTATCCGCAAGTCCAGCCATCGTCGTGTCATCCGCAAACTTGCTGATAACACCAGTTACACCTCCTTCCAAATCATTTATATATATCACAAATAGCAGAGGTCCCAGTACAGAGCCCTGCAGAACACCACTGGTCACAGACCTCCAACCGGAAAAAGACCCTTCGACTGCTACCCTCTGTCTCCTGTGGCCAAGCCAGTTCTCCACCCATCTAGCCACTTCTCCTTGTATCCCATGAGCCTCAACCTTCTTAACCAACCTGCCATGTGGGACTTTGTCAAATGCCTTACTGAAATCCATATAGACGACATCCATGGCCCTTCCTTCGTCAACCGTTTTTGTCACTTCCTCAAAAATCTCCACCAAATTTGTAAGGCATGACCTCCCTCTTACAAAACCATGCTGTCTGTCACTAATGAGATTGTTCCATTCTAAATGCACATACATCCTGTCTCTAAGAATCCTCTCCAACAACTTCCCTACCACGGACGTCAAGCTCACCGGCCTATAATTTCCCGGGTTATCCCTGCTACCCTTCTTAAACAACGGAACCACATTCGCTATCCGCAAATCCTCAGGGACCTCACCTGCATCCAAAGAAGCGACAAAGATTTCCGTCAGAGGCCCAGCAATTTCATCTCTCGTCTCCCTGAGCAGTCTAGGATAGATGCCATCAGGCCCTGGGGCTTTGTCAGTTTTAATGTTCCCGAAAAAACCTAACACTTCCTCCCTTGTAATGGAGTTTTTCTCTAACGGGCAACACCTCCCTCCGAGACACTTCCGGTTAACACGTCCCTCTCCTTCGTGAATACTGATGCAAAGTATTCATTTAGGATCTCCCCTATTCCCTTGGGTTCTAAGCATAATTCCCCTCCTTTGTCCCTGAGAGGTCCGATTTTCTCCCTGACAACTCTTTTGTTCCTAATGTATGAATAGAATGCCTTAGGATTCTCCTTAATCCTGCCTGCCAAGAACATCTCGTGACCTCTTTTTGCTCTTCTAACTCCCCGTTTGAGTTCTTTCCTACTCTCTCTGTATTCCTCCAGAGCTCCATCTGTTTTCTGTTGCCTGGACTTAACGTACGCCTCCCTTTTCATTTTAATCAGATCATCAATTTCCCTGGTTATCCACGGCTCTCGAATCCTACCTTTCCTATTTTTCCTTTTTACAGGCACATGCCTATCCTGCAGCCCTATCAATTGATCCTTAAAAGTCTCCCACATGCCAGACGTGGACTTACCCTCGAACATCCTCTCCCAATCAACGTCCACCAATTCCTGCCTAATCCGGCTATAGTTAGCCTTCCCCCAATTTAGCACCCTGCCCGTAGGACAGCACTCATCCTTGTCCATTACTATCCTAAAGTTAACAGAGTTGTGGTCACTATTTGTCACATGTTCCCCCACCGAAACTTTGACGACCTGACCGGGTTCATTTCCCAGAACTAGGTCCAGTATAGCCCCCTCTCTAGTCAGGCTATCTACATACTGTTCCAAAGAACCACCCCATTTAAGCCCTTAACACAATGGCAGTCCCAGTCTGTGTTAGTAAAACTAAAATCCCCAACTATGACAACCCAATTACTCCTGCAAGACTCCCCAATTTCCCTGCATATTTGTTCTTCTAATTCCTGTTGACTGTTTGGGGGCCTATAGTACAACCCCGATTAGGTCACCATCCCCTTCTTATTTCTTAGTTCCACCCACAAAGCCTCGCTGGATAATCCCTTGGTTATTGCATCTCTGACTACTGCCGTGAAGCTCCCCTTAATCAAAAATACAACTCCGCCTCCTTTCTTTCCTCTACCACTGTCCCGCCTAAAGGACTACATTAAGCTGGTAGTCCTGTTCCTCCCTTCGCCATGTTTCCACAATATCCCAGTCCCACGTACCTATCCATGCCCTGAGTTTATCAGCCTTACCTGTCAGCCCTCTTCCATTGAAATAGATGCAATTTAATCCAATTTAATCCAAAAGGTTTTCCACGCTCCCTGCCATGCTCCTGCTTCTCATGTCTATTCAGCTGGCCGTTGCTGAGTACTGCAACTCCTTTCAGCCCCTTATTTGCTTCCCTGCTGTAGAAGATCCCACTCCCTTGCCAATCGAGTTTAAAGCTTCCCTTGTAGTACTAGCAAAACTCTCCCCCAGGATATTGTCCCCCTCCAGTTCAGATGCAACCCATCCCTCTTAAACAGGTTACCTCTGCCCCAGAAAAGATCCAATAATCTAAGAATCTGAATCCCTGCCCCCTGCACCAATTCTTTAGCAATGCATTCATCTGCCATATTCTCCTGTTCCAGCACGTGGCACAGGAAGTAATCCAGAGATTACCATCCTCAAGGCCTGCTGCTTAACCTTTTTCTTAGCGCTCTATAATCACTCCTCAGGACCTCATCCCTATTTCTATTTGCGTCATTTGTGCCAACGTGCATGGGCACTACTGCCTCAAAGCGCCAAGGACCCAGGTTCGATTCTCAGCTTGGTTCACTGTCTGTGTGGAGTTTGCACGTTCTCCCTGTGCCTGCGTGGGTTTCCTCCTGGTACTCCGGTTTCCTCCCACAGTCCAAAGATGTGTGGGTTAAGTTGATTGGCCATGCAAATTGACCCTAGTTTTGGGGGATTAGCAGTCTAAATATGTGGGGTTACGAGGATAGGGTGGGATTGTTGTCAGTGCAGGCTCAATAGGCCAAATGGCCTCCTTCTGTATTGTGGGGATTCTATGATTCTATGACTTTTGGCTGCTCACACTCCCCTTTGAGAATGTTCTGCAGCCACTCTGAGATGTCTTTGACCCTAACACCCTGGAGGCAACACACCATCCTGGACTCCCGTTTGTGGCCACAGAATCTCCTATCTATCCCCCTAACTATTGAGCCTCCTATCACTACAGTCCTGTTTACCTTTATCCTTTCCCACTGTGCCTCACAGCCAGTCGTAGTGCCACAGATCTGGCTACTGCTGCTTTCACCTGAATGGTCATCCCGGCAACAGCATCCAAAATGGTATACTTGTTTATGAAGGGAATGGCCACAGGAGACTCCTGCACTCTCTACCTGCTCCCTTTGCTTTTCCTGGTGGTCACCCAGCTACTCCCTGCCTGCACCTTCGGTGTGACCGCCTCATTAAACCTCTTATTTACAAAGTGCTCAGCATCCCGGATGGCCCTGAGTGCTTTCAACTCCAGCTCCCTAACTAGGTTTCCCAGGAGCTGCTGTCAGGTGCACTTTCCACAGATGTAGTCATCACGGATAACGGGGTTCTTCCTGAGCCCCGACATCCTGCAGGAGGAGCATATCAATGTCCCCTTTGCCATCCCAACTGCACCAAGACTAAAGAAAAAAGTTAAGAGGACATTACCTGAGATGACCATTACCGGTCTCTGCTGATACGCCACTCACCAAAGCCTCTGGAGCCAACGCCTCACCACTCAAGCAAAAGACTTCTGGTAAGACTTGACAACTTTGGGAGGGGGATTGTATGGAGCCCACAATAGTGAGAAATGTGGCATAATTAGGTGGGATGCAAAATTTGATTTTCTGATGGGGACACTGGGATGTAGAGGTAAAGTCAGCGGCTTGTTCAGCATTACACTGGCCTATGGTGGGTTCATATTATAATACATTCACATCCATGAATACTCAATAACATGAAACAGTTTTTTAATGAAATCCTAAGCTTGGAATAAAGTTAGTAGTGCCCAAGAATCCGGTTCACAATCTTTTAAAGGTGGCACACGCCACTCGGTTTGTGCCGAGAGTTATGCAAGGAAAACATAACGGCACAAACCGAGTGGCGTGTGCCACCTTTAAAAGATTGTGAACCGGATTCTTGGGCACTACTAACTTTAGTCCAAGCTTAGGATTTCATTAAAAAACTGTTTCATGTTATTGAGTATTCATGGATGTGAATGTATTATAATATGAACTCACCATAGGCCAGTGTAATGCTGAACAAGCCGCTGACTTTACCTCTACATCCCAGTGTCCCCATCAGAAAATCAAATTTTGCATCCCAGAGGAGAACGGCAGCTTGCATGGAGACATGGATCTGGCAAGGGTGAGTCAGGGGTCAGTTATGGGGGCTGTGAAATGGGCTTGGGAATATAGAAGAGTGGAAGAGTAGGACAGAGGGTAAGGTCAGAGTCACAGAAGCGTGGGAGTGGGATCCAGGGCAGGATAGAGGGTAAGGCCAGGGACATGGAGGAGTGAATGGAGAAAGGTTGGTATCCATGATTGTGAAGGGAGGTGTGGGGTGGAGAGGGAGTGGGTATGATGGGGACAATCAGTCAAAGTAAGAAAATGAGGGGCCAAATGGATAGCATCCATATGTGGGTCCATCTCAGGGTGTTGACTGACAGAGTCCTTTCAAGGGTTTGAGTGTTTCAATTATCCCCACTGTGCTTAGAAGGGAGAGTCAGCTGAACCTACAAGTTCAGCCATGTCCCACAGAACAGCAAGTGCAACACTGAACATTCAATAGTGAACAGCAAATTAATTTCTTCCACAATAAACAAAATAAAATAAAATAAATGTCACTCTCTCCCCTGTAACTGTCAACCATGAGGCATTCCAGTACATTTAGCTCTCAAATAATGATGATGTCCATGTGAATAAAGTGAAATCAGTGCAATGTGAAATGGTTGCAAGTGACATTTAATTTTGATAAGCTGTGGCTGTGATGCAGAACCTCCCTGTTTGACCAGGAGGCTCTTTTGTAGCCCACCCATACTTGTTGCATTGTTCGCTGACGGTGGATCTTACCAATGAAAATCTTCCCCTGTCACTGAATCGCACGTGTTTTCCTTGCACTTCAAATTTTAATTGTAATCGTATAGAAAACAGGGGAAAGAGGGAGAGTGTGACCTGTGCACACTTTTGGCTTACGGTGTCAGGAACACAATACTGGTGACAAAATCCTAGCCTCTGAATGGGAGCAGCATTGTTTTCAATACATTTATGTTTAATTACTCCATACATTTTCTCAAAGAGGACTTTTAAAGTACAATGGGTAAAGTGCAAATATTTTATAATGGTGTTGTTTTTTCTTTTTCCAAAACTATAAAGGAAATGGCAGGTATGAGTGAGAGGCCAGTTTGCTGCATTCGGTGTGGGATGTGGGAGTTCCTGGAGACGACTTGCATCCCGGAGGTCCATATCTGTGCCAGATGCATGGAACTGCAACTCCTGAGGGACCGTGTAAGGGAGCTGGAGCTGCGGCTCGATGACCTCAGTTTAGTCAGGGAAAATGAGAAAATAATAGATAGAAGTTATAAGCAGGTAGTCACACCGGGGCCTCAGAAGGAAGACAAGTGGGTCACAGTTAGGAAGGGTAAAAGTCATAAGGGTGATGTACCAGAAAGTACCCCAGTGGCAGTCTCCCATAATAGTAAGGGCTGGGCAACAGATGGGAGAGGGGAAGGGAGTGAGCAGTCAGTGGGGGGATCCCCTGTGGTTGCCCTCCAAAATAGGTATATTGTTTTGGATTCTGTGGAGGGGGATGACCCTCCAGGGGTAAGCCACGAGGACCAGATCGCCTGCACAGAGACAGGCTCAGAGGCCCAGAAGGGAAAGAAGGGGATTAGGAGAGAAATAGTGGTGGGGGATGCAATGGTTAGAGGCACGGACAGGCGGTTCTGCGGGCGCGAACGAGACTCCAGGATAGTAGTCTGCCTCCCTGGTGCCGGGGTACTGGATGTCTCCGAGAGGGTAGGTTGCATATTAAAAAGGGAAGGTAATTAAACAGATGTAATTGTACACATTGGTGAAAATGACGTAGGTAGAAAGAGCAGGGGGGGGTCATACGAGAGCAATTCAGGGAGATGGGTGCTAGGCTAAAAAAAATGCCTCTGGGGTAGCAATCTCTGGACTGCTCCCGGTGCCTAGTGCTAGTGAGGCCAGGAACAGGGAGATTCTACAATTGAACACGTGGCTAAAGGACTGGTGCAAGAGGGAGAGTTTCAAATTCATAGATCATTGGGAAGTCTTCATGAGAGGATGGCACCTGTACGGAAAGGATGGGTTACACCTTAACTGGAAGGGCACAAATGTCCTGGCTGGGAGTTTTGCTAGAGTGTTTCGGCAAGATTTAAACTAGTGTGGCAGGGGAGTGGGGATCAAAACAGTAGGTCAGTATGAGGCTGGGGTCGAGCTGGGGGCCAGGGCAAGGCTAGATAAGAAGAAGAGCATTCTGGAGCAGGATGACCTGAGTGAGCCTGGAGGTCCGGAGTGCATCTGCTTCAATGCGAGGAGCGTAACAGGTAAGACAGACGAACTTAGGGCCTTAATGCTTACGCGGAATTTGGATGTGGTTGCGGTGATGGAGACATGGTTAAAAGAAGGACAGGACTGGCAGCTGAATATTCTGGGGTATACGTATTTTAGGCGAGACAGAGGAGGGGCTAAAAAAGGTGGGGGAGTAGCGATATTAGTTAGGGAGCATATTACAGCGGTGCAGAGGGTGGACAATTTAGAGGGGTCATGTAATGAGTCGCTGTGGGTGGAGCTCAGAAACAGGAAAGGTGCAATCACTATGCTGGGGGTATACTACAAGCCACCCAACAGCCCACAGGAAGAGGAGGAACGGATATGTCAGGAGATTCTGGATATGTGCAGAAAAAATAGTGTTGTTGTCGTGGGAGACTTCAATTTCCCTCACATAGACTGGAAACTGCTTAGGGCTGGGGATCTGGACGGGGAGGAATTTGTAAAATGCGTACTGGAGGGTTCTTTGGAACAGTATGTAGATAGCCCAACTAGAGAGGGGGCTATACTGGATCTAGTTCTGGGAAATGAGCCCGGTCAGGTCGTCAAAGTTTCGGTAGGGGAACATGTGGCAAATAGTGACCACAACTCTGTTAACTTTAGGATAGTAATGGGCAAGGATGAGTGTTGTCCCAAGGGTAGGGTGCTAAATTGGGGGAAGGCTAACTATAGCCGGATCAGGCAGGAATTGGTGGCCGTTGATTGGGAGAGGCTGTTCGGGGGTAAGTCCACGTCTGGCATGTGGGAGTCTTTTAAGGAACAGTTGATAAGGCTGCAGGACAGGCATGTGCCTGTAAAAAGGAAGGATAGGAAAGGTAGGATTCGAGAGCCGTGGATAACCAGGGAAATTGAGGATCTGACCAAAAAGGAAAGAGAGGTGTACATTAGGTCCAGGCAACTGAAAACAGATGGAGCTCTGGAGGAATACAGAAAGAGTAGGAAAGAACTCAAACGGGGAGTTAGAAGGGCAAAAAGAGGTCACAAAATGTTTTTGGCAGACAGGATTAAGGAGAATCCTAAGGCATTTTATTCATATGTTAGGAACAAAAGAGTTGTCAGGGAAAAAGTCGGACCTCTCAGGGACAAAGGAGGGGAATTATGCTTAGAACCCAAGGGAATAGGGGAGATCCTAAATGAATACTTTGCATCGGTATTCACAAAGGAGAGGGACTTGTTGACTGGGAGTGTCTCAGAGGGAGGTGTTGACCCGTTAGAGAGAATCTCCATTACAAGGGAGGAAGTGTTAGGTTTTTTAGGTAACATTAAAACTGACAAAGCCCCAGGGCCTGATGGCATCTATCCTAGACTGCTCAGGGAGACGAGATGTAATTGCTGGGCCTCTGATGGAAATCTTTGTCTCTTCATTGGACACAGGTGAGGTCCCTGAGGATTGGGAGATCGCGAATGTGGTCCCGTTGTTTAAGAAGGGTAGCAGGGATAACCTGGGTAATTATAGGTCAGTGAGCTTGACGTCCATAGTTGGGAAGTTGTTGGAGAGGATTCTTAGAGACGGGATGTATGCGCATTTAGAACGGAACAATCTCATTAGTGACAGACAGCATGGTTTTGTAAGAGGGAGGTCATGCCTTACAAATTTGGTGGAGTTTTTTGAGGAAGTGACAAAAACGGTTGACGAAGGTAGGGCCATGGATGTCGTCTATATGGATTTCAGTAAGGCATTTGACAAAGTCATGGCAGGTTGGTTAAGAAAGTTAAGGCTCATGGGATACAAGGAGAGGTGGCTAGATGGGTAGAAAACTGGCTTGGCCACAGGAGACAGAGGATAACAGTCGAAGGGTCTTTTCCTGGCTGGAGGTCTGTGACCAGTGGCGTTCCGCAGGGCTCTGTACTGGGACCTCTGCTATTTGTGATATATATAAATGATTTGGAAGAAGGTGTAACTGGTGTTATCAGCAAGTTTGCGGATGACACGAAGATGGCTGGACTTGCGGATAGCAATGAACATTGTCGGACAATACAGCAGGATATAGATAAGCTGGAAAATTGGGCGGAGAAATGGCAGATGGAATTTAATCCAGATAAATGCGAAGTGATGCATTTTGGAAGAAATAATGTAGGGGGGAATTATACAATAAATGGCAGAGCCATCAAGAGTATAGAAACACAGAGGGACCTAGGTGTGCAAGTCCACAAATCCTTGAAGGTGGCAGCACAGGTGGAGAAGGTGGTGAAGAAGGCATATGGTATGCTTGCCTTTACAGGACGGGGTATAGAGTATAAAAGCTGGAGTCTGATGATGCAGCTGTATAGAATGCTGGTTAGGCCACATTTGGTGTACTGCATCCAGTTCTGGTTGCCGCACTACCAGAAGGACGTGGAGGCTTTAGAGACAGTGCAGAGAAGGTTTACCAGGATGTTGCCTTGTATGAAGGGTCTTAGCTATGAGGAGAGATTGGGTAAACTGGGGTTGTTCTCCCTGGAAAGACGGAGAATGAGGAGAGACCTAATAGAGGTGTACAAAATTATGAAGGGTATAGATAGGGTGAACAGTGGGAAGCTTTTTCCCAGGTCGGAGGTGACGATCACGAGAGGTCACGGGCTCAAGGTGAGAGTGGCGAGGTATAACTCAGATATCAGAGGGATGTTTTTTACGCAGAGAGTGGTGGGGGCCTGGAATGCGCTGCCAAGTAGGGTGGTGGAGGCAGACACGCTGGCATCATTTAAGACTTACCTGGATAGTCACATGAGCAGTCTGGGAATGGAGGGATACAAACGAATGGTCAAGTTGGACCAATGAGCGGCACAGGCTTGGAGGGCCGAAGGGCCTGTTTCCTGTGCTGTACTGTTCTTTGTTCTTTTGTGTCAATGAAGACATCAAGGACTTTTCTAAGACATGAGGATGAAACAATTGTTTTCCACTGCTGCTGTCCTGGACTGGCTGCCTGAGAGTTTTAAGTAACAGTGTTCCGCAGCAAGTGACTTGGTTACAATTGGTGAACTGATTTCAAAATAGACTATCATATCTCCAAATACAGTGATGGTTGGGGAATTCTTTTTCCAAATTTTGTTCGATCTGGTGACCATTTTCTGACAGTTATTAGTGTGCAAGAGTTTGAGGGCTAATGTTTGTGTGCAACAGGTTATATTTTTTCAAAGAAAGTTCCAATTTGCCACAAAAACTAAATGACTCAGTAAATCTTTTTTAATTCTTAAAGTTTGATATTAAGCAGATTATTTTTCCTCATTTTTCACCACTGTCCTTAATTATTAACCATTCATAAGAAAGACGAATGGTAGTGTCCATTTTCAAACTCTGTGTTCTCAGATTGGCCACCTGTAACATCTGACCTCGACATCTTTGCTCAAATGAACCCAAACAAAACTAACATAATGGTAAATGACCTTTGGATTTATCTACTACTGAGATGAAACTGTTCTTCCATACTCATGCGTTTCTGCTTTGGGCCACTTACATAGGTCATTTCTAGTTGGTGCCAAAGCAAACTAGATTTTAATGTAACACCTAATTGTTATTTATTAATCTTTCTTTAACTGGGTGTTAACTTGAGAATAAACTCAAATAAATGAGTGTCAGGCTGAATGTGTGATGTATGAAAATGGATACATTTCACTGAAAATAGGAATCTTGATTTGAATCATTAACTCCCTTTCAGCTCATTAAATAAGGCAAATGCACACTAATGTGAAAGGATCCGGTTCAAGCTGGTGCAGATATCTTATTCCATATAAACCCTCAACATTGATTGGAGAAATTGTGGCCTGATTTGCCAGTGAGTACATAAAAATACTAAACCTTAATCACTAAATATTGGCGTTGAAAACTGGATTCTTGTAAATTGTAAATCTTGTTCATTTAGGTGTGCCAGTGCATTGATACAACCGGCATTGTTCAATTTACCTCTTGTCTGCTGCCTTTAACTCTTAGTCCTGAACTCCATGTTCAAAGAAGACTGCTGCAGGTGGCTTCAGTAAGCAAAGACTGATAAGTGAATACTTGTATTCAGTAAATAGCAGTTCTGAACTGTTTGCTATTTACATTATCTCTCTTCACTTAGGAGCTAAATAACTTTGTAGTTAAGCTTCTTTGGTTAAGTACTCACTACATAGTTTCAGGTTCATATAAAGATCCTCTGCATAATACTCAACACAACATCTGTTCCTTCTAAACTCCCACAAGTTAAAATTAAAAGCACACTCAGTCTGGAAAACCTCCCACAACTGAAAAGTATTTAATAAATGGGTCAATGAAAAAATTGATATATATAATTGTAAATTATTGATAAATAGGTTTTCTGAGCCGGGAATAATATTTAAAAGACACAGCTGTTTCACCTAACAAAGTGTAAGAAGTTAATTTTTCACTTTTGGAGGAAATATTTGGGCTTTGTTGGGTGGGTTGAACTTCACCCCAGAGTTTAGATTCCAATTTGTTTTTCTTGGTACAGATGCACATCATATACACGTTTGCAGTTATACTGTAGTTATCGGTTGTCTGAGTGGGACGATGTTTTTCCATGTTACAATCAGAAGCCACCTTATTCTTTGGGTCCTTTCATTTTTTTTCCAAAAGTAGTTGTGTGCATTATGATATTTGTTTAATTTTCTGATAAGCCGACCATATATTGCACCAAATTAAGACATTAGTACTGACTTTAGGCCTCATTATTGCCATAATTGGGATATAACACAACAGAAATGTAGATGATGATCACTTGTTTATTCCTATTTGATGCAAGAGTGGAAAGGGAACTGTGGCCAAATCATGGCTTAGAAGGGAAAGTAGAGATAGTATTTGATTCAAAGAAGAGGAATTCCCTTGACAAGAAAAAGCAATAGACAAACAAAGAACAAAGAACAAAGAACAGTACAGCACAGGAAACAGGCCCTTCGGCCCTCCAAGCCTGTGCCGCTCCTTGGTCCAACTAGACCAATCGTTTGTATCCCTCCATTCCCAGGCTGCTCATGTGACTATCCAGGTAAGTCTTAAACGATGTCAGTGTGCCTGCCTCCACCACCCTACTTGGCAGCGCATTCCAGGCCCCCACCACCCTCTGTGTAAAAAACGTCCCTCTGATGTCTGAGTTATACTTCGCCCCTCTCACCTTGAGCCCGTGACCCCTCGTGGTCGTCACCTCCGACCTGGGAAAAAGCTTCCCACTGTTCACCCTATCTATACCCTTCATAATCTTGTATACCTCTATTAGATCTCCCCTCATTCTCCATCTTTCCAAGGAGAACAACCCCAGTCTACCCAATCTCTCCTCATAGCTAAGACCCTCCATACCAGGCAACATCCTGGTAAACCTTCTCTGCGCTCTCTCCAATGCCTCCACGTCCTTCTGGTAGTGCGGCGACCAGAACTGGACGCAGTACTCCAAATGTGGCCTAACCAGCGTTCTATACAGCTGCATCATCAGACTCCAGCTTTTATACTCTATACCCCGTCCTATAAAGGCAAGCATACCATATGCCTTCTTCACCACCTTCTCCACCTGTGTTGCCACCTTCAAGGATTTGTGGACTTGCACACCTAGGTCCCTCTGTGTTTCTATACTCCTGATGACTCTGCCATTTATTGTATAACTCCTCCCTACATTATTTCTTCCAAAATGCATCATTTCGCATTTATCCGGATTAAATTCCATCTGCCACCTCTCCGCCCAATTTTCCAGCCTATCTATATCCTGCTGTATTGCCCGACAATGCTCTTCGCTATCCGCAATTCCAGCCATCTTCGTGTCATCCGCAAACTTGCTGATTACACCAGTTACACCTTCTTCCAAATCATTTATATATATCACAAATAGCAGAGGTCCCAGTACAGAGCCCTGCGGAACACCACTGGTCACAGACCTCCAGCCGGAAAAAGACCCTTCGACCACTACCCTCTGTCTCCTATGGCCAAGCCAGTTCTCCACCCATCTAGCCACTTCTCCTTGTATCCCATGAGCCTTAACCTTCTTAACCAACCTGCCATGTGGGACTTTGTCAAATGTCTTACTGAAATCCATATAGATGACATCCACGGCCCTTCCTTCATCAACCGTTTTTGTCACTTCCTCAAAAAACTCCACCAAATTTGTAAGGCACGACCTCCCTCTTACAAAACCATGCTGTCTGTCACTAATGAGATTGTTCCGTTCTAAATGCACATACATCCTGTCTCTAAGAATCCTCTCCAACAACTTCCCTACCACGGACGTCAAGCTCACCGGCCTATAATTTCCTGGGTTATCCCTGCTACCCTTCTTAAACAACGGGACCACATTCGCTATCCTCCAATCCTCAGGGACCTCACCCGTGTCCAAAGAAGCGACAAAGATTTCCGTCAGAGGCCCAGCAATTTCACCTCTCGTCTCCCTGAGCAGTCGAGGATAGATGCCATCAGGCCCTGGGGCTTTGTCAGTTTTAATGTTCCCTAAAAAACCTAACACCTCCTCTCTTGTAATGAGATTTTCTCTAACAGGTCAACACCTCCCTCCGAGACACTCCCGGTTAACACGCCCCTCTCCTTCGTGAATACCGATGCCTGAGGATTGGGAGCAGTTTAAAATTCAGCAAAGGAGGACTAAGGGATTGATTAAGAAGGGGAAAATAGCGTATGAAAGTAAGCTAGCGGGGAACATAAAAGATGACTGCGAAATTTTCTGTAGCTATGCAACAAGAAAAAGATTGACAAAAACAAATGTAGGCCCCTTACCGTCAGAAATGGGAGAATTCATAACAGGGAACAAAGAAATGACGGAGGAACTAAATTTGTACTTTGCTTCTGTCTTCACAAAGAAAGGTATGAATAATGTATCAGAAATTATGAGAGAAACAAGCTTTATTGAGGAGCTGAAGGAAATCTGTATTAGTAGATAAGTAGTTTTGGGGAAATTGATGGGATTGTAGGTGGATAAATCTTCAGGGTCTGATAATCTTCATCCTAGAATACTTAAAGAAGTGGCCCAAGAAATAGTAGATCCATTGATGGTTAATTCCAAAATTCTTTGGACTCTGGACTGGTTCCCACAGATTGGAGGGTAGCTAATGTAAGTCTGTTATTCGAAAAGGGAGGTAGAGAGAACACAGTGAACTATAGACCAGTGAGCCTAACGTCAGTACTGGGGAAGTTGTGAGGGTCCATTATCAAGGATTTCATAGCTCAGCATTTGGAAAGCATCAAAAATCAGACAAATTCAATATGGATTTAGAAAAGGGAAATCATGCTTGATAAATCTATTGGTATTCTTTGAGGATGTAACTAGTAGAGTTGACCAAGGAGAACTGGTGGATGTGGTTTATTTAGACTTTCAGAAAGCTTTTGACGAGGTCTCACATAGCAGATTACTGTGTAAAGTTAAAAAGCATGGGATTGCGGATAGTGTCTTGAATGGATAGAAAGCTAGTTTGTAGAAAGGAAACAAAGAGTTCAGCATAAATGGGTCTTCTTTCAATTGGCAGGCAGTGACTAGTGGGGTACCGCTGGGATCTATGCTAGGACCCTAACTGTTCACATTATATATTAATGATTTGGAAGAGAAAGCTAAACGGATTATCTCCAACTTTGCTGATGATAAAGTTGGGTAGGAGGGTGAGCTGTGAGGAGGATGCAGAGATGCTTCAGCATGATTTGGACAGACTGAGTGCGTGGGCATATGCATGGCAGGTGCAGTATAATGTGGATAAATGTGAGATGATACTAAGATAGCAGATTATTATTTGAATGGGTGTCAATTGAAAGAGGTTGGTACTCAGCGAGAACTTGGTGTCTTCGTGCATCAGTCGCTTATCAGTCCGGGACAAACCAGGCCCGCACCTGGTCCAGATATTTTTTCAGGATGGCCTCACCCACACGTATTCTGTAGGAAACAGGCTTCATCCTAAACTCAATCGTTCCAAGTAATCATGTAGGACCATTTGCATAATTCTTTACCCAAACCTTTTCACCGGCCTCCAATTGTCTCTCCTGGCTATGACCTGCTGGTGGCAACTTTTGCTATCATTCCTGGCACTGACCCACAAGCACTGTTATGTCCACATCCATTCTGGGCCACCAAACATAGCTTCTGGCCAACATATTCATTTTGGAGACTCCTGGGTGGTTTGGCCAGTGTTGCACAGTGGCCCTGACTTGGAACAGCCACTCGTGCCCCCCATAGTGGTATTCCATCTTCTACTATGAACTGCTTTCTTCTACTCCAATAAGGCTGGAATTGGGGCTGTACAGTTTTTTTCATTTAACTTTCGCGAGGACAGGGTCCTTTTGCGTCCAAAGACATATATTATGTGTGCCCACTGGGAGGGTATCCAGAAAACTCATAGTCATTACCGTCTCTTCGAGATGAATTAACTGAAAGGGAACCAGAGAGTAAGGCCAATAAGACTCAGAGAAAGAGCAGACAGGGTGTGGTTGCTGATCAAAGAGGGTCTGGTGGACTGAAATGCATTTGTTTCAATGCAAGAAATGTAACGGGTAAGGCAGATGAACTTAGAGCTTGGATTAGTACTTGGAACTATGATGTTGTTACTATTACAGAGACTTGGTTAAGGGAAGGACAGGATTGGCAGCTTAACATCCCAGGATACAGATGTTTCAGGCAGGATAGAGGGGGATATAAAAGGGATGGGCGAGTTGCACTACTGGTTAAGGAGAATATCACAGCTGTACTGTGGGAGGACACTTCGTCATACAACGAGGCAATATGGGGTGAGCTCAGGAATAGGAAGGGTATAGTCACAATGTTGGGGGTTTACTATAGGCTGCCCAACAGCCAGCGGGAGATAGAGGAACAGATATGTAGGCAGATTTTGGCAAGGTGTAAAAGTAACAGGGTTGTTGTGGGAAATTTTAATTTCCCCGATGTTGACTGGGACTCACTTAGTGCTAGGGGTGTGGATGGGCAGAGTTTGTAAGGAGCTTCTAGGAGGGCTTCTTGAAACACTATGTAGATAGTCCAACTCGGGAAGGGGCCATACTGGACCTGATATTGGGGAATAAGCTCAGCCAGGTGGTTGACGTTTCAGTAGGGAAGCAGTTTGGGAACAATGACCACAATTCAGTAAGCTTTCAGGTACTGATGGATAAAGGTAAATGTAATCTGCAAGTTAAGGTGCTAAATTGGGGGAAGGCCAATTACAACAATATTACGCAGGAACTGAAGAATGCAGATTGGGGGCAGATGTTTAAGGGCAAATCAACATCTGACATGTGGGAGGCTTTCAAGTGTAAGTTGATAGGGATTCAGGACTGGCACATTCCTTAAAGAAGAAGGATAATTATGGCAAGTTTTGGGAACCTTGGATAAAGAGAGATATTGTGAGCCGAGTCAAAGAGAAAATGGAAGCATTTGTCAAGGCTAGGGGGCTGGGAACACACGAAGCAAGTGTGGAATACAAAGAAAGTAGAAAGAAACTTAAGCAAGGAGTAAGGAGGGCTAAAAGGGATCACGAAAAGTCATTGGCCAGCAGGACTACAGAAAATCTCAAGGCTTTTTATACATATATAAAGAGCAAGAGGTTAGCCAGAGAGAGCGTTGGCCCACTCAAGGACAAGGGAGGGAATCGATGCATAGAGACAGAGGAAATGGGCGAGGTATTAAATGAGTATTTCGCGTCAGTTTTCACCAAAGAGAAGGACTTGGTGGATGATGAGTCTGGGAAAGGGTATGTAAATAGTTTGAGTCATGTTGAGATCAAAAAGGAGGAGGTATTGGGGTTCTTGTGAATCATTAAGATAGACAAGCCCCAGGGCCTAATGGGATATACCCCAGAAAACTGAGAGAGGCAAGGGAGGAAATTGCTGGGGCCTTGAAAGAAATTTTTCTATCCTCACTGGCTATAGGGGAGGATATGATGTGGAGATGCTGGCGTTGGACTGGGTAAGCACAGTAAGAAGTCTCACAACACCAGGTTAAAGTCCAACAGGTTTATTTGGTAGCAAATTTGGTAGCTTTCGGAGCGCTGCCCCTTCGTCAGATGGAGTGAAAATCTGTTCTCCAACAGTGCACAGAGACACAGAAATCAAGTTACAGAATACTAATTAGAATGCAAATCTCTACAGCCAGCCAGGTCTTAAAGGTACAGATAATGTGCGTGGAGGGAACATTAAACACAGGTTAAAGAGATGTGTATTGTCTCCAGACAGAACAGCTAGTAAGATTCTGCAAGATCAGGGGGAAAACAGACCATTGTCCACAGCAAACTACCCAGCCTTCAGGAGAACAGTGACCATGACACCACACAACCCTGCCACAGCAACCTCTGCAAGACGTGCCGGATCATCGACACGGATGCCATCATCTCACGTGAGAACACCATCTACCAGGTACACGGTACATACTCTTGCAACTCGGCCAACGTTGTCTACCTGATACGCTGCAGGAAAGGATGTCCCGAGGCATGGTACATTGGGGAAACCATGCAGACGCTACGACAACGGATGAATGAACACCGCTCGACAATCACCAGGCAAGACTGTTCTCTTCCTGTGGGGGAGCACTTCAGCAGTCACGGGCATTCAGCCTTGGATCTTGAGGTAAGCGTTCTCCAAGGCGGCCTTCACGACACACGACAGCGCAGAGTCGCTGAGCAGAAACTGATAGCCAAGTTCCGCACACATGAGGACGGCCTAAACCGGGATGTTGGATTTATGTCACATTATCAGTAACCCCCACAGCTTTCCCCCTGATCTTGCAGAATCTTACTAGCTGTTCTGCCTGGAGACAATACACATCTCTTTAACCTGTGTTTAATGTTCCCTCCACGCATATTATCTGTACCTTTAAGACCTGGCTGGCTGTAGAGATTTGCATTCTAATTAGTATTCTGTAACTTGATTTCTGTGTCTCTGTGCATTGTTGGAGAACAGATTTTCACTCCATCTGACGAAGGGGCAGCGCTCCGAAAGCTACACCTGTCTAATAAACCTGTTGGACTTTAACCTGGTGTTGTTAAACTTCTTAATGTGTTTACCCCAGTCCAACGCCGGCATCTCCACATCAGTCATAGAAGACAGAGGGTAGCGGTGGAAGGGTGCATTTCTGAATGGAGGGCTGTGACAAGTGGTGTTCCTCAGGGATCAGTGCTGGGACCTCCTTTATCCTTGAGTGGACCTACCCTTTCCTTAGTTACCCTATTGCTCCTTATATCTGTATGAAATGCCTTTAGATTTTCCTGTTTGCCAAGGATATTTCATGGCCCCTTTTAGCCCTCCTAACTCCTTGTTTAAGTTCTTTCCTGCTTTCTTTATATTCTTCAAGGGCTCTGTCTGCCTTTAGTTTCATGAACCTTACATATGCTTTTTCTTTTTGACTCAGCTCACAATTTCATCCAAGGTTCCGATATCTTGCCATCCTTATCCTACATTTTCACATTCCTGGCAACTCAATTCAACCTTGAGAGTAACAAATAGTTTCCTTTCTTCAGAAACACACTCATTAGCTCAAATTGTAAGTACTTTTTGTTTCATTTTGGACAGAAATGAGTGGCACGGTGGCACAGTGGTTAGCACTGCTACCTCACAGCGCCAGGAGCACAGGTTCGATTCCCAGCTTGGGTCACTGTCTGTGTGGAATCTGCACGTTCTCCCTGTGTTTGTGTGGGTTTCCTTCGGGTGCTCCGGTTGACTACCACAGTCAGAAAGATGTGCTGGTTAAGTGCATTGGCCATGCTAAATTCTCCTTCAGTGTACCCAAACAGGCACCGGAGTGTGGCAACTAGGGGATTTTCACAGTGACTTCATTGCTGTATTAATATAAGCCTACTTGTGACACTAATAATTAAACTTGAAAAAAACTTTAAATGGATGCCGACTGGTCCAGTACCTGATTTGTTTTGCCAAAACTGGCAACGTGTCCAAAAAATTCAATGCCATGACAATTTCCTGTGGTACTGGGCAGTTGTAACACGTTTTTGTAAAGGTAGGTGGCTAAGTGCATTCACATTCGCTCTGTGTGTTCCAGATCAGTGCCTGAATGTCTATTTGTAGGTGGACAAAATTAATGCCCAAAGTTGAATTCTTGACAAAGCAATTTTTGGAATAGCCTTGTCTTCTTTAAAAAGACCAAATTGCAATTCGTGGTCAGAAATGATGGTAAAGTGCCGACCCTTATATGTACTGGTGGAATTTCTTGACACCAAACACTATTGATAATTCTTTCTCAATGTTTGAGAAAGAATGTGTGAGCTGTGTTCTCATCTCAATGCCATATGGAGAGGCATCACAGATCAACACCAATTCTTCAAATGGGTTGAAATGTACTAACAAGTTTGAAGAATGCAGCAATTGTTTTACTCTGTTGAAAATTTTTTTCTGGGGAGTCTTCCAAGACCAATGCTAGTGTTTCTTCAGCAGAATATGCAAGGGGGTCAATAACTGGGTAGAAAAAAGTGTCCATAATAATTTAATATTCCCAAAAATGACTTGAGCTTTGATATATTTTTGGGGGTGAAGTTTGATTAATGACTCTGACCTTGTCTTCCATGGTGTAATCCTTGTGCATCTACATAGTTCCCAGGTGGGTTACCTCGGTGGCTTGAAAAGCACATTTTCCTTCTTGAAGTGAACTCCTGCCTCTTGAAATCTCTTTAGAACCTCCTCAATGTTAACTAGGTGCTTGGCTTCTGTTCATCCAATAATGAGAACATCATCAAGGTACACCACAACTCCTGGAAACCCTTGCAACAGACTCTTCATTGTCCTCTAGTTTGGACCAAGGAGCGGCGCGGGCTTGGAGGGCCGAAGGGCCTGTTCCTGTGCTGTATTGTTCTTTGTTCTCTGGAGAATTGCACATGCTGAAGATATGCCAAAAGGCAGGCACGTGTTTTGGAACAAACCTTTGTGTGTGTTTATTTTGACACGGCCCCAGGAAGTGTTGTCAATTTGCGTTGCTGATATGTGTGTAAGGTTGACCTCCAAGCAGTTTTGCATAAAGGTCTTCAATGTTTGTGATTGGATATTTATCCAACTTGGCAGCCCGATTAACTGCTGACTTGTAATTACCACAAATGCCAGTCTTGTCCAGTTTCAATACAGGAACTATGGGTGCTGCCCATTCTGAGAACTGAACAGATTGGATAATGCCCAGTTCTTCCAATCACTTTAATTCAGTATCTACTTTCGCTTGTAAAGCAAATGGTACTGGTCTTGCCCTAAAGAATCGCAGGGTTGCCTCTTGTCCACATAGATCGTCACTTGTAATCCTTTTATTTTGTCTAATTCATCCTTGAAGATGCTCTCATATTTCTTCATCAGTTTGAGCAGTCCTCCTTCCCACACTTGGAAAATCATGGTCTAATTCAACTTGATTTTCTTAAGACAATTGTGGCAGAGAAGACTTGGTCCTTCACCTATCACAATGATGACTGGGAGCTGGACAGACTGGTGCCATAGCTTGCAAGCACCATTGCAGTGCCCACTTTTTTATCGCTTCTCCAATATAAGTTGTTAACTTGGCCGCGGTACTCTTCAAATTCAATGGTTGAATTTCTTCTCTCAAGTACCGATATATATGCTCACCTATCACAGTGGCTGATGCCCTTGCATCAACTTTCATCTGAAGAGGTTTCCCAATTACCCGGAGCATTACAGTATGTAAGTGGGAGAACCTTAATAGGTTGGTAAGATTTTTAAACTTAAAAATCATAGAAATCATAGAAACCCTACAGTGCAGAAGGAGGCCATTCGGCCCATCGAGTCTGCACTGACCACAATCCCACCCAGGCCCTATCCCCACATATTTACCCGCTAATCCCTCTAACCTACACATCTCAGAACTCTAAGGGGCAATTTTTAACCTGGCCAATCAACCTAACCCACACATCTTTGGACTGTGGGAGGAAACCGGAGCACCCAGAGGAAACCCACGCAGACACAAGGAGAATGTGCAAACTCCACACAGACAGTGACCCGAGCCGGGAATTGAACCCGGGACCCTGGAGCTGTGAAGCAGCAGTGCTAACCACTGTGCTACCGTGCCGCCCTTAGACATTAAGGCACTGGCAGAACGACCAGCATTGAGTTAAATGCCTTTTAAAAGGCTTATGAGCTAACAAGAAAGCAGTTTACACATATGAGATGCAGTAAGAGATTTAGACAAGTGATTATGATTTTAAAACACACATGCTGATATTTTGAATGTATTAATGCATTGTTCAGGTATATTGTTCACTTTAGTCAAGAACAATTTGCTGCAAAGCATCATGGTAAAAGGCATTAGGGGAAATCCATATTCTAAGAGAATGTTTAAACCTTGAGAATATGCAAGATTTATCAGAAAAGATTCAGAAGGAGAGAACATTTAGAACACTTAATCACATTTCATGAATATGGTTTATTCACTGTCCAGTTGGATGGATGCATGCCCAGACATGGAGTCATGTGTTAATCTGGTTAGGCAGTAACCTTTAAGGGAACCCATGGGAACATTCATTTGAACTTTGGGCTAGTGTCTGAGGTTACTAGGCAACACGGGAAGTGGGGTCAGCCAAGAAAGGATCAAGGTTCTGGTTTCTATGGATTAATAAAATGCCACTATGCCAGAGAATAAGATGTAATTGGCTAAGGTATATGACAGGTATTATTATTGATTTATGTATACTGAAGATGATTGATTTAAAGTTAATGAAAGGTGGGAGTAATTGATAAGAAAAATATATAATTGATCTGCTTTGAATTGTATATGTCAGATTTCATCGAAGGGGTCTAGTTGCTTTATCTCGGAGCTGCCCTGACCCTTTGATGGTCTCCTAGCAGGTGCTGGTCTAAATAAAGTTACGTCTTTAAACTGAGACAGTGGCTTCGTGTGTCTTGATTGTCTAAAGTTAAGGCGGTACCGGCAACCTCGGTAACCCCACCAATACAGTAAAAGAGCTATCTTACCTGCTTTTATATTAAACAGTGAGTGAATATTTAAATCATTGGTGCTAGACTCTTCCACATTGTATACTGGTGATTCATTATTTAATCGGCTACTCTCTAGACTTGACTTGACTCTGCCTTAAGTGGCCTCTCCTATGACAAAATATACACTCAACCTCTTTATACCTGGAGGATTCAGGGGAGTGATACCTCCACATCTGTAACATTCTGTTTCAAACTTTGCTGATTGATTGCCTCTTCTAAGTCGTATTTGTGGCTGAACTTGATTCCCACCCCGTGGCCACTTCTGTGGTTTTGGTGCCACTACTGACTGAAGGTTCCCACCCTAATTCCCTTCATTTTCCATGAAAGGAAGTCAGGAGGTGAGTACCATTGAGCACCAACCCCGGGGTGCAAGCGGGGTTTTGTGGGCAGGGATGGGGGGCGAGGGCCCAACCGATGCCATGGTATGAGACTCTGCTTATCTACTTTCTTATAGGTCACATTGTTTGTTTTGAAGTGGGGCTAACGTCCAAAATTGGAATTTGATTAGTTGGAGATTGGTACTACCTCCAGAATTACCAAATGATCGGGGCTCAGGATTGGTATGCTGCTACATTGAAACTAATCTATTGAACCACATTTGGAGAACTGTGCACAGTTCTGGGCATCCCACTTCAAACAGACGAAATTGATCTTGGAAGTAGTACGGCACAGTCTGATGAAAATACGACCTAAAATATTACCTATGTACAGTTAGATTATGGGCAGAAATTATTTAAACTAGATTTGTAGCCCTGGATTATAAAAGGTTTAAGGATTATTTGTTTGGAGTTTTTAGGGATTTTAAAAGGAAGCGATGAAATAGATAGAAAGAAACTTTCTATTCCATTCAGCCCATCATGCCTGTGCTAGCTGTTTGATAGTGCTTTTCAATCAATCCCACTGCACTTCTCTTTCTCCATATCCCTGTGATCTTTTCCCCCTTCCAGGTAGCACATCCCAGATCATAAGAAATCACTGTAGTTTGTTAGCCGATCACCGTAAATCTGTGTCCTTTAGTTATCAATCTTTCTGTCACTGAAATTGGTCTCTCTTTATTGATTATCCAAACCATTCACGATTAACCATTATGTAGTTTCCTCTTAATTTTCTCTGCTCATAAGGGAGCAATCTCAGCTTCTCTACATGACTGAAATCCTTCATTCCTGGTCCCAATGTGTATCCTCTCCTCTACATCCTTCCTAAGCTTCAGATCAGAGACAGGCCATTCAGCAAGAAGATAAGAAACATTTCTTCCTGCAATGGATGGGAAAAGTGTGGAACTCTCTTCCTCTAAAAGTTCAATTCATCATTCTAAACCTGTATTGAAAGATTTTTGCCAGTCAAGAGTGCAAAAGATTATGGAGGCAAGGCAGGTGGATGGAGTTAAAACACAGATCAGCTTTTATCTTAGAACTATCAGGCAACTTTTGCACTAATCCCTATTTTCTATAGTGTTTGTCTGTAGTGTATTTTCTAACATCTTTTTCCCGCTTTTCGGTACTGTTAACAAACCACCTTTGAAATCTACAAGTTCATTGGTTATCGGTTTTAGAATGTAGAAGAAAGGAATGTGGGAATGAAAAAGGACCAGTCAGTTCATCCAGGCCTGATTTTAAGGCCCAGTCTGATCATCTGTCATCTTTTTGCTGTGGAATCCAGAATTTATCCAATTTATGTTCTGAATTCCTTCAGCCAGTTAGTAATTACCACACTAGATGATAGTCTATTCAATAAGTTACAACTCAAAGAATCAAAAAGTTATTCTTTTAAGCTAAGTTTAGCCTGTGGTTTCTTCAACTTATAATCAAGTTCTCTGGTTCGCCTATCCTGGGTTGTGCAAACTACCCTCCAAATCCACATTATTGGTTTCATTCATTATTTTAAAAAAAAACTTGGATCATGTCCTTCTTTAATCTTTTTTTCCAATAGGAATGCATTTAACTTCCTTGACCTCTTTTGATGATTCAATGATCTAAAATAGTATTTAGTGTTGTTCTTCACTGGTCCCTCTCTGCTGTCTTTATTCCTTTATTATAAGAATAGCAAGCACAACTGGACTCAATACTTTGGATATGGTCCCAATTGGCCTGGAATTTCCTGGATCACACTTGCACAGACATTGGTGGGTAATAGCCATAGTCCACAAGAGATCGTCGGCATCTCTCTCCATTAGACAGAGACAATTGCTTAAATAAAACTGGGGACACATTACTACATATCAAGAAAAGGTCACGGGAAAGAAGCAGGACCCAATGAACTGAGTTTAGAAGAATGCGAGGCAATCTAATTGAATCCCAAAGAAAATTCTGAAGGGGCTTGGATAGGTTGCATGCTGATAGATTGTTTCCATCGGTTGAGAAATCTAAAACATGGAGGCTCAGTCTCAAGACAATGGGCCAATCATTTAGGACTGAAATGAGGAGAAATGTCTTCACTCAAAGGGGTGTGAAACCTTGGAATTCTCTACCCCAGAGGGTTGTGGATGCTCCATCATCGAATACATTTAAGGCCAGGTTAGACATATTTTTGGCCTCTCAGGGAATTAAGGGATATGAGGAATGGAAGGGAAAATGAAGTTGAAGCCCAAGATCATATTGAATGGCGGAGCATGCTCGACAGGCAATATGATCAATTCCAGCCCCTAGTTTTTATGTTCATAGTCAGTATAGGGATTGAACATACACTGTTGCCATTATTCAATTCCACACTTAGCCAACTGAGTTAACCGACCCCTTTAGAAACTGCATAGAAATGACAACAAAAACATTATGCCGGTTTTGGCTAATCCTGCTGATTGGAAGTAATGCCAAAATTTTCCACAGAGCTCATTTGTCCAGATAGGAAGTTTACCTGTTTAGTTGCTTATCAAGGATTAACAGTGGACAAGTTTTAATTCGCTACCAAGTCGGCTTATCTGAAGACATATAAAGTAATAGTCCCAGATGACCATAGACTGGTTGTGATTTCATAGAAGAAATCATAGAAACCCTACAGTGCAGAAAGAGGCCATTTGGCCCATCGAGTCTGCACCGACCACAATCCCACTCAGGCCCTACCCCCATATCCCACCCGCTAATCCCTCTAATCTACGCATCCCAGGACACTAAGGGGCAATTTTAGCATAGCCAATCAACCTAACCCGCACATCTTTGGACTGTGGGAGGAAACCAGAGTACCCGGAGGAAACCCACGCAGAGACAAGGAGAATGTGCAAACTCCACACAGACAGTGACCCAAGCCGGGAATCGAACCCAGGTCCCTGGAGCTGTGAAGCAGTAGTGCTAACCACTGTGCTACCGTGCCGCCATTTAACCTGATGATTATCACACCGCAGACAAGGAGCAAGGTTGAGAAGGTGGGCCTTCCATAGAATAAGCACAAATTCAGCAACATTATCTCAGTCTTTTTTAATTACTATGTTCTAAAAAGAGACTGAAATGAATGGTTATTTAAATTATGTCCTAATAAAGGTGATCGACATGACACATGCGCATTTTATCTTTTTTACTTCACTGCATGCTCAGGAGTTGGTTTAGCTCAGTTGGCTGGATGGCTAGCTTGTGATGCAGAGCAACAGTGTGGGTTCAATTCCTGTACTGGCTGAAGTATTTCATGAAGGCCCGCCTTCTCAACTGTGGCTACAATTCAATCGCATTGTTTGATAGAACCATCTTAATTATATTGCTGAATTGGACCAGTATTTATTTGTTCCGATTCTCTCCCCTGCCCATCCCATAACAAGAAAGTGTACAATTCCAAGAATTCTGCACTAAATTGTACTTCAGGCATTTACGAAAACAATATGGTAGAATGAAGCCTTCTTTAGGAATGATGTGTTCACTTCTATGTAGAATGCTCCGGATGTTGTAATTTATATCTTCAAAATGTTCTTTTAACTACATTATTGCTAGTGGGGACTAGAAAAAGCAATTGGATCTCTCAAACATTGCAATTTCTTTTTAATACGTAAGAGTATTTTGATCGATGAAGATAAAAGATGATATTTTTGAATAAGGAATCACCAATCGTTATAACTGTGTTTCTTCCCCACCCCAGTGAAAAAGAAATTCAGACATGAGAAACGCAGCCCAATAACAGAGGTTGCGGCATTAAACCAGCAGCTTTTAAAAATCAGCCTGTAGTTAGGTTGAAAGGATTGGCTGGATGATGCTTTGGAGACAGTAAGTATCCCTTTAGGTTTATGTCGATGGATCTGTTTGTTTGACAATAACAGTTTATTTATTTTGTCTGTTGCCTAGCACCTGGCTATCTCCACGTTGTGATCATCCGAACATTCAGAACTTTTCCCTGAATCACCAAGCGGGAAAATATTCCTTTTTGGTATGTTTAGAATCTGTATGCATTCATTTAGTGTTAAACAGCATTTCTGATTCTTCTTGCTATATTTTTCATTTTTTTCCCACTTTCACTCTTCCATTAGTATGACTTGGTATCACCTATTCTTAAACATTCTTCTGCTATCATCTTCATTCCAATTGTTCAAGGATGAGACAGGCAGAGATTTTGATCTCTGTAGGTTACTGTGATAACCCCCTGAGGTCCATGGGGAATCACTGATTGATCTCCCTGTGGGGCCGGTTGAGTATGAGTTCCCTTGGTAACAGGCTGCCTTATAAAAGGCTCAGGCAGGCCCAGCCTTTCCCCTGGTAACAGGCCCTGCCTTATAAAAGGCTCTTTACCTGAGCCTTTTGTAAGGCAGGCCCAGGACTGGGTCTGCTGAACTGTAGTCCCAGGCAGGGACTGGTGTGTTTACACTATGGTAGTGGTTTTATTTTGCATTCTGGAATAAACGGAGTTCCTTCCCAGTCAGGCTTCCACAGTCATAACATTGGCGTCGAGGAACAATAAACGTTTCAGACAGCCTTAACTTTCAACAAATCCACTGCGACTGTGATGAGAGATATTGAAAATGCCGTTGTTTGGGACACTGGAAACTTATGACACAGGTGTGGAGGATTGACCCCAAAACGCCGAAAGAATGAGATATTTCTTCCGGCTAAACGGAATAGAAGGGGATGACTAGCAAAAAGTCATCCTCCTGACCACTTCTGGAGCCCCAACTTTCAGCATCATAAAGAGTTTAACCTACCCGGCAGCCTGGGATTCAAAATCTTTTGACGAATTGGTAGGTATGGTATCGGAATACTACAACCCTAAACCATCTGTTATGTTACAATACTACAGGTTGAACACAGCAAATAGACTCCCTGGGGAACCAGTCACTGAATTTTTGATGAGACTGTGGCAACTGACGGAACAATGTGAGTACTGGTCAGCACTTCCGGAAATGTTAAGAGATTGCTTAATATGTGGAATTAATAATATTGTGACACAAAGGAAGTGACTGACTGAACCAACTCTGGACCTCAAGAAAGCCACAGAACTAGCCCTTTCCCATGAAAATGCTGAAAACAGGGCCCAGGAGCTTCAGGGATCCATAGACAGTACCATCCTCAGCCTTGGGCGACTCCCATACTGCAGAACCAAATCCCCAGCGGATAATGTTCATATTTCCCATTTGCTGCCAAGAAAAGGCGACTGGAGTCGGAGGCTATGATATATATGAACATTGAATACAGGAGTCGGGACGGTCTTCTTGAAGTTGTAAAAGACATTGGTAAGACCACACTTGGAAAACTATGTACAGTTCTGGTCACCCTATTATAGAAAGGACATTATTAAACTAGAAAGAGTGCAGAAGAGATTTACTAGGATGCTACCGGGACTTGATGGTTTGAGTTATAAGGAGAGGCTGGATAGACTGGGACTTTTTTCTCTGGAGCGTAGAAGGCTGAGGGGTGATCTTATAGAGGTCTATAAAATAATGAGGGGCATAGATCAGCTAGATAGTCAATATCATTTCCCAAAGGTAGGGGAGTCTAAAACTAGAGGGCATAGGTTTAAGATGAGAGGGGAGAGATACAAAAGGGCCCAGAGGGGCAATTTTTTCACACAGAGGGTGGTGAGTGTCTGGAACAAGCTGCCAGAGGTAGTAGTAGAGACGGGTACAATTTTGTCTTTTAAAAAGCGTTTAGACAGTTACATAGGTAAGATGGGTAGAGAGGGATATGGGCCAAATGCGGGCAATTGGGACTAGCTTAGGGGTTTTAAAGAAAAAGGGTGGCATGGACAAGTTGGACCGAAGGGCCTGTTTCCATGCTGTAAACCTCTATAACTCTATGATTCCAGAACTAGACGGGAAGTCTCTCCGCAATACAGTGAGGAGCGATCACATCCGTGTTGCACTTGCAATCAGAGGATCTGCCCCAGACAAGGCTACCGAAACACGCAAAATGCATACCATCCAGGCTGAAAAGCGAAGCCACCTCAACCAGCTCAAGAATGAGGAATTGATGCAGCTACATTTAAATCTTCTTTTAACTTATTAATCACAAGTAAGGCTTACATTAACACTGCAATGAAGTTTCTGTGAAATTCCCCTAGTCACCACACTTTGCCGCCTGTTCAGGTCAATGCACCTAATCAGACTGTGGGAGGAAACTGGAGCACACAGAGGAAACTCACACAGACATGGGGAGAAAGTGAGAACTTCACACAGACAGTGCCCAAACCGGGAATCGAACCCGGGTCCCTGGCACTGTGAGGCAGCAGTGCTAACTAGTGTGCCACCATACCACCCAACATGGCTCCAATCAACATTAATCTCCAGGTAAATGACGAGCGCCTAGATATGGAAGTAGACACAAAAGCCACTGCATCTATTATTAGGAAGGAAACCTTTAGGTGACTCCGATTGGGCATCTTGCCTTTCAGTCTGTGGGACACCAAGATTTTCCACATACACTGGGGATGCCTTACGTATTGTTGGTACCTCTGTAACCCCAGTTACAGATGGGCAACAGACAGTCCGACTCCCCCGAATAGAGGTGCAAGGACCAGAGCCCAGACTTTTCGGAAGGGTCTGGCTACAGAAAATCCGCCTTTATTGGCAACAGATCTTTAAAATGGGTTCTGGCAATTTATACAAAGTCATCAGGAAGCATCCTGAAGTGTTCCAAGAAGACCTCGGGAAGATTACCTTGCACTAAGTTGATCTTTCTCTTTGACTCTAACACTACATTCTGCATTCTCTCCTTTCCTTCCCAATGTATGGTATGTTTTGTCTGTATAGAAACATAGAAAAACTACAGCACAAAACAGGCCCTTCGGCCTCACAAGTTGTGCCGAACATATCCCTACCTTTTAGGCCTACCTATAATCCTCCATCCTATTAAGTCCCATGTACTCATCCAGGAGTCTCTTAAAAGACCCTTCTGAGTTTGCCTCCACCACCACTGACGGCAGCCGATTCCACTCGCCCACCACCCTCTGTGTGAAAAACTTCCCCCTAACATTTCCCCTGTACCTACCCCCCAGCACCTTAAACCTGTGTCCTCTCATAGCAGCCATTTCCACCCTGGGAAAAAGCCTCTGAGAGTCCACCCGATCTATGCCTCTCAACATCTTATATACCTCTATTAGGTCTCCTCTCATCCTACGTCTCTCCAAGGGGAAAAGACCCCGAGCTCCCTCAGCCTATCCTCATAAGGCATGCCACTCAGTCCAGGCACATCCTTGTAAATCTCCTCTGCACCCTTTCAATCTTTTCCACATCCTTTCTGTAATGAGGCGACCAGAACTGAGCACAGTACTCCAAGTGGGGTCCGACGAGGGTCTTATATAGCTGCATCATTATCCCCGGACTCCTAAACTTAATCCCTCGATTGATAAAGGCCAGCACACCATATGCCTTCTTAACCACCTCCTCCACCTGCGGGGCCGATTTTAGAGTCCTATGGACCCGGACCCCAAGGTCCTTCTCATCCTCTACAGTACTAACAGTCTTTCCTTTAATATTGTACTCCTTCATCCCATTTGACCTGCCAAAATGGACCACTACGCATTTATCTGGGTTGAAGTCCATCTGCCACTTCTCCGCCCAGTCTTGCATCCTATCTATGTCCCTCTGTAACTTCTGACATCCCTCCAGACTATCCACAACCCCACCAACCTTCGTGTCGTCGGCAAACTTACCAACCCATCCCTCCACTTCCTCATCCAGGTCATTTATGAAAATGACAAACAGCAAGGGTCCCGGAACAGATCCCTGGGGCACACCACTGGTGACCGACCTCCATTTAGAAAAAGACCCAGCTATACGCACTCTCTGCCTCCTTTGGGCAAGCCAGTTCTGGATCCACAGGGCAGCAGCCCCTTGGATCCCATGCCCTCTCACTTTTTCTAGAAGCCTTGCATGGAGGACCTTATTCGAACGCCTTGCTAAAATCCATATAAACCACATCTACCGCTTTCCCTTTGTCAATGTGTTTAATCACATTTTCGAAGAACTCCACCAGGCTCGTAAGGCACGATCTGTCTTTGACAAAGCTATGCTGAATATTCTTGAGCATACTAAACCTCTCTAAATGCTCATAAATCTTGTCCCTCAGGATCTCCTCCATCAGTTTACCAACCACTGAGGTTAGACTCATCAGTCGGTAATTTCCTGGGTTAACCCTATTCCCCTTCTTGAAAATAGGCATCACATCCGCAATCCTCCAATCCTCCGGCACCTCTCCCGTCTCCATCGACGACGCAAAGATCATCGCCAGAGGCTCTGCAATCTCTTCCCTCGCCTCCCACAGTAACCTGGGGTACATCCCATCCGGACCCGGCGACTTATCTATCTTGATGCTATTCAAAGATTCCAGCACAATCTCTTTGTTAAAGTCCACATACTCAATCTTTTCAGTCCACCGCAAGCCCGCAGTACATCCACCCAGGTCCTTCTCCTCTGTGAAAACTGAGGCAAAATACTCATTAAGCACCTCTGCCATTTCTACTGGTTCCGTACAGACTTTCCCGCCTTCACCTTTTATCGGCCCTATTCCTTTTACTCTTCACATATTTATAGAACGCCTTAGGGTTTTCCTTAATCCTACCTGCCAAGGTCTTCTCGTGACCCCTTCTGGCTCTCCTAATTTCCTTCTTTAGTCCCTTCCTACAAGCCGTATACTCATCTAGATCCCTATCTTCGCCAAGCTCTCTGAACCTTTTGTACGCTTTCCTTTTCTTCGCGACTAGGTCCCGCACAGCTTTCGTGCACCACGGTTCCTTTAACCTACCAACTCCTCCCTGTCTGCTCGGAACGTTGTCCTGTAGAACTCTAGACAGACATTCCTTGAAAAACTGCCACCTCTCTTCAGTACATTTCCCCGAGAATACCTCCTTCCGATTTCCTCCTCTAATTTGCTGCCTTATGTCTTCATATTTCCCCTTATTCCATATAAACACTTTCCTAGCTTGCCTGATCCTCTCTTTTTCCAATGCAAGCATAAAGGAGATTGCTATCCCCAAGATGCTCTCCCACTGAGAGATCTGACACCTGTTCTTGTATGGTACACAAGAAAAAATACTTTTCACTGCATACCAATACATGTGACAATAATAAATAAAATAAAATCAAGATTAGAGGCGTTAGGGCCAAGATCTAAGTGGACCCAGATACCTGACCTGAATACCTAAGATGAATATATGGTTTGAGAGTTGGTACAAGAGGGAGAACATCACGGCAGGGAATATATCCGAGGGTTCGATATGGGTAGAACTGAAAAATAAGAAGGGAGAGATCACTTTGATAGGATTATGCTACAGGCCCCCAAACAGTCAGCAGGAAATTGAGGAGCGAATATGTAAGGAGATTACGGATAGCTGCAAGAAAAATAGGGTGGTAATAGTGAGGGACTTTAATTTTCCCAACATTGACTGGGACAGCCATAGTATTAGAGGCTTGGATGGACAAAAAATTGTTGTGTATTCAGGAGGAATTTCTCATTCAGTATGTGGATGGCCCGATGAGAGAGAGGCAAAACTTGACCTCCTCTTGGGAAATAAGGAAGGGCAGGTGACAGAAATGTTGGTGAGGGATCACTTTGGGACCAGTGACCATAATTCCATTAGTTTTAAGATAGCTATGGAGAATGATAGGTCTGTCCCAAAAGTTAAAATTCTAAATTGGGGCAAAGCCAATTCTGATGGTGTTGGACAGGAACTTTCAAAAGTTGGTTAGGGAAGTTGGCAGGCAAAGGGACGGCTGGCAAGTACGAGGCTTTCAAAAGTGTGTTAACCAGAGTTCAGGGTAAGCACGTTCCTTTTAGAGTGAAGGGCAAGGCTGGTAGAAGTAGGGAACCCTGGATGACTCGGGATATTGAGGCCCTGGTCAAAAAAAAACTTTAACCTGGCGTTGTTAAAACTCTTACTGTGTTCACCCCCCCAGTCCAACGCCGGCATCTCCACATCAAAAAAAAGGAGGCATATGACATGCATAGGCAGCTGGGATCAAGTGGATCCCTTGAAGAGTATAGAGGTTGTCGGAGTAGAGCTAAGAGAGAAATTAGGAGGGCAAAAAGGGGACATGAGATTGCTTTGGCAGATAAGGCAAAGGAGAATCCAAACTTATTTGACAAACACATAAAGGGCAAAAGAGTAACCAGGGAAAGAATAGGGCCTCTTTAGGATCAACAAGGCCATCTATGTGTGGATCCAGAAGAGATGGGTGAGATCCTAAATGAATATTTCTCATCAGTATTTACTGTTGAGAAAGGCATGGATGTTAGGGAACTTCGGGAAATAAATAGTGAATTCTTGAGGAGGGTACATATTACAGATAAGGAGGTACTGGAAGTCTTAAAGGCATGGTTAGTAAATTTGCAGATGACACCAAGATTGGTGGCATAGTGGACAGTGAAGAAGGTTATAGAATCATAGAATCATAGAAACCATACAGCACAGAAAGAGGCCATTCGGATTGCAACGGGATCTTGATCAATTGGGCCAGAGAGTACAGTTTCAAGAGCTGCAGCAACTGTTCTCTCTTCTTCCTACACTTGTTGGATTTCAGCAGGTTCCCAGAGCAATCACATGTCTGATTTTTTTTTAACTAACTGGCTGGAATTCTCTGGCCTTGAATGCCCCGCTGCCACTGCCAGTGAGAGCGGAGAATTTGGCATTTAGCCAAATGTCCATTCACTGCAGTGAGACTGGAAAATTCCAGCTGCAGGTGAGGTCGGAGAATGCCGGCTGTTGATTCTGCAGGAATGTTTAAACGAGCTATTTGGGCCAAGTATTTGGTTTTTAAAGTTAAAAACTTGATAGGAAGGCAATTTTAATCTCTGGCTGCTGTTTTAAAAACTTTTCTTTTCATTCCTTGGAGCTGAAGCTTCCAGGTGGTATGGTAAGGACTCTGGAAATAGCTGCAGCGCTCTTTCAGCTGCGGTGGTTAAACAATCGGTAGTCTTTGCCTGATTAAGAACAAAGAAAAGTACAGCACAGGAACAGGCCCTTCATCTCTCCAAATCCGTGCCGATCATGATGCCCTAATTCAACTAAAAAAACCTTCGGCCCTCAGTCCATATCCCTCTATTCCCTCCCTATTCATATACGTATCTAGATGCCCCTTAAATGTTGCTAAGATGCCTGCTTCCACCACCTCCTTTGGCAATGTGTTCCAGGCACCCGCCATTCTCTGTGTGAAAAACTTCCCCTGCACATCTCCCTTAAACTTTCCCCCTTTCACCTTGAACCTATGTCCCCTTGTAATTGACACTTCCACCCTGGGAAAAAGCCTTTGCCGATCCACCCTGTCTATACCACTCAATTTTATAGACCTCTATCAAGTCTCCCCTTCAGCCTCCATCTTTCCAGTGAAAACAATCCTAGTTTATTCAACCTTTCCTCATAGCCTACACCCTCAAGACCAGGCAACTTCTTGGTGAAGCTTCTTTGCACTCGCTCCAACGCTTCCACATCCTTCTGGTAGTGTGGTGACCAGAAGTGCATGCAATACTCCAAATGCGTCCTAACTGAGACTTTATGCAGTTGCAACATGATTTCCCAACTCTTGTACTCAATGCCCTGGCCAATGATGACAAGCATGCCATATGCCTTCTTAATTACCTTGGCCACCTGTGTTACCACTTTTAGAGAACTGTTAACCTGCATGCCCAGATCGCTCTGTATGATAAAGTTCCTAAGGGTTCACACCTAGATTTGATCCTCCAAAATGCATCACCTCGCATTTGTCTGGATTAAACTCAATTTGTCATTTCTGTGCCCAAGTCTCTAATCTGTCTGCATCGTATTGTGTGCTGTGACAATCCCCAGCACTATCAGCAACTCCATCAATCTTCGTGTTATCCGCAAATTTACAAATCAGATCACCCACATTTTCCTCCATATCATTTACATATTCTGCAAACAACAGAGGTCCCAGCTCTGATCCCTGCAGAACACCACAAGCTACAGATCTCCATTCTGGAAAATACTCTTCCACTGCTGGACGAAAATGTAGGTGATTTGATTAGCAAGTGGCAGTGTGTTCCAGGCACCCGCCTCTAAGGTTGCTGGAGTTGCGGATAGTGATGAAGATTGCCAGAGAACATAGCAGGATAGGATGGAAAAGTGGGTGGAGAAATAGCAGATGGAATTTAATCTGGACAAATGCAAAGTGATGCATTTTGGTAGATTCAATTCAGGTCTGAGGGATAAAATAAATGGCGGAACCATCAGAGCATAGACACACAGAGGGATCTGAGAGTACAGGTCCACAGATCCTTAAAAGTGGCAGCACAGGTGGAAAAGGTGGTGAAGGAAGCATATGGCATAGAACATAGGGCATAGAACATTAGAGCGCAGTACAGGCCCTTCGGCCCTCAATGTTGCGCCGACCTGTGAAACCAATCTAAAGCCCATCTAACCTACACTATTCCAATATCATCCATAAGTTTATCCAATGACCCTTTAAATGCCCTTAATGTTGGCGAGTCCACTACTGTTGCAGGCAGGGCATTCCACGCCCTTACTACTCTCTGAGTGAAGAATCTACCTCTAACATCTGTCCTATATCTATCACCCCTCAATTTAAAGCTATGTCCCCTCGTGCTAGCCATCACCATCCGAGGAAAAAGGCTCTCACTATCCACCCTATCTAATCCTCTGATCATCTTGTATGCCTCTATCAAGTCACCTCTTAACCTTCTTCTCTCTAAAGAAAACAACCTCAAGTCCCTCAGCCTTTCCTCATAAGACCTTCCCACCATACCAGGCAACATCCTGGTAAATCTCCTTTGCACCCTTTCCAATGCTTCCACATCCTTCCTATAATGCGGCGACCAGAACTGCACGCAATACTCCAAGTGCGGCCGCACCAGAGTTTTGTACAGCTGCAACATGACATCATGGCTCCGAAACTCAATGCCTCTACCAATAAAAGCTAACACACTGTACGCCTTCTTAACAACCCTATCAACCTGGGTGCCAACTTTCAGGGATCTATGCACATGGACACCCAGATCCCTCTGTTCATCCACACTACCAAGTATCTTACCATTAGCCCAGTACTCTGTATTCTTGTTACTCCTTCCAAAGTGAATCACCTCACACTTTTCCGCATTAAACTCCATTTGCCACCTCTCAGCCCAGCTCTGCAGCTTATCTATGTCCCTCTGTAACCTGCAACATCCTTCCGCACTGTCCACAACTACACCGACTTTAGTGTCATCCGCAAATTTACTAACCCATCCTTCTCTGCCCTCATCCAGGTCATTTATAAAAATGACAAACAGATCCTTGCGGTACACCACTAGTAACTGAACTCCAGGATGAACATTTTCCATCAACCACCACCCTCTGTCTTCTTACAGCGAGCCAATTCCTGATCCAAAACGCAAAATCACCCTCAATCCCATGCCTCCGTATCTTCTGCAATAGCCTACCGTGGGGAACCTTATCAAATGCTTTACTGAAACCCATATACACCACATCAACTGCTTTACCCTCATCCACCTCTTTGGTCACCTTCTCAAAGAACTCAATAAGGTTTGTGAGGCACGACCAACCTTTCACAAAACCATATTGACTATCCCTAATCAAATTGTTCCTTTCTAGATGATTATAAATCCTATCTCTTATAATCCTTTCCAAAACTTTGCCCACAACAGAAGTAAGGCTCACTGGTCTATAATTACCAGGGTTGTCTCTACTCCCCTTCTTGAACAAGGGGACAACATTTGCTATCTTCCAGTATTCTGGCACTATTCCTGTAGACAATGATGACATAAAGATCAAAGCCAAAGGCTCTGCAATCTCCTCCCAAGCCTCCCAGAGAATCCTAGGATAAATCCCATCCGGCCCAGGGGACTTATCTATTTTCACACTTTCCAGAATTGCTAACACCTCCTCCTTATGAACCTCAATCCCGTCTAGTCTAATACCCTGTATCTCAGTATTCTCCTTGACAACATTGTCTTTTTCCTGTGTGAATACTGACCAAAAATATTCATTTAGCACCTCTCCTATCTCTTCGGACTCCACGCACAACTTCCCATTACTGTCCTTGACTGGCCCTAATCTTACCCTAGTCATTCTTTTATTCCTGACATACCTATAGAAAGCTTTAGGGTTTTCCTTGATCCTACCTGCCAAAGATTTCTCATGTCCCCTCCTGGCTCTTCTTAGCTCTCTCTTTAGGTCCTTCCTGGCTAACTTGTAACTCTCAAGCGCCCTAACTGAGCCTTCACGTCGCATCTTTACATAAATCTTCTTCTTCCTCTTCACAAGACATTGAACTTCTTTAGTAAACCACGGTTCCCTCGCTCGACCACTTCCTCCCTACCTGACAGGTACATACTTATCAAGGACACGCAGCAGCTGTTCCTTGAACAAGCTCCACATTTCAATTGTGCCCATCCCCTGCAGTTTCCTTTCACATCCTATGCATCCTAAATCTCGCCTAATCACATCATAATTTCCTTTCCCCCAGCTATAACTCTTGCCCTGCGGTATATACCTATCCCTTTCCATCGCTAAAGTAAACGTAACTGAATTGTGGTCACTATCACCAAAGTTTTCACCTACCTCCAAATCTAACACCTGGCCTGGTTCATTACCCAGTACCAAATCCAATGTGGCCTCGCCTCTTGTTGGTCTATCTACATACTGTGTCAGGAAACCCTCCTGCACACATTGGACAAAAACTGACCCATCTAAAGTACCCGAACTATAGCTTTTCCAGTCAATATTTGTAAAATTAAAGTCACCCATAACAACTACCCTGTTACTTTCGCTCCTATCCAGAATCATCTTTGCAATCCTTTCCTCTACATCTCTGGAACTTTTCGGAGGCCTATAGAAAACTCCCAAAAGGGTGACCTCTCCTTTCCTGTTTCTAACCTCAGCCCATACTACCTCAGTAGACGGGTCCTCATCAAACGTCCTTTCTGCCACCGTAATACTGTCCTTGACTAACAATGCCACACCTCCCCCTCTTTTACCACCTTCCCTGATCTTACTGAAACATCTAAACCCCGGAACCTGCAACAACCTGCTCTATCCATGTCTCCGAAATGGCCACAACATCGAAGTCCCAGGTACCAACCCATGCTGCAAGTTCACCCACCTTATTCCGGATGCTCCTGGCATTGAAGTAGACACACTTCAAACCACCTTCCTGCCTGCCGGTACTCTCCTGCGACCTTGAAACCTTATTCATGACCTCATCACTCTCCACTCTACACTGGAGCTACAATTCAGGTTCCCATCCCCCTGCTGAATTAGTTTAAACCCTCCCGAAGAGCATTAGCAAATTTCCCCCCCAGGATATTGATACCCCTCTGGTTCAGGTGTCGACCATCCCGTTTGTAGAGGTCCCACCTACCCCAGAATGAGCCCCAATTATCCAGGTATCTGAATCCCTTCCTCCTGCACCATCCCTGTAGCCACGTGTTCAACTGCTCTCTCTCTCCCTATTCCTCTCCTCGCTAGCACATGGCACGGGTAACAAACCAGAGATAACAACTCATAGAAATCATAGAAACCCTACAGTTCAGAAGGAGGCCATTCGGCCCATCGAGTCTGCACCGACCACAATCCCACCCAGGCCCTACCCCCATATCCCTATATATTTACCCGCTAATCCCTCTAACTTATGCGTCTCAGGATGCTAAGGGCAATTTTTAGCATGGCCAATCAACCTAACCCGCGCATCTTTGGATTGTGGGAGGAAACCAGAGCACCCGGAGGAAACCCACGCAGACATGAGGAGAATGTGCAAACTCCACACAGACAGTGACCCAAGCCGGGAATCAAACCCAGGTCCCTGGAGCTGTGAAGCAGCAGTGCTAACCACTGTGCTACCGTGCCACCCAAACAAACAAACTCTGTTTGTTCTAGCTCTAAGCTTCCACTATAATTCCCTGAATTTCTGCCTTACATCCCCATCCCTTTTCCTACCTATGTCTTTGGTGCCTATGTGGACCACGACTTGGGGCTGGTCCCCCTCCCCCTTAAGGATCCCGAAAACACGATCCGAGACGTCATGGACCCCGGCACCTGGGAGGCAACACACCAACCGCGAGTCTCTCTCGTTCCCACAGAATCTCCTATCTGTCCCCCTAACTATGGAGTCCCCAATGACTAATGCTCTACTCCTCTCCCCCCTTCCCTTCTGAGCAACAGGGGCAGACTCTGTGCCAGAGACCTGTACCCCATGGTTTACCCCTGGTAAGTCGGATTGGATAGTCATTACCGAAGATACGGAGCAACAGGATGTTATCTGAAGAAAATACAAGTTTTTTATAAATGCATTTATCTTCATTGTGTATACTCGCTATATAGGTTATTTCATTAAGCTCTAGTTAGTTGTTAATTTGCTTTTTTTCTGTTTGACTTGCTAATGTCACTCACTCTCTGTTAACTAAGAAACTTAATAGATAAGCTATGTTTTCTGAGGAATGTTATGTAGAAGTTAAGAGGAGTTCGGTCCTGTATGATCATGTATCTTGTTTGGGGAGATGCTTTGGGGGGGCCGGGGGTGTGTCTTTAGTGTTTCAATTGTCTATCCTTTTCATTTAGTCATGTTTGGTCTTCTACTGGATTATGAATTTGTTTGGGCTTTATAACATCACTTAGCATCTGCTATATTATCTTTACAATCTGTACTCCCCTTTCCCATGATGATGGTTGAAGTTATGTTTTTTCCTAAGGAAATATGAAAAGTCACAACAACCTGGGGGATGTGCTCTTAAGTTTGCTAACTGAAATGTTGATGGGTTGAATCAGCTTATCAAGTGTAACAAAGTTTTACAGCATCTTCATCTTTTGGGTGCACAAAATTGTTTCATCCACGAAACCCACCCTAAAGCTTCAGATCACGTTATTCCTCCCAATGTCTAAAGATGTGCAGGTTAGGTGGATTAGCCACACTAAATTGTTCCTTCGTGTCCAGGAATGTGTGGATTGGGTGGATTAGCCATGGTAAATGTGCAGACTTACAGGAGAGTGGACCTGGGTAAGATATACTTTTGGAGAGTTGGTGCAGTCTCAGTGGGCCGAATAGCCTCCTTCTGCACTGTAGGGATTCTATGGATTCTACATATATGTATATATTTTATATGTTACATATATTATGTCATGACCTTGGGTTCAGTCATTCTCCAATCCTCTTGGGGCAGGAAAACAATTAGAACATAGAACAGTACAGCACAGTACAGGCCCTTCGGCCCTCGATGTTGTGCTGAACTTTGTCCGAAACCAAGATCAAGCTATCCCACTCCCTATCATTCTGGTGTGCTCCATGTGCCTATCCAATAACCGCTTGAAAGTTCCTAAAGTGTCCGACTCCACTATCAAAGCAGGCAGTCTATTCCACACCCCAACCACTATCTGAGTAAAGAATCCTCCTCGGACATCCTTCCTGTATCTCCCACCATGAACCTTATAGTTATGTCCCCTAGTAATAGCTACATCCAACCGAGGAAATAGTCTCTGAACGTCCACTCTATCTATCCCCCTCATCATCTTATAAACCTCTATTGAGTTGCCTCACATCCTCCTCCGCTCTAAAGAGAAAAGCCCAAGCTCCCTCAACCTTTCCTCATAAGACCTACCCTCCAAACCAGGCAGCATCCTGGTAAATCTCCTTTGCACTCTTTCCAATGCTTCCACATCCTCCTTATATTGAGGTGACCAGAACTGCACACAATATTCCAAATGTGGTCTCACCAAGGTCCTGTACAGTTGCAGCATAACCTCATGGCTCTTAAAACTCAAACCCCCTGTTAATAAACGCTTACGCACTATAGGCCTTCTTCACAGCTCTATCCACTTGAGTGGCAACCTTCAGAGATCTGTGGATATGAACCCAAGATCTCTCTGTTCCTCCACATTCCTCAGAACCCTGCCATTGACCCTGTAATCTGCATTCAAATTTGTCCTACCAAAATGAATCGCCTCGCACTTATCAGGGTTAAATTCCATCTGCCATTTTTCAGCCCAGCTCTGCATCCTATCAATGTCTCTTTGCAGCCTACAACAGCCCTCCACCTCATCCACTACTCCAATCTTGGTGTCATCAATTGTGCTGGGTTTTTGTCCTGAGTCTACCTCATGCCAACTGATTGTTCAGATATTGTTCCTTATCTGAGGAAGGATGTCCTTGCTATAGAAGGAGTACGGTGAAGGTTTACCAGGCTGATTCCTGGGATAGCAGGTCTGTCATATGAGAAGAAACTAAGTCGGTTAGGATTATATTCACTGGAGTTTAAAAGAGTGAGAGGAGATCTCATAGAAACTTATAAAATTCTAACAGGGTTAAACAGGGTAGATTCAGAAAGAATGTTCCTTATGGTGGGAGAGTCCAGAACTAGGCGTCAAAGTTTGAGGATAAGTGGTAAACCTTTCAGAACTGAAGTCAAGAGAAATTTCTTCACCCAGAGGGTGGTGAATGTGTGGAATTCACTACCACAGAATGTAGTTGAGGCCAAAACGTCTGATTTCAAGAAGGAATTAGATATAGCTCTTGGGGCTAAAGAAATCAAGGGATATGGGAGGAAGGGAGGATCAGAATATTGAATTTGATGATCAGCCACGATCAAAATGAATGGTGGAGCAGGCTCAAAGGGCCGAATGGCCTACTCCTGCTTCCAGTTTCTATGTTTCTATGTAATCTTATCCATCAGTGACAGCACCCAATAGAGACATGAGTGCCAGCAGTGAATGACTGCTGAAAGTGTGGAAGCAAACAATTCAGGATGTCACTTGGACTTTGTGCTACCTCAATCATTCAGGGGTGACCATCTTTCAGGCCTAAACATCAGAAGATGATTTGAGCTTGAAAATGTGTCAGAGATGGAGGGAAACGCCCAACAAAAATGACCTTGTGCCATCCTCAGGGATGACCCAACTTTCTGAGACTTAACCTCTGTACCACAAATGGAGCAAAGAATGGCTGCCCGCTAGAAGGATAGGAACAAGCACCACATCCTGAATTTCATTTTTAAAATCTGTAGTGTATTAAACAACAAATATTCTTGAATATCTTCTTCGTTGAGAGAAATCTTTGTATCCTCACTGGCAACAGGGAAGGTCCCAGAGGATTGGAGAATAGCCAATGTTGTTCCTTTGTTTAAGAAGGGTAGCAATAATAATCCAGGTAATTACAGGCCGGTGAGCCTTACGTCAGAGATAAGGAAATCATTGGAGAGGATTCTTCGAGACAGGATTTACGCCCACTTGGAAATAAGTGGATGTATTAGCGAAAGGCAACGTGGTTTTGTGAAGGGGAGGTCATGTCTCACTAACTTGAACGAGTTTTTCGAGGAAGTGACAAAGATGATTGATGAGGGTAGGGCAGTGGATGTTGTCTACATGGACTTCAGCAAGGCCTTTGACAAGGTCCCTCATGGCAGACTGGTGCAGAAGGTGAAGTCACACGGGATCAGAGATGAGCTGGCAAGGTGGATACAGAACTGGCTCGGTCAAAGAAGACAGAGGGTAGCAATGGAAGGGTGCGTTTCTGAATGGAGGGCTGTGACAAGTGGCGTTCCTCAAGGATCAGTGCGGGGACTTTTGCTGTTTGTAATATATATATATATATGTATATATAAATGATTTGGAGGAAAATGTAACTGGTTTGATTAGTAATTTTGCAGACGACATGAAGGTTGGTGGACTTGTGGATAGCGATGAGGACTATCAGAGGATACAGCAGGATATGGATCGGCTGGAGGCTTCGGCGGAGAGATGGCTGATGGTGTTTAATCCGGACAAATGTGAGGTAATGCATTTTGGAAGGTCTAATACAGATAGGAAATATACAGTAAATGGCAGAAGCCATAAGAGTATTGATGGGCAGAGGGATCTGGGTGTACACCCACCGACTATGACAAGATCTGCAAGACATAACAGGCTACAAGATGAAGGCCTGTAAAATCGCCGACTCCAATGCTCCCCTCCCTGATGAGTTCAATATATTCTTTGCCCGTTTTGAGCAAGAGGTCAGCAAGAGCATGCCCTCCATCCTGGAAGCCCTGGATGAACCTGTATCTGGGGTCACCTTTGCAGATATCAGAGCAGCTTTCTCAAAGTCAACCCACGGAAAGCGACTGGCACGGATGGGGTACCCAGACGAGCACTCAGATCCTGTGCGGATCAGCTGGCGGGGGTATTCACAGACATCTTCAACCTCTCTTTACAACAATCTGAGATCCCTTTCTTCTTCAAGAAGGTGACCATCATCCCGGTACCTAAGAAAAATCAAATAGCATACCTTAATGCCTATCGGCCGGTGGCTCTGACATCCATCATTATGAAGTGCTTCAAAAGGCTAGTCATGGCACGAATCAATTCCAGCCTCCCGGACTACCTGGATCCACTACAGTTTGCCTACCGCCGCAACAGGTCCACAGCAGCCGCCATCTCCCTGGCCCTACACTCAACCCTGGAACACCTAGATAATAAGGACACCTGTGTCAGATCCTATTTATCAACTATAGCTCAGCTATTATTCCCACGGAACTCATCTCCAAACTCCGTGGCCTGGGCCTCGGCACCTCCCTCTGCGACTGGATCCTGAACTTCCTAACTCACAGACCACAATCAGTAAGGATAGGCAAAAACACGTCCTCCACGATCATCCTCAACACCGGTGCCGCACTAGGCTGTGTTCTCAGCCCGCTACTATACTCCTTATACACCTATGACTGTGCGGCCAAATTCTCCTCCAATTCGATTTTCAAGTTTGCTGACGACACCACCATAGTGGGCCGGATCGCAAACAATGACGAGACAGAGTACAGGAATGAGATAGAGAATCTGGTGAACTGGTGCGGCAACAATAATCTCTCCCTCAATGTCAACAAAACGAAGGAGATTGTCATTGACTTCAGGAAGCGTAAAGGAGAACATGCCCCTGTCTACATCAACAGGGGCGAAGTAGAAATGGTCGAGAGCTTCAAGTTTTTAGGTGTCCAGATCACCAACCTGTCCTAGTCTCCTCATGCCAACACTGTAGTTTAAAAAAGCCCACCAACGCCTCTACTTTCTCAAAAGACTAAGGAAATTTGGCATGTCAGCTATGACTCTCACCAACTTTTACAGATGCACCATAGAAAGCATTCTTTCTGGTTGTAACACAGCTTGGTATGGCTCCTGCTCTGCCCAAGACTGTAAGGAACTACAAAAGGTCGTGAATGTAGCCCAATCCATCGCGCAAACCAGCCTCCCATCCACTGACTCTGTCTATACTTCCCGCTGCCTCGGCAAAGCAGCCAGCATAATTAAGCACCCCACACACCCCAGACCTTCTCTCTTCCACCTTCTTCCATCGGGAAAAAGATACAAAAGTCTGAGGCCACATGCCAACCGACTCAAGAACAGCTTCTTCCCTGCTGCTGTCAGACTTTTGAATGGACTTACCTTGCATTAAGTTGATCTTTCTTTACACGCTAGCTATGACTGTAACACTACTTCTGCACTCTCTTGTTTCCTTCTCTATGAATGGTATGTTTTGTCTGTATAGCGCACAAGAAACAATACTTTTCACTGTATGTTAATACATATGACAATAAATCACATCAAATCAAAATACACAGGTCACTGAAAGTGGCAACACAGGTGGAGAAGGTAGTCAAGAAGGCATACGGCATGCTTGCCTTCATCGGCCAGGGCATTGTGTTTAAAAATTGGCAAGTCATGTTGCAGCTTTATAGAACCTTAGTTGGGCTGCACTTGGAATATAGTGTTCAACTGTGGTCACCACACTACCAGAAGAATGTGGAGGTTTTGGAGAGGGTACGGAAAAGATTTACCAGGATGTTGCCTGGTATGGAGGGCATTAGCTATGAGAAGAGGTTGGAGAAGCTTGTTTTGTTCTCACTTGAATGACAGAGGTTGAGGGGTGACCGGATAGAAGTCGCCTGATAGATTATGAGGGGCATGGACAGAGTGGATAGTCAGAAGCTTTTTCCCAGTGTGGAAGAGTCAATTACTAGGGGGCACAGGTTTAAGGTGTGATGCACAAGGTGTAAAGAAGATGTACGAGGCAAATTCTTTACACAGAGGGTGGTGGGTGCCTGGAATTCGCTGCCGGGGGAGGTTGTAGAAGCAGATACGATAGTGATTTTTAAGGGGAGTCTTGACAAATACATGAATAGGATGGGAATGGAGGGATATGGTCCCCGGAAGGGTAGGGGGTTTTAGTTCAGTCGGGCAGCATGGTTGGTGCAGGCTTGGAGGGCTGAAAGTCCTTTGCTGTAATTTTCTTTGGTTCTTTTGTTCTTTGTAACTCAATCTAGTTTGACTGGAAAGTCAGGAGCTTGCTGTTATTTGGGCTGAACCAGTGTGAATTCATCACCAGAAACCTTCAGCCTTCATTTTCCTTCAGTAAACCAAGAGGGAATCCATTTGGCCTTCAACCTTTCAACTACTGCCTTCGAGGACTGATTAGAAGTGGTATTCAAGTGCATGATACGTCTTTAGAAATCATCTGTTCTTATGTGGACATGTGTGGGTGTTTTTGTGTATTTAATATGTCTGAGGAGAGAATGTTGTAATAATATTTTGGGTATTTTGAGCAATAAATATTTCTTCTTTCTTTTGATTTAAATTTACAAGAAATCTTAATTGTGTCTGTTCTTCAAAGTCACTGTGGTGAACCATCGTTGGTTACCACTGTGGGGTTATTCCAATGTTACTGTTGGGTTAGGGTGTTGCCACTGTGGGGGTTGTTATAATGTTGTTGGGTTAGGGTGTTTACACTGTGGGATTAATATACCTGTGGTGGATGTTGTTATGGCACATCCCGGTCGGGCCCCGCCTCCTGGGGAGAGGTATAAGACCCTCTGCTCAGGCGGGACCCCTCCAGTCTGGATTGGTGTACTCGTGTTAGATAGTTCCATTGTTTGTCAATAAAAGCCTTCAATCGCTGAAGCCTTGTACCTCGTGCTTGATTGTCGCGCATCAATTTTATTGACAAACACAAAACTCTCGACAGTAAAGAGAGTATGGAGCAAATGCTGAAACCAGAGCGTCTGACGCTGGACCCACGTGCGGTCGGTGCCTCTAACACCTTCGACCACTGGTTGAAGTGTTTCGAGGACTACCTGGCGGCCTCTGCAGCAGTTACTACAGACGACGACAAACTCCAGGTCCTCCACGCGAGGGTAAGCGACACGGTCTATCTTGCGATTTGCGGCCACCACTTACCCGAGGGCCATCGAACTCTTGAAGAAACGATACACGAGACCACCCAACGAGATTCACGCTCGTTACCTCCTCGCTACACGACGTCGGCAGTCGGGCGAAACCATGGAGGACTACGCCAATGAGCTCTTGCAGCTTGCCAGGGGCTGCGACTGCAAAGATGTGTCGGCTGAGCGGTATATCTACGACCTCGCCCGAGATGCGTTCGTAGCAGGGGTAGGGTCCTCGTACATCCGGCTTAAGCTATTGGAGAAAGGGAACCTCAACTTGACCCAAGCGAAGGAGATGGCTGAGATGCTGGAGGCAGCGTCGAAAAGCTTGGCTCTGTACCCCGAAGACCACGTGGAGACAACGTGGCAGGAGCAAGCACAAATTCCTCCTCGCCCCACGGGCTCGCGCTCCCATATCGACCCGACGACGGCGGCAGCTCCAGGTGGCCAGCGATGCTATTTTTGCGGAGGAGCCAAGCATCCACGGCAACAGTGTCCAGCAAAAACGGCGATCTGCAGTCAGTGCGGTAAAAAGGGGCACTATGCTAAAGTCTGCAGGTCGAAGCCCAAGAACGGCAGTGCAGCCTGTGACCCTCCAGAGCGGAGACAGTCTCCTTCGGCGTCGCAGTACCCGCGAGGCCCGACCACGTGCGAATCCAGGATGGCGCCATCGTGGCTGACGGAGGAGGAGGATGACCACCAGGAGTCGTTACGCTTGGCGCCCTCACCCACGTGCGATTCATGGGGGCGGCCATCATGGTCGACGACGACCAGGAGCGACCAGCAGGGGTCCTCAGTATCAACCTCGGCTGCATGCAGTGACGCCCGGGGGCCAACGGTGGCGTCGATCTCTCTGGACCAGACAAAGCATCACAGGCTTGACAGTTCGATGATGAACATCAAGGTAAATGGTCGTACTGTGTATTGTCTGTTTGACAGTGGGAGCACTGAGAGTTTTATTCACCCTGACACTGCAAAAAGGTGTGGACTCCGGGTTCTACCTGCCAAACAGACAATTTCTATGGCATCACGGTCCCGGTCTGTACCGATCCAAGGACGTTGTATGGTAACCCTAGAGGTGCAGGGCACAATTTACGAGCGATACAGGCTCCTTGTGTTGCCGCACCTTTGCGCGCCAATTCTCCTCGGACTAAACTTTATGGTCCACATGAAGAGTGTGATCCTACAGTACGGTGGGCCACTCCCTTCACTGGCAGTAGGGAATCAGCCGCAGCCTCCAAATTGCCCAAAGCGCCCCGCATGCAATCTTTCCACACTAAAGATCACCACACCTTCTTTATTTAAGAATCTGGTACCAGGCTGCAAGCCCATCGCTACTAAATGTAGGCGTTACAGCGCTGAAGACCGGATCTTTATCAGATCTGAGGTTCAGCGGCTCCTCAAAGAAGGGATCATACAGCCAAGTGCTAGTCCGTGGAGAGCGCAGGTCGTGGTGGTTAAAAGCGGGAACAAACCCCGGATGGTCATCGACTACAGTCAGACCATTAACCGTTATACGCAGCTGGATGCGTATCCTCTCCCGCGCATATCTGATATGGTCAATCAGATTGCGCAGTACCGGGTGTTCTCCACCATAGACCTTAAGTCCGCCTACCACCAACTCCCCATCCGCCCAGAGGACCGACAATACACGGCTTTTGAGGCGGATGGTCGTCTATATCAGTTTCTTAGGGTTCCATTTGGTGTCACCAATGGGGTCTCGGTCTTCCAGCGTGCTATGGACCGAATGGTGGACCAGAACGGGTTGCGGGCTACCTTCCCGTACCTGGATAACGTCACCATCTGCGGCCATGACCAGCAGGACCATGACACGAATCTCCAAAACTTTCTGCGCACTGCATCTCGCCTGAATCTGACCTATAACAGGGAGAAGTGTGTATTCCGTACGCGCAGGTTAGCTATCCTTGGATACATGGTGGAAAACGGGGTCATCGGCCCTGATCCAGACCGTATGCGCCCCCTTACCGAACTTCCCTTGCCCGCTAGCACAAAAGCACTGAGGAGATGCCTCGGCTTCTTTTCTTATTATGCGCAGTGGGTCCCCAACTACGCGGACAAAGCCCGTCCGCTCATCAAGTCCACGACCTTCCCACTCATGCCGGAGGCTCAATTGGCCTTCAAGGCTTTGAAAAGCGACATTGCGAAAGCCACGATGCACGCGGTGGATGAATCCATCCCTTTTCAGGTGGAAAGTGATGCATCGGATTTCGCCCTGGCCGCCACACTAAACCAGGCCGGCAGGCCCGTCGCGTTTTTTTCCCGCACCCTTCAAGGTCCCGAAATTCGGCATTCAGCGATGGAGAAGGAGGCTCAGGCCATTGTGGAGGCCATCAAACACTGGCGCCATTACCTGGCGGGGAAGCGGTTCACCCTGATCACGGATCAACGATCCGTGGCGTTTATGTTCAGTAATACGCAGAGGGGCAAGATCAAGAATGATAAGATCTTGCGGTGGAGAATTGAGCTCTCCACCTATAATTACGATATTATGTATCGTCCAGGGAAGTTCAATGAGCCCTCGGATGCCCTCTCGCGCGGAACATGCGCTATCATGCAGGAGGACCGCTTGAAGGCCCTTCACAATGACCTGTGCCATCCTGGAGTCACTCGACTCTACCACTTCATAAAAGCCCGCAACCTGCCCTACTCGGTGGAGGATGTCAGGTCAGTAACGAGAAGCTGTCGGATTTGCGCGGAATGCAAACCGCACTTTTATCGACCGGACCGGGCACAATTGGTCAAGGCCACTCGCCCCTTCGAGAGGCTGAGTGTGGATTTTAAGGGCCCCCTTCCCTCAACGGACCGGACTGTCTATTTTCTCAATATCATAGATGAATACTCCCGGTTCCCGTTTGTTGTCCCCTGTGCGGACACGTCGACTGCCACAGTGATTAAGGCATTCAGTGATCTTTTTACCCTGTTCGGGTACCCCTGCTACATACATAGGGACAGGGGCTCGTCGTTCATGAGTAACGACTTGAGGCAATTCCTGCTCTCATACGGGATTGCCTCTAGTAGAACCACGAGTTACAACCCTAGGGGTAACGGACAGGTGGAGAGGGAGAATGCTACAGTCTGGAAGGCTGTCCTATTGGCGCTGAAGTCCAGGGGCCTTCCAGTCTCCCGTTGGCAGGAGGTCCTTCCAAATGCACTTCATTCCATTCGCTCCCTCCTGTGTACGGCAACCAATGCTACTCCCCACGAGAGGATGTTCTCATTCCCTCGGAAGTCGTCCTCGGGGATCTCCTTACCAGCCTGGTTGACGTACCCAGGACCCGTCCTTCTGCGGCGACATGTGAGGGCCCGCAAGTCCGACCCCTTGGTCGAACCGGTCCAACTCCTCCACGCCAACCCTCAGTATGCCTATGTGGCATATCCTGACGGGCGAGAGGACACAGTCTCGATTCGAGACCTGGCGCCCGCAGGGGACGTAGCAACTCCTGTCGCTCCTATACCCCCTGTCACAAACCCCCTTTCACTTCTTTCTTCCCCAGACGTGGCGCGGTCAGCACCGGGACCAGTGCATAACAGTTATACTCCCATGTACAGCTTGCCTGAGACTCGGAGATCGGCGCCACCACAGAAGGTTCCAGGATCCCCTGCACCACCGCCTCACCAGGGTCAACCGGCCCGGGAGTCCTCGAGGGGACAGCCGGACGCTGTTTTGGAGAGAACGCCACCGCAAGCACCTGCTCCGGTGTCGCAACCGGTGTTGAGGAGATCACAGCGACGGTGCGGTCCTCCAGACCGTCTGGACTTGTGAATTTTGTATATATGTGACCTGTTTTCGCACCCCGCCGGCCTTTGTTTTTAAAGGAGGGGTGAATGTGGTGAACCATCGTTGGTTACCACTGTGGGGTTATTCCAATGTTACTGTTGGGTTAGGGTGTTGCCACTGTGGGGGTTGTTATAATGTTGTTGGGTTAGGGTGTTTACACTGTGGGATTAATATACCTGTGGTGGATGCTGTTATGGCACATCCCGGTCGGGCCCCGCCTCCTGGGGAGAGGTATAAGACCCTCTGCTCAGGTGGGACCCCTCCAGTCTGGATTGGTGTACTCGTGTTAGATAGTTCCATTGTTTGTCAATAAAAGCCTTCAATCGCTGAAGCCTTGTACCTCGTGCTTGATTGTCGCGCATCAGTCACATCACTCAAGGAGGTAAAACATTCCTCTAAAATATATCTTGTTGTGGTCAGCCCAGATGTGAGAAAAGATGGCAAGTTATCTCACATCTCTCCATCCATAACATAGTGTAAGGAAAAAGGGAACTGTAATGGGACAAATAAATAAAGACAAAAAATGGATTCAGAGGAGGCGTAAATTGCAATAGCAGAATCATCACCAGCTCCTACTCTCTGAACAAATGGTTAGGATCTAAATGTTTGATTTAATGCAAAGAAGCTGTGAAATGCCTATTGAAAAGTTATGGTGCTGTTCCTCGAACTTGCATTGAACTAAATACTTATAGCCTTACCCATCGGAAAGGCTATGCTGATTTTAGGCAAAATTCGATCTTGAACCACTTTCAATCAACTGTTCTCATCTTGATTAAGTTTGTTTCCCTTCATGATGAGAATCTCAATGCAGCTGCTAGCAACAACTAGGTGAGATTAGTAATAAATTGAGATTTAAAAAAAAGATTAAATAGTTTAGTTGCCTTTTTGGTTTACCATCCATCACAGAGTAGGAAAATTGTGTTAACACAGCATGCCCACGACAAACTGAGGGCACGAGACAATAATTGGCCACAGAATGAGAAGAGGTTTCCGAAACTTGCTCCACGGAGGTATCTTGTGGCCACAGCCTGCAATGACACCACTTTAGCTGACATGAACAAACCTGCATGAGAAATGGTCACATATAATTTACAATTAGTAGATACTAACAGAAAAGCCTAACAAAAGCTTTTGTCAATGAAAAATAAGTTTTGAAAACAGTAAGAGCACATCCTATGCATAATGTTTGATTGTACATATATAATATGGAAAATAATGAGTAGCTAGCAAACTCTGCTGCTTGATAGCTTATAATTAACTTTTATATATTTTTCTTTGTTCTCTTTATAATTGTTCCATAACTTCTCATCAGATACGGAAGTGTCTGGTTGCTGATTCTCATCAGATGTTCCACTCAGACATCCTCTCTTCATAAACTCCAGGTCACACTGTGAGATCCTCCAAGCAGTACAAACTGTTAATAACATTTACATAATTGTTCCGGTCTGTGACCAGTGGTGTTCTGCAGGGCTCTGTACTGGGACCTCTGCTATTTGTGATATATATAAATGATTTGGAAGAAGGTGTAACTGGTGTAATCAGCAAGTTTGCGGATGACACGAAGATGGCTGGAATTGCGGATAGCGAAGAGCATTGTCGGGCAATACTGCAGGATATAGATAGGCTGGAAAATTGGGCGGAGAGGTGGCAGATGGAGTTTAATCCGGATAAATGCGAAGTGATGCATTTTGGAAGAAATAATGTAGGGAGGAGTTATACAATAAATGGCAGAGTCATCAGGAGTATAGAAACACAGAGGGACCTAGGTGTGCAAGTCCACAAATCCTTGAAGGTGGCAACACAGGTGGAGAAGGTGGTGAAGAAGGCATATGGTATGCTTGCCTTTATAGGACGGGGTATAGAGTATAAAAGCTGGAGTCTGATGATGCAGCTGTATAGAACGCTGGTTAGGCCACATTTGGAGTACTGCGTCCAGTTCTGGTCGCCGCACTACCAGAAGGACGTGGAGGCATTGGGGAGAGTGCAGAGAAGGTTTACCAGGATGTTGCCTGGTATGGAGGGTCTTAGCTATGAGGAGAGATTGGGTAGACTGGGGTTGTTCTCCTTGGAAAGACGGAGAATGAGGGGAGATCTAATAGAGGTATACACGATTATGAAGGGTATAGATAGGGTGAACAGTGGGAAGCTTTTTCCCAGGTTGGAGGTGACAATCACGAGGGGTCACGGGCTCAAGCTGAGAGGGGCGAAGTATAACTCAGACATCAGAGGGACGTTTTTTACACAGAGGGTGGTGGGGACCTGGAATGCGCTGCCAAGTAGGGTGGTGGAGGCAGGCACGCTGACATCGTTTAAGACTTACCTGGATAGTCACATGAGCAGCCTGGGAATGGAGGGATACAAACGATTGGTCTAGTTGGACCAAGCAGTGGCACAGGCTTGGAGGGCCGAAGGGCCTGTTTCCTGTGCTGTACTGTTCTTTGTTCTTTGTTCTTTAAAAAGTACTGGTACATGAAAAATACATGAATCTGAACCAAACTCAACAGAATGCTTTTTTTGAATTAGGCAATTTGAATGCTTTAACAAACTAGCTGGAGACAGTGGGATAGTCTTTGAACCATCGAGGATTCTTTTTATCCACACTACCACCTAAATCTTTGTCTTGAATTGGGTGGTGGTCAGATGAAAGTTTAAGGAATCCAATGCTGAAATCACAACTGAGGCCTACTTGATCTGGATGCAAAATGAGCAGCCAGCAATTCCTCCCAAAACAGTCAGGGTGGCGTTATTAATGTATTTGACTTGGGACAAAAGACTGTGACATAATTTTCCAGGTAGGAGCATATGCAATGGATGTAGAGTAGCCTAAGCAGCATTCCCTCAGGAATAAGACCATAATGCTCCAAAAACAGGGCCCAGCTGAGGTGCCACTGATTCTCCTAGGTTATTATTTCCCACTGATATATATATATAAAATAGTGATTTGCTGCAGCCAAAATTGTTGGCCTCCTTTCAAAAACTGACGCTTTCACTCAAATTCCTTTTTGAAAATTGTAATACTCTGAGATAACCCCATTGTATAAAGTCAATGCAGAAATTTGATTAGTTACAAATGTTGCATTGCACATGATCACTTAACCTGTAATACAGTTTTATATATATTTGTTCAAAAGAGAGCATTAGAACCATAGAACCATAGAAAATTACAGCTCAGAAACAGGCCTTTTGGCCCTTCTTGTCTGTGCCGAACCATTTTATGCCTAGCCCCAGCATTCAAAAACAGAATTACAAATTATATCGTACTTAGTAGAAATATCTCAAAACGTATCTCTCAAGTCAAACTGCTTTGAAGTGCTGTTGTTAATTGGGAAAGACAGAGCAACTATTCTTCCACAAACAAGATTAAATGTCAAAAATTAATCTGTTGCTTTTCTGTGGTATTGGAATGGCAATCAGGATACTCACAAAATTCCTGTTTTTCCTTCCACATGCATATCACTAGAGAGGAGATATCTGCAACCTTAAAGTGCATTAAGGTGGATAAATCTCCTGGACATGATCAAGTGCATACTTGGATCTTGTGGAAATTAGGGAAGAAATTGCAGATGTCCTTGCTTCATCTCTTTCCACTGGCAAAGTTCCTGAAGACTGGAGGGTGGCTAATGTTGTTCTGTTGTATAAGAAGTGTAGCAAAGACAAGCCAGGGAATTATAGACCGATGACCCTGACATCAGTGGTGGGTAAGATACTGAAGGGAATTCTGAGGGACAGGATTTACCAACATTTGGATAGTCAAGGTCTGATTAGGAATAGTCAGCATGGTTTAATGCGTAGGAAGTCATGTCTGACAAACTTTTTATACTTTTTCGAAGAGTTAACCAAGAGGATGGATGACGGTAGGATAGTAGATGCTGTCTATATGGACTTTAGCAAGGCCTTTGAAAAGGTCCAACATGGCAGGCTAGTATGGAAGGGTAGGTTGCATGGGCTCCAGGGAAAGCTAGCTAGTTGGATTCAAATTTGACTCGATGGTAGGAAGCAGAGAGTGATGGTCGATCATTGTTTATCAGACTGGAGGCCTGTGACTAGTGGTGTGCCTCCAGGGTCAGTGTTGGGACCCTTGTTATTCGTTATTTATATATATGATTTGGATGTGAACGTACAAGACATGGTTAGTAAGTTTGCAGATTATACTAAATTAGGGGCTATCATTAGGTGGTCATCAAAAATTACAGGGGAATCTTGATCAATTAGGGAAATGGGCCAAGGATTGGCAAATGGATTTCAAAACAGATAATGTGAGGTGTTGCATTTTGAAAAGTCAAACTAGGGTAGGACTTATGCAGTGAAAGGTAGGGCCTTGGGGAGTGTTGAGGCATAGAGGGACCTTGGAGTACAAATATATAGTTCGTTGAAAGGGGCATCACAGGTAGACAGGGCAGTGAAGAAGGCATTTAGCACACTGACATCAGTCAGGGCATTGAGTATACTCGAGTTGGGACATTATGTATAAATCGTTGGTGAGGCTGCACTTGGAGTATTGTGTACAGTTTTGGTCACCCTTTTATAGGAAAGACATTGATAAACTGGAAAGAGTGCAAAGAAGATTTACGAGGAAATTGTCAGGACTAGTGGACTTGAGTTATAGGGAGAGCTTAGTCAGGCAAGGACTTTATTCCTTGGAATGTAGGAGAATGAGGTGGCGACCTTATTGAGATGTATAAAATCGTGATGTTTTGGTTAGAGGGATTAGTGGGTAAAATATGTAGGGATATGGGGGTAGGGCCTGGGTGGGATTGTGGTCGGTGCAGACTCGATGGGCCGAATGGCCTCTTCCTGCACTGTAGGGTTTCTATGATTTCTATGATTTCTATGAGAGGAGTAGATAGGATGAATGCACATAGTCTTTTTCCCAGGGTAGGGGAATTGAAAATTAGAGAGCATGGGTTTAAGGTGAGAGGAAAAAGATTTAAAAGGGACCTGAAGGGCTTTGGGGGAGGTGATGACATAGTAGTATTATCGCTTGACTATTAATCTAGAAACCCAGATAATGTTCTTGGGACATGGGTTCGAATCCTGCCATGGCAGATGGTGGAATTTGAATTCAATAAAAAATACCTGGAATTAAGAGTCTACTGATGACCATGAAACCATTGTCAAATGTCAGAACCATCACTGAATCCCCTACTGTCAACATCCTTGGGGTTACCATTGACCAGAATCTCAACTGGACTCACCACATAAACACACTGGCTACAAGAGCAGTAAGAAGTTTAACAACACCAGGTTAAAGTCCAACAGGTTTATTTGGTAGCAAAAGCCACACAAGCTTTCGAGGCTCTGAGCCCCTTCTTCAGGTGAGTGGGAATTCTGTTCACAAACAGAACTTATAAGACACAGACTCAATTTACATGAATAATGGTTGGAATGCGAATACTTACAACTAATCCAGTCTTTAAGAAACAAAACAATGGGAGTGGAGAGAGCATCAAGACAGGCTAAAAAGATGTGTATTGTCTCCAGACAAGACAGCCAGTGAAACTCTGCAGGTCCACGCAACTGTGGGAGTTACAAATAGTGTGACATAAATTCTGATTCTAGGATCGCATGATAAAGACTCAGGAGGAAAAAAGCAGAAATATTTATGTGAAATAGTGTGACATAAACCCAATATCCCGGTTGAGGCCGTTCTCTTCCTGTTGGGGAGCACTTCAGCGGTCACGGGCATTCGGCCTCTGATATTCGGGTAAGCGTTCTCCAAGGCGGCCTTCGCGACACACGACAGCGCAGAGTCGCGGAGCAGAAACTGATAGCCAAGTTCCGCACACACAAGGACGGCCTCAACCGGGATATTGGGTTTATGTCACACTATTTCACATAAATATTTCTGCTTTTTTCCTCCTGAGTCTTTATCATGCGATCCTAGAATCAGAATTTATGTCACACTATTTGTAACTCCCACAGTTGCGTGGACCTGCAGAGTTTCACTGGCTGTCTTGTCTGGAGACAATACACATCTTTTTAGCCTGTCTTGATGCTCTCTCCACTCCCATTGTTTTGTTTCTTAAAGACTGGATTAGTTGTAAGTATTCGCATTCCAACCATTATTCATGTAAATTGAGTCTGTGTCTTATAAGTTCTGTTTGTGAACAGAATTCCCACTCACCTGAAGAAGGGGCTCAGAGCCTCGAAAGCTTGTGTGGCTTTTGCTACCAAATAAACCTGTTGGACTTTAACCTGGTGTTGTTAAACTTCTTACTGTGTTTACCCCAGTCCAACGCCGGCATCTCCACATCATGACTACAAGAGCAGGTCAGAGGCTAGGAATATTGCGGTGAGTAACTCACCTCCTGACTCCCCAAAGCCTATCCGCTATCTACAAGGCACAAGTCAGGAATGTGATGGACTACTCCCCAATTGCTTGGATGGGTTCAGCTCCAACAACATTCAAGAAGCTAGACGCCATCCAGGCCAAAGCAGCCCGCTTGATTGCCACCACATCTACAAACATTCAATCCCTCCACCACCGACACTCAATAGCAGCAGTGTCAAGATGCACTGAGCAATTCACCAAAGATCCTTACACAACACCTTCCAAACCCACGACCACTTCTATCTAAAAGGACAAGGGCAGTAGATAAATGGGAAGACCATCACCTGCAAGTTCCCCTCCAAGTCACTCACCATCCTGACTTGGAAATATATCACCATTCCTTCACAGTCGCTGGGTCAAAATCCTACAATTCCCTCCCTAATGGCATTGTGGGTCAACCCACAGAACATGGACTGCTGCGATTCAAGAAGGTAGCTCACTAGCACTTTCTTAAGGACAACTTGGGATGGGCAATAAATGCTGGCCAGCCAGCGACGCCAATGTCCCATGAATGAATTTTTAAAAACTTCTTCACGCAGAAGATGGTAGGTATATGGAATGAGCTGCCAGAGAAAGAGGTTGAGGCAGGTTCAATAGTAACATTTAAAAAGCATTTGGATAAGTATATGGATGGGAAAGGATTAAGGATATGGGCCAAACATGGGCAACTGTGACTAGCTGGGAGGGCACCATGGTCAGCATGGACTGATTGGGCTAAAAGGGCCTGTTTCCATGCTGTGTTGCTCCATGACTCTGTGACTCCAGAGCGACAGCATTTTCACATCCACCAGAACCACCAGATATCCTTGAGTTCATGTCCTGTCTGTGGGATGACACCTCCAACAATGCAGCACTGCTTAATATTTGTGAGTTTAACAGCCTGGATGATGTGCTCAAGTCTTGGACTGTGGCTTTGTCTCAAGAGGTAAGAGTGCCACTGACCACTGACTGAGTCAAGAAAGCAAGGATCCGAGATTTTCTTGCTCAGATCAATTGGAATTATAACAACCATATTTGATATTTCCTTCTTCTGAAAAACAACTATATATATTTGAGTGAATGGTGCGATGAATTACATGAATAATCTGAGTAGTCCAAATGTCATGAACAGAATTCATGTCCTTTTCCATGATCATGATGTTTTGTATGGAAAGAGCTGTGTCATTTATTTTCCTTCCCTAAACGTCAGTAGTGAAGCAGATGGGTTTTTAACAAAAATCTATTATCGTTTCATAGTCTCCATTGCTGAAACTTGCTTTTAATTCCAAAAAAGAGTCATATTGGATTCAAAACATTAATTCTCTTTTTCTGTCCACTGATGCTGCCAGACCTATTGAGTTTTTCCAGCACTTAATTCCAGGTTAGGTGGATTGGCCGTGCTAAATTGCCCCTTACTGTCCAAAGATGTGCAGGTTAAGTAGATTAGCCATGGTAAATGTGTGGGGTTACTGGGATAGGGTGGAGAGGAGAACTTGGGTGAGATGCTCTTTGGGCGAGTCGGTGCAGACTTGATGGGCTGAATGGCCTCCTTCTGCACTGGTTTAACTGTTTTCATTCCATGATGAGCCTTATGGCTCTAAGCTAAACCATGTTACTACACCAACTGAATGTGAATACTCTTGACTATGAGCAAGCTACCATCATAGATGGAACTACTATGGGTATGAGGAGAATCCGTTGTAATCTGACATAATTTACGTTTCCCTCTAAATCCCTGATTTATCATTGTGTGATCCTCTCTCTAAGTCCTTAATGCTTCATTATGGCTTTGATTACTGGCTATCATCATGATGATTTGGGATGTCTTATCAAATGGTATGCAGAACCAGAGGAACTGTATGAAAATGGTTTTACTCCGCTGGCTTGGCTAATATCACACAAAATGTTTTTTGGAATTCACTGTGCATTTTCCTTTCTAATACTACAACCTTAACTTTCGAAACAATGCGTGCAAATACACACAGAGACTGCAGTAAGTGTTTTGCTTCAAAACATCAGGTGAAGGTCATGGACTTCTCTGATGCTCGATAAAAACAGAAAACCCACAATAACCTTTGGTAATCTTGTCACGCTAGCATTAATATCATTAATGTTATCTGCTTATTTGGTGGACGATTTCCAAGTAAATACAGCTGCTTAGAGAACGCGATCATGCATTCCTTTCCTTCTTTTAAGCAATACAAAGTCATTTTAATGTCGTGAAAGCGCAGGCTGGTAAATATATCACCAGTGTGTACTGGAATGGGGTGGGTGGGAGGTGTGGGGGGTGGGGGCAATTATCCGTGACACAGGTGTAAGCTTGTCTGCAGGATCACATTGCTCTGCTGAAGATATGTTTACAAATAATTTATGATAAAGAAATGCCTCAAACATTGCTTTACTGCTTTTTAACTTTAGCAGTGCTGCACACAGCAACTTTTCTCACAGGACTTTTTTTTTAAGTAATGGTTGACAAAATAATCCATTCAGAACAACAAGACTATTAATAACAACATTCCTCTAATAACAAGTTAGTACTGAATCGAGAAAGATTCTACGATCAGATCAAGCTTCAGGTTACAGGATATGATTTCAGTAAGGCAGTGGCACAAGAAGGTTCAGTGACACCATTACAGAAACCTGACTGTTGCTCCTTGTGCAGGCAATTTTGGGGTTATGAAAATTTCATCAGTTGTAATTATTTTTGTTGCTGCTAAACAAAGGCAAAGAATAGTTCAAGCTGTCTGACTCCTAACTGGATATAGCCCTAGCTTAGTTTCCTTGAAACACACCATATGATTATTCAGCCTTTGTTTTCACAGTGTGCCTTTAAGTATACAATCTGTTCTTAGTGCATTAATGGGATGAGTTTACATTAGCACACCTGACTGAAATAAAAATGTGCTGCTGCATGTTTAATTGAAGCTTTGCTCCAGCCGGTTGGTGTTTCTCTGTGGCTCCAGGAAGGTTTGATTGTCTGACACTGATAAAATTCCTCTCAAGTATTGACACCTGCCCAGTACCAAAACATGACTTTTGTTTCCTAATACCTACAGCATAGTTATCTCTTTCTGCATCTTCTTCTGTTTACAGCAAGTCATATTTAATATATTAACACAAGTGAAGGTGAATGATATTCCTGAATCATTTAATAAAAAACCCAATGTCACCATTGAATCACCACTAGGTATTGAGGGATGGAAGCACAGTAGCTTTGCAGTGAAGAAGTAGAAACAGTATCCCTAACATGGACCGGGAAGAATATATATGGTAACATGCTGCCACTCTCATTTATAGGCCCTCTTTATCCAGATAATGGTGAAGTAAAACACAGCATGATGTCTTTCAGAAAATCCCTTACTTTGAAATGTGACAACTAGCTTCTCTTTCTTTAGATAATTAATTAGAGACCCAAATATTAGAGGGCGACCCTTTGGGATTCCGATGTGCCATGGAATTTCACCATGATTAAGCTCGCTTACCAGATTTTACAAGGGTTACAAAAAGATTGCATCTCACTAGTCTTGATAGATTTAAGCCCAGGTAAAGGAGGAAGTCCCATTATGCCTGTGTCAGTTCTTTGAAAGGGCTATCCAATTGATCCTATTCCTCTGCTCTGTTCTCATGACCCTGCAGGTTTTCAAGTTTTTATCCTTTTGCCCATTACTGCTTCCACCACCCTTTCAGATAGGGAACTCCATGGGCTTATTAAAGCTAAGAAACCCCATTTGATCATACGCCAGTGCAGTGGGAACCGCAAAGGGTCCAATTACAACTCCTGTGTTACAATTCCTGACAGACTTAAAACTGTTATTGAGCTGTCGTTACCTCTCATTTGACAGCAGAATCTCATTGGTGCCCCAAGTCAGGTAGTCTCACAACCAAACAGCATTATCCAAGTAATTAAGCCAGTGTATCAGCTAACCTTAAGCATTAATACCCATTAAATTTCATCCTCTATTTGCAGATGGACAGGACATCTGGCCTGCACTAGCTGATGGTGAATGATTCCAGGATATGGTTGACAGATGTTTCTATCCCACTCAGTTGCCAAACACACGCTTTCATTTTCTTTGTTAATTTTGCTTCTGTCAATAAGTCTGATAACTTGTCCTACAGCTGGGATATTCAGTAGCACCACTCAGATTCCCAACATTTATTTCCAAGCATTTTCTTCTTATAACCATGTTGTTGTTTCTCTTCCCACACCTAGTGGTGCGCCGAGGCAGGTTTTCATCTATTTCCATAGTTTTTCCTGGAACAGGTCTGTCACCAGAGGGGCGTCACTCTACCTCGAGCATGGCTGACCATGAAACTCTCCAACTCTTAACGCCTGCCATTGGTATATGTTGAAGGATTTTGCAGGCTGAAGGACGCAAGAAATAGAAACAGAAGTCGACCCCCAGTCCCTTCAAGCCTGCCCTCCCATTCAACATGATTATGGTTGATCTATGCTGGCCTCAACTCCTTTTCTATGCTATTTCGCCAGAGCCCTTTATTCCTCGAACTATCAAATACTTATCCATCTCCACTTTTAATACTTCTAACGATCCAGCCTCCACCACCCTTTGGGGCAGAGAATCCAGAAATTCATCACCCTCTGCGAGAAGAAATTTCTATGCACCTCAGTTTTAAATGACCAGCGCTTTATTTTGTAGCTATGTCCCCTTGTTTGAGACTCTCCTACTAGTGAAAATATCTCACCATTTACCCTGTCAAGCCCCCTCAGGATCTTGTATGTTTGAATAAGTTCATCCCCACCCTTCTAAACTCCAAGGGATATAAACCCAGACTATTTAGTCCCTCTCATCCCTGGAATTAGCCTGGTGAATCTCCTTTGGGCTACCTCCAATGTTACTATATCCTTTTTAAGGTAAGGGGATCAGAACTACACAGTATTCCAGATGAGGCCTCACCAACAAGCCATACGATTACAACAAAACCTCTCCATTTTTAAACTCCAAACCCTTTCAATCAAGACTAAAATGCCATTTGCCTTCTGAACTACTTGTTGGACCTCATAGAATCATAAAATACCTACAGGAAAGAACGGGTCATTTGGCCCATCGAGCCTGCGCCGACAACAATTCCACCCAGGCCCTATCCCCGTAACCACATGCATTTACCCTGCTAATCCCCTAAACACTAAGGGTCAATTTACCATGGCCAATCCACCTAATCTGCACATCTTTGGACTGTGGGACGAAACTGGAGCAACCGGAGGAAGCCCATGCAGGCACAGGGAGAACATACAAACTCCTCACAGTCACCCAAGGCCAGAATTGAACCTGGATCCCTTCTTGTGAGGCAGCAGTGCTAACCATTGTGCCACCTTTCCATCCTGTGCCAACCTGCTTGCTAGCTTTCTGTGATTCATGCACCAGAACACTGTGGTCCCTCTTCACTCACCTGCTGTCTCTCTCCATTTAGATAATAATCTGCCTTTTGATTCCTCCTACCAAAGTGCATGACCTCATACTTCCCACATTAAACTCCATTTGCCAGGTTTTCACCCAGTCACCCAATCTATCTGTATCCCATTGCAGAATCACAATATCCTCATCACAACCTGCCCTTCTACCTGTCTTCGCATCACCGGCAAATTTGGAAACCTGAAAAAGGCATATGGGATACTTGCCTTTATCAATCGAGGCATGGAACACAAAAGCAGGGAAGTCATCTTGGAGTTGTATAGAACTTTGGTGAAGCCACAGCTAGAGTACTGTGTGCAGTTCTGGTCACCACATTATCGGAAGGATGTGATTGCACTGGAGTGGGTGCAGAGGAGATTCACCAGGATGCTGCCTGGGATGGAACATTTAAGTTATGAAGAGAAGTTTCATAGATTTGGGTTGTTTTCGCTGGAGCAGAGAAGAGTGAGGGGCAACCTGATCGACGTGTACAAGATAATGAGAAACATTGACAAATTGGATAAGGGGCAGCTGTTCCCCTTCGTTGAATGCGAGAAAAGTAACAGATAAGGTAGATGAACTGAGAGCTTGGATTAGTACTTGGAACTATGATGTTGTTGCCATTACAGAGATTTGGTTAAAGGAAGGACAGGATTAGCATCTTAACGTTCCAGGATACGGATGTTTCGGATGGGATACAGGGGGGATGTAAAAGAGGTGGGGGAGTTGCACGACTGGTTGAGGAGAATATCATAGCAGTAGCGGGAGGACACTCGGAGGGCTCATACAGCGAGACAATATGGGTGGAGCTCAGGAATAGGAAGGGTGTAGTCACAATGTTGGGGGTTTACTGTAGGCCGCTCAAATGCCAGCGGGAGATAGAGGAACAGATATGTAGGCAGATTTTGGCAAGGTGTAAATGTAACAGGGTTGTTGTGGTGGAAGATTTTAACTTCCCCTATATTGACTGGGCCTCACTTCGTGTTAGGGGAATGGATGGGGCAGTGTTTGTAAGGAGCATAGGAGGGTTTCTTGAAACATTATGTAGATAGACCAACCAGAGAAGAGGCCATACTGGACCTGGTATTGGAGAATGAGCCCGGCCAGGTGATCAACATCTCAGTGCAGTTCGGTAACAGTAACCACAATTCAGTAAGCTTTAAGGTACTGATGGATAAAGAAAAGTGTAGTCCTCAAGTGAAGGTGCTAAATTGGGGGAAGGCTAATTACAACAATATTAGGCAGGAACTGATGAATGTAGATTGGGGGGAAATGTTTGAGGGCAAATCAACATCTGGCATGTGGGAGGCTTTCAAGTGTAACTTGATAGGGATTCAGGACCGGCACATTCCTGTAAGGATAAAGGATAAGTATGGCAAGTTTTGGGAACCTTGGATAATGAGAGATATTGTGAGTCTAGTCAAAAAGAAGGCTTTGTCAAGGCTAGAAGGCGGGGACACACAAAGCAAGTGTGGAATACAAGGAAAGTAGAAAGAAACTTAAGCAAGGAGTAAGGAGGGTCAAAAGGGGTCACGAAAAATCATTGGCCAACAGGATTAAGGAAAATCTCCAGGCTTTTTATACATATATAAAGAGCAAGAGGGTAGCCAGGGAGAGGGTTGGCTCACTCAAGGACAGGGGAGTGAATCTATGCGTGGAGCCAGAGGAAATAGGCGCGGTATTAAATGAGTACTTTGCATCAGTATTCACCAAAGAGACAGGACTTGGTGGATGGTGAGTCTGGGAAAGGGTGTGTCGATAGTTTGAGTCATGTTGAAATCAAAAAGGAGGTAGTATTGGAGTTCTTGAGAAACATTAAGATAGACAAGTCCCCAGGGCCTGATGGGATATATCCCAGAATACTGAGAGAGGCAAGGGAGGAAATTGCTGGGGCCTTGAGAGAAATCTTTGTATCCTCAATGGCTACAGGGGAGGTCCCAGAGGATTGCAGAATGGCCAATGATGTTCCTTTGTTTAAGAAGGGTAGCAAGAATAATCCAGGTAATTACAGGCCAGTGAGCCTTACTTCAGCGTTAGAGGAATTATTGAAGAGGATTCTTCGAATCAGGATTTATTCCCACTTGGAAATAAGTGGACGTATTAGTGAGAGGCAATATGGTTTTGTGAAGGGGAGGTCGTGTCTCACTAACTTGATTGAGTTTTTTGAGGAAGTGACGAAGATAATTGATGAGGGTAGGGCAGTGGATGTTCTCTACATGGACTTCAGTAAGGCTTTTGATAAGAACCCTCATGGCAGACTGGTACAGAAGGTGAAGTTGCATGGGATCAGAGGTGAGCTGGCAAGGTGAATACAGAACTGGCTTGGTCATAGAAGACAGTGGGTAGCAGTGCGAGGGTGCACTTCTGAATGGAGGGCTGTGACAAGTGGCGTTCCTCAGGGATCAGTGCTGGGACCTTTGCTGTTTGTAATATATATAAATGATTTGGAGGAAAATGTAACTGGTTTGATTAGTAAGTTTGCGGATGACACAAAGGTTGATGGATTTGCGGACAGCGATGAGGACCATCAGAGGATACAGCAGGATATAGATTGGTTGGAGACTTGGGCGGAGAGATGGCAGATGGAGTTTAACCCGGCCAAATGTGAGGTAATGCATTTTGGAAGGTCTAATACAGATAGGAAATATACAGTAAATGGCAGAACCCGAAGAGTATTGATAGGCAGAGGAATCTGGGTGTACCTGTACATAGGTCACTAAAAGTGGCAACGCAGGTGGAGAAGGTAGTCAAGAAGGCATACGACATGCTTGCCTTCATTGGCCGGGGCATTGAGTTTAAAAATTGGCAAGTCATGTTGCAGCTTTATCGCACCTTAGTTAGGCCGCACATGAAATATAGTGTTCAATTCTGGTCACCACACTACCAAAAGGATGTGGAGGCTTTGGAGAGGGTACAGCAAAGATTTACTGGGATGTTGCCTGGTATGGAGGATGTTAGCTATGAGGAGAGGTTAGAGAAACTTGGTTTGTTCTCACTGGAACGACAGAGGCTGAGGGACGACCTGATAGAAGTCCACATGATTATGAGTGACATGGATAGAGTGGATAGTCAGAATCTTTTTCCTAGGTGGAAGAGTCAATTACTAGGGGGCATAGGTTTAAGATGCGAAGGACAAGGTTTAAAGGAGATGTACAAGGCAAGTTTTTAACATGGAGGGTGGTGGTTGCCTGGAACTTGCTGCCAGGGGAGGTAGTGGAAGCAGATACCATAGTGGCTTTTAAGGGGCGTTTTGACAAATCCATGAATAGGATGCGAATGGAGGGATATGGTCCCCGGAAGGGTCGGGGGTTTTAGTTCAGTCAGGCTGGTTTGGAGGGCTGAAGGGCCTGTTCCTGTGCTGTAATTTTCTTTGTTCTTGGTCAGTCACAAGGGGATGTAGGTTCAAGGTGAGGGGCAGGAGGTTTAAGGGGGATGTGAGGAAAAACCTTTTTACCCAGAGGGTGGTGATGATCTGGAATGCGCTGCCTGGGAGGATGGTGGAAGCGGGTTGCCTCATATCCTTTAAAAAGTCCTTTTTGAAGGGGTAACCAAGAAGGTCGATGAGGGTAGTGCAGTTGATGTTGTCTACATGGACTTTAGCAAGGCCTTTGACAAGGTACCGCATGGTAGACTGATGTATAAGGTTAAATCTCACGGGGTCCAGGGTGAGGTAGCCAAATGAATACAAAATTGGCTGGATGACAGAAGACAGAGGGTGGTTGCAGAGGATTGTTTTTCAAACTGGAGGCCTGTGACCAACGGTGTGCCTCAGGGATCAGTTCTGGGTCCACTGTTATTTGTCATTTATTTAAATAATTTGGATGAGAATATAGGAGGCATGGTTAGTAAGTTTGCAGATGACACCAAGATTGGTGGCATAGTGGACAGTGAAGAAGGTTATCTCGGATTGCAATGGGATCTTGATCAATTGCCAGTGGACTGACGAATGGCAGATGGAGTTTAATTTAGTTAAATGCGAGGTGATGTATTTTGGTGGATCAAACCAGGGCAGGATTTACTCAGTTAATTATAGGGCATTGGGGAGTGTTACAGAACAAAGAGATCGAGAGGTACAGGTTCATAGCTCCTTGAAAGTGGAGTCACAGGTGGACAGAGTAGTGAAGAAGACATTCAGCATGCTTGGTTTCATTGGTCAGAGCATTGAATACAAGAGTTGGGACATCTTGTTGAAGTTTACAAGACATTGGTAAGGCTACACTTGGAATACCATAGAATCATAGAAAATTACAGCTCAGAAACAGGCCTTTTGGCCCTTCTTGTCTGTGCCGAACCATTTTTTGCCTAGTCCCACTGACCTGCACTTGGACCATATCCCTCCACACCCCTCTCATCCATGAACCCGTCCAAGTTTCTCTTAAATCTTAAATAATCTCCAAATTCGGCCTCACCAATGCCCTATACAACCCTACCATAACACTCCAACTTTTATACTCGATACTCCGATTTATAAAGGCCAATCCACCTGTGACGTCACTTTTAGGGAATTCTGTACCTGTGTTCCCAGATCCCTCTGTTCAATTGCACTCTTCAGAGTCCTACCATTTACCCTGTACGTTCTACTTTGGTTTGTCCTTCCAAAGTGCATTTACCACTTTATCCGGCAGCTCATTCCACACTCCCACCACTCTCTGCATGAAGAATCCCCCCTAATATTCCATAGATTGGGGGGCTGATTCCTTTTAAACTTTTCTCCTTTCACCCATAGAAACCCATAGAAACCCTACAGTGCAGAAGGAGGCCATTCGGCCCATCAACTATGCACCGACCACAATCCCACCCAGGCCCTCCCCCCACATATTTTACCCGCTAATCCCTCTAACCTATGCATCCCAGGACTCGAAGGGACAATTTTTAACCTGGCCAAACAACCTAACCCACACATCTTTGGACTGTGGGAGGAAACCGGAGCACCCGGAGGAAACCCACGCAGACACGAGGAGAATGTGCAAACTCCACACAGACCTTAACCCATGCTCTCTGGTTTTTTTCTCCCCTAACCTCAGTGGAAAAAGCCTGCTTGCATTCACTCTATCTATACCCATCAAAATCCGATACACCTCTATCAAATCTCCCCTCAATCTTCTACGCTCCAGGGAATAAAGTCCCAACCTATTCAATCTCTCTCTGTAACTCAGCTTCTCAAGTCCCGGCAACATCCTTGTGAACCTTCTCTGCACTCTTTCAACCTTATTTACATCCTTCCTGTAACTAGGTGACCAAAACTGTACACAATACTCCAAATTCGGCCTCACCAATGCCCTATACAACCCTACCATAACACTCCAACTTTTATATTCGATACTCCGATTTATAAAGGCCAATGTACCAAAGGCACTCTTTACGACCCTATCCACCTGTGACGTCACTTTTAGGGAATTCTGTACCTGTGTTCCCAGATCCCTCTGTTCAATTGCACTCTTCAGAGTCCTACCATTTACCCTGTACGTTCTACTTTGGTTTGTCCTTCCAAAGTGCAATATCTCACACTTGTCTGCGTTAAATTCCATTTGCCAATTTTCAGCCCATTTTTCTAGTTGGTCCAAATCCCTCTGCAAGCTTTGAAAATCTTCCTCACTGTTCATTACACCTCCTATCTTTGTATCATCAGCAAATTTGCTGATCCAATTTACCACATTATCATCCAGATCATTGATATAGATGACAAAAACAACAATGGACCCAACACCGATCCCTGCAGCACACCACTAGTCACAGGTCTCCTCTCAGAGAAGCAATCCTCCACAACCACTCTCTGGCTTCTTCCATTGAGCCAGTGTCTAATCCAATTTACTACCTTCCCATGTATGCCCAGTGACTGAACCTTCCTAACTAACCTCCCATGAGGGACCTTGTCAAAGGCCTTGCTGAAATCCAGGTAGACAACATCCACTGCCTTCCCTTCATCCACTTTCCTGGTAACCTCCTCGAAAAACTCTAATAGATTGGTCAAACATGACCTACCACGCACAAAGCCATGTTGACTCTCCCTAATAAGTCCCTGTCTATCCAAATATTTGTGGATCCTATCCCTTATCACACCTTCCAATAACTTGCCCACCACCGACGTCAAACTTACTGGCCTATAATTTCCCGGATTTCTTTTGGAAACTTTTTTAAACAACGGAACAGCATGAGCCACCCCCCAATCATCTGGCACCTCCCCTGGGAATACTGACATTTTAAATATGTCTGCCAGGGCCCCTGCAAGTTCAACACTAGCTTCCCTCAAGGTCCGTGGGAATACCTTGTCCGGTCCTGGGGATTTATCCACTCTGATTTGCCTCAAGACAGCAAGCACCTCCTCCCCTTTAATCTGTAAAGGTTCCATGGCCTCCGTACCTGTTTGCCCTATTTCTGTAGACTCCATGCCCGTTTTCTCAGTAAATACGGATGCAAAAAAACCATTTAGTATCTCCCCCATCTCTTTTGGTTCCATACACAGTCTACCACTCTGGTCTTCAAGAGGACCAATTTTATCCCTCACTACCCTTTGGCTCCTAACATACCTATAGAAACTCTTTGGATTTTCCTTCACTCTGTCTGCCAAAGCAACCTCATGTCTTCTTTTAGCCCTCCTGATTTCCCTCTTAAGTAGCTTCTTGCACTTTTTATACTCCTCGAGCATCTGATCTGTTCCTTGCTGCCTGTATATTTCATACAACTCTCTCTTCCTCTTAATCAGTGTTACAATCTCCCTCGAGAACCAAGGTTCCTTATTCCTATTTACTTTACCTTTAATCCTGACAGGAACATACAAACTCTGCACTCTCAAAATTTCTCCTTTGAAGGCCTCCCACTTTCCATTTACATCCTTACCAGAGAACAGCCTGTGCCAATCCACACTTCCCAGATCCCTTCTCATTTCATCAAATTTGGCCTTTTTCCAGTTCAGAACTTCAACCCGAGGACCAGACCTATCCTTATCCATGATCAGGTTGAAACTAATGGCATTATGATCACTGGATCCAAAGTGTTCCCTCACACTCACATCCATCACCTGCCCTAACTCATTTCCCAATAGGAGATCCAATATCGCATCCTCTCTAGTTGGCACCTCTATATACTGATGTAGAAAATTTTCCTGAGCACATTTTACAAACTCTTCCCCGTCTAAACCTTTAACAGTATGCGAGTCCCAATCTATATGTGGAAAATTAAAATCCCCTACTATCACAACTTTGTGTTTCTTGCAGAACTGTGTACAGAACTGTGTACAGTTCTGGTCACCCTATTATAGAAAGCATATTATTAAACTAGAAAGAGTGTAGAAAAAAATTATTAGGATGCTTCTTGGGGCGGCACGGTAGCACAGTGGTTAGCACTGCTGCTTCACTGCTCCAGGGACCTGGTTCGATTCCCGGCTTGGGTCACTGTCTGTGTGGAGTTTGCACATTCTCCTTGTGTCTGCATGGGTTTCCTCCGGGTGCTCCGGTTTCCTCCCACAGTCCAAAGATGTGCGGGTTAGGTTGATTAGCCATGCTAAAAATTGCCCTTAGTGTCCTGAGATGAGTAGGTTAGAGGGATTAGTGGGTAAATATGTAGGGATATAGGGGTAAGGCCTGGGTGGGATTGTGGTCAGTGCAGACTCGATGGGCCAAATGGCCTCTTTCTGTACTGTAGGGTTTCTATGATTCTACCGGGACTTGATGGTTTGAATTATGAGGAGAGGAGAGACGGGATAGACTGGGACTTCTTTCTCTGGAGCGTGGGAGGTTGGGCAGTGATAGAGCATAGAACATAGGACATAGAAAAACTACAGCACAAACAGGCCCTTCGGCCCACAAGTTGCGCCGGTCATGTCCCTACCTACCTAGGCCTATATATAAGCTTGCCTATATATAGGCTTACCGATAACCCTCAATCCAATTAAGTCCCATGTACTCATCCAGAAGTCTCTTAAAAGACCCTATCGAGTTTGCTTCCACCACCACTGACGGCAGCCGATTCCACTCACCCACCACCCTCTGAGTGAAAAACTTACCCCTGACATCTCCTCTGTACCTACTCCCCAGCACCTTAAACCTGCGTCCTCTCGTAGCAGCCATTTCAGCCCTGGGAAAAAGCCTCTGAGAATCCACCCAATCTATACCTCTCAACATTGAGAAGAGATTGCAGAGCCTCTGGCGATGATCTTTGCGTCGTCGATAGAGACGGGAGAGGTGCCGGAGGATTGGAGGATTGCGGATGTGGTTCCTATTTTCAAGAAGGGGAATAGGGTTAACCCAGGAAATTACCGACCGGTGAGTCTAACCTCAGTGGTTGGTAAGCTGATGGAGGAGATCCTGAGGGACAAGATTTATGAGCATTTAGAGAGGTTTAGTATGCTCAAGAATACTCAGCATGGCTTTGTCAAAGGCAGATCGTGCCTTACGAGCCTGGTGGAGTTCTTCGAAAATGTGACTAAACACATTGACGAAGGGAAAGCGGTAGATGTGGTTTATATGGATTTTAGCAAGGCGTTCGATAAAGTCCCCCATGCAAGGCTTCTCGAAAAAGTGAGAGGGCATGGGATCCAAGGGGCTGCTGCCCTGTGGATCCAGAACTGGCTTGCCCAAAGGAAGCAGAGAGTGGGTATAGATGGGTCTTTTTCTAAATGGAGGTCGGTCACCAGTGGTGTGCCCCAGGGATCTGTTCTGGGACCCTTGCTGTTTGTCATTTTCATAAATGACCTGGATGAGGAAGTGGAGGGATGGTTGGTAAGTTTGCTGACGACACGAAGGTTGGTGGGGTTGTGGATAGTCTGGAGGGATGTCAGAAGTTACAGAGGGACATAGATAGGATGCAAGACTGGGCGGACAAGTGGCAGATGGACTTCAACCCAGATAAATGCGTGGTGGTCCATTTTGGCAGGTCAAATGGGATGAAGGAGTACAATATAAAGGGAAAGACTGTTAGTACTGTAGAGGATGAGAAGGACCTTGGGGTCCGGGTCCATAGGACTCTAAAATCGGCCCCGCAGGTGGAGGAGGTGGTTAAGAAGGCATATGGTGTGCTGGCCTTTATCAATCGAGGGATTGAGTTTAGGAGTCCGGGGATAATGATGCAGCTATATAAGACCCTCATCAGACCCCACTTGGAGTACTGTGCTCAGTTCTGGTCGCCTCATTACAGGAAGGATGTGGAAAAGATTCAAAGGGTGCAGAGGAGATTTACAAGGATGTTGCCTGGATTGAGTGGCATGCCTTATGAGGATAGGCTGAGGGAGCTCGGGGTCTTTTCTCCTTGGAGAGACGTAGGATGAGAGGAGACCTAATAGAGGTATATAAGATGTTGAGAGGCATAGATCGGGTGGACTCTCAGAGGCTTTTTCCCAGGGTGGAAATGGCTGCTATGAGAGGACACAGGTTTAAGGTGCTGCGGGGTAGGTATTCGGAAAATGTTAGGAGGAAGTTTTTTACACAGAGGGTGGTGGGTGAGTGGAATCGGCTGCCATCAGTGGTGGTGGAGGCAAACTCAATAGGGTCTTTTAAGAGACTCCTGGATGAGTACATGGGACTTAATAGGATGGAGGATTATAGGTAGGCCTAAAAGGTAGGGATATGTTCGGCACAACTTGTGGGGCCGAAGGGCCTGTTTTGTGCTGTAGTTTTTCTATGCTTCTATGTTTCTAACATCTTGTACACCTCTATCAGGTCACCTCTCATCCTTCGTCTCTCCAAGGAGAAAAGACCGAGCTCCCTCAACCTATCCTCTTATGATCTTATAGAAGTCAAGAAAATAATGAGATCAGATAGATAGTCAATATCTTTTCCCAAAGGTAGGAGAGTCCAAATCTAGAGGGCATAGATTTAAGCTGAGAGGGAAGAGACACAAAAAGGGTCCAGAGGGGCAATTGTTTCACACAGCGGGTGGTGAGTGTCTGGAACAAGCTGCCAGAGGTAGTAGTATAGGCGAGTACAATTTAGACAGTTACATGGGTAAGATGGGTATAGAGGCATGTGAGCCAAACGCGGGCAATTGGGATTAGCTTAGTGGTTACAAACAAAGAGGCGGCATGGACAAGTTGGGCTGAAGGGCCTGTTTCCATGCTGTAAACCTCTATGACTCTAAGTACCTGGATGGACACTTGGCACATCATAACATTCAGGGCTACGGGCCAAGTGCTGGCAGTTGGGATTAGATGGGAGTTCAGGTATTTCTAATGTGTCGGTGTGGACTCGATGGGCCGAAGGTCCTCTTCTGCGCTATATAATTCTATGATTCTTACATTCTGTTCCTTTCATGGAATCATAGAATCCCTACAGTACAGAAGGAGGCCATTCAGCCCATTGAGTCTGTACCGACCACAAATCCCACCCAGGCCCTATTCCCGTAACCCTCATTTACCAGGGGGATTACCCTGACACTAAGGAACAATTTAGCATGGCCAATCCACTTAACCCGCACATCTTTGGACTGTGGGAGGAAACTGGAGCACCCGGAGGAAACCCATGCAGACACAGGGAAAACATGCAAACTCTGCATAGACAGTGACCCAAGCCAGGAATTGAACTCAGGACCCTGTGCTAACCACTGTGCCACCGTGCCGCACCCAAAAGCAAGGACCCGCCGGGTAATTAATGTAAATAGTGAACAATTGCGAGTCAAGAACTGATCCCTATGGTATTCCACAAGTTACATCTTTCCTCTCTGAAAAGGATCCATTTATTTCAACTCTCTGTTTTCTATCTGACTGCCAGTTTTCAATCAATGCTAACACACTTCCTCCAATTCCATGGGTTTTTACTTTATGCACCAGCCTCTTATGCGGCACCTTGTCTAATGCCTTTTGGAAATCTAAATACACTACATCTACAAGTTCTCCTCTATCGACTCTCCCTGTTATATCCTCAAAGAATTCGAGCAAATCTGTCAAAAATGATTTACCTTTCATAAAACCGTGTTGATTAAGTTTGGTTATATTCAGATTTCCTAAATGATTAGCTATTTCCTCTTTGATTATTGACTCCAGAATCTTGCGAATAATAGACGTTAAACTAACCGGCCTATAGTATACTGCCTTCTGCCTTTTTTCCTTTCTGAACAAGGGCATCACAGTGGCTTTTTAAAAATTCTTCTAGTACCCTCCAGGAATTTAGTGAATTATGAAAAATTTCAACCAATGGGTCCACTATCTCTGCAGCCACTTCCATTAAAACCCTAGCATGCAGTTTATCGGGTCCTGGTGACTTGTCCACCTTTAACCCCTTGAGTTTCTCTAATACTCTATTCCTTGAGATTGGGATTTTTGTAGTTTCTACCATGTTATTTAAAATCAGCCCATCTGACAACTTAGGGATATTTGCAATGTCTTCCACATTGAAGACTGATGCAAAACATTTATTTAGCATGTCCGCCATTTCTTTTTTTGCAATCAATTCACCCGCCTTGTTCAGTAGAGGTCCTACATTTAGCTTGAATGCCTGCTTCCTGTTTGTATATCCATAGAAATTCTTATTCGAGTTATAGAGGTTTACAGCATGGAAACAGGCCCTTCGGCCCAACTTGTCCATGCCGCCCTTCTTTTTTAAACCCCGAAGCTAATCGCAATTGCCCGCATTTGGCCCATATCCTTCTATACCCATCTTACCCATGTAACTGTGCAAATGCTTTTTAAAAGACAAAATTGTACCCGCCTCTACGACTACCTCTGGCAGCTTGTTCCAGACACTCACCACCCTCTGTGTGAAAGAATTGCCCCTCTGGACACTTTTGTATCTCTCCCCTCTCACCTTAAACCTACGTGCTCCAGTTTTAGACTCCCCGACCTTTGAGAAAAGATATTGACTATCTAGCTGATCTGTGCCCCTCATTATTTTATAGGCCTCTATAAGATCACCCCTCAGCCTCCTACGCTCCAGAGAAAAAAGTCCCAGTCTATCCAGCCTCTCCTTATTACTCAAACCATCAAGTTTTCTCTCAAAATTCATTTTCTCCTTTCTTATGAGCTTTTTAGGCTTTTGCTGCTGGATCTTAAAAACTTCCCAGTCTTCTGGTCTACCATTATCCCTTGCAACATTGTATATCCTGCTTTTCACTTTAACATTATCTTTGACCTCCTGTGTTAACCATGGATTTTGCCTCTTTCTCATGGAATCCCTGCCTCTTTCTCATGGGAACTCCAAAGGAGAGACATAGAAACATAGAAACCCTACAGTACAGAAAGAGGCCGTTCGGCCCATCGAGTCTGCACCGACCACAATCCCACCCAGGCCCTACCCCCATATCCCTCCATATTTTACCCACTAATCCCTCTAACCTACACATCTCAGAACACTAAGGGCAATTTTTCGCATGGCCAATGAACCTAACCTGCACATCTTTGGACTGTGGGAGGAAACCGGAGCACCCGGAGGAAACCCACACAGACACGAGGAGAACGTGCAAACTCCACACAGACAGTGACCCAAGCCGGGAATCGAACCCAGGTCCCTGGAGCTGTGAAGCAGCAGTGCTAACCACTGTGCTACCGTGCCGCCCACACATATTTGAAACCTTAACCCTGAGTTTTCCAGCATTTTCTGTTCAGATTTCCAGCATTTGCAGTATTTTGCAGGTTGACACTCTACCTGTTTGACCGCGTTATGAGTACACCTTCTTGGCCATCAAGACCTGGGGTGGGCCCCGAATCCAGAGCTTCTGGCTCAGAGGTAGGGACACTACCCACTGTGCCACAAAACTCCTCTTATAACAATAATAATTATTCATATTTTTTGGTCTTACAGCAAGTAGCTTTTTATTTTAACTTGTATGCTGTACACTATTCAACACATCAAAGGTAAAAACAAAATCAAAATTAGATTTATTTGATGCATTTTGGTAGTAATGAGAGCCATATATCAGTTAATTGGTACAATTTTACAAGGAATGCATGAATAGAGGTGTACATGCACAAATCTTTGAAGGTAGCCAGACAAGTCGATAAGGTTTATAAAAGAATAAGCAGATGACTTTATAAATCGAGGCATTGAGTACAAAAGCAAAGAAGCTATACTGAATCCTTTCTAAAATATTAATTAGGCCCAAATTGGAGTATTGGGTACAACACTACACTTTAGGAATGATGCTAAGGTCTTGGAGAGGGTGCAGAGATCATTCACTAAAATGGGGATAAGTACTTCAGTTAGGCAGAGAGATTTGAGGAGCTGGGGTTGTTTGCCTTCAAGCAGAGAAGATTAAGGAGAGACTTAAAGAGACGTGTTCAAAATTACAAAGGAAGAACAGAGCTGTGGATTTAATTATATAGCTCTTTCAAAGACAATGGTATGATGGACTGACTTCTGTGCTGTATGAGTTTTTTGGACTAAGATTTAAAATGGTACAAGCCATGCATGATTGTGCTGCATTTTCCTGAAATATATACTTCAAAATTACAAGTGTGGTGTTGGTGTTATAGTTTACTCAGGGAGTCTGAGTGACTGTGGCAATGTGCATTTTACATGCATATTGTAGTCTGGAGCTATGGACAGTGATGGTAGAGGCTCCAACTTTCTTTCCATTACATGGCTGACCGGGAATCTCATCCATTTTTAATGCCAGCCATTGTCATGTTTGGAAGTATTTGCAGGTTGATACTCAACCTGTTTGGCCTTGGCCATCAAGTCCTGGGGTGGGACTCAAACCCAGAGCTTCTGGCACAGCCGCAGGGACGTTACCCAATGTACCACAAAACCTTAAAGTACAGGTATTTTCACTTAAAATTAAAATATTTACCTTCAACCCTGTAAATATGCAGCCCTTACTAACATTGCAGTAGTAAAGTTTGAAATATATACTTGGAGGTGTAATGTGATTACAAACATAAACCACTAGGTTGGTATTCAGACCTGGAATTCCCACCATGAATAAGGTCTTGAGGAAATTGGAAGAAAAAAGAATTAAGCTTCTGATCGCTAATAACTGCCTTGTAACTGTGGAGATGAAAACATTCTTAAATCGGAATAAAAATAATTATTGTTGTTACAATAATATGAAAATATTATTGAGCACCTCTAAATCTAGATGTTATTTTTAAAAGAATTTGAGGAAAGTACCTCCCTAGAAGAATTTAAACACAATGGGATAATCTTATAGACAAAACATTATTAGGAAACTTCAGTAAGATACATGATCTGCAAAGGTAACACGTAAACAGAAACCTGATGGCCAATGTCTCAGCTTCTTTTGCAGCATAAATTGAAGCCACCTAGCGTCTGCTGCTGTGGTAGAGGTACAGACTGGAGATATGTAAGCTTTACTTCTTGTTACACTGCCATCACAGCTGCAGTGTGTCACAGCAGCCCAGCAATTTGTCCACCCAGCAGATCACTGGGGATTGCTGAGATGCTGCCCTGGTAGAGAGGCAGTGGCTCATGGATAACAAACTTTCCACCCACGATCAGGATGACGGCATTCATCCTCCTATCACTGCAGCTCGACCAGTGCACTTTAGTGGCCAGTCAGTGAGACAGCCTATGCCAAGCTGTTGCAGTTTAAGACTAGGCCTGCTAGGCTCAGAGCTGCTCGTGGACATGCTACAAAGACAGTTACTGTCCCCGCTACTGAAAATCAGCTGCCTTCGATCAATCATGATGCAGCCACTGGGGTAACATAGAGCATTGGGAAAAGCACATGGAAAGCAAGAACAAAAGGAATGCAGAAGGGTGATTAATTGATTTTAGTATATAATAGTGAATGGTTTGATTTGTAGAGATGGTTTGGAGTGGTTATTCAGCCTTTGTTTTGGCACCTCAGTAATGACATGGTTCTCATTGCTGTCCGCATGTGCTTGGGATGCACACCAGAGTAATGAGTCAGGTGATCAGTAAATAGCCCTTGTCACCCAGTACCTATGACCCAGGGTGAGGTTAGGGCCGGTCAAGGACAGTAGTGGGAACTTGTGTATGGAGTCAGTAGAGATAGGAGAGGTGGTGAATGAATACTTTTCTTCAGTGTTCACCAAGGAGAGGGGCCATGTTTTTGAGGAAGAGAAGGTGTTACAGGCTAATAGGCTGGAGGAAGTAGATGTTCGGAGGGAGGATGTACTAGCAGCTTTGAATAAACTGAAGGTCGATAAGTCCCCTGGGCCTGATGAAATATATCCTAGGATTCTTTGGGAGGCAAGGGATGAAATTGCAGAGACTTTGGCTTTGATCTTTGGGTCCTCACTGTCCACGGGGATGGTGCCAGAGGACTGGAGAGTGGCGAATGTTGTTCCTCTGTTTAAGAAAGGGTATAGAAATGACCCTGGTAATTATAGACCGGTTAGTCTTACTTCGGTGGTTGGTAAATTGATGGAAAAGGTCCTTAGGGATGGGATTTACGACCATTTAGAAAGATGTGGATTAATCCGGGATGGTTAGCACGGATTCGTGAAGGGCAAGTCGTGCCTCACAAATTTGATTGAATTATTTGAGGAGGTAACTAAGTGTGTTGATGAAGGTAGGGCAGTTGATGTCAGATACATGGATTTTAGTAAGGCGTTTGATAAGGTCCCCCAAGGTCGGCTTATGATGAGAGTAAGGAGGTGTGGGATAGAGGGAAAGTTGGCCGATTGGATAGGTAACTGGCAGTCTGATCGAAGACAGAGGGTGGTGGTGGATGGAAAATTTTCAGACTGGAGGCAGGTTGCTAGTGGAGTGCCACAAGGATCAGTGCTTGGTCCTCTGCTCTTTGTGATTTTTATTAATGACCTAGAGGAGGGGGCTGAAGGGTGGATCAGTAAATTTGCTGATGACACCAAGATTGGTGGAGTAGTGGATGAGGTGCAGGGCTGTTGTAGACTGCAAAGAGACATAGATAGGATGCAAAGCTGGGCTGAAAAATGGCAGGTGGAGTTTAACCCTGATAAATGTGAGGTGATTCATTTTGGTAGGACAAATTTAAATGTGGATTACAGGGTCAAAGGTAGGGTTCTGAAGACTGTGGAGGAACAGAGAGATCTTGGGGTCCATATCCAGAGATCTCTGAAGGTTGTCACTCAAGTGGATAGAGCTGTGAAGAAGGCCAATAGTGTGTTAGCTTTTATTAACAGGGGGTTGGAGTTTAAGAGCCGTGGGGTTATGCTGCAACTGTACAGGACCTTGGTGAGACCACATTTGGAATATTGTGTGCAGTTCTGGTCACCTCACTATAAGAAGGATGTGGAAGCGCTGGAGAGGGTGCAAAGGAGATTTACCAGGATGCTGCCTGGTTTGGGGGGTAGGTCTTATGAGGAAAGGTTGAGAGAGCTGGGGCTGTTCTCTCTGGAGCAGAGGAGGTTGAGGGGAGACTTAATAGAAGTTTATAAAATGATGAAGGGGATAGATAGAGTGAACGTTCAAAGATTGTTTCCTCGGGTGGATGGAGCTATTACAAGGGGGCATAAATATAGGGTTCATGGTGGGAGATATAGGAAGGATGTCCGAGGTATGTTCTTTACTCAGAGAGTGGTTGGGGTGTGGAATGGACTGCCTGCAGTGATAGTGGAGTCAGACACTTTAGGAACATTTAAGCGGTTATTGGATAGGCACATGGAGCACACCAGGATGATAGGGAGTGGGATAGCTTGATCTTGGTTTCAGATAAAGCTCGGCACAACATCGTGGGCCGAAGGGCCTGTTCTGTGCTCTACTGTTCTATGTTCTATGCCCTGTTTTCTCACAATGCTGATTTATTGCCATTTTTCATTTGAACACTCCGGCTAACACCCTAACACACATGTGGCATTGGAGGGTGATAGCTACCTTGGGACAGCTTCCTGGGGGTAGACCAGGGTGCCAGGCTCTCAGGTCACTTTGCAGCATCCACTTGAAGTTGCCATAGTTACCAGGCCACCGTTACAACCACAGATTACCCTGTGAAGGGGCTCCCTTTCCATATTGCTGGTCTGACTGCTTGTGCCATTTCATTTCTTCAGTTGCTGAGAGGAGCACTTCAAGATGGAGATGTTCTCTCTCACTCTCTCTCTCCCCCTTACCTGCACCAACAGGTTGCAGGCCTTCCTGTCGGCCCTTTTGCTTTCAGAGCCCACCTTTCATCTTTAGTTGGACAGCAAGCATGCCCTTTGGCCACAAATTGACCAATCCTGCCCAAATCACTGTCAGTTGACTATCCCCAACAAGACATGAGGACCTACACTCAATTCTGACATAGGGGTCCCTAACACTCCCTATATGCAAAATCCTGCCCGTAAACTTACATTTATACTAAGAGAACAGAAATGACCTCTGTTACCTTCTCTCATGATTCAAATCAGTAGGAACCTGGCAATTGTTAAATAAAAATGATAAGGTGCAAACTGTTTGCCTTCTACCATTCTGATAACCACATGAAACAATGATAATGACGGAGTGGCACAGTGGTACAGTGTTTAGCACTGCTGCCTCACAATGCCAGGGACCCGGGTTCAATTCCCGCTTTGGGTCACTGGCTGTGTGGAGTTTCTCCCCCTGTCTGCATGGATTTCCTCTGGATGCTTCGGTTTCCTCTCACACGCCAAAGATGTGCGGGTTGGTTGATTGGCCATGTTAAATTGCCCATTAGTGTCCCAAGTTTTGAGGGATTAGTGGCATGATTTTTACTATTTATTTAATTAAAAGTAATTAATCTTTCCTAGGGTAGAAAAGTCAAGTACTAGAGGACATATAGGTTTAAGGCGCGTAGGGAAAAGTTTAGAGGAGATGTGCGAGGCAAGGCTTTTATACAGAGGGTGGTGAATGTCTGGAACGTGCTGCCCGGGGAGGTGGTGGAAGCTGGTACCATAGCGGCATTTAAGAGGCATCAAGATTAATTGGCACAGTGGTTAGCACTGCTGCCTCACAGCACCAGGGTTCCGGGTTCAATTCCTGGCTTGGGTCACTGTCTGTGTGGAGTTTGCACATTCTCCTCGTGTCTGTGTGGGTTTTCTCCGGGTGCTCCGGTTTCCTCCCACAGTCCGAAGATGTGCAGTGTAGGTGGATTGGCCATGCCAAATTCTCCCTAAGTGTACCCGAACAGGCGCCGGAGTGTGGCGACCAGGGTATTTTCACAGTAATTTCATTGCTGTGTTAATATAAGACTATTTGTGACTAATAAATAAACTTTACTTTATACATGAATAGGATGGGAATGGAAGGATACGGATTCCATAAGTGCATATGCTTTTAGTTTAGGCAGGCATCATGATCGGCATAGGCTTGGAGGGCCGAAAGGCCTGATCCAGTGCTGTACTGTTTTTTATTCTTTGTTCTATCTTTGTAAATACATGGGGTTACAGGGATAGCATAAGATGCTCTATCGGAGAGAGTTGGTGTAGACCCAGTGGGATGAATGGCCTGCTCCTGTTCTGTATGGATTCTATGATTCTATTCTTCTCTGATCAGAGCAACTAATTCCTCAAATGATCCACAGCAGACTCAGACATGCTACAAAGTATATTCCAGAATGGGAGAGCTTTGGAAACCAATGCCACCAGGTCTTTTTTTAACCATGTCAAGTAGGATAACATTGAAAAAGAATAAGAGAGCCTAAATTGAATCTTTTCCTTTACCATATCGGGTTAGTTTAATCTCATCCTAGTTCCTATGAAAAGAACAGGTGCAGCACAAAGAAAGTATATTAATACAGCAAAATCTATGTTCTTCCTAATCGGGAATGTCTGATACTGACATTGGGTATGAAAAGGCACTTTCCCAAAACTCTGCACTGACATTCTTCAAGCAAGTATACAGTGGGAACTACCAGAAACCACAAGGCAAAGAGAATTAACCTGAAAATAACAGGGAGTTTGAAAAGGGGGATTGTTACTACTTTTTGCCATTCCTTTGTTTAAAAAAAATCACAAATAAAGAGCAACCAAGTTTTCAGATAGAAACCTTTGCCAGATGTTGGTGAAGGAAACCAGACGGCACAAAGTATAGTACTGAAAATGTGAAAGGCGAGTGCCACATCACAGTCAAATGAGGGAACATGTCATTTATCTCAAGCACAGCACGTCCCAGAACACTGTGTGTTGTGTGTGCATGTGTGGAGAAGATTCAATGTGATGGGGAATCCAGGTGTACAACTTATTGACCTCAGTTGAGTTAATCATATCACATTTGCATTGAAAAATTACATACCTGCCTGCTCTGGGTAAGCTGCAATAAAAAAAATGACAGTGTCACCCTGGGAGTAAGCAGCATGTGGTGAGCATTAAAAATGGACCATATTGGTAGATTTGAATGGTGTTGGCAGAGAAATAGAGAATGTGACCCAAGTTCTGGACTGATATCTCATTCTAACAATGGCTATATAAGTGCCATATGTAGTGGGATGAATGAAAGTGGTATTGCACTGTTTGATGTTCCAATAGTGGCTTCTTGTTCAAGTTTAACAATCTGGTTAAAATGTAAATTTGAAGACTTCCCTTATACACAACACTTGCCTTTATATAAGATCTTTAGTGTCGTAAAATTACACAAAGGTGTTACACAGAAGTACTAGTGGTCCAGATCTTCCAGTCCCCGGACAGTTGGAGACCAGACAGACTTCAGAGGATGGCCACAGGATCCCTTGGAAATACCAACAAAAGAACTCCAACTAAATTTCCTGGGAAGTTTCAATGGACAGCTCTCCCGGGAGACTTCAAAAAAATTCCAACTCTGAGTTAGAGTCAGAGATTTCAGACCTGCTACCTTACCCAACCCTTACCCATCTTGCTCGCTACCCACCCTGTCCACTTATTCATTCACCTCACTGAAAAGCTATTTAAGTGTCTTGAAGGTTTTCATTGTGTTCATGACTGAAGACTTAACAAAATGCAGCAGCCAGTGCCATAAAAAAGGGGCATTCCTTGGCTCCCCCGGACAATCCTGCACTATGAGGAAGGACCCCAAGCACAGGTACACTCTGCATTTCTGGAGAGGCCTGGCTTGGAAGTCCAGGCTAGAAATGCAGAGTGTACCTCTGTATTGTACAAAATAACTGAAGCACAGTGGCAATCCGACAATGATTGCCACCCTCAGAATATTCAGCCTTTATCCAAATAACTTGACACTTGAGTAACTGAAAGAGAAATTAGAATGGGTTCGAAGAAGAGCCTTAAAGGAGGCAAAGAGATCGAGAGGCAGATTCCGGAGCTTAAGGGCTTTTGGTCAACTGAGGGTTCCAGCCACCAATGGTGGAATGATGTAAATTGGGATACACTAGAATCCAGAATTAGAGGAACATGGAGCTGATAGCTGTTGTGTTCTGTGAGAATGTTGTTCAGATGGATTTTCAGGATTAGAAGTTAGAGGTTGTGCACATTGCTCCTCAATGCATGCCAGCAATCAATTTTCAGTTATAAATTAGGATTGTTAGCAGTCCAGGATTGGCTTGGAATGTCCAGGAATTGAGGATTAATCTCTTGGGCAGTATTGTGAGCAATCCTGGAGAAAAATGATCAGGACATTAAGAAAATTTTTTTTTCATTTTCTTTGACCATTTCTCTTTATCAAGTATAAAAATATTGAAATCGGGGGCAAAAGACTTAGGCTGATAGTCAAGAATCTTCCATGTGGGTAATGAATCTTTTTGCTTTCCAATTGGCATAGGAAGGCGGTATGTCACAAGGATGGGCTGTGGTGGCTGACAAATGGCTGGAGCGTGGGGGCAAGCCTTGTGATGAAATCTCCAGGAATACATTTTATCCTGGTGAGCAACCCTAGTTTGTTCCCAAAAATGTATGACAATATTTTGGCATGCATGGATTTGATCCACTGTTGTATTCATGGCTTTGTTTTTCTCCTGTACTTGAATTCTATTGGGATTTTCCTAAATTTGAATTGATAAATAATAATAGCCTGAGTATGTTAGTGGTGCCTCTGCACACACTTGCAATAATTGAAGAGTGCTGTAAGGGAAAGGTATTGCACCATAGTGGCACTGCCACAATTAATAACAAATTTAAAAGCCTTGCCCACAGAGCTGTGTTTCTCTATCAGTACAAACTGCCAGTTCATCCTTAATGGGATTCTTTTATACTTGAGGCTTCACTTTGGCGATTAGCAGATTGAACCAAAATAAGTTACATCATGTGAAACATTGGAGCATGTTAACATTCACAATATGTTTTCACTTCATGTTTGCAGAAGCATGGTATGACAACTTCAAACGCAAGGTAAATGAGTCCTGGGATATCGAAACTTAAGTTAAATCGCATTATATCTGGGTTCAGACAGGTTTTTGTGCTAATTCATAGTGTTCAGTTTTTTGGCAAACTGGACTAGTTGTCTGTATACCCCTTGAAGTTTGTTTGTTGTACTTCTGATATACAATCTGTCCAGGCCAACAAAAAAACTGATATCATCTCTTTAATCATTTTCAGCCGAGATATACCAGAGAATTAAGGGGTTAAATTTAATGCTAAAGAGACAAATTGCCTCATTTAATGGTTGTAATCTATCTATACAGGTGGGGCGATAAAACAGGTCATATGGTCATGTCCTGCATGAAGGCACAGCCTTTGATTATATAGATAAAATGATTAAGAGATAAGGAGGACAGTGCTGATAATCTCTTACTGTGTGACTGAAGTACTGGAGAAGTCAAGGTGCTGTTACCAAGAACCTAATTATCTGTTAATTATGAACTTGGAGTGTGATGGGTTAGGAATCATTAAGTACGGCTTCTCACATTTAGACTTTGGCCAAACATTTACTTACTGTTTATACTTTTTTCCACAATAATTACTAATACAATAAATTGGTTCTTAACTTAATGACTGATTGTTAACCAATAGTCCTTATGAATGTTAAGCAACCATAAGGTTTTCCATGGTCTGGGTGTCCCTGGGCAAATCCACATGACATGAAATGTTTACAAGAGACAATTGTGCCTCCAAGGCTCCTTATTCTGTGAGGACTGCCAGTAATGTTATTCAGTGCTTGCGTCTTCCAGTGAAATTCAAATCTATAATTTAAATAATCTGAATGTTTGAACCATATCTGCTGAATAAACACACAAAGGAAGTCTTTAGACCTGTAATCACTGGCTTCTTAACAGCAACGGCCTTCTCCAGGCCAGACAACTGCAAACAATTAGGGAAATTAGTGGCTCCAGCCCCACCATCAGGCTTCATGCTTGTTTATAATTTAATCGAAGAAAATGTCAAAACAGTCAAGAGTTGAAAGAAACAAGATGCATTTTTGAGATGGAATTAAAACTGCCAGGCTGTGATATTAGGAATGTTTGTTTAATAGCTCACAATCCAAGGCATGCTTCAAGTTTTGGAAAAAGGAGAAAATCAAATTAATTTGCCTTTCTTAACCACACATTCATCGAAATAATAAATGCGACTTTAAAAACAGGGTATCCTTCTTCTGTTAAATGAAAATAGATCCCCCAAGTAGTTTCTAACTGGTTCTGGATGAAACATTATAAACCACTCAAATCATTATAACTTTTTCCCTCTATAGCTCCAATCAAGCTGGATTCCCTTTTAATAATTTACCACACAGGCACAATTCCAGGCTTTAAGGCAGGTAGGTAGAGCTTTAACATGCAACCAACTAGTAAAGAGAGGTTTAAGGAGAGCATTTTTCAGCCATCAATGTTCCCTTCAAATTTTTAAAAGATATTAGCATAGGTATGTGTTAAAAACCATACCATAACTTTTTCTTTTAAGATTATTTTATTTCTAAAGACACAAGAAGCACAGGCTTTACCTTTGTTCACATAGAAAAATGTGTTTTATTCCAAAGGGTACAATACAATCTTCCTTCATTACACACATCTTCAGTTCAGCAATAATGTTCTCATTTGGAAATGAGATGTTATTTTGTGTGTTGTGGGCGCATTTAATTTAAATGAAGATAGCAAGCAGGATCGTGTAAGGTGATAATACAAAATCAGTGCAGCATGTTACCTGAATGTGGATGCTTTATGCTTTCATTGCTGACTGAAACCTTTAGAATTAATGTTTTTATGTTGCTTTAAGTGGTTTCAGCAAAGTCACTGCAAACTGAAGTATCAGTCGATTGCGTTTTCCTTGCATTCCAAAATGGACATGTTTTATTGAAATACATTTATGAGCGAGTAGCTTTCCATTTGATGTGACGGTTAATGTTTAAATGGTAATATAACCATGGTTCATGGTCTCTAGACTCATTGGATGTCATTTTTTACATTGCTACTACCGGGCCATATATTGTTAATGCTACTGGGAGATTATTTTAAACAGTGACTAATGGCCTTTGGGGAAAAAAAATAAAAGCTCTGCATGAGCTGACATGGCATTGGTCACTACCCAAATTTGCACTCTCCTACCTTATACCTCTCTTATACACCGATTCCCATTCCTTATTCCCAACATGTGCTATGTGCTAGCAAACTTAAAACTGCTATGTAAATGTTAACAGAAGAAAACAGAACAAAACTTCTCTAGATCAGCGTAATAAAATGTCTGTTTTGTACACATTCATTTACATGTAAAAGAGTTTTAAAAAGTCAATCTTAAAAATACAAAGTATACTGAAGTTGCAGCAATAAATTTGCTCTCATTAGAAAATGGAAATTTCCATTGCCAAAAAACAAGGACAAATGAAATGCTTGTGAACCATCTGCTCTGTGATGGAGATTATTTGTTACCTGCTTATTTGAAATGAGTCTTTGCCTCTGTTAAAAAATTGCTCGCAGGAACTGTATATGGATTTGTTGAGCTGTTATCACCAACAGCAATTTGTAGCCTCACATCTCTGACAGTGAGAAGTTTCTTTCCAGAGGGAGGTTTGACTGAACAACAACAACAGCAATATTTAAAATTGAACCTTTCAAGACTTCCAAGCTCTTTTAGTTAAACTCGAAACAATCGTGCCATGATACAATCTCCATGAACAGTGTAATCAGACAGACCAAGTTACTGCTTAGTAGGCATCAATCAAGCATATAAACAGACTGTCTTTATCATTTTTTGTTACAGATCTGCTCAGAAACTGCTTAACATTCATTAATTTACATCAGTGATGATCTTACACTATAAAATAGTGTTTAGATTTGAAACTAAAACACTACTGTGTTAATGTATAAAATAGCCACATCTCAAACCTACATCCAGGAGGGAAAATATAATTACGATTTTTGACTTGTACTTGCAAGTAAACATGTGTAAAGTGTATCACAATTAATCTTAAATGCAAAGTTTCTAACTGGTTCAAGTTTTATTGGTCTAACATTTAAAGAGATAAGTATATTTGGTTTGTTAAACACACCTGATAAGGTCAAGTGGGGTTTCTGTCAAATGATTCAACAATTTCAAAAAGTTTTCTCCTTTTAAGAAATATGCTTCCAAACTCTGACAAATAAGTTTATATCACAGTTTTTCCTAACTTCACTGAGGATCCTTTTTCAAAAGGCCTTCTTGATTTCTGCTGCCAATAGCAATTTTACTTTTAAGCTCCATATCTTTCAGTAAACGACTTGATCAGCCACCATTGACTCTGGGTGAACTGTGTGTGGCTCTTGTACCTGTCAAAAATAACTATGGTAACTTTAGCCAGGAGAGTGTTTTTTTTACATTTTAAAATAAGAATGTCGTCGCTTGTATTTGTGTAAATGTTGTGTTGCTTAACAAATTTGGTCTTTTTGATAATAGTTGCAGGAAGAATTGCAGATTGTTTGAGATCACAAATTGCCCCGAGTGAGAGTTTTCAACTATGTTTTGTTTGGTTAGGTGTAAAATGTAACTTTGAGTATAGAATGGATAATGTGTGCCAGTGTCAGGGAAGAATTGAAGGAAGATACTGTACATAGCTTTTGTTACTGGACTGTAAATGAGAGAAGTCAGTTCCAAATACAGAGAAATTGAAGGTTCTGCCAAACCAGTGCACAGAATTAAATTTCATGAGGTTTGCGCATTGCTATTAAAATGCCTAGTCTATTATATATGTGTCCTTCAACAAAATCATTTTTTTGGGGGTGGGGGAGCAGTTGACACTATTATTTTCTCTCTTGGTCATGTTCTAAAGAAGACTATAATAAATGGTGGTAATTGCGTATTTTGATTTAATTCTGTGCTGCTTTATGTGCGTCAATTGTTTAAAAAAAATTCAATCATTTCATACAGTGAGAAAATGAGGTAAAGCACAGCATTAATTGTAGCCTCTAGTTTGTCACGTTGCTTGTTTGTGTACAGTACAGTCGCTGCACATCTGGAAATGTGAATATGACTCAAACCCAGTATTTACTGTAAAGATGGAGCGTTAATTGTCTGGGCTCTATGACAGTAATATAAATAACAATTTCAATTGCGACCACACCTAACCAGGTTGTAAGTTAGACCATTCTGCACTTCAGCATTTGAGCTGCCAATCATTCACTGATCAAGCAGCCTGCAAAATGGCTAAAATAAAATTCCTGTCGGCTTCTCGTACAACACTCCAGCTTTAAAACATGACCAGTCACAACAGAAATGACCTGATCATGAAGACGTTGACCTCCAGACAGTATGAAGTCGATATTAGATTGACTGGTTACATTCTACAGTTGTACTGAACTGCCAGACACCAGCTTTTCACGTTAAAAGCATTTCATTCTGGAAGAACCAATTTTGCAGACCTTTTTTGCAAAAAGAATGAACAATATGTCATCTGTCTTCATTCCTAGCTTATTTACTAAATCATAAAAAGTTAAATACAATTTTTTCCATGGCGATTCCACTAATTAGAGGTCCTGCCCCCAAGTAAACTTAAATACACAGATGTCGCTGGTTGGGTAATTTGAAGACGAAAACTTTTGCGAAACTCTACTTTGACATAGGTTACCACACACACTTATCAGAAGCTCAGACTGGTGTAGAGGATGTTCCATTAGTTATTCATGGAATTTTGATCCCTCTGGAATGACAAATCAATTTGAACTAAACAAATAATGTAAACGAGAAAGATTATGTTGATTATGGTGAAGTCAACTGAAGAAAGGTTACTCGCTATCACCGCAGTAGCCAGTTTTCGAGAGGCAAAGCTGGCCAGATAGCACAGGTTTACTCAAATAGGCATTTAGCAACTGTCTAATCAAAATAAGCCCTTGAAATAACCACTGTTACTACAGGTGCCCACAGGCAACTACCCTTTTGCACATATCCTGCTTAACTGTATTGGGCCCAATTTTAAGTCGACTTGTGAATCCACTGTAGTGTATTTAAAATTCTGTTCTGTAAAATTATTTAAAATTCCAGTCTTGAAGAAGGTAATCTGAGATCCCTTTTCTTTAAAGTCCAAGTTCAATATATCCCAGGGAGAAATGTCCTCTTTTTGGACACACCTTATTCCTTGTTCTTTAGATCTGCCAGAAGGTTGGCCTCCTGACACATTGGACAGGATTTTTCCCCCTTTCCGCAGCATGTTTGGCTGTGGCACTCACTGGTGGTGAGATTTTATAATCCCGCCGTCGTCAATGGGGTTTTCTATTGAACACACCACTTGCTGCTGAGAAGCGTGTGGCGGGGTGTGCCATCGACAGGAATGTAAGATCCCACTCGTATTAACAGGAGCAAGATTTTGGTGATTATCTCTTATAGCTGCAGATCTTGTTCTTCCCAAATTCTTGCATGTGTATGCACCTGACAACAACTAGAATGATTGCTACATAACTGCCATTGAAAATTCCCAGGAATTGGCTAGATTCCAATTTGTTTATCTAAAGGTAAAAACTGCAGATGCTGGAAATCTGTGGAGAGAGAAGTCTGTGGCTGGGATTCACCGGTCCCATTGCTATGTATGGAGATTTGGCTGAGCACCAAACTCTCTGTTCTCACTAGCAATGGCAGTGGCGCATGTGAGACCAGAAAATTCTGGCCAATGTTTCAGATCCTGACCAAAGGTTTTTATTCCAATTTGTTTATATTTCACTTGATGCCTTTGCAAACCTAAAGTCTAATGCACTAAAATAAAAAATAATTCCTCCTTGGGTGAGTACCTTTCCGAAATTTTTCAATGATCTATTCAAACAGATACCTGTACATCACAGAATTGTTACGGCACAGAAGGAGGCCATCAGCACATGTCAAAAAAATCCAAACTAGTCAGGTTGCACAAGAGACATCCACTGATCCTGATGTAGAAACATAGCAATGACTATAAGTGATTCAACCTCTTGAATCTGCTCTGCCATTTAATTAGATCATTGGACATCAGTATCTTAGTTGAATTTCCCTTAAACCTTTACCAAACAAAAATGGTCCTGAAAGCTCTGATTGTGCCAACATCCTGAGCCTCTTTGATGAGATGATTCCAGATTTATACTCAGCCTGTGTTGAAAAGACTTATCCTGTTTCCACCCTCCTTCCTTTAATCTTAGCATTATATCCCCTTACTCTTGACATTAAAATAGTTTAGGTGAAAAATTCAGATTGTTAATGCTTATGTTTGGCTGTGAGTGTCTTTAGATTTTGAACCTGCAAGAGCGCACACATCATCCTTTTAAAAGACCATGTGGGCATGACTGCACAAAAATTAAAGGTACCACGCACATAAATGAATAGGATGTGCACAGCAAAAGAAAATTAGAGGGTACATTGATCGCAATCATTGTGCCCATTTTCGAGGGCTATCTAATTTAACTCCCAACATTTCAATCAATCCTTATTAATCCTTCATTCTTCTATTTTCATGGGAATGCAAAGCAAGTTGATACAGCATTGGCACAGGCAATTGGAGAGCAGACAGCTGTGACACTGTGGTGGCTGACTGTTAGGAGCAGCAAAGGAAAGCTCGGCGGCCCAGAGAAAAGCGAGGCGAGTGAATCCTGTACCTTTTCAGCTCACCGTGTTCCTCTGCAGCAACTGACTCCAGGCCATGCTCGACGTAGATCTGTCCCACACAACACATACTACCATTTCATGAGATGGAAGGCTGGCAAGTTAATATTGCATGTGTCCTCATAATTTAGCCCTGCATATGTACTCTCCTAACATAGATCTTTCACATCCCATGTCACACTATTTCCTACTCCCAAAGCCATGAGAGTAATGTAGTCGAGCTCGATATCCAAGTTTCAGAACATGTTTAACATTTCTCAGTTTAGGAGGTGCCAGCTCATTTTTTCCCTCTTCACAAACAATCCTAACATGCCTGTCTTGATGGAAATGCCAACTACACAGCTTCTAATATTTTCCTACATTATGTTTGGGAAGACATTGGCCTATATCTTCCAGTCCCGCTTGCCCGCTGTGGGAATTGTCACGGATGGGATAGATAGTTTGATAGACAAGCAAAAGGTCTGTTGACCTTAATTATTCATAGAAATAATTAAGGTCAACAGACCTTTTGCTTGTCTATCAAACTATCTATCCCATCTGTGACAATTCCCACAGCGGGCAAGCGGGACTGGAAGATATAGGCCAATGTCTTCCCAAACATAATGTAGGAAAATATTAGAAGCTGTGTAGTTGGCATTTCCATCAAGACAGGCATGTTAGGATTGTTTGTGAAGAGGGAAAAAAATGAGCTGGCACCTTGGGTGTGAATTTCTGGTTTCGGGGCAGCAGGGACCACAAAATCCCACCCAATATGAACAATATGGAAGAACATCTTAAATATTTATTTTTTAAATGTGTTCATATATTTGATCATTTTGTCTGTGCATCTGATCAATGTGGCAAATGGAGGAGAATTTAGTGCTTGAAAGAGGACAATTCTGCACTCTCTTCTCAAAGCATCTTCCCTTCCATGTGCTCTCTGTCCTACCTGTTTACTGTTTCCTCAGTCTAGAGGACAAATTTGCTCTTGAGCTTAAAGAATGGTTAAAGAGATTAGTTGCACTGGTTGCACTTCCAGCCAAAATAAGTTCCAAATTTGACACAGATATGAAGATCATCTCTTCGTGTTGTCTTTTGATACAGCGGAGGGAAGCACACTGTTATTCAAACAGCATGCTGAATGAAGGGAAATGGTAATGACTTGGCTTGTCCAAGGTATGGTCTACAGGCCACATCCAACCTGCAAAACCCCTCTACATGGCCCCAGAGGCAGTTTTCAAAATTCCTGTCAACCAGCTGAGTTTCAAAGAACAAAGAAAAATACAGCACAGGAACAGGCCCTCGGCCCTCCAAGCCTGTGCTAATCATGATGCCCTAACCAAACTAAAAAAAAACACCTTCTGCCCTTACTCGGTCCGTATCCCTCTATTCTCTCCCTATTCATGTACCCATCCAGAAGCCTCTTAAATGTTGCTAATGTGCCTGCTTCCACCACATCCTCTGCAGCGTTTTCCAGGTACTCACTGCGTGAAAAACTTTCCCCACACATTTCCCTTAAACTTTTTCCCTCTCACCTTGAACCTGTGCCCCCTTGCAATTGACACTTCCACCCTTGGAAAAAGCCTCTGACTATCCACCCTGTCTACGCCGCTCATAATTTTGGAGACCTTTATCAGATCTACCCTCAGCCTCCGTCTTTCCAGTGGAAACAATCCGAGTTTATTCAACCTCTGCTCATAGCCAACACCCTGGAGACGAGGCAACATCCTGGTTGTTGAATTTCAATGCTTCTAACTGAATTTCAATGCTTGGAGCTGCTCTTCCAATCTGAAGCCGTTTCTTTCCTGCATTTGCTGCATCTAGGCTGACTAGTGAGCGACAATGACCTTTTATTTAAGTCCCACCTCATCCTTAGAATTGTTCTTTGAGAAGATCTGAAGATGGTTTGGTTTTTCTTTCCAGCTGAAGCTTTTTAAATTAGCATAATAATTTCTGTACACCATTAACCCTGTCTCTCTCTCCACGGATGCTGCCAGACCTGCTGAGTTGACCAGCATCTTCTGTTTTTATTTGATATGATATCCTACATACAAAAACCATTCATCCTTGAGCAAAGGTGAAGATTTCACTCAAAATAAATGCAAGACCTTTATTTATACAAAATGTTCCAAAAGATGATGCATTCATGTTAAAGTTTGCATCAGAACTAAGGAATGCTGAAGCATTCAGCAAACCAGGTATACCCCTGACAGCTGTGAATTTTTATTTGGACACTCCTGACAGCACTTGGCAAGTTTCTTTCTTGTTTGGACCTGACACTGCTTCATGAAGGTACATCACAGGATGTCATGTTGCAGACTGATGCACTTCAGTACACTTTATGTGAATTGTTGGTTTGCATTAAGTTCTCTTGCAGCTGAGTCAAAACTTTGCAGCCAGAACTCGGCACATATTCTTGATGCAAATGTTAAGAAAAGTGACTGAGTGGTGAGCTTAATATTGATCCTGAATGTCAACCAAATCAAGATTTTACCTCAATGTAAGCAAATTACATTTCACAGAATGAAAACAAATCTAGACTGTATGATTTTACACTCATGGCACAGGGCTTTGTGAGATATGATTGCGTACTAGGAATTCAAGCACAGAAAGCAGCATGCCTGCATGATCCCATCTCCATTGTATGGGAATGTGGACCTCCAGTTCCAAATTCCTGCTTCATGTTCCCGCCATGTGAAAATATGGGCAATTGCCCCTTAGTTTCTCATCAAGATTCAAACTATTTCAAATACAATGACCTGCTTTGAATGACAGAGGAATGTTGACCAGGACAATGTAAGGTCTCCCGGCTGTTCTGGTAAAAGTGTGAAAAGAGCTTGGAATAGACAGATGGAGCTTTAACAAGAGTGGGACATCTCAGCTAAAAACCAACACCTTCAGAAATTCAGAAACCCTTATTATTGCAGGCAGCTATTAGCGAAGTTTCAGTAAGTAAGGGTTGACTTGATAACTTCTGAGAAGATGCAAGAGTGCTACCAATTGTGCCAAGTGGATAATGCAGCTGGAAAGCAACTGAAATACCAAGGGGACGATTCTCCCCAAAAAATTCAAAGCGTCGAATTTGCGTAAAAACTGGGGTAAATCTCGCTGTTTTTTTCAGCGAGTTTCAAAATGAATCTCCCACATTCTGTGCAGTGCAGAATACCTCAGCGTAAATCCTGTTGAAAATCAGTGGGCGGGGCCTATTCCCGCTGGAGAGGCCGGCAGCATAGCGCTGACGGGCCACTGTGCATGCGCTGATCTGTCAGCACCAAGATCGGTGCATGAGCAGTCGCCCGCTCAATCGCTGGCCAGCCCTGCAACTCCTGATCGCTGGCCGTGCAATCCCCCCCCCCCCCCCACTACGGCCAGATCGCTGACCCTCCAGAGGTGTCCGGTCTGCCTCAATCCCGATTCCACCCCCCACCCCCCCCGCCACCCCGATGCTCAGCCCCGGTCGCTGGCGTCCCTCCCTCTGATCGCGTTCCCAGCACAGAGTGGCAGCAGGACCTCCCACCTCCACCGATCATCCCCCAGAGGCCCTACCCCATTCGGCCCCACTCCTTGGCACTTGCCCATTGCCCAGTGGTCAGCGACAAAATGCTCCCTGGGCATTGGCACTTTGACCCTTGGGCAGTTCCAATGGACCCAGGCTGGCATAGCAAAGGTGACAATGCCCAAGGGGCAGTCCCCCTTCACTCCAGTGGGATCGGGCCTCCACCTCCCCGCCAGCCATAGTAAACCCCGCTGGATTGAACGACTCCTGGCGGGAGGCGGGGCAAGGCTAGCGGACCGAGAGATTTCAGTCCTGGGCCGGCTAATGATATTTAAAATAGATTGAGATGCGCATTTGCATAAATTACGCAGCTCCGCACCAGAAAAAAAAATTGATTGCTGATTGGCCATCACATGATTTACACAATCGCACAAAGTCAGGATCTACCCCACTGTTTTTTAAGTTTTGATATCCAATGATTAGCCACTTGTTTCTCCTGTTTGTGGGTATCAGGAATCTCACTGAAAATAATGTCGACATATGTTGACGATTCCAAACTCTGTACAAGAACTTTGTTTATGTTTCTGTGCCAGATGGCAGATATGATGCTGTTGTAAGAACCCAGCATAGTGCTGGAAAACCCAGTGGAAGAATTGACTATGAACATCAATACCTCACAAATAGCATCCTTTTGGGATTTTCTCAAACACAGCTTCGGTATCATGTAAATCATCACTGTCTTAATGTCAAAAAATTAACAATTTTTTCTTAATATCAGTGAGTTATTCATTTTGACCCCAAATTATTTTTAGTTTATTTATTATTGTCACAAGTAGGCTTACACTGCAATGAAGTTACTGTGAAAATCGCCTTGTCGCCACATTCCGGTGCCTGTTCGGATACACGGAGGGAGAATTTAGCATTGCACATGCATCTAATCAGCATGTCTTTCAGACTGTGGGAGGAAACCAGAGGAAAACCACACAGACTTTGCAGCAAGTTTCAACGTTTACGACAGAATCATAGACATTCTAGGTAATAGTCCCAGATGACCATCACTGCTCTCCCCTTTGAGGGTTGGAGCCTATTGGTGGTGATTTAACCTGAGGATCACCACATCTCAGGCGAGAGGCAAGGTTGAGAAGGCGGGCCTTCATGAAGAACCTCAGCTGGTACAGGAATTGAACCCACGCTGTTAGCGTTGCTCTGCATCACTAACCAGCTGTCCAGCCAACTAAGTTAACCAACCCAATTCTATGACTAGGCTGAATGCCAAGTATAAAGAAAGGAAGATTTGCATTTTCAATAGCATCTTTCACAATCTCCAAATATCCCAAAGTATTTTTCAGCCAATGATTCCCTGGAGAATGAACAGGTATGATATTTAGCACTGGTTAGTCCAGGGTTTTCAATGGGAGAGGCTCCACAGATGTAATCCCATATCTCAGGTTCCCCACAATGTTTTCAGGATAGGATGTCAGAAAGAGTAGGATCCCAATGTCACTGATGCAGTGACTGAAGTTTTTTAACTGAGCAAAACTAGAAATTCTAATGAATATCCTCCTGAGACTATCATTCACATCCAATAATTAGCTCAGTTTGTGAGCAATTAACTAGGAACTGAGTCAAACTCAACTGGATCCTTCAGGTTTTAACCAAGAACCAATCCGGCATTATATATACTTGATTTACTTGCTTTAATGCCAGTTCTGAGGGGAATTTGCACCACATTTGCTGTCATATTAGAAAAATGTTAGATTATCTTATTAAATTTCATTGGCAACATTTGACGCTGTGATTTAATCCTGATGTTAAACAAAAAAATAAATAATGGTGGTTGCAGAATGACAATGGGGGAACTGTATGTTTGAGTTTGGAAAATATTGTGGTGGGTCTTGAAGCCTGTGCAGCAGATCTGAGAATGTGTTCAGTAAAGAGTTGCTTGGAGGCAGCTCAAGGGACAGACTCATCGTTCAAAAATGTACAGTGGGGTATAGCTAAGTCTCAGGAAGATAACAATGTACAGTAGCTCTGACGTATCTACTGTTATCCATCAGGCCAATCCTTTCTGTTGATTGCGTTTTTTTTTTGATTAGGCATTTTCAGAATGATTCCATGCAACAAAATCGAGCAAGTACTGCCTAAGTAACAGGCTGAAATTCCTCTAGGGAAGTCATTGCGACACATCTTTGGGAGTTTTCATCTTTATGAACAATTCTTTTTGCTGGACAGAAATAGAAAACTAAGAACTCTTATCACTTATTCCAACACGTTACAGTGGAGCGGAAATAAAATGTACTAGATTAAACAACAAATTGCACAAAGAAGAATTCTACTTTTAATTGTCAAAAAATGTCCTCAAATTTGCAAACAAGTAAAGTTACTTTGTCTATTTGCATGAAATAGACTTTATTATTCTGCAGGGGCACATTTCTGCAAAAGTAGATCTTTACAACCTAATGAATATATTACTTGGCAATGGCACAAACCATTTTGCTAGCATGTCCAATTTTCCACGCCCAAGTCCAATGTAAAATCTGTGCATTAAAAAGGACGATCAGAACCAGGTTTTAAGTGTAGGTGTTATATAGATAGACAAGTAGCAACATGTTGCAAAAACAGACGTGCAGAATCCATCAGATAAAATGATAAGAATAGTTTAACTTGCAATTAGAGACAAGGCAAGACAGAGCTAGAAAGGAACAAAGAAGATATCCTTGGTATAGACATATCAGCCCCAATCACGATTTCCTGTATATGAGGGTCACCTCCTGTGCCCGAGAGATACTACGTGATTTTGGCCAGATTTTTCCTTTGTTTAACTCAACTTCTCACATAAGTATCATTTTTGAGGTCTGACTTATAACTGCTTATGCCTTTAATGTGTTACTTCGTTACTTTTAGAGGACTTGGAGATGCAGTATGTAGAGATGCTACAATTTGGGTCCCCTCCTAACACTCTTCCCTAATGTTCACTGAAGAGAGGTTTTCAGAAGCACAGCTGTTGAGAAGTGAGAGTTAGGCCAGGAATTTATAGAATCATAGGCTGGCATATTCCCTGAAATGTGCTAAGTCCATTTCAAGGTGGACAAAGCAGCTTTCAACTTGCTAGCCACAATAGCAGGCTTTCATGCCATATCATGCGCTTCAAACATCATTAAATATTAATCTATGGGAAAACTCCATTTCGCTGACAGATGACATCCGACTCCCCCATCGTGTCCTGAGTGCTCCCTAACTCCAGGCGCCATACTTAGATGCACCCTTGCACAGCGTTTGCATGTTCTGCAGCCTAGGACAGCTCCAGTGAAGACATAGCTTCCAAAGGCAGAAAGCATGCTGCACCCAAATTCAGTAACGCCTCACTTATCTGCCTGTTTGATACTGAGGCCCATCTCCACAGGCCAAAGAGAGTGCAGCTACCTCACAATAGGATGCCTAATGCAGTGTTGCTGCCATCTCTGCTGTGGGTGTCAGGGAAGCTCCAAGATGTTGTGGTAGCCATCCTGTGCTCACCTGGGTGGATGGTGGGGCTGCCGAGGGAATTTTACCATTAGTGGCCTCATAATTGGCTATCACCAGGATCCCATTTCCCCTGCCATAAAGGTGGCAGCTTCTGAGGCTGCAGGGAGAAGGAGAGGGCGCTGCCATCTTGAGGTGCTGCCCCTTGAATGACTGGACAGAATTTTTTTTCAAAGTGCCAATGCCAGGAAGGCAAGCCCTGGCAATTGTTGGGATGAGCCCTCCAGTGATGGTGTCGGAATCGCGGGGGCTCCCAGCTGTGGGACATAGAACATAGAACATAGAACATTACGGCGCAGAACAGGCCCTTCGGCCCACGATGTTGCACCGACCAGTTAAAAAAAAACTGTGACCCTCCAACCTAAACCAATTTCTTTTCGTCCATGAACCTATCTACGGATCTCTTAAACGCCCCCAAACTAGGCGCATTTACTACTGATGCTGGCAGGGCATTCCAATCCCTCACCACCCTCTGGGTAAAGAACCTACCCCTGACATCGGTTCTATAACTACCCCCCCTCAATTTAAAGCCATGCCCCCTCGTGCTGGATTTCTCCATCAGAGGAAAAAGGCTATCACTATCCACCCTATCTAAACCTCTAATCATCTTATATGTTTCAATAAGATCCCCTCTTAGCCGCCGCCTTTCCAGCGGAGCTGGAAGGCGGCGGCTAAGAGGGGATCTTATTGAAACATATAAGATGATTAGAGGTTTAGATAGGGTGGATAGTGATAGCCTTTAGAACCCTTCCACCAGGAATCCATGGGAAGCTGCCTTGACACATGGCAGGGCTGTTCCGATGTTGGTAAAATGCCAGTGTGGGCATTAAATGGATGTTAATAGACCAGCAAACAACCTTAATTGGCAGCCTGCCACCATCCAGACTTCCACCATTCTCCCCTTTCAAAACATCCTTTGGCAGCGCGAAGACTTCAGGCTGTCCTAACACCTTGCATCATCATTTTACTAGCCGTCCTGCCTCCAAACCTGTCTCCAGAGCGCGGCTATAATCCAGCCCTATGCCTTTATTTAGAATGTCCAGGCTTCTGTATGCTTTGCTAACTGCTTTCTCAACCTAACCTGCCATTTTCAATGATTTCTACACACATACACCCAGGTCCCTCTGCTCCTGCACCCTCTATTGAATTGCACCTTTTATCCTATATTGTCTCTCCTCCTACTTCCTCACATCACATTTTTCCCGATTAAATTTCATCTGCCACTTGTTCACCCATTCTGCCTCTGACACCAACCTGCCTGTGGCTCACTGAACTCCATTGCTATCCTCCCCCTTGCAGTTTTGTGTCATCTGCAAATTTTGAAACTGGTTTGAAACTACACTGACCTCTAGGTCATTCATATAGATCAAGAAAAGCAGTTGTCCTGATATCCAACTAGTAAGGAGCTGGTAGTTCTGGAAGCCAAGAGAGCTCACACAAAACTGTGAGCTGTGATCTTATGACCTCTTCCCACCCACTGATCAGTGAGGTAAGATGGTAAGATTGCGTGCTAAGTGAAAAATTGAAAAATGCACTTGGTTTCACGTTATTTCCGATCTTACCAGACACTTTTTTCTGGGCATGAACAGCTTCATTAGCATGCATTTGAATGGATTTCAATATCATCAGCGAGTGTGACACATAACCAATCCCTCACTTACATTAACCACCTCATTGGTCAGATGTCACACCAGCAAGAATTATAGAACAAAGAACAATACAGCACAGGAACACGCCCTTCGGCCCTCCAAGCCCGTGCCGCTCCCTCGTCCAAACTAGACCATTTTTTGTATCCCTCCATTCCCACTCCATTCATATGGCTATCTAGATAAGTCTTAAACGTTCCCAGTGTGTCCGCCTCCACCACCTTGCCAGGCAGCGCATTCCAGGCCCCCACCACCCTCTGTGTAAAATATGTCCTTCTGATATCCGTGTTAAACCTCCCCCCCCTCACCTTGAACCTATGACCCCCTCGCGAACAACACCACTGACAACAAAGAACAAAGAACAAAGAACAATACAGCACAGGAACAGGCCCTTCGGCCCTCCAAGCCCGCGCCGCTCCCCGGTCCAGGATTGAATCCTGAATCCAGGATCCCCGCCCAATTTTCCAGCCTATCTACATACCAATATCCTATCCACCGAGCTGTCCCTCACAGCTACGATGCTTTGTTCATTACAACCTATTAACTCACCCCCACCCCCCCATTCCAGACCATGTGATCTCCAGGGAGAGGCGAAAACGCAGAGTGAAAAACCCCAGGGCCAATATGGGGAAAAGAAATCTGGGAAATTCCTCTCCGACCCCCTGAGGCGATCGAAACGAGTCCAGGAGATCACAATGGCCCTGATCGGAAAATGCTTCCCAACCCTAGTCATTTCCACTTCCACGAACACCATATGAATTTCCTGCCCCCGAGACAGGTTCCCAACTATCCGCAGTCTCGCTCTGTACTGGCACCAGCAAGATGATCATAGAATGAAGCCTTGAAACGAGAAACAAGGAACAATTAGCCCGCGCCGCTCCCTGGTCCAAACTAGACCATTCTTTTGTATCCCTCCATTCCCACTCCGTTCATATAGCTGTCTAGATAAGTCTTAAACGTTCCCAGTGTGTCCGCCTCCACCACCTTGCCCGGCAACACATTCCAGGCCCCCACGACCCTCTGTGTGAAATATGTCCTTCTGATATCTGTGTAAAACCTCCCCCCCTTCACCTTGAACCTATGACCCCTCGTGAACGTCACCACCGACCCGGGGAAAAGCTTCCCACCGTTCACCCTATCTATGCCTTTCATAATTTTATACACCTCTATTAAGTCTCCCCTCATCCTCCGTCTTTCCAAGGAGAACAACCCCAGGTTCCCCAATCTCTCCTCATAACCAAGCCCCTCCATACCAGGCAACATCCTGGTAAACCTCCTCTGTACTTCTCCAAAGCCTCCACGTCCTTCTGGTAGTGTGGCGACCAGAACTGGATGCAGTATTCCAAATGCTGCCGAACCAACGTTCTATACATCTGCAACATCAGACCCCAACTTTTATACTCTATGCCCCGTCCTATAAAGGCAAGCATGCCATATGCCTTCTTCACCACCTTCTCCACCTGTGACGTTACCTTCAAGGATCTGTGGACTTGCACACCCAGGTCCCTCTGCGTATCTACACTCTTTATGGTTCTGCCATTTATCGTATAGCTCCCCCCTACATTAGTTCTACCAAAATGCATCACTTCGCATTTATCTGGATTGAACTCCATCTGTCATTTCTTTGCCCAAATTTCCAGCCTATCTATATCCTTCTGTAGCCTCTGACAATGTTCCTCATTATCTGCAAGTCCAGCAATTTTCGTGTTGTCCGCAAACCTACTGATCACCCCAGTTACACCTTCTTACAGATCATTTATATAAATCACAAACAGCAGAGGTCCCAATACAGAGCCCTGCGGAACACCACTAGTCACAGGCATCCAGCCGGAAAAAGACCCTTCCACTACCACCCTCTGTCTTCTGTGACCAAAGTAAGAAGTTTAACAACACCAGGTTAAAGTCCAACAGGTTTATTTGGTAGCAAAAGCCACACAAGCTTTCGGAGCTCTGAGCCCCTTCTTCAGGTGAGTGGGAATTCTGTTCACAAACAGAACTTATAAGACACAGACTCAATTTACATGAATAATGGTTGGAATGCGAATACTTACAACTAATCCAGTCTTTAAGAAACAAAACAATGGGAGTGGAGAGAGCATCAAGACAGGCTAAAAAGATGTGTATTGTCTCCAGACAAGACAGCCAGTGAAACTCTGCAGGTCCACGCAACTGTGGGAGTTACAAATAGTGTGACATAAATTCTGATTCTAGGATCGCATGATAAAGACTCAGGAGGAAAAAAGCAGAAATATTTATGTGAAATAGTGTGACATAAACCCAATATCCCGGTTGAGGCCGTCCTTGTGTGTGCGGAACCTGGCTATCAGTTTCTGCTCCACGACTCTGCGCTGTCGTGTGTCGCGAAGGCCGCCTTGGAGAACGCTTACCCGAATATCAGAGGCCGAATGCCCGTGACCGCTGAAGTGCTCCCCAACAGGAAGAGAACAGTCTTGCCTGGTGATTGTCGAGCGGTGTTCATTCATCCGTTGTCGCAGCGTCTGCATAGTTTCCCCAATGTACCATGCCTCGGGACATCCTTTCTTGCAGCGTATCAGGTAGACAACGTTGGCCGAGTTGCAAGAGTATGTACCGTGTACCTGGTGGATGGTGTTCTCACGTGAGATGATGGCATCTGTGTCGATGATCCGGCACGTCTTGCAGAGGTTGCTGTGGCAGGGTTGTGTGGTGTCTTGGTCACTGTTCTCCTGAAGGCTGGGTAGTTTGCTGCGGACAATGGTCTGTTTGAGGTTGTGCGGTTGTTTGAAGGCAAGAAGTGGGGGTGTGGGGATGGCCTTGGCGAGATGTTCGTCTTCATCAATGACATGTTGAAGGCTCCGGAGGAGATGCCGTAGCTTCTCCGCTCCGGGGAAGCTACGGCAGTGACCAAGCCAGTTCTCCACCCATCTAGCCACCTCCCCCTTTATCCCATGAGATCCAACCTTTTGCACCAACCTACCATGAGGGACTTTGTCAAACGCTTTACTAAAGTCCATATAGACGACATCCACGGCCCTTCCCTCGTCAACCATTCTAGTCACTTCTTCAAAAAACTCCACCAGGTTAGTGAGGCACGACCTCCCTCTCACAAAACTATGCTATCGTTAATGAGTTTATTCCTTTCTAAAGGCGCATACATCCTATCTCTAAGAATCCTCTCCAACAACTTCCCTACCACGGACGTCAAGCTCACCGGCCTATAATTTCCTGGGTTATCCTTCCTACCCTTCTTAAATAACGGGACCACATTAACTATCCTCCAGTCCTCTGGGACCTCACCTGCGTCCAGTGACGAGACAAAGACTTGCGTCAGAGGCCCAGCGATTTCATCTCTCGTCTCCCTGAGCAGCCTTGGATAGATTCCATCAGGCCCTGGGAATTTGTCATTCTTTATATTCCCTAAAAAATCTAACACTTCCTCCCTTGTAATGGAGATTTTCGCTAACGGGACAACACTTCCCTCCGAGACACTCCCAGTCAACACATCCCTCTCCTTTGTGAATACCGACGCAAAGTATTCATTTAGGATCTCCCCTACATCTTTGCGCTCGGAGCATAATTCCCCACTTTTGTCCCTGAGAGGTCTGATTTTTTCCCTGACAACCCTTTTATTCCTAACGTATGAATAAAATGCCTTGGGATTCTCCTTAATCCTGTCTGCCAAGGACATTTCGTGACCTCTTTTTGCCCTTCTAATTCCTCGTTTGAGTTCTTTCCTACTTTCTTTGTATTCCTCCAGAGCTCCCTCCGTTTTTAGCTGCCTGGACCTAACGTACGCCTCTCTTTTCTTTTTGACCAATCCCTCAATTTCCCACGGTTCTCGAATCCTACCCTTCCTATCCTTTTTTACAGGCACATGCCTATCCTGCAGCCCTAACAACTGTTCCTTAAAAGACTTCCACATGCCAGATGTGGATTTACCCTCAAACAGCCTCTCCCAATCAAGAGCTGCCAATTTCTGCCTAATCCCACTAAAGTTAGCCTTCCCCCAATCCAACACCTTACCCTTGGGACACCACTCATCCTTTTCCATCACTATCCTAAAGCTAACAGAATTGTGGTCACTATTTGCGACATAGAAACATAGAAAACTACAGCACAAAACAGGTCCTTCGGCCCCACAAGTTGTGCCGAACATATCCCTACCTTTTAGGCCTACCTATAACCCTCCAACCTATTAAGTCCCATGTACTCATCCAGGAATCTCTTAAAAGACCCTATTGAGTTTGCCTCCACCACCACTGACGGCAGCCAATTCCACTCACCCACCACCCTGTGTGTGAAAAACTTACCCCTAACATTTCCCCTGTACCTACCCCCCAGCACCTGAAACCTGTGTCCTCTCGTAGCAGCCATTTCCACCCTGGAAAAAAGGCTCTGAGAGTCCACCCGATCTATACTTCATGTTCCCCTACCGAAACTTTGAAGACCTGACTGGGCTCATTCCCCAGTATTAGGTCCAGTATAGCCCCCTCTCTAGTCGGGCTACCTACATATTGTTCCAAAGAACCTTCCTGTACGCATTTTACAAGTTCCTCTCCATTCAGACTCCCAGCCCTACGCGATTTGCAGTCTATACCAGGGAAATTGAAGTCTCCCACTATAACAACCCTATTTTTCTTGCACCTATCCATTATCTCCTGACATATCCGTTCTTCCACTTCCCTTCTATATAAGTGAGTTCCAGGCGCAACAGTGACAAAGAGGAATAAGGAGGTGAGAACCACTGAGCTCCAACCTCCCGGGTGCAGGGGGAGGGGGTCTCAGCCATGGCCAGGTTGCAGGGTTGGGTGGGGGGCTTTCACGGGTGCAGTGGTTTGGGGCGTTTGTGCCATGTGGGGATCCTGCGGTCGGGGTCACCATTGGCTTGGGGTTCATGTTGCACACATTCCCCCTGCCCACTGAATGACCCCCGAGGGTTGTGTATGTGGTCAATTCCAACCTCACTGATATCGTTATGGTCACCCTGTCATCTGCCTGTTCTGACTAACCGCTGACGTCCCATCCTAGGCCCCACTAACAAAAACAAGCAGCATCTCTGTCAGCTGCTGCTCCATTCAAGGGAGCTCTGCTGGTGTTAACACGGCTCCTCACACTGCATGGATTCTGCAATGCTGGGCACCCATCTCGTGCTAGTCATGAGGGTGTTTCTCCACCGTCTGTCTGAACTGCAAGCCATTCCTGGAAGCCACTGCACCAGACGTCCTGGTGGATACACTCATATCTATGCTTCAACGGTTCCTAATGGGGAACCCGCACAGCCACCCGTATGCTCGCCATACCTCCCATGGTGAGGATGCAGTCATGGTTGCCAACCTGAGCTGGCGCATGGCACCGGGCATGGTGTCGGGTTGTCACCATCCACACTCATTGGGACACGGGTTATAACACAAGGAGTGAGGGATCATGGGTCATGAACTATCTCTTTCTCTGTCGCTCCCCCCAGGGCAAAGATGGATTTTGGATTGGAGTCAGTAGACCTGGTGGTCATTCTTGTGGCTGCTGCTGTGGAGGAGGAGGGAGATGTCCGTGCACTGCAAGGCCAGACCAGGCCAGAGGCTGCAGCAGAAAGACATGGATTTGCCGGTCGGGGGAAGGAGACAGGTGCCCATCGGCCTGAGAGGGCATAGAGGCGATGGAGACACTGGCCCTTCAGGACACGCATGTCCCTCAGCGAGATGCTGGACCCTGTGTGCTGCCGCAGACTCAGCAAGGAGATGGTATGGCATGTGTGTCAGGTCCTTGCGGACCTGGCATTCGACGGACAGGGGCAATACCCGATCCCAGTGGCAGTGAGGGTTACAGTGGCCCTCAGCTTTTATGCAACTGTGTCCTTCCAAGCCGCCAGTGGGGACCTCTGTAGGAGGTCCACAAGTGTGTGCCCAAGTTGACGGATGCCTTGTTCGCCCAAGAAAGCCAGTGGATCAACCTCGACGTGGGCTAGGCCCAGCAGGTAGTTGGGCATCAGATTTTTCCACCATTGCTGGCATGCCGAATGTACAGGAGGCAATCAATTGCACACATGTCACCCTGAAGGCCCCAAACCATCAGGCACCGCGGTTCATCAACAGGAAGGGGTTCCACTCCCTGAATGTTCAGGTGGTCTGCGACCACAGCATGAACATCAACGTTATATTGGGTGGCACAATGGTTAGCACTGCTGCCTCACAGCGCCAGGGACCTGGGCTCAATTCCAGCCTTGGGTCACTCTCTGTGTGGAGTTTGCAGATTCTCCCTGTGTCTGCGTGGGTTTCCTCCAGCTGCTCTGGTGTCCTACTGCTGTCCAAAGATGTGTAGGTTAGGTCGATTGGCCATGCTCAATTGCCCCTTAGTGTCAGGGGGATTAGCAGGGTAAATACACGCAGTTATGGGAATAGGACCTGGGTGGGATTGTTGTCGGTGCAGTCTCAATGGGCAGAATGGCCTCCTTCCGCACTGTAGTGATTCTATGATCATGCACATATGTACGTGCCACAAGGGAACCATTCATGGCAGCTTCTTCTTGTGGAACTCTGACATGCCTGGGGTCTTTGAGACCAGCCCTGCCTGCGAGGATGGTTTTTGGGAGTCAAGGACTACCCGTTAAGGGCTTGGCTAATGATGCCAGTGCGGAGGCCAGAGACTGATGTGGAGACCTATTATAATGAGCCCCACACTGCCACATGGTCCATCATTGAGCGGTGCATCGGGCTCCTGAAGATGCGGTTCCACTGCCCTCCAGTACAGATCCCCGAAGGTCTTCTGCATCATCGGCGTCTGCTGTGCGCTCCACAACCTGGCACAGCAGCAGGAAGACTTCCTGGAAGAGGGGGCTCAGGGGGATGTAGAGGAAGAGGCTGAGGAGGAGCCTGAGGATGGAGGACAGGCAGCAGGGTAGGCTGTGGCAAAGGAGGCCCTGAAGGGAGGCCCACAAGCTTCTCAAACTAGGAGGCATCCGGTCCACTAGCTTACTCGTTCGTTCGACACTTAGAATTTTTTCCATAAGATTGCGCCCTATGTGTGTACAGAGCTGGGAGAATCCGATAAATGGAATGGCTTACCACACAGAGTGGCAATGGGAATTTGGTGAGAGTTGAGTTCAGTGAAGAAGCGGAAGAAGAGGCTAACCAATTTAAACTAAGGGGCTACAGTAAATAAGTACATAATCACATTACGAGAAATAGAAAAAGTGGAGCCATAGTCAGCATACAGAGTGGAGTGAGATTGAGGAAATAAAGGTAAGTGTATATACAGATATTCATTGGTGTTTTTGGTACCATTCATGGTTAGTATTAAGCTGGAAGTAATAAGGATTTAATGTTAGTACAAGTAAGCTTAAGTAAAAAAAAACAATCTAAGTGAATAAGTTCAAACTGCAGTTAAATAACTGGTGAATAACTGAACTATTTATCAAAGCAACTAATTACTAATTTATTTGACATCCATCTATTGGAAAAAATTAGTGGCCAATTAGTTCAAAAAATGAAAGCAGAGATAACAAACAATAAGTAAATGAATAAACACATGGCAGTGTGTTGGGATTTCAGTATGTGGGAGTTTGTGGATAATGAAGTTCTTCCAGATTGTCACATCTGCACAAAGTGTTTTCGAGCAGAAAGAATAACCTGGGGCGGTAAAGCAGTCTTTAAATTAATAACATGGTGAAGGGAACTGCTGCTAATGACTGAAACTGAGCAATAGAAAATTCAGGAAAGAGAGAAAGAGACAAAATGAAGGAAGGAATAAGGATTACACTAATGATCAGATACCAATAAAAAAAAGAGGAACCATAAATAAAAAACAATTAGAACTGTTGGCACAGTTACAAACAGTGCTTAAAACATACTTGTTGAGAGAATCTGGAAAGAATGGAAATGTCTGATATATGGCTAAAGAGAACAGGATTGGCAATTAAATACATGTATTGCAGAATCTAACACATTGAAGAAGGAAAGGGAAGGATGAAGGACTGGCTATCATAGTTCAAAATAACATAATATGTAGGAAAAGAGGATTTCTTTGCCATAAGCTAAACAGAGAGCAGACCTGTAAGAGAGTAAGAGAGACCAAGGATAAAACTGAGTCAGTGAGTGGATCAGTGAAAGAAAGAGAGAGAGAGGAGAGGGGAGTGACTGAGCATGAAGCCAGGTTGGAGAGTGGACCTGCAGGAAAGTGAGTGAAGAAACTGCAGCATGTGGGAGTTTGTGGAGAACATTTCACTGCCAAATAACCATATCTGCGGCAAGTGCCTGCCTGCAACTCAACTAACTTCGACTCAGAGTTCTTGGGCTGGAGTCTGAGCTGCAGATC